>NC_136468.1:48931826-49673259 GCF_902686455.1 Sciurus vulgaris
GCAATCTAGGACAGAACTGGTAAGACATTTAAACAGACAACTAAAACACAATCTTAAGAAAATAACATTTTATAGAATGAGGAGTGTTTGTAGGGCACCTTACCTGGCTACCACCATTGATAGTTTCTCCTAACCAGATGTGCTTCTTGGCCTTGGAGCTCCTGTACCAGTTCTTGGCTGGGATGTTTTCAGGTTGGGCCCGGATGCAGGTTTCGCCAGTAGAGAAATCACAGTATACTTTGATAGCATCCATAGTGCATCCTTGGTTGGGGTCAATCCAATAGTAACCTTTTCAGAAAACAAGACCCAGATAATTTACCTTCTCACTGAGCAGAACATAGATTCTAATAATAATTAGTCAAAGACACTGATTCCTATAAGTAACATTTTTTATGGTACTGTGATATTTTCTACTCCACATTCAACAGGAAGAGAGAGGTGGCTATGTTTAAGATTAGACAGTTCCTTCTCATATCTCCTCCATGCAAAATCACATCAGGGTGTTTACTACCACAGTAAGATCCAAAATCTATGTTAAGAGAAGCCTGAGGATGCTCACTGGTAGGGAAAAGAACATGATGCTTCAGAAATTGGTTAAAATTTCAAACACTGTGAGTTTTACCCTAGAACATTTTCCTTCTAGACACCAGTGGAAATTGAGTTTGATGAGCTCAACCTGTTAGAAGAGTCAGTGTGGCTGGGATGTTTTGACCTACCGCTGCTCCACTCTGGGTGGCTGAGTCTCAAGTCACGGCATGTGCGAGCTGGGTTCTTCCTAGAGCCTTCAGGAGTAAGAAGGGTCTCAATCTGGTTGTTGAGGGACTTCAGGGTGGCATCAACTTCATAATCCTTGGGTCTGAGAGAAGGTGGTGAGCGAGGCTGGTCAGCCCTGTAGAAGTCTCCATCATAACCAAAGTCGTAACCACCGCCACTTACACCAGGAGGCCCAGGAGGACCAGGGGGACCAGGAGGACCCTGTGAAGGTAGAAATGAGAAAGGAAAAGCTTTGAATGCAGTTACAGTAAGAGAGATATCCACGCCAGCAGTTGAGTGTCATACAAAAGCAACAAGGAATGAATCTAAAGTAAATAAATAACTTGTTCCCTGGCACACTTGCAGGAATGGGCTTACAAAGCTCATTGCATATAGACCATTTTCAGATATCTCAGAAAACATATTGAAGTAGAGCTACTTTAATGTATTGTCAAAATTGCCTTGGTTTAGTCTGAAGAGATTTTTGCCTTCAATCAGTGATGTTCTTTATCATTTCACCAAATCAAACTTACAGCAGGTCCTTGGCTACCCTGAGATCCTCGAACGCCAGCAGGTCCAACAGTACCAGGATGTCCAGAGCGACCATCTTTGCCAACAGGGCCAGAAGGACCAGCAGGGCCCTAAAGAAGAAGGAACCCAAGTGCATGTGAGTGAGCAAATCCCCACCAGGCAGGCACAGCCTCAGTACCTTTGTTGGCATCTATTTCAGAGATGACCTATCTCTCAGATGCACCTACCCTGGGGCCAGCAGGACCAACGGGGCCAGGAGAACCTTGATCACCATGTTGACCCTTGAAAGAGAGAACAGGAAAAAAAAAAAAAAATCACGCTTTCAGAATACGTGTCAATAGATGGATTTCCCCCCCACTAAATCCAATGGAAAACTTTAGTTTCAATGGACTCTGGACTGAGAAAATTGAAAATGTAAAGTGGGGCTCTTTTCTCCCATTATGTCTATTAGATTCAATTATATTTTTTCCACAAGCTATTTCAACAGTGCAATATTAGTCATTCCTCTAATTATATTTATTTTAAGTGGGGTTGAAGGACATTGTTGCCAGGAGATTTTAATATATGTATTTTTCTATCTCCCTTAACCCTCACCTTTTCATTTTGGAATGAAACAGCATCATCACTGACAGAGATGGAATTAGCCAGAGTGGGAAATGGACACGAGGCAGTATGTTTTAGAACAATAGCAGTGGAAAGGTGGAGGGGTCCTTCTGAGCTCAAGGCTTTCGAGGTCAGTGTACACGTGGAATGGCCATGTTTTACTTACAGCGAGACCTGGAAGACCCTGTAATCCATTGTGTCCCTTTAAGCCAGGAAGACCTCTGGGCCCTTTATCACCAGGCTCTCCCTTGTCACCTCGAATGCCTTGTGGGCCCTGTAAGGAAAGAAAAACAGAAAGGACTTTAAGCTTTTTAAAATTGATGCTCACTTTTCCATAAATACTGTTTAACCTGTTTATGAAGGTAACTTGAGACATGCAAAGGTCTAGATGCGTTCTCAATTTTTCCGGTAATCTGCTTTAGTTGAGCTGTCTGTAAAAGGGCTGGATGCCTATGATTATGTAATACAAACAAGCAGAAAAGACTTCAGATAGATCAAGCTATCTGCATCAATTCTTAGTATAGAGTAAATTTTTAAAGGAATATGAGGTCTAGCCTATGTATAAGATCTAATTTCTGAAGAGTTTGGATTGATTCTCCCCAAGTGTTGATTTGTATAAAATCTTCACTGTGTACATACACTAGGACCTCTTGGACCGACAGCACCAACAGGACCAACAGAACCAGCAGGACCCTGTAAATTGGAAAAGAGAAACAACTCATCAGCTAATCCCAAGATTCTTCTCCCCGTGTCCCAACTCTCTCCAAGTGAGGAGAAGACAAGAGGAGTCCTGAGGATGACAGCATTGAGGGAATGGTACTTAGACTTACAGGTTCACCACGGTTTCCATGTTTGCCAGTGGGACCCACAGCGCCATGAGGACCAGGGGCACCTGCAGCACCAGCAGGACCAATATTGCCAGGGTAACCGCGCTCTCCCTAACAAAGGCAAAATGGAGGTTAACATCAGTCTATATTTTCGTCACTTTTTTTTTTTTAAATTAAGAAAAATAAAAATAAAAACACGTACTAACCTTGTGTCCAGGTTGACCATCACGACCTGGAGGACCATCACTTCCAGGGTTGCCCTGTGAAGACACCATGCAAATTAAATTCTCCTAATAAGGCTCTGTGGCCCACCAGACCCTTCATTTCCTGTCAGCTTCAAGATAACCCCTTTCAGACTGTTAAAAGGATAGGGCCTGCCAAGCCAGGTTTTCTTGGAGGCATTTTTAATATTTGGACCCAAATGTAAAGTGTGATAGTTAAAGAACCATTCCCCAGCCAAAGTAACTGTTCATATGAGAGGTCGTTACACATAGACATTATGGAGAAACAGACCATCTAGTTCAGAAACTTGGAACAAGAGAATCTTAACTCAGCATATGAAGTTACACACAATGAAATCCTGCTTAGTATTATTTTACAAACCAAGTGTTGGACTCACATCACGACCAGCTTCACCAGGAGCACCATTGACTCCGGGACTGCCCACAGCACCAGGGGGACCACGGGCCCCAGGAGGGCCTGCAATGCCCAGAGGACCCGGTTCACCCTAAAGAAGATAAAGCAACATTTCTTTCATTGGATGAAATGGTAACCTCACTCTCCAAAAACAACTGTCAGGAGATTCTAGTTTGAAGAGGGAAGGCAAACTGAATGGATCGCGAAATGTCAGGAGGTATCATTAGTGTCGTTCTTGCCTGCCTTCTATACACTCAGAGGGTCAGTGTTGTATAGTTATGGAATTTTGCTCTGTATAAAGGGAATCTAATTGCACCCAATATGCCAAATGGAATAAATTCAGATAGTTGATAGAGTTTATGGAGATGAGACGATTCCTGGTTGCTGTCACATATAAGGTTAAATGGAATGATTCAGAATTTCCAGAATTTCATTCTTCCTGCAGTATAAATGATGCCAGCATTTCATATTGCAGAGGAGTAAATGCAATTAGAGCTTATATCGTTCTTAAGCGTGTAGAAAGAACAAAAATCATTCTGCATAAAAAAAATGTTAAGCTGTGTCTTTATAGTGTATGTCTAAGTAAGGTGGTATTAAAGCTTCTTAGATAAGTGACATGTGATCTGTATAAAGAAAATGCCATGAATAAAAATCTTAAGTGGAGTTATTCAGTGATCAATCTGTCACATTTGAAGTGGCAGCTTTTAAAATCTTTTATTATGTTAATGAGAATCAAAATGGTGTCAAACACTCACCGAAGCACCAGCAATACCTGGCAGACCACGTTCGCCCCTAGAGCCAGGGAGACCCAGAATACCAGGAGCACCAAGAAGACCCTGAGGACCTGGGGTGCCAGGAGGTCCCTAAACAAGAGGAAAAATACCAAGTATTACTGGTAAGACCCTAGTTGATAATACAGATTAGTTTGAGGATTATGAAAATGAGTTTAGAGAAAGGTTTATGTCCTAATAGTGGAACATATCCTTGGATATCTTCTCTCTAGTGATGACAATAAGTTTATATCTTGGCATGTATATATTTTCTGTATATGATTCCTCCTTGAGACCATGGTACAACATTTAACACTATGTGGTTGAAATTAATGAAGTCATTTGGGGGTGGTGTAATAGAGTTCTCACAGACTCTATGCAGGGAACAAATTTTGACTTTGGCCTCTAAGGTGTAATAAAGGTGCTTTTTTTTTTTTTTAAGCAAGCTTTACTGAAAAAAAGTTTTATTTTTTTGGGTACCGGGATTTAACTCAGGGGCGCTCAACCATTGAGCCACATCCCCCAGCCCATTTTTGCTTTTTATTTAGAGACAGGGTCTCACAGAGTTGTTTAGTGCCTCATTGTTGCTGAAGTTGGCTTTCAACTCATGATCCTCCTGTCTCAGCCTCCCAAGCTGCTGGGGTTTATAGGTGTGTGCCACCATGCCCATAAACTTAACTGAAATTTAAAACACATATATGATAAAGCACTTTCAAAGCAGCAATCATGCTGGATGGTTCATGTTTGAGAAATCAGTAGCTTACTGATATTGATGAATGTATAGTAGATGGCCTTGGCAATGGAATCTTCTAAACTTAGGTGGCCTTAACTGACGGCTTTAAGGGCCATTGTGATAAACAGTGACTTCCCTCATTTACTGCCATTCCTATTATGTACTTTCTGAGCATCTGCTGAAGCCACAGCACCTTAATGTGTGCTGGACAGATTTCCTGGCTCAACTGAGCTCTACTTGAGAGCCTGCAATACTCATCAACAAATATATGCCACTTGAGAATTCGAGTAGGGACTTTATTTTAGCTCAACAAAAGGTAATAAGAAAAAGGAGTTTGAAGTCACTTACAGCAGTACCAGGCTCTCCAGAGGGACCCTTTTCTCCAGTGAAGCCAGGGGGGCCAGATGCACCTGTTTCTCCAGTTCGGCCAACAGGACCTTGGTCACCACGAGGACCTCGAAGTCCTTCTTTACCAGCAGCCCCAGGGGGACCAGGAGGGCCAGTGATACCCTGTGGGCAAATGTACAAGGTCATTTACTTTCTGTTAAGTATGATGGACCTGGAAGAGAATCACAGAAGTTTTACATACTAAGATGCAAATAGTGAGATGGAGCAAATACTACCCTGGCTATTCTTTGGAAAGATTTAGACTTTTCAACAATCTCATAGAAAGAAGCAACTCCTTCTATACATCTCCTGAGGTTATAACATAGCAAATAATGAGGCAGAGTCAACTATTACACAGTTTTTCTGTGAGGAAAGTAATATCATGCCACTAGTACCCAGGCATATTGGAATCAGGACCATGTAAATTTATGAGAGTTAATTGCAAGTGAGTGGGACTTTGAGTTTTGGAAGATTCCGCCCATATCTTTATGAAGAAAGCCAATACTGGCATTTTGTTCATAATTTAGGAACCACATATGCCCTCAACTCGGTTTAATTAAATGTCTATAGGGAATGAGGATTTTTTCTGTTATGAACTTGTAAAAGGATTTCAAGAAATCAACATCTTTGTTATTCCCCCCTCCCCCAAAACCTTAATGGGAAGACTTAATCCTTGGTAATTAATTAAATTCTCTTGAGTCCTGACAGGAGAGTCTGAACCAGAATTAAATTAGAGGCCAAACCACCTTTAAATTTAGGAACAATTATACCTTAACAACGGAGGCAGAATGTTAGCCAAAAAGGGTAAATAGATATAGGAATATCTGATATGTGACTAAAACTGTACTGTTTCCTTATTTTTAACAGATATCATTCCCTCAAAATGAGACTGGTGTTTGCATGAGTAAAAAGCCTCTTAAACTGATATTATAAAATATAATTTGTGATGATTTTGCCTTAATGGTTGAGAAAAACTGATTTTATATCAGGAAAGTAATAGCAAATATCAGCGATAAGTTTTTATAGGGAGTTGCTCACTAGTTTCAAGTTGCTCACTAGTTTCCCATCAGAGGCTAGAGTGAATCACTTACAGAGGGTCCAGGGGGACCAGTTCGTCCAGCAGCACCAGGGAAACCAGTCATACCCTAAAAACAAAAAACATTAAAATTCCACAGTCAAACCAACTCCAAATATTTGGATAAGAGGAATTTCTTCTCTGGCAAATCCTGATGGGATTAGGGATGGACCAAAGAGTAGGTAGTAGGCAGTTTCCTATAGGTACTGTTTAACTAGTACTCTGAAAAGCCTCCCCCTCATCTTTTCCTCATCAACATGCCACTAGTTGCTGTGCCCATATTTTGCATTAAGGTTTTGACTGTTCTTTTTGAAATACTAACATCTTAACTCATGGTTGTAAGAGCAAGAATATAAGACACTACGTCACTATTACACATTAATTGTATACATTGGTGGCTATCTTAACTACTTGACTCATGGAAGGGGCACAAAATAACTAAAGGAGTAATGTTGTTTATAGAGAATGTGTGTAGAAAGAACAAATGACCTAGGGCAATAGGCACTGCCTGATGAGAGACATCAGGTAGAATTCATTCATGGGGAACTCTGGGCCTCTAGAAAGTCAAACTGGTAACACTAGAAAGGCGAAGGACTAGGTCAGGTGGAAAAAGGGGGACATCAAAAAAGGATAAATATTTTATCCACTTCACAGTTCAACCACTAGGGGTCGACCTTGGGAATGACCTCAAGTGAGATGGTAGCAACATCCTGCATTGAGTCTCAGCTGGGATTAATATCCCCTGTGGCTGACCTTAACTTCAATATCAGAATTGCTCTGATTAGAATGAACTTGAATCTCAAGAATCCTCTAGTAAGAGTTCAAATTTACTAAAGATTTCAAAACTTTCAACTTATCCCTAATAGAATCTGAAGAAAGAAGTGATCAGAGTCCCTTGTAAATACTTACAGGGGGTCCTCCATCACCACGACCTCCAGCAGGACCAGGGGGACCATTTGGACCCTAAATGCAAACAGAAAGACGGGGTCAAACGACAAAAAAATGATTCTTTTTCCAAAAGAACCCACACGTTACTCTTTTTTCAAAAGGACCATTCCCATTCCCATTAGAAGAAAATTCATAAGTGGAAAATGATTATGTGTCATATGAAATACATGTTCTTACTTAAATATTACCACCCTCTGGATTATTGAAGAATTAAATAAGACATTACTAGCAAAACTTTCATGTTAATTAGTGTGCAAAGGTTAACTTTTTTAAAAAAATATCATCTTCTTTCTGGTATATTTCCTAGTATACAGTAGGTACTTGATTGATGCATGCTAAATTTTAAATCTCATGGGTAATAACTACACAGTGTGTGTTGGCCACCAGCAAATTCAACTTACAGATGGGCCAGCAGCTCCAACGGGGCCGGCGGGACCAACAACACCATTTTCACCCTTAGGTCCTTTGGTTCCTCTCTCTCCTTTAGCACCAGGTTGACCAGCAGCACCCTGTTGGAAAGGATCAGTTATAGCTCTGGCATTCTGATTCACTCTACTCCCCAACCTGGCATGGTTTCAGATCAACTCTCTTTATGTGATACTCACAGCAGGACCAGCAAATCCATTGGGACCAGCAGGACCAACCTCACCACGTTCACCCTAGTTGGAAGAAGGGATTTAAAAAAGTCTTAGCAATCCTAAATTCATGACTGTTTAAATGTTGTGAGGTTTGAGAGTCCAAATGACTCAGATTTCTACTTACAGGGCTACCCCGTGGACCAGCTGGGCCAGCAGGACCAGCAGCACCAGCTTCACCCTGTAATGGAACAAAAGATGAATTTGCTAATGTGCCTAATGCAGGTGTTCCAAGAGGCAGGAGAGACAGAGGACAGCAGTAGATAGTGGGCTGTTGTCTGACAACAGTTTGCAGTTTTCTTGGAAGAGATAACTAATGTACATCTCACAGAGCAAAATGAAGTGGATTCCTACTTTATTTAATGCTGTATTCATTTTAAGGGTTGAAATGGTATTGGTTGTTCTCTTGCAAAAACACTATAAATCAGAACCCACAATACCAGGAGGAGGACATTTTAATTTTTAGATGGACACAGAGCTGATCTATTTGCTGCAATCTTTGCAATACAATAAATAAGGTCTATTTTAAGTGGACTGCTCAATGTGAAATGGGCACACTATGTATTTTATTGATTTTTTACAATTGAAGGCTTTGAGAAGGCTTAGTGCATTAGGATATTGTTAATGGGTAACAGGGAAAGTCTGTAAAACAAATGATAGGGATTAAAGTATAGATCAGATAGCTGGCACATCAATAGGAAGGGAAAGAGAACTTTAAACACATAGCATTTGTTTCCTGCTGCCCTATCACAACAGCTATGTTTTTAAATAAGTGGGCTTTATACCAAACTATAAAAATGAATTGCTGGGGCTCTTTGGGACTAGGGCAGGCAAGAAATTTTAGATAGTGCTATCAGCTCAGAGAGTTACACTTAGTGAAAATGCAAGCTCACCCGGTCACCTGTAGCTCCAGCAGGACCAGGGGCACCTACAGCACCAGGAGCACCCTAGTAGCAAAAGGAAACATCTTATTAATTAATAACCCTCTATACCTTAAAAAATGAGTCTTGTTACCCTACTGCTCTGCCTATGCAGCGACTGAGCACTGTTACTGCACACTCTGGATGGACATCAAGAAGTCTCGGATACATTTCGGTTTTAATTATCAGGAGTACAAGAAGCCACTTTCAGGAGAAGAGAACTCCAGTAATTAAGGCAATGAAAATGTGTAAATCAAGGACAGGCTAAGAGTTTGAGAGATCTGAACCCTGCTCTTGTAAAATTCCTTGGAGAGCAGCAAACGAGTAGCCTTGTTTGGAAATGTCAGAACTCTATGGTTCGAAGGAAAGACTTTTAAGGAATGGGCTATGGGGAGTTAGCTCTCAGGGAGAGGTGAAAGGAAGAACCAAGGCTGACTGTGGTTTGGAAGTGCCATAATGCTGATACCCTAGGTAGGGTAATTATGCTTTCATGTATTTTCTTTGGCATCTCTATGGCATTAACAGGTGAACTTTGTGGCTACGCTTAAAGTCTCAGGACAGACATATGAATAACGGTAGGACCTTGTTAAGGGTTCTGGCTTTTAAAATGTAAGAGAATTATTGTTATTTTTTTAAAGCCCTATTATCACTTCAAACATTCATTTAATGTTCTATTAAACCCAGAGGTTTTCATCTGTAGTTTGTAGTTGTTATATTTAATACTAGGGAAGTTAGAAAATTCCAGATGTGATTTCCAAAGGAGTATGTCCTGTTGATTTTTTTCTTCTGGAACATGAAAACTGATATATTAGTGGTGGGTCCAGGAAGGAATGCAATACTATTTTACTAAACTTGCTATTTTGGAAACTTTCTCAATTCAAACAAAATTCTACTTACACGAGCACCATCTCTGCCAGGGTTACCAATTTCACCTCTGAGGCCAGGTTCACCCTGAAAGCGTAAAGCAAGAACAACTGTTTTTTTTCTGACCACATTTTTGAATTAAAATTAACCTGAAGTGATTTTACAGAAGATTCTATAATACCTTAAATTATTTAACATATTTAGTATTTCTGAATTCCCTACCATTCTATAGGATGTTGAACGAGGAAAGAAATTTTAAAAATAATAATAATTCAAAATCCATTCCAGATTATTGCCAAACATTTTCCCCCTAATTTCCATATACCCTTCTGATGCATAATCAAGCAAGGTACAAATTCATGTGGACAGAATCATAAGACAACATCACAATGGGCTGCGGGGCCTGATCACTCTTATGGTATAACTAATGCAGCAGCACGGTTGACAGCTGTTCAATAGAGCTTCTTCCCATTAATTAGGGCAGGATGAGGCATTATTGTTAGTGGCATTAAAATGAGCCTCATGTATTACTCAACACCATCTGTTTGTGTGAAATTCCATGGTAGCAAGGAATTTTGCCAGATTAGTGAGTTTAGAAATGCGTAGGTGCTAGGTGGCAGAGGGAAATGTACATAGATAGATATCAAAATGCTACCAGACCACCTGCCAAGAATTGTAAAAAATTGGGCATCCTTGTGCAGCCTCTTTGCCAGAGTTCATCCACAGTATGTATTAAGGGCCAACACTGAGAAGGTACCTTTTCTCCCTTGCCTCCAGGTATGCCAGCAGCACCCCTTTCTCCTGGGAGTCCACCAGGACCAGATGCACCAGCAGTGCCGGGAGCACCAACCACACCAGGTTCACCCTTGAATCAAACACACGTGGAATCAATTATTTCAGTGGCAAAAGAAGAAAATGAAGAAATAAACTCTTGAAGAATTCCAATTTAAACATTTAATAGATAGCCTTCTCGCTTGCTTAGAGACACAAAGGAGGGCCATTGAAAGGAGGGAGAATATAACAGGGAGATGCTATTAATGACACAATGACTAAAGAGAAGAGAGTAGTGGGAGTGGGTGGCTGTGATTCTTCTATAACCTGCTTCCAATCCTCTTAAGGAAGACTGGCACGGAGGAGGAGAGGATGGGACAATGGGGAGCAGAGAGTGAAAAATGTTTACCCATAAACCTTTTTCAAGGATAAGTCTCTTAACTCAGGCAGGAAACATGGAAAGAGACCTTATCAGCTGGGGAGATGTTTGTGTTTTAGTTTTCTTAAAAGAGGAGACTATAGATTCCATTTTGTATAAACCTCCACAATTTCATGTACTTAAAACTGTTGACTAGCTTCTGAGATGAATAGGTCCCTATGAAAGGATCACCTAACACAACTCTATTTCCTTTCTCATTTCTTTTCTTCCTCTTACCTTGTTTTCATTTTCCCCTATAATATCCTTCCACATACTAAAATAACCTTCTGCAACTACTCTTCACATTTTCTGCCTTGAAGGTAAGAATCAGAAGTTAATATGAATTGCTGCCTTCTTACTGTTTCAAGTAATCTGTTTTCCAAACTAGTATAATTCCATCTACTTTAAAATCTAAACTGTGGATTCTGTTGTAAAACAAAAGCTTTCAGATTTTTTTTGGAGGGGGGGTGAATATAGCATCTAGTTAATGTTCATTATTATAAACTCTCATTGTTAAAATTTAACTTTTAAAATTTTTGATCCATGTGTTGGGATATTGACAGGGTAAAAGTATGTTTTCTAAAAAAAAAAAAAAAAAAGTCCAAATATATAGGATGGTTCTTAATTCAAACAAAAGCATAAGCAATGTAATGAGAAAAGAGGTGAAACCCACACTAATTCATTACTGTTTACAGAACACTGAGTCTCCCTGCCTCAGTTTTCTTTTGGAATGGTTTAGGTCCCCTGGAATCGGATTACTGTTTACTGAGATGGAAATCATTGTAGAATTGGAAATAAATAAAAATATGAAAAAATTCTCCTTTTCTATAAACGGCCTATTTATTGTTGGGTACAATGTCAGCAAACTATAAAACCCAAAGTTTTACCTTGTTTCCATCAGGCCCTGGGGGTCCAGAAGGACCTCGGCTTCCAATGGGACCAGCAGGACCAACAGCCCCACTCTCACCTGGGGGACCACGTTCCCCCTGTAAAGCAGAAATTAGAAGATGTCACTTTCAGAGATACTGTGTTAAACACCACAGCGCACACTTGTTCTACCACTTTTCAGCAAATTAAAAATTCTTTTGTTTCTAATTTTTCCATTTGTAAATGGATGGGATGGGAATGGATGAGATAATTTCTAAAGACTTAATTGATTCTAATGTTCTGGGATTACGATCCCAAAATTTGTTGCTTTTAAGTATGATATCCAACCTTTGGGATTCATTTCCTTTTTTATTTTTTTATTTTTTTTTGCCTTATCTGTGATAAATCCATAGGTAAAAATAGATGTTGTTTATATGTAGCAGTCAAAGGAAAAGACTCTGCTTTGCAGTGGAATAACAATGTCAGGTATAAAGATCATATTCTCATATCTGTGAGCCCTTTTAACAAGCTCATGCAGTAATGATGTAACAGTTTAATATTCAACTGAGGACATATATGTGTATATTTTTATGTATCAATTTACCTATCTACAAAATATCTCTCAATTCACAGGCAAATGTCACCATAATATGGCATTCTGTGACTGAGAATATTTATCACCTAGGTTCACACTGCAACCATATTGAAGGACCTTGTTATAACTTGCTTTTATTGTACCATGGATTTTTAAAAAATACTAACTCTGGACTTCCCAGGTTTATGGTCACTAGCAATATAACGGTGTACTTCAGTGGCAAATGAATCATTCCAGTTATGGTAATATCCACAAAACTAAATCTTCATTTTATTTTTCTGTGTAAATTAGACTTACACAATCAACTTTAGACTGTGAATATCAACAAACATTACAAAAACTGACTTTAGATCTTTGTAAGTTATTAATTTCCCTTGGCTCAAGTTGAACCATGTCACACTTGTCTATATAAATTACTGACTACAATACTTGTATTAGTTTGTTTATGTTTCTTATGACCATGTGGTTATTGAATAGGAAATTTGAATAACTAAACAGAAAAGTCAACTATTGACTTAGAAATCTAATGATCTCTACGGATCACATTTAACTATAGAAGAGGATTGCAAGGAAGGTGGCTTTAGGAGAAAGTGTGTCTTCTTTTAAAAACATATTGCCAGAAGTTGATGAAAGTTAATTAAATAACACTTACTCTTGGACCAGCAGGACCAGGGAGACCAAATTCACCAGGGATACCCTAGGCAAAATACAAGGATGAGTCAAATATGAAATGTATATGTGATTTATAAATTCACTTATGATTATGATATTTGAAAGGTTATTAAAGAGTAAAATAAAGCTGCATGGTTCTACCTACAAATAGCTTAAGTATAAAGACGAATACATAACAGCAGAACTTTCAGTGGTCTATGAAAATCTACAAAAAGAGAATTCCATTGATGTCAAAGATGTATCTATTCTAGTATAGACCTGGTATTAGAAAATTTAAATATCCCATTATTTAGTCCATTGTCTTTTAAAAAAGTGACAAAGCAGACTATCTCTTTTGATAATATGATAAATAATAATGAACACTATCAGACATTGCCTATTTTTAGCTATATAACAGACTGCCTTCTTAATAGAAATTATCATATTCTGTACATTACCTAGTTAATTGTATACCCAAGTGTATCTCTTTTATTACTGACCAGCTGTCTCCTTAATGTGCCCCACTGTTGACAAAGGAGACCAGGCCACAGAATGTAACTAAATTGAGGCACATTCATCACAATTACAGAGAAAATGACTCAGAACTCATGCTCTGATTGTGGATAGCAGTGTCATGTTTGAATGCCAAGAAAAACATTAAAAGCAATTTTTCAGGGTCCAGTTTGATGAAAAATCAGTGCATTTACGTTCTCACTCTGGAGAAGGAAATAATTTGTATTTTAACATTACCAAGAACAAAACAAAAAGTAAGGCTATTACATGAAATATTCATTGATAGATTTCACTTTCATAATGTGATGTTTCATTGAATCCATAAAACAAAGTAATTTGAACTAATATCAGTAACTCATTTCACTCTCTCCCTCAGCACTGACATAGACAGAACACTATCATTAACAGATGAAATATGAAATTTCCTTTTACATATTGTAATTGTGCTGCAATAGGGCATTAAACAGAAGGAAATTCTCAAGTGAATTTGCTATCACTTGTTTTACTCACCCTTTCTCCTGGTTTGCCAACTTCACCAGTGGTACCTGAGGGGCCAGGCAGACCCTAAATGAAAAGAAATACAAATCTCAATCTTGTGGTAATATTCAGGGGATTTTATAAAAATTGGGCTTGATAGGAGATGGAACTACCTATTAAGTGTTATACACACTGTTAAGTGTTATAAGCAAATTTTGCTTTGAAAAAATGCACTCTGTGCTTTATTTCTGAAGTCAAAATATGTGTGATGGGAGAGATGGGGACAGTGAGTTATAAGTGTACCACCTGGCCAAGGGCAGAGTTTTGTATGTTTTTTTTTTTTTTTTTTTTTTTTTTTTTTGACTCACCTGGAAGCCTGGAGGACCAGCAGGACCCTGTTCACCTTTGCCACCTTGGACACCCTGAAAGTGACAGCAGAGATAGCATCAATAAAGACATGGGCCACATTGCTATCTAGCTATCTTACTTGTGGACTGGAAAATGGAGAAGGTTGTTTTGAGGAACTAGGTACACTGTATTGCAGAAGAGCACAGGAGAAGGAGAAATACTCACCTGAGGTCCAGGGGGTCCCTGAGCACCATTGTTTCCATCAGGACCTGGAGCACCCTAGAATGTTCAACAGAAAGACCACAGGTTACATGCAAGCTAGGCAGTTCAGTATGCTTTAGAGCATCATTGAAGTGAGTTCCTCAAAGCAAATTTGTCATTTTGGCATGAATTAAACTCACTGTGAGTTTTTGCCAAAGTCTTAATCCTGCCTACTAACTTTTGATATGGTTCAAGGAAAGTCCACAGATGGAAAGCGATTTATAAAGGCCAGAGAATACTGCTATATATTTATACTCTCTTAACCACAAGATGAATAAAATAAAGACTAAATGCCTCTGTAAGTATCTTTGACTTAACATATATTCTAATTTGTTATAGCTCACTGCCTCATATGTGTGGTTAAAGATAAAAAAAAAGACATTTCATGATGGTAAAAGGACCTTTGGGGATGCCATCTGGGAAAGAAAGTGACAGAATGATATCAGATGGCCTCAAAGGATGTGTGTATCTTGGGTGAATTTTACATGAATAGATGTGTACAGCAGTGAGCACCTACCCGAGCACCAGCAAGTCCAGGGTGACCTTTATCACCACTTTTGCCAGGATCACCCTATGATAAAAATGAAAAACAAAACAAAATGAAAAAACACTGTATTACACATTTAATGTCCAATGAGTCAGGCCAATTTTGAAACACTGATTTCTTGCTTGCTTGTGTGTTTTTTTGAGATTTCCTAGTCCTGGAATTCTATTATCCAAGGCATGATCCATCATCAGACAGCTCCAGGTATAGTATAAGGGGGACCTGTGTCTGCAGAGGCAGTGACTCAGAAGATGGGTTTTCAGCAGGTATGTAAGGATATATCCCAGGTAAACCTTTACTGTGGTGAAAACTGCCCTGCAGTTCTCCTGTGCCGAAAGAACTTGCCTTGAGATAGTTTGGACTGGTAAGTGGGAGAAAATACTAGAGCTTTGGTGAACTCTAGCAAAAAATTGCTGAGGGAGAAGAAGTTGTAGTGATTCTTACGGTGGGGCCTTTGGGTCCAGGGAATCCAATGTTGCCAGCCTCGCCTCTTGCTCCAGCTGGGCCAATTGGGCCAGGCCTGCCGTCAATACCAGGGAGACCCTGAAAACAGAGTTTAGTGTTTAAAATTTACTCTACATCAACATGGCCTCCCTACCTCAAACTTATGATGCTTCCTGGGATAAAACAGAATAGCTTTCTGGATGCACAGAGCTTCTTGTATAAAGTGTCAATAAATTATGAATCCATTTTCCTTTTCTAAATAGGATGTCGGTACACACATGGCCAATCCAATCTCATATGTACGCAATTTCCCTCTCTCCCCGCCTCTCTCTACTCTTGTCACCTGCTTCAATTTTCCCTGCCACATTTTTCTTTTGCCTTTTCTGCTTTCAGTCCTGCGTTCATTTGGACTCCATAATTACAATCTATTACTTTGCATTCCCAGATGATGTAGGTGGCTGATATTTATTTTCAATGTATTCATGTACAAATAAGCCACAAAATAGTCTTGATAAGGGTACAATAAGTGTCCTTGAAAATATAATGGAAAATGAGCAATACTTACCACAGGACCTTCTTTACCAGCTGGGCCAATATTTCCAGGGGAACCAGGAAGACCCTATAAAACAAATGAGGAAGCTTTCATGTTAGCTCTTTAACTCACATACTCAAAGCTCAGATTAATTGAAATCTCACAAAAGCCCCCCCCCCCCCCCCCAATTTTTGTTTGTTGCCTAGGGTAAATCTTTAGGGATATTAGCCAGTAGCCTGAAGGTATGAAAAGAGCCTTGAAATTTTTCTTCTATTTTTTGTGTCTTTCCCTTTATTGAATTTTAGTGAAACTGATCCCTTTATAGATATCACAACAAACTGTTAAGCAACATGTTATATGGGCAAATGTATCATGTTATTTACCTCATAATAGAAAAACTAATACTTTTAGTAAGCAATTTCCAAAGTGGATTTTTTTATTGCTATATTTGGTGTCCCTATTACATGTTTATGGTACAATTACAGTTGATATTCACCCATAAGAGATAATGGAGCAAAAAAATTACTCTATTGCGATGGATTAGAGTGTCTACAGATCTAAAGGTCATTTCTCCATAGCTAGTGTGATGCTGAATACATTACAGCACTTTGTGATTGCTTGAAAAATGATTTCACTTATGAATCTAATAAACTAATAATGTATAGCCCTAATACATTTCATGAACACCTTATATAAAACTTACAAATTAAGATAAAAGATTCATGCTGATAGGAGAACTAACCTAATTTGGATATATTAAAGTAGATCTATGCTTCCAAAGAATAGATCAAGCCATTGTATCAAGTAATAAATAGGAAATTTATGAACTAACTAAATACATTTAAAAATCTACGAAGCTTTGATAAAGTTAAATTAAAAATTAAATTAAAAATGCATCTGTCAGCAAGTCTAGCCATAAATTTACTTTAGTCTTTTTTGTTATTTTCAATTTCAGCCAACAATGCACACTGCCAGATGTGACTTGCTCAGAATAAATCTGAAACTTACTCGGGGTCCCATGAGACCAGGCTCCCCAGGGCGACCAGAGTCTCCATTGGGTCCTCGAACTCCAGCAGGACCAGTTGCACCACGATTACCAGGAGGGCCCTATTGACAAGAAAGGGGCCGAAAAAGAGAATGATAAAGCTAGTGACACAGTCACCAGGGAACATATGAAGTTCTTTTCAGGGAAATGAGTGGTAGACTACTAACCATGACACCAGCTCTGCCATCAGCTCCAGGAAGACCACGAGAACCAGGATTACCCTGCAAGAAAGTACATGAAACAGAAGGGAATTAGAGAAAACCCTCGAATTTGATTAGGCAGAGTTTATGAAAACGTGGCACATCTCCCTAAGGCCGAGATACAGACACAAACCAAGCCAAATTGCTTCACCCAAACCCCCAAGGAATGTGCGGATGAGCATCCTGCAAAAATAGGTCAATATTGTTTGCAGACCAATTTTAAAACATACCAAATTGGGAGTCACTGATTTAATAAAACAGATGGAAAGCAGATGCTTCTTTAGTCTAGAAAAAGCACTCTCAGTAATTTTGAAAATTCCCAATGAAAGGGGATCATCATCTGCCTCTGGGGTATATAGGTGTTAAGGAGCATTTGGAACCTACTCTCAACCCAGGAGGTCCTGCAGGGCCAGCAGATCCAGGTTCACCATTGGAGCCTCTCTTTCCTTCTTCACCACTGGGACCAGGAGGACCTTGGGGACCAGCAGAACCCTGTTGAGTGAAAAGAATAGGAGGAATAGAAAAGAATTTTTTAATATTTATATCCAGCTACAGAAACTGGATTCAAAGGATAATAACTCCAAAGAATTGTGATTGTAAAACTACTTACTGGCTCACCCTTGTTACCACTCTCTCCTTTGGAGCCAGCTGGACCAGGCTCACCCTAGGACCCAATACACAAAACAGTGGTCAAAAACCAAACGCTTGTCAAAACTCTCTTGCAGGGGCTGGGGTTGTAATTCAGTGGTAGAGCGCTTGCCTAGCATGCCTGAGACACTGGGTTCGATTCTCAGCACCACATATAAATAAATATAATAAAGGTCCATTGACAACTTAAAAAAAAAAAAAAAACTCTCTTCAGACAAAATTTCTGGAATATTTATGGGTTAAGGTAAAAAGAAACTCAAATTCTTTGAGGAATTTAATTACAGCCCAGTTCATGCTTAAATGGCATACAGGGGAATAGCATTGGTGGAAGGATAAGACTCAGGTCATAGGACTTGGTCTCATCTACCTGCATTAAGAAGGAATGCATCTGTGTGTATGTGTACATGTACATATGCAAATACATAGTTTTATAAGTAATACAAGCTAAAAATGTCAACAAAGGAAAAACAAAACTGTAAGAAAACATCTAGATAGTGATAAAATGATGGTAGTACTAGTACTTCGGGATGATAAAAGTCACAGCTGTGACTACTTACAACAAGTCCTCTAGCACCAGTAGCACCAGCAGCACCAACGGGGCCAGGAATACCACGGGGACCAGGGAGGCCAGGAGCCCCAGCAACACCGGGAAGACCCTGTTGAAGAGAAGCAAAGCCTGGTCCATCATGTGGTGATGGGCTGTAGAAGCAGCACTCATTAAATTTATTTAAAATGTAGCACATTTTAGCTACCCAGGTATACTCACAGCTGCACCCTTAGCTCCAGTAAGGCCATTGGCTCCAGGATTACCCTATGAAAAAAAGGAAGAAGGAGGATATCAATTCACTGGAATATATCTGGTCTTCTTCAACTCCACCTTCATTTCTCTTTGTAATTTTCTCCTTGCATTCCTCTACTTAATAAGACTAATGACAACAGCTACTTACAGGAGGTCCAACAGGGCCAGAAAGACCAGGAAGACCCACTTCACCACGAGGACCCGCAGGACCGGAAGGACCAGGGTTACCCACAGGTCCAATTTCACCCTAAAAGAGAAAATGACATTGAGGAATTGACCAGCAAATAATGAAACAACATATCTCTGTTTTTAGGACACCAAATTTTGGTGAAACTTCTTCAGAATTGAAATTATTTTCCTTATCTGGTTTGTAACCCCAAGATTTGGGGTTCATTTCTTATTTTTCTAGCCTAGTTCTGCCACTTGGCAGAATTAAGATTGCTATCTGTTGCTATCATTGCCACCTTGACTCCACCTCTGTCTCTCTGTGGTAGACTGGTTCTCAGTCAGTCCTGACAAGTCTGGGAGTATATTGCAGAGGACCCCATAGAATCGATTTCCATATTGCCAGTACTCTTTGTGCTCATAGCGTGCAAGTGCAGAGAGATGATCAATTTTGAACTTGAAGTGGAAAATCCATCATCCTATATCCATTTCGAAGGGGACACAACTAAGGTAACTATTCTGTAATTATCTCTCTCTGCCAACACAGTTCTGATCTCTCATATGAGAGTAAGAAATTTATCAAGGAGTGACAAAGGTCACTAGTGTTTTTACCTTGGGACCAGGAGCACCTGGGAAGCCTGGAGGACCAGCAGATCCAATGGGACCCTGGAATCAAACAGAAAAAGAAGTTTCCTCTAAGTAAACTGAAAAAGCAACAACAACAGAAGATTGAATCGGTTTAGTGTGTCTTAATCTTATTTGGTATTGGCAAAGAAAAATTGGCTGCTAGCCTGTGGACATTAGGGTCATATTCAGGGAAGGTATTCAGGTATCCAAGGTAGGGTGGATTTCACTTCATACATCCACCAACAGCCTCAGGTATTTGTAAGTAGATTATGCTACTTACAAATGAAACCTTCAAAAGACCTCGTAGAACATTTGGTAAAGTGTCTGGAATGATGTTATTTCAGGGAAATGAGTGAGGAAGATGGCTCCCACCTCAGCAGTCTCAACCCTTTCAAACTCCCTAGTGTCAACACTTACAGCAGGACCTACAGGACCAACGCTGCCATCGCTGCCTCGGGCACCCTGTGAAGAAAACAAAGAGAGGAGTCAAGAAGAAAGTTAAATGTCGGTCATTAGAAGATATTTTTTTAAAGGATAAAAACACAAAAACAGGACACTTACAGCTGGGCCAGGGGCGCCGACACGTCCTCTCTCACCAGGAAGCCCACGGGCTCCCTAAAAGCAGAAATATTTTCAGTAAAATCCAGAATGTTAATCTTTAAAAAGTCACAGGCATCATTTGCTTTGTTCAATTTCCAACAGACACGAGAATCCACTACAAATAAATAGGTCTTGTTCTAATACCAACTAAAAGGTAATGCAGTTCAATTAAGTATGCAGAAAGCTATTAGAAAAATATCAAAGAATACAATGCCGAGGGAAATCGTGATTAGCAAAATCATTAAAGAAGTTCTAGCTCACAAAGAGCACAGCACCTTTAGATTTACAATAAAGTAATCAATACTTACTGCTTGACCTGGAGTTCCATTTTCACCTGGGGCACCAGGTTCACCCTACATGGAGAAGAGAGATTGAGTTTCAAATACATATTAATATATATATGTGTGTGCATATATATGCACATATATATTTATTTCCTGATTGTGCAATTTTGACCCTTTATTTCAATTTGAACTATTCACATAATTTGTAATGTTTCTTACTCATATACATTGTTTCTCAATTATTCCCCACATGTGAGATTTAAAATTTGCTAAAATATGAGTTTTTATTTTAACATATCAAATATCAAGGTACTAAGGAGAAGTGGTTCTTTGATTGTATCCCCTCTTCAACCATCTCTTCATATACCAGACATCATTTAGACTAGGCTTATTTATTAGCAATGACAGTATTAAAATAGATGGCAGTTTAATCATATTTACCCTCTTTAAAACAATTTTGAACAGTCAACCTTATCATTTTCATAAAACATGCAAGATGATTTGAAGCTTCCTAATATTTTTTGGAGCTGTAATATTTATTTCCGATCTATAGTTTTATCTTGAGTAATGGCCTTGGTGGCAGTGGCATTGGTGGGGTGATTTAATCCTATGGCACATGTAAAGAACTTTCCTTCAATGTACTTGGATTTAGATATGCAAAGAACATGCTTTATGAGACCAGTAAGGACCTTCATTTCTCTAAATGTGTGACTTTGGGAGAGTCACTAGCTCTCGTTAAGCCTCAGTTTCCCTCTTCTGCAAAAAATGAGGGAGTCTACAAAGCTCCTTGCAGCTCTAACACTTTATGATACTGTGATTAGTAGTCTGAGCTGTTATATTGGGCCCCTGGGAGAATGAGTTTGACCTTATCCATTTGTGTGGCAGCTGGAAAGTTAGAACAGATTCTCCATATTCATGTTCATTTCTGGTCCCGCTAGTATTCGTTACTCATTAATTTGTAATTACGTTGGTATTCACTTTAATATCACATTATCTCCTTAATAGGAAAGAGAACATTTTATAGTTGAAAACGCTGTCAGAGAAGAGCCTAGCCAAGAGATAACACACTTCTGAGACTTTAATTACCTAATTAAAAATTTTTTGAGTGTGCACAGATAAATCACAGGAAAGAGGTTGAAAAGTGTATTGTGACATGAATGTACCTATCTAATTAGTGAATGGCAAAGGAGAATTTACAGTTTAAAATAACATGTAATGTTCTAATATCTGATTATATGTTTATTTACTTTTATTTTGGCTGCAGAGATTGATTGTTAGGGGAAGAGGAAAAGAAATGGAGGAAGAAACACTTGACATTATTTTTGTCTCAATTGTTTAAAAGACATTAAGTTAAATAAACATCAATAATTGGCCTTTTGTCAAAGAATCACATAGTCCCCACCATTGAGGGAGTTGAAATACAGAAGAAGAGACAAGATACCATTTAAAATTTGAATAGTCTTCAGTAAAAATATACTTTTTGTTGGTGATAGAGAATTTTAATCATTTGTTTAAAAACAGTTTCTAACTCAGTATTTACCTTCACACCTTGAGCACCAGGCTGTCCCTTTAATCCATCCAGACCATTGTGTCCCTGAAAGGCAATACTTATTATTAAAATGCTGTTCCATTATAGTGCTTGCTCAAATAAAAATCTTCTACCTCTGCAATTAATATCTCCCGGGCGAATCCTGTGACAGGATTGGACTCTAGTGCTCCAGCTGCAGGTGAGCTGGCTCCACTGCCCCAGGTAAGTCACCTAAACTTGCACTTGAGAAAGGAAGGATACCAGCCTAGATGCTCTTTCAAGTCCTTGCCATCTTTAATAATTTTACGATTTTCAGATGGTTGTAAATATCCACAAAGAAATAATAGTCTAGACTATAGCAATCTGTAGGAATCCTTCTCCTCAGTAGCTATAAATAGGCTGGATAAAACTACACTTCACTTTACTTTTGAGCATCCTTACTCTTTAACTCTCCCTCCCCTTTGGCAAACTCCAGGAAAGTGAAAACAAGGATGTGTCATCTAAGAGGAGCTTAAATACAGTTAAATACCAGTTGATCTCTGCCCACCCCCTGCAAATAATCAACATTTTTTTCTCATCTGGGCAAAGAATGTGCTCACCCTAATGCCCTTGAAGCCAGGCAGTCCAGGAGTTCCAGGGAAACCACGAGCACCCTTAGAAAGAAACACAGAAGAAGATGAAGATTTTTGTCACAAATGAAAGGACAATGACTTCTTCCTTCCCAAGTAATTCTCATCTAAGTTCAAGCTTGGAATAAACGGCTATCGTGTTTCAAAGCACAGACCTACAACTGGCTCTAATGTGAATAGCTAAGACTATGGTATTAGTGGAAAACACAGTTTTCTTGCTTAGGCATGCTTGCTATCATTATATTACATTATTTACTTAATAGAAATGTGCGCATTCTTTCCCAGGTTCTGTTACTGGTCAGATGCCTTCAATTAGTGTTAGAAGCATGAGTGACATCTACGGTGCTATTTAGATGGATGTTTGCCTTAGCAAATATCTTATATCTGAGAGGCCTCTGGCATTTGAACTACTGTTGTGAAAAGTCTCACCTGTGGTCCAACAACTCCTCTCTCACCGGGTCGTCCAGGTTTTCCAGGGTGACCCTAAAACATGAAAGCATCATAAGGTCAACCTCAATTTGGTAAACTATCAGACAAAAGTTGGGGCATCTCGGTTTTTCACAACAGAAGAGAAAGGTATCACATAAAAATGTGAATCCAGATACTTATTTAATTAACAATTACATTTCCCTAAGTATAAGCAAGTTAATTAATATTTCATTAAAAATATTTCCCATATGAGGATAGTTATTTTAGGCATATTTTAGCGGAATATTAAATTTGGATTTGGAATATTTAAATGGTGTTCTGGAAGACCTTAAAGTGAATACTTACATCCTCACCAGCCTTGCCAGGAGCACCAGGTGGACCGCGAGCACCTGCAGGACCCTGAGAAAAGGGGAGACTCATTATTTAGTGAAGGCTATATGTACAAATTTCCTGAAAAAAAAAAAATTATCACAAAGGAAGAAAAATGTACTCACAGTTTGACCAGGTTCACCAGGCTCACCAGCAGGTCCTTGGAAACCTTGAGGGCCCTAAAGGAAAAAAAAAAAAAAAAAAAAAAGTGACATTTCAGACCTTTATTTTTTAATTCTCTTTTTTGCATAAGAAAGATTATAAACTTTCAGTACTTACAGGGGCTCCAGCTGCACCCGGAGGGCCTCTAGGTCCCATTAAACCCTATAAAGATGACAGACATGGTTAGCACTAATAAGTCGTCATGGCCTTGGTTGGAGTTAGATAAGATGAATTAGCTAGGACACTACTGTGCCATAGACACTTTGTGATGGACAAATGCACAGAATTGTCCTGATTTTATTTCATAGTTTTTGTTCTTTCCAAAAAAGCATTTCAGAATCCCTGTTTTCCCCCCTTTCTCTCCCTTTGATTCTCCTTTTCTCTTAACCTGGATCAGCAAAACTCAATGAGCTTTGGATGAGGTGGTTGGTCATGAATCCCTTAAAACTGTGCACAATTGTGCATATTGAGGTTGTTCTGATGCAATGAAGTGAATTGGTCTTTGCACAAGTACAGAAAGTATGATTGCCTTCTATCAACTGACAAAGAATTTCATTTAGATTCCCTTGATCATATGTCATATTCCAATGTCATACTTAGCTAAGAAATTGATATTTTTATTGCCACAAGGGGCATAAATTGAAAGGATCAAAAGTCCTTCTTAATGATTAGAGGGAGGTGTGTTATAACCTTATAGCTCCTTTAAGGGCTGTTGGTGACTGATGAAAATGTCAAACGAAAGTGGATGTAATGAGGGGTGAAGGAAAAATGAAATATTATTGAAACAGCCTACTGGAAGAGTCCATCCTATGATATTATTATTGAAAATATGGCCCAAATGACAGAAGATTGTTTCTCCCTTTGTTCTTTATTCTGTAACACCAAAGTAAGGTAAAACAGAATGTTACTAGTTTGCAAGCTGAATACACACTCTTGATTTCCCTTTGCAGTCATCAATGCCTGGGTGAGCTCATCTGTGAGGCCCACTCCTCACAATGCTGAAAATATTTCGTGTATATGTCTTGAGCAATTTGTTTATGACACATCAACTGAGGGGACTCTTCAGTCAAATGGCCACACTATATTAATGTCAATAGTGAAACCCTATAAATGTTGTTTAAAATACACATCATTTTAATTATAAGAATTATTCATTTGGTTTTAGAAATTGCTTCAACATTAAAAGAGGCTCTCTTTCCAATAAAAAAAAAAACTTTTAGATATATATTAAAATAATTTTCTTTGCCATCATAAATTTTTAATTGTATTTATTTATTTTTCCATGTATTTGCAACAATTTCATTTACATAAAAGGTAGTTTATTTTGTAGGGGCCGTGAGACAGACTATGATTACTCATTAATTCAGAAAAGAACCCTGTGGGGTTTTATAGTTATTGATTTTCCAACATGAAAATTATTTTAATGCTTTATTGCTGCCTATCTTCCCTTTTTGTGAAACACGTATCTGTTGATTACATATGTCTGAGCATGTGTGTGGATGTGCAAGCTTCAATTATATTTCACTGATATTTAAAAGTAAAATACTCTGTTTTATGCCCCCCAGAGACATTCCAAAAACAGGGGAATCTGAAATCCATATTAATTTTCCCAGCTGATATGTGTTTCTTTTTAAATGACATCCACTATCACTTTATTTTATTTCCCCCTTTGCTACTTCTTGAGAAATGGGTACTGCTTCACAACTAACTAATGTCCAGCATTAGCAGAAACAGCTAATTTCACATATCCAGTACAAACAAACCAAAAGAAACCCCCCACTTATTCATTTAAGATATGAGCATTTTAAATTACCAGTAAAAATCAGGAAATTGGAAAACATCAATTAAAGGTGCATTATTTCTCAAGTGAGAGTTTTAATTTACAGAAAATATTATCTTGCCCTTATAGTATATTAGCTTATTGCGGACCATTAGTTCCAGTAGAATATCTTTTGAATACAGAACACTGAATGTGTGGCCCAGGTAAGATTTATATTTTAAAGACCATATTCACTTTGGGCAGATAAATATCTTTGGAAACAAGTAATTAGAATCACCAAATTGTGTGTGTATCTATGTGTATTAAATTCTGCAGTGCTTAATCAAATTAATATTTTTTACTGCTGGTAATTTCCCCTCATTTACATATATATGTGTGTGTGTGTATATATATATATGTGTATATATATATGTATATATGTATATACATTTTGCATGGTTGTATCAGTATTTCCCTAACATGTCTCACTAGTATTTGGTAGAAGCTTCAATTGTTCAAAAGGTCACCATCATCAACATAAGCCCATAGGGAATTTTTATAAATTGTTACTCAAATGATAGGATACATTCCTATATATTTGTACTGAGTGATATAAATGCTAAATTTTACTCATAGTGTCTTCTATATCAATTTGTCATTGATATGCTAGCAATAGGGGTTTTATCAAAATGGAAAAAAAAAGAAAAATTTCTTATATTGTCAACTCCTTAAGGGAGAGTCAGAATCTGTCATTCATTCATTGCTATCTCTCCAAATGCATACTACAGTTAAGAGCCCATTGAATGCCACTGATAAAACATTTGTGATTAAATGAACATTCTATTTGAGAACTAGGAACATGAGCCACAGTGTTGTTGGCTATCTCACATTTTTCCTGGTGGTTAATTCTAGTTCTGCATGATCTTAGAAAAAGGGATTGAACTCTCCAGTATAAAATGGACTGGACTAGAACTTGTTGATCCTTTCCAACAAGTTCAGCGAACTTAAGGAATAAATAACTCTATATTTCCAAGTGTTGCTTAATATTATAAACAATGTTAAGGAATGTAAAAAAGTGAATTGAAGTGCTAATATTTTGAATGAAATCGATTTGTCTAAGTTATGGTTATAATGTCCAAATGTTATTTCTTGGATATAAATATCTCATCTATTTTATTATATCTGACCTATCTCATTAAAAAAAAATATTGGTCAACCTATCTTAATGAGGCTCATTTGTAGAGAAAAATTGATGTCTTTAAACTAGGCTTGCATTTTGATAGATTTAAATACAGAAAGAATTATTGTTTTTATTTGATCTAAGTTTTGGATGTTAACCTAAGTAGCTAAATGTATGGCATTGTAAAATTTAACATAAAATAAATTCTCTGCATAGGGTATAATTTTGCTAAGACAAAAAGAGATAAGCATACCATTGGTCCAGGTCCCATTCCAACTCCTTTTCCGTCATACTGAGCAGCAAAGTTCTAGAAGGGTGAAAAAAATGCACATGTATGTATATTTTTTACTGGTTGTGCAGTTCATTTTTCCATTCTACTTGTTAAGATTTTTTTGTTGCTATCATTAGTTCAGAATTCTATGCCGAACTAGATTTCTAAGAACTCAGGAGAAATATAAGTCTAAAATATAGTTCACACCTAGTCTGCAGTTTAGAGCCTTCCTGTCTTACTTTTCAGACTTTTCTTCTGCCCTGTTAACTCAGTTTCTTGGCTCCCAACCCCTACCTATATCTGCAGTGAGAAGGGGAAATTTCCTAAACTTTTAAAGTACCCTAGAACCCTGGATAAATTAAGCAGAGACCTTTGCATTTTCACCTGTTGCCCTTGCCCACAGAACTCACAAAATAACTAAGAGACCTTTTTTCTTGCTGGTGTTTCAGAAAGGATATAAAGAGTTTTCAAGTTTAGAGGAAAATTAAATTAAAATGCCCCTTGGAAGATTAAACTTTTAAAAAATAGTTCACAGTAATAACTTTACTGTTAAAGATCTCTCTTAGAGTGGTAGCTCTATTAAAGAAGGTACTTTTTAATGCACTCAGTAGATAAGCAATCATAATAAGATCTTTGGGGAGAAAGGTCTTATTTTACTGGCATACAGTTGAGTATTAGAATCAGGCTTCTGATTCATAGTGCTAACCAATTAAGCAAATATGTTTTCCTTCCTGCAGCGAGGCCATTTGGCACTCATACCATTGTTAAAGACATAAAGCTAAAAGAAGATATTAATGAAAAAGGGAAATGTACTTTTCTCAAATTAGTTTCAAGCAAATTAAACCTAAAACCATTTTGAATGTTGGTTCAGCAGACTTCAAGCCAAGGAGAATGAAAAGGGTAAGATGTTTGTGAAATTGCTTAAGATCAGGGATTTCACTTATGTAATTCAATCTAATCAAACTCTTTAATAATGCAACACCTCTTATTTGTGCCTTACTGATAAAAGATATTAAACCCCCAAATTAAATAATGGTGCTGATGGCCGCAGCTACCTTCAGTGAACACAAAGACCAGTCCTATAATTGTCAAGGGTTCACAAAGAGAACAGGCAAAGCAGAAGCTTGAATAAAGAAATCCAAGAAATAAAATAAAATATACTAATTTCCAAATAGATTTTCCCCTTAACTGCTAAAAATAAATTCTAAAATGAGCCTTCTTCCAACAGAGGTATAAGAAACTAAAGTTAGATAAAGTTAAAAAATACTTAAGACACCTTACCCCGCCAAGACCAGGGGGGCCAGGAGGGCCAGGTGGACCAGGAGGACCATTGGGACCGTCTTCACCATCTCTGCCTGGGGGGCCTGGTGGACCCTGTTGGGTACAGAGTAAATTAAAGTAAGATTAGACAGGTCCCATAGAAACCTACGCAGTAAATGAAAGGGAGACCTACAAATACATGTGGTAAGATCAGCTGTTCAGACTTTTCAATATACATGAAGGGTGGAAATTTAATATACTGTATTTATCATTCATTGAAATGTACTTAGAACATGGATCTATTTTAGAACAAACTTTAGAACAAACTTTAGTAACAGGGGTAGTTTTTCTAAAGGAATATTCTGGTCAAGGAATATTAATTTGAAATGGAGTTCCAGTATTCAAATAAATATAGAAATTATAGCTAAAATGTATGCCCCTCATGTTCCACAATGCACAATGATACACTATGTTTGTTGATGGCTGATTTCTGATTTTGATGAAGGATTCAACCAGTTTGGAATGTTAAGTGTGACTAGTAGATTAAACAATAAAGTCATTTTATCAGAAGATAGAAAATCTTCAAGATTTCCTATTGTGAATACAATTTAAGTTGTTCAGGTAATTAACTGAAATAATTTATCTCTAATAAATTGAGTGGAATACATGTTAAGTCTGCACTTTCGGAAATTTATGAAATATCAGCATTTAACATTTTAACAAAAATATCATATCATGCAAAACCTTGTAGTTATTATAAATGTCAGGTAAGCATTGCAGGGAGATCTAAGAATGCCACAAATAAAATGTAAGGCTGACCCGTATGTGTATGAATTTAGACAGAGAAACATGTTACTGACTACTGCTTTACTGTTATTCCTAAGCCATACAAGAGATCTTACTTCAAAAGCAAACAGGAAGACTGTGTGGTGGTGTGTAGATACATTGCCATTATGTATGTGTCAGACAAGTCAATTAAAAACAAAGAAAGAAAGACCATACAAAGAATATGGCTGTCTGTAATAGTTTTCCTTTTTAAAAGATAATGTTGACCTAAAAAGAATATTGATTATATATAATAATGCTTGTTCACCCTTTCGGTAGGGCATTCTCTATTTAAAAGGTGGTATAATTATCTGGACACATAATATTCTAATGAATTGTAGTCTCCTGTAGTTTCTAATATGTAGTTATTCCAATATGGGTTAAAGCCATTTAGTAGTTCAAAAATTACATACCCTTTCTCCACGTGGTCCTCTATCTCCAGTTGGGCCCTGCAAGGAAGAAGCAAACAGCACAATAAGAGGTGTCTAAATAATTTCCAGGAAAGGAACAAGCCATTATTGATAATAATTAGTTGGTAAGTCTGACCTAAGCCCAACATTATTAGCTAAAAATTGGCATAATACAATAGATCAGAGTATAATGCTTTTATTACAATTATATGTAATTTTTTTAAAAAACTGAAGGACTGGAGGCTGCTATAGTCTCCAGTCATTAGGCCAATATTATACATAGTATGTTAAATAAGATGATTACTGTAGATAAATGACCATTTTGTTACAGCTTAACAGCATATTTGTGTAGTCAAAGTCCTTTAAAATAAACTTTATTTACTACCTATAATTAACATAATATCATCCCATCATCAGGAAAATAGTCCTTTTTTCTGTAGTATGTAAATCACTAGTTTGTATAACATAAATGTAATTAGAGATGATTTTGGAAAGTAATAAAACTTTATTACCTTAACATCAAAACTATGTTTTAACTAATGCATATTCATGTGGGCAAAATCTTGACAAAGTATTTTCCTGCTATAGTTCACTTCAAATGTAGTTAAACTAAGTTAACGCTAATAATTTCAGATATTTTGGGGGAAATATTGGACTCTTACCTTCCTTGCAGTTCCCTAGAAAAGAAAAAGTAAAAGATTATTATGAGAAGAACTGTACACACATATTTTAAAAACAGTTGTCAATTTGGTTTTTATACAACTATATCTACAGATTGCATTATATTGCCCATTTACTATTATCTTAATCTACTATCTCAAAATATAATGTAAAATTTTACCAATAAGTTAAATAAAATATATTATGTACAGAACCAAATACATATACTTATCTGTAATGCTGCTGCAAGTTCGTTCACAAACTAAGAATGTGCTCATAATAATTTTGCAAGAAAGTTAAAAATTGTAACTCAGTGAAGTCTTACGCTTTGTAGTAGCTAATGCTAAAACCCAGACTTAAACTGGATTATTTACTCTCTATTCCTTATGGGTATTTTATGAGACTAGCCTTGTGCAGTAGAACCACCCATTTAGGAAAATGGGGTGGGCACTTTCTCTGGAAGCCAAAAATGGATAGATTCCCACAAAGCCTCTCAGTTTTCTTTGGAAGCCAGTTTAGTTAATATCAGGGTAGCTTCACCTTCCCTTCCCAGAGAAGAAATCACTGTGACCAAGGAAATCAAAGTAGATAAATTTTTTTTCTAAAAATAATTTTACTCACCTCTTGTAAAGCTGTAGAGGAAAGAGAAAAGTAGGAAATTATTATTAGCATCATTTCATTGATCAATAACAGTAATTACCAAATGGAAACACAAGTTTACAAAATTGTTACCTAATTAAAGGACCAATTATATTTTTTATTAGGATTATTCTAATGACTTGGAAATTATGCAGGTCAAAAATATGGCAGGGATCAGCAGGGTGATTTGTTTGCTGTATTAATATGTAAATATATTTGGAATGAAATTGTTAATTATTTACTATTTTATAAATGCTGTGAAATATTCATGTGTCTGAAGGATATTTCTAATGCTTAGCAATTAGGCTGGAAATTGCACAGATGAATCACTGACTGTAAGACAAGACCAGTGGATTGAGGAAGAAATAATTTACGGTTTAGATCATTTTTAATATTTAAATGTCTAAAACAGAGAAAATTTAGGAAAGTATGTTACCTAAAGCAAACTTTGTCTTTTATAAAACATTGAAGTCACTTAGTAGTTCACTGAGTTTGCACCATTCTTAGTGTTTTTTTTTTAAAGGTCTAATTTGTACATTAGTAACTATGAAAATGGATCAATTCAGACATTTGAGTTTTGGCTTTAACTTAGTTCACTTCAATTAGGCATTTTACTAATGTGTATCACTTTTGTTCCTGAGAAAGGGTTGTTTTGTGTAAATGGAAAAACTGTGAATTAAAGATCTTGAAAAATAATGGGAAAAACAAACTGAAGTAATATCCCTCCCTTTGTCATTATTACTTTAAGTTAAAGACTGAATTTCTTTCCTACCATATAAAAATTATGGGATTCATATGGGATACAAGTGTGGCTGAGCTTGCAATAAAATGAATCACCCCTAAAAATTGCTTTAATTAGGTGACCAAGATGTGTGTCATTTGAAGTGAGAACATCTGTTGCAACAGTCACATTTCGGGAGAGTGGACCACATCCAGCACTGGCATTTAAGGGCGATTTATGAGAATTACTGTTAAATTAGAAAAATGATATGTTTACTTCATTGTGTCCATCAGTAGGAAGAATGATTAGGCCCCATTTGATTAACAGGAGCCCTTAAGATTCTAGAAATTTGCCTTCTAATTTCTCAGACATGATCCATTGTGAAGAATGTGCACTTGGTAACCTTTATTACAGATGGTGGTTGGCTGTTGATCAGGTGAGTTGCCATTAGTGCCTTCAAACTTTCCTAGATTGGTTTTCAATTTTTCCTATAGGAATCAACTCTTCCACTCTCAGATTCCATAAAAAACTTGGTAATGAGAATTCGTTCAATGAAATTACTCCTTGGTATCCATAGTGAGTATACTAAAAGTGGCTGAAGGGAAAGCACACACACACACACACTCACACACACACACACACACACACACACACACACACACACACACACACAGAGAAATGCATTAGTAATTATGCAGTGGAAGACACCGTGGCATGTGGGCGGAGCAAGTTTTTGAAGAGTTGGGTGTGGCCTGATACCCCGCATCCCCCTTCAAGTGAACGTCTTTGTCCGGCAGTAGTAATTAGGCAGCCATTTTTAGGATGGAAAACGACTGATTTTCTTCATTCTATCTTGACGTGGAAGACTGGTCATAAAATCTAAACCAAGAAGTGACCTTGGAGTTCATTTAACTTCCATCCCACATTTTGGAACAGATCCAGTTTGCCTAACCCAAGGTCATGGGAAGAAGAACCCTATCTCTTGAGTCTCAAGTCAAGGTTGATATTTCCCAACTTGCTGTGCTCAGAGTTTGATGACCAGTGGGAACATGTTAAGGGTTAACTCTAAGACTCAATAAAAGGTAAATTTTAGTTAAATATAATGATACCATTTCTATTACTAGAAAATGCATTGAGAAGCTAATTTTACTTTCTAGAAGGTATCCATTCTAAGTAGAATCTTTCCCAGGATATGCTGACTAGCTACTGGAAATGTCTCCAACCAGAAATTAAATCATTTTGTACAAACCTGTAGTCTTAAATTGGGATTCCATTAGCTTAAGGCCTGGTCCCCTGTACTTTCATGTTCCCCCCTCCAGAGGGCGCCGTTTCACCATCACCACCACCCCCACCAACACCATCATCATCACCATCATCCAGACCAACCTCAAGACGCGCAGAAGATAAGTTTAGTGGTTGAGTTTTGTACTGTTGAATTAAAGGGCTTTCTAAAGCAGGCCTGAAGTCTTATAAGGTGTGTATGAGGACAGTTATGGGGCATAACGGGTGGAGGCCCTTATCTTCTTTCACCAAGTCAGTTGTTACAGCTCATCCTTAGGGAAAAGACCTTCTGCTCCCTGTGCGCTTCACTAAACTGAGGATCCAGATTAAGTTAACTGTGTCACTGAGTTAAAAGTCCCTAACTTTTGAGGAGAGTCGAGTTCTTCCTGTTTTCATTTTCCAAGTACTTTCCATGTTTCTTATCAATTCCAGCGTTTCTCCACATGCCAGAGAGCCTTCCCTCCAAGCTGTCTTTGGAACTGAGGTTTAGGTTTTCCCTTTTCCGTACAGGGCGCCCACCCATCTAACCTCTTCCCTCACCTCCCCGAACAAGCTGAAGGCACTTACATTGGCATGTTGCTAGGCACGAAGTTACTGCAAGCAGCAACAAAGTCCGCGTATCCACAAAGCTGAGCATGTCTACCACTTAGACATGCAGACTCCTTGTGTCGCAGAGCCCCTGGGTCACCGGCGGAGGTATCACCTGGCAGGAGCAGGCATGCAGTCGCGGCCAGTACCTCCAACTTAGCCGAAACCTCCTGCCGCCGTGGTGCTAAAATAATAAAGCCGGGATCTGCCCTATTTATACGGCAAAAGTTTCTCTGGCCCGAGGGTGCCTCCAAAAGCGCCTCCGCCAATGGGAGGGCTGGGGCTGGGGGCCCGGGCAGCCACACTGGGAGGAGACTGCGGGGGCGCAGAGGAGGGAGCGAAGTGGGGGAGGGACGTGGCCACGGGGCTGGCTTCTTAAATTGGTTCCATTCTTTTTGAGGACGTGGACACTTTTGAGGCTTTCGAGGGGAAACTCTGACTCGCTGTCTGCATACCTCCTCCCTCCCCATCCACCCGCCTTCCCCCGCCCTTTCCAAGTTTGGAAACACTTTTGGACACGTCGGAGCGCTTTGCAGACTCCGACGTGGGCAAAAGTTTGCGGATCTCTGGGCAGCGGGGCAGCTGGGCAGCTGGGCAGCTGTAGAGGGACCTGAAGCCCGGAGATCAAAGCAGGAGCTGTCCAGTCCTGCCTCACCTTGTGCCCTGTGGGCCACCTGCAGGCTGGAGGGGGCTGGGCGGGCGCGGTGGGAGCCGGGCGGGAGGGAGGGAAGATCTGACTGCGTGGCGCAGCCCGAGGCCGCCCTCCCCGGCCGCCTCCACCCTGCCCCCCGCCCAAGTGCATATTTCCTCCAGCTTTAGGGCGCGCGCGTGCCCACTTTTTTCTTTTTAAATCAGCCTCTCTCCGCCCTCCGTGAAAAGAGACTGGGGGGCTCTAGAACGACTTTTGAGTTGGGTAGCAGGGAAAGGGCGGCACGGCACCCAGCATGAGAAAGGGTAGTCGTTCATCTGGAAAGGACTTCGACCTCTTGGTTTGACTCTGCTACAGCTAATTCTCAATTGCATCTTTGGGGACTATCTGGCCCTGTAAAATGTCTGCAACTGACCTAGTGACTTCTTTTCCTCAATCTCTCATCTGTAAGGTGGCCGTAGCGAACCTATCTCCCTTCATGTTTCTCCTCTTCTCTATAGTCCATGTTTACCAGTTCTACCCTGAGCCTGAACCCAGATAACCCTCCTGTGAGGCCCCAGTTCCTCTGGACCTTGCTGTCCGTTCACTAACATCTCTCTTGCAGCCCACAACTTCATTCTCTATCCTCTCTTCTCTCTCACCCAGGCATCTAGGGCAACTAGAGGACCTTTGGAAGTTGAATTGTGCAAGGTCTTCTGTTAACACCCCAAGATTGTCCCCTGCAACGTGGATGTTAACTCTTTCCCTGACACCCAACCCCTTCCTTCCCTTGCCTTCATTCAGTTCTCAACTCCCTACCAGGGAGAGGATGAGATGGAACCTTGATCCTGAGACTTAAGTCTCCTGAGAATTGTGAAATACTTAGCACTCTCTCCCAAATGCTCTTGGGATATCATTCCTGGACCAGCGTTTGGAAGACTATGGATCTCAGACTTCTCAGCCTGCCAAGCATCCCCAATGAGGCAGCAATGAACTAGTCAGACTGTCTTTCTATCCCAGAAGTTAGCACAAAAGGAGTATCTTTAGGTCAATTCTGTCTCCACCAGAAACAGAAATGGATGGATTCCTTGGGAATCTTCCCTTTTGTTTACTCCACTCCTCTCCCTGTCTTGCTTTGCTATGAGGAAGAATGTCTGCATAAATTAGCTTCATCAGCAGCTGCTATAAACCAGAATTTGAATATTCTTAAAGAAACTGCTTTTTCTAAACTTCAAAGAACAAAAAAAGGTTAATAGAAGTAGAAGAATAACTATAGTCTGTAATAAACTTATTTTGTTCTTATAGGCACTGACTTGGGAGACAACTTTGGAAGATTCTTTGAAATAACTTGGAGTAAAAGAATTTGAAAGGGTGTCTGGTCAGTCCTAGGAGGATGTTTACAAGAAACAATCTACTTTTAAGTTTGTTCCTAACTAGGTGACAGGGTTTGATGTCTTATAGTTTCTAGCGACAGCAACAACAAAAAAGCTGAGGTTGAATTGCATAGTCCAAGATCATTTTTAACCTTTCCTCAAAATATTGCTGTTATAGAACTAACCAAAAACTTTAAAAGTAGAAATCACTTTTATCAGGAAAGACAAACTTCAATGCTACATAGCCAAAATTTTTTTTTCTGTATTAATCAGAAGAGTTATGATTTTTGCCACTGTGTTGAATTGCTTTTGCAGAACATTATTTGTACATTTGTCCTATGTTGCTGAAAGTCAGAGATTAATTCTGATCAAAAGGACTCAAGTTTGTAAGAAAATGGATTTATGAAAGAAACCCTCCAATGCCCTTCAGGAAAGTTATCCCATGCTTCTGGGGTCAAGTTGGCCAAATCATTGGATTGTAATAGCTACCCAAGACCTTTAGTTGTGGGTTTTGTTGTTGTTGTTAAAATAGTTTAAAATGTAGAACATTTTTTGAAAGCGATTATAATTTCCCTTTTAGCAAACAAACCAACCAAAAAGAAATAGAAGTCCAAGCATACATACATAAGCTAAGAAGAAAAACATCTCTGCTAACAGCACAGTGAACTGATAACTTGAAAAGCATTCCTGGAAACTGATGCAAATACCAAATGCTGCCGGGCTCCCTCCCTGCTGATGTGGCAGGGCATTCGGCAGCAGTCGTCAGCATTTGGTGGGAGTCCCTGGTTCCAGACAGGAACAATGAAATTAGAGAAAAACGGAAGGGGAATTTTCTTTTCTTTTCTTTTTTTTTTTTTAAGTGAAAGACACATTCCAAATCCACCTATTTTTATGTATAATTTTGAGACTCTCTTACTGATCACTTATTTGGGAAGATAGTTCATTAGATGTTCCTTTTAAACGAGGAGTTCTTTAATGCTTGTATCAGCTTTCTGTTAAATATTTCGCACTTCCAAATAACAAGGCATTTTTTGTGTGCTTGGGGGCAGGACTGAGAGAGCTGGGAAAGCTGAGGGTCCTGGTTATGACCTGGATGGTATGTGGGGTGAGGAAGGGAGGGAGCAGAAACTCAGAGAACGAAGAAGGAGAAAGAAAGAGAGTGGGGTGGGGTCTGGATTGAGTGTGGAGGATGGGAGAAGGGAAGCAGAGGCTATCAAACACTTCAGCAACTTCGCTACTACAGTTAATGCTAGTAGACTGTCAACCTTTCCATTCTCTACTAAGAGAAAAGATGATGTTTTCAACTTCCAACAACCCACAGATGACAGCCGGAGCATACTGCTAAGTATGGTAAGACTAGTTCAGAGTCAGTGGTTAGAGAAATGCAGAACAGGGGAAGGCCTTGTTGTACTACGCTTACCATTCCTCTCATTGGTAAAAATCACACATCTGCCTGACATGTCCTTTCAAGCCTTCACTGAGGATGTACTCTTTAGGATCCAGTTGGTGAAAAGCATCAGCACCGTGCTGCTTTGCTGAGTTCCAGTTCTAGATGGCATTTGCTAATAGTTAAGGTGGTAGCTGAGAAGGCTTGAGTGTTTGGAGGGTGTGGAGATACTACTCTCTATCATACCAAGTTGGATATTTAGTTCCCTTTATTTGAATGAAACTAGCTGTATATTCACTCAAGTAATATTTAGCATTATGTCAGACATTATCCTAGTTGCTGGGTATATAATTGTGAAATAAAATGACACGATCATTGATTGCCCTCAGGGGGCTTACAGTCTATTGAAGAACAGACTACAGTAGGGTGAGTACATATGTGTAGATTTAGGGAGTTGCATCAAGGGGAGCTTTGTGGAGGCTGTGACCTTCTTGTTCCAGCCTTAAATATGAATAGGATGTTTAAATGAGGAAGGGGAGTGATCTATGCACCCAGACTCTAGAAAATTTGGCAGTCTGAAAAATGGAAAGCTTCTCAGCATGATGTGATTACAGAGGGAAAATAGAGAAGGGAAAGGAAGGAGCCAGAGATGAGATTGGTAAATTAAGTGGGGATTCGATTAAAAAGAACCTTTTAAACTGTGTTCTGGTATTTGTAGTCTTAACTATACTGTGGGAGTGTTTGGGTGATTTTAAGTGGAGAAAGTATGCAATCAGAGAGTGCTTTTAAAAAGATGGCTTTGGCCAGGCACCTTGGTGCACACCTGATATCCCACTAGCTCCAGAGGCAGAGGCAGGAGGATCACAAGTTCAAAGCCAGTCTCAGCAATTTAGAGAGGCCCTAAGCAACGTAGTGATATCCTGTTTCAAAATAAAAAAATAAAAATTTGGAGGCATAACTTGGTGGTTGGGCGCTCCTGGGTTCAATCCTTGGTACTCTCCCTCCAAAAAATAAATAAATAAAGAAAGAAAGAAAGAAAGAAAGAAAGAAAGAAAGAAAGAAAGAAAGAAAGAAAGAAAGAAAGAAGGAAGGAAGAAGAAGATGAAGAAGAAAGAAAAAAAAAGAAAAAGAAAAAGATGACTTTGGCTGCAATCTGGAGACATGGTTAGAAGGAGAACACAAGAGATGGGGAAAGCACGTTTGAGGTTGCAGTAGTAATTCCAAGGAAAAATGACAGTGATCTGAACCAGGATAGTGGTGGTAGAGTTTGAGAGAAGTTGGTGAGCTTCAGAAATATTTTAGAGGTAGTAGAAATGCACTAATGTTTGATTGTGGAACTGAGGAGAGGGAGGATTCCAGGTGCATCATCAAGTTTCTGTCTTTGGCCAATGACTGATTGGGGGTACCATCCATTTAGTTGGGGAACATTTGAGGAAAGAATGACTTGGGGGTAAAGGAGGGGAGGATTAAGAGATCAATTCCTATGCAGTTTAGGATGTTTATGGATCATCCAGGTGCATAGGTCTCAGATAATATTTTGGCGTGGAGTACGAAATTTATATTTGGTCTTGATTCTGAATAAGGGAATCCTTCAGATTACTGATGTCATGGGAGTGGATTAAATTCCCCAGGTTGTATGTGTCTATGGAAATGAGAAAATAATAAAACCTAGGACAAAATCTTGAAAAGCTCCAGCATATATAAAATGGAGAGAAGAGGAAAAGCACTCAAGGTGGCTGAGAAGGAGCATACACATGGGGCGGAGGAAACACCATAGTGTTCATGTCACAGAAGGAAAGGAAATAGACTGGCAGGGAGAAAAACACAATTGGTTGGTGTTGGTGGGAGTTGGGAGGGTTGCTGAAATTTTTATATTTTTCTGAGAGGTCAAGTCAAGACTAAACTGATTATGTAAATTAGCACCTTAGAGGTCAGTGGTGACCTTGGTGGTTCTAGTGGAATGGAGTCCAGGGGCAAGAAAGCGGAAGAGAGGGAGGTGGGGAAATTTTAAACACACCTAGGGCAGAATTTTAGTTATAGTAGGAGTTGGGGAGAGCTGGGTTATAGTTTAAAAATAATGTTGGGATGAATGTGCAAGAGAACTATCCATGTGCAGAATAAAATCATATTAAGCAGCTGTTCAATTTTAACACTAGACTGCATTTTAAAACTTTCCATTGAAATGTTCTTCTTCAGGTTCTCTATGTTATAACTCCTCATTTGCTTTTTAGAATTGAAGCAAAGAACATTTAAGTAGGTATGGATTTTTATTTTTTCCAACTTGGTAGTGAATGATCAATTTTTTTCATGAAGTCCTTTCAAGTTGTATAGACAGAGCTAATTTATCTCATATTTTATGAATCCCAGTTCAATCTTCAGTGCCCCATTTTTCAACTCCAGAAATATGAAATAGACAAACTACTACTTTACGTATGCAGAGTATTCTTACGTGCAGATGATATGGAAATAGTTGTTTTGTGGTATCTTGTTATTGACTATTCCAAGCCCCATAACTCAGAGGGATGTACTGGGGTACACAAATTTCAGCTTTCAATTAAGCTTACCAGTTTCTTTGAGAGGATCCTGATCGCATGTATGCAGGCAGTTCCCAGTCCATCCTTAAATTGAGGAACTCCAGAATGCTGATGTATTCTAAAACTCCACTCTGGCTTGCTTATTAGAACTTTGGTTTGGTTTCCAGACTTCTATTTTTTTAATTCTTCTCAAGTGACTGGGGAAAAAAAAATAAAGAAACTTTTACTTAAGTTGCAAGAAAAGGTCTGGGTGTTGGTAATATACTTAGATGGTTCATAGATCACATATAAAAAAGAATTATGAAGATAATTCTGTGATACCACTTTCAAAATTAATATAGTTCTTTTAAAAAAAGAGTTAATGATATTATCAATGAACTCTTAAAGCTTAAAATTTAATTTTGACCTTTGGAATTCCTACTTGTAGGGATAATTTTCCAGTTAGTTAATGTGACATAATTACCAATTATGTAGGGGGCTAAGAACTGTGGTAGGAATTTTACATAAATTATCTGAAACCATCAACAATTGCTATCTACATCTTGATGTTGTATGTTTTATCATTTTAAATTTTAAGTGGAAGGAAACTGAAACTTAGGTGAGAGATTTGTCAAGGATGTCCTAAGTGTCCTAGAATGGGCCAAGTTCCACTGTTGCACATTTAAAAAATCCCTTGTGCTTCCAACATCCTAGACTAGTCTAGTTGATTAATTAATAAAAGGTACTAAATGTTAATTGACTGGCTTCACTTGAATATGAGGTCTTTCATAGCAGAGAATTTGCCTGTTTTATTCACCCTTCTAGATCATGCTGAGTTGAAGACACTCAAAAAACATTTATTCAGTTAGCAAAGACTGATTAGGTATGATGCAGCTGGTGAATGGGGAATATAAACATAAAAACTAGTTGTTTTCTTTGATTATGGTTTGCTATTTAACCCAGACATTCTTAAAAAGTTAGTGACATAATGTCAATTAAAACTTGACAATTTATTTGAATTATTGAGTTTATGTTGGCCAGTTCACCCAGATGCAGGTAATTATTTCCTGATATCGCATAAACATCTTGTTTTATTAAGTCAAATTTAAGACAAACAAGTGCTTGAAGAATAAGAAAAAAAAACTTTATTAATTACAAAACCATGAAATTTTAGAGTTGGAAGATAATTCAAATATCATCCAAACTATAATAGTAAGTATGAATATATGGAATTGAGATTTGCTTTTCTACTATATTTCTATCTGACGTGTGTGATACACAATAGGTATTCAATAAATGTTAGTTGTATGAATTAATACATTTTATAAATGAGGAAATCTATAGAGCACACGTGATTAGCCAGCTTATGGTGGACGTGTAAGCTGAAGGATGATCTCGATTCCCAATTTCTCGCTCTTTCCTTTAAATTAAAATAACACGATATTTTGAAATATTTAACTCCTACACAATCTGGAGAAGAGCTATTATTTTATAAAGAGAAATTTGAGGTTCAACAAAGATAGAAGTTTTCTCCAGATCTGTGGTTCTTAGTGTGGTTGCTGAAACAGTAATATTAGCATCACCTTAGAACTTGCTAGAAACAAATTCTCGTGCCCCATGGCAAAACCACTGAATTCGAAACTGGGGGGGAGGGGAATCAGCAATCTGTGTTTCAACAAATCCTGCAGATGATTCTGATAATACTACAGGCTGACAACTACCAGTATTGCAGAGTGTGACTGTTATGATTAAACTTTGGGTTTAGATAAGTCATCCTGTAGCATCAGGGAGAGTAGAGTGGAGCAGGACAGCTCCTTTTCTCTGTTCTCCTTCACTCTAAAAAGCCCCCTTCAGAAGATCAGTACAATAGAGGAAAGGAAAAATACTGGGGAGCGATATTGGCCAAATTATATTGTTATAAGTGTGCATGTATGAATATGTAACAACAAATATCGCCGTTATGTACAACTATATTGCACCAATAAAAATATGGGGAAAAAAAGAAAATAGTGAAAAATGCCAAACCAAATCAAACCAAACCAAACCCCCAAAAGCCTCTTTCATGTCCTTTTTTTTTTTGCTCTTTAATATATCTATTGTCTTGAGGATTCTTTTAATAAAAAGTTCCACTTTATTTTTAATTAAGAAATAATAATCATACAGGCTATGGATGTTCCACAGTGATAGAGCGCACGCTTAGCATGCATGAGGTCCTGGGTTCACACTCCAGCATGTGTGTGCGCACACACACATGCACAAATAATTTTATAGAGTACAAGGTTGTGTTTTGATACCTTTATTAATTAGCATATTTATCAACTTGAATATTTATCATTTCTTCATGGTAAGAAGATGAACAATCTTATCTTTTAGTCATTTTGAAATACACATCATTAACTACAGCTACCTTGCTGTGCAATAGATCATGGAACCCATTCCTCCTGTCTAACAAAACTTCCTACCCTTTGACCAATTTCCCTTTCCTCTTCTGCCTCCACCTCTAACTGCTTTTCTTGGTTCTCCTTGTTTCTAGGGATGGGTGATTGAACATTCTGGAAGGCTATTAATTGTTCTTTCCTTGCACTTTTTGTAATATGAAAGGAAGACCATTTTGATTCTTTTTGTTTGCTCCCAATTCTATTTAAAATTATTTGAGGGAAAATATTTCCAGTGGAAAAGTGTGTACTGAAGGACATGCATGAACTCTTCAAGAAAGCGGAGTGTGATTGCTCTCATAATCTAGTGTGGTGCTGGTGAGCCCTGGGCATAGCCTCTGTTCCTCTAGGAACCCATTACTGTCTCTGTTCATTCTGTGGACCTGGGGTGTAATTTCCTTGACAATTAAATAGATTAGGTGAGGCAAGAAAGATTCATGGCTTACTGCAAATCCACTACTCATTCTAGAAAATGCTCTCAAAGACCCAGATGACGTTTTGAAACATCTTATTTGTATTTTGATATCACAGACATATGCTTTTATTCCCTGTAGTTTCCATGTCATGTTCTGGGACTTGAATAACAATGACACATCTGAACCTTAAGAAATAGATTGTCCTTCTGAAACACCCAGGAGAGTAAGAGATCTTCCTATTCAGAACTTCAGAATGTGCAAGATGCTGAACTAAAATAGTCACAAAAGTCGTTGATTGTGCCTGTGAGTCCCTGCTGGCTTTCTGACAGGACTGTATTTTACAGCTGGGGCCATCTAGCACACCTGCAGACATAGTCCTGCCTGGACTCAGGAAATAGGCCTTGTCCTTGTGGAAAATGAATTTAAGAAGCTCTAGTTCTAGCATTTTCTAGTTGCTGTTCATTGAGTTTGACTCCGAGGCCCTGTTCTGTTGTCTGAGCTTCATATTTTTGAACCCCAGACTAAATTATGCACCCATCCTTATAACATATCTTCTCTTTCATCTTCCTGCATTTGAGTGTCATTTTTTGTAATGTGCCTGGATTCACTGTTCTGTGGACCTGGGCTATAATCTCGCCATTTGTGAATCTGGGGTGTAAAATTCACCACTCCATTTATTTATTTGCTTGCTCCTTCTGTCAACAAACATTCTACAGTCTGTGTAAGGCAGTGTTGGAAACTGTGCCTGAGACATGCTCTTGGCAACCCTCCCTTCACTGCCCCTTCCATATACCCTGGGAGCTGGAGTACCCTCAACCTCATTGTCATGCCTTTATGTTCATGTCCATTGCTGTTGCAGACCCACCTGCCTGGATCACCAATAGGGCTTCCTCAGGGCACTATATTCTAGCACGTGCTGCAACACCTGCACCCTTCCTTCAGGTCCCTCTGATGGCATCCTGGCTTATGGTCTCCATGCTTTTCCTGCTTATAACTTGCAGCTGTTGCCTGCAGCTGAGTTCATTTTTGCTCTGCCTGCTCCCAGTCTCCACTTTTCTTTCAGAATCTCCATCTGAGAAAACAGGATGAGTTTTGCCAGTTTCTTTTGCCACCTTCTGTTTGAATTGTATGTTTAACAAGCAATGATGGAGTTCTTATTATGTGCCAGGTGTAGATGTGGGACTAAATAGAAGGATGAGATAGAGATTCCAATCCCAGGAGCTGGTTACATGTATAGTAGATTCTCCCCAATTGTGAGGATAAGGAATTTGCTGTACTTAAATTTTAGGGGGAAATAAAGTTATAAAGAGACTAAATGCAAACCCATATAAATCTTTTTGTATCATCTCTAAAATAGAACCATCAAGACAGCATGCTAAAGAAAGAGTACTGGTGACATTTTTCACATCTTAAATTACTAATAATGAGTGTGGTACAATTGCTTTCCATTTACCATTACTTACTCAATAGAAATTTCTCAGGGTCTTTCTCCCCGGTCATTTCAATGAAATCCCATAAATTGACTTTGCTTTGCTGAAGATAATATGCATATGAAAAGATCTTTCCCCCTGTATCTGTTTCTCCATCCAAATGTGCAATGCCTTTCTGTTTTCATGATTTGAAATTGTTGACTCCTGCATCCTCAGTCCCAGAGATAACTCCCCAAAGCACATGCCATCAGGCTCCTCTTACACAAATATCACTTCCCTCCTTCCTTGCAGCTGCGGGAGTGCCATTTTAAGGTCCTGGTTTACGTCTCCTCAGATTCCCTTATTTCCTAAAGCCTCAAGGCAAAAACCTCTGTTACTGCCATGCCATCTGCTTTACTTTACTTTTTTATTCCCAACACCCAATTTCCTCCTTTTCTAATTATCCCCAACAGGAGTGCTCATAACTCTTATATACTGAAACTGAAATCCTTGTGGTTGGGGAAAAAGTATAGAAAACTAAATTTGCATTTGCTGAAATCCGTTGTTTACTAAAATTTGAAGTAAGGGCAATTTGCTAATGGGGAGGGATTACTTTACCTAACCTGAGAAAATAATGCATTAGCTCTTTAAGGCAAAGAGATTTGGTATTTATGTAGTGAACAATGTATTAAAGGTCTAAAGGAATTTGTAAGGAGGATGAAAGAGCAGAAGTAAGTGATTCTGCTTGGGGAAGTAGAGGAGGCTTCCAGGAGAAGGGAATATTGGAGCCGAATCTTGAAATTCACCAGTCAGAAAAGATAGGAAAACCTTCTAGAAGATGGTATGGTGTGTGTAGAGAGTGATGACACTTATCACAATTTTTTCTTAAACAATTACTGTTATACAAATCTCCCTATAGAATAGTAGTTCTCAACTTAAGATGATTGTATTCCTGGGGGACATTTGACAGTATCTGGAGATAGTTGTGACTGTCACGACTGGGAGTAGGGGTGTGTGCTACTGTCATTGAGTGGACAGAGGCCAGTGATGCTGCTAAACACCCTGCAACAGCCAGGACAGACCCTATAATTAAAAAAATCAATTTCAAATATCAATATTGCCATTACTCTATAAGGTAAGTCTCCAGAGGACGGGGACCTTACCTGTCTCAGTCACTACTGTCTTAGGATCTAGTATGTTCTGAGTCAGAATTGGTACTCATTTAAAATTTGTTGAGAGAATGGAGGCATAAAAGAGAAGACATAATTGGGAAAGAGCAATGTAAATTCAGAGTTAGTACTTGGGGTCTAATTAAAGAGCAGTCGGAAACTAAGGTTGTTGGTGTGACAGAAAGAAATCATGAACAGCATTTTGTGCCATATGAAGGAGAGTTCCTTTAACATATAGTCCCTGGAGGACCACCAGCGAGGTTTGTGCAGGAGAACAGTACTATCTGACTTATAATTTAGTAAGATAACCAAGCAGTAACGGAAATAGCCCAGAGACCAGGAAGTCACTTAAAAAGGTATTATAATAGTGCAGGACAGGGATGATGAGGACTAACCTCAGGCTCAAAGGATGAAGATAGGAAGAAGGAGACACATGGGAGAGATTTAGGAATTAGAATTGGTAGCACTTAGTCAAGTAGGGAAAATGGAGAAGTTTTTGGCTTGAGCTACCAAGTCGGTATTGGTATTCTTTTAAGTGTTATTTAGATCATTATACTCAACAGACTTTTGATTAACCCTTTACCCAGGAACTGAGTATATCAAGACAAATAATTATGATTCTGAAGAAGTTCCCATTTTTATGACAGCACTATTCATAATAGACAAAAAGGTGGAAACAAAACTAATGTATTTTTAAAAAATTTTTTTAGTGGTAGATGGGCACAATACTTTTTTATTTATATATTTTTATTTGGTGCTGAGGATCAAACCCAGTGCCTCACATGTGCTAGGCAAGTGCTCTACTGCTGAGCTATAATTGCAGTTCCCCCAAATGTCTCTTAATGAATGGATAAATGAAACATGATGTAGAAAGAACCCAAATGTTCATCAACAGGTAAATGGATAAATGTAATGTATTTTACGCATAGAGTGGAATTTTATTCAGTCACAGAAAGGAATGAAGTAAATACATGCTACCACATGGATTAACCTTGAAATATTATGTGAAGTGAAGAAAGCTAGACAAAAATGGAAGATATTGAATAATTCCTCTTACATGAAATATCCAGATTAGGATAATCCATATGGACAGAAAACACATTAGTGGTGGCCAGGAGCCAGAGGGAGAGACAATGGGGAATGACTACTCTGTGGGCACCAGGTCTGCTGAGAAGATGATGTGAACGTTCTGGCACTAGGTAGTATTATGTCTGCACAACCCTGTGACTCTACTGAATGGCACTGAATTTTATGCATGAAGATGCTTGACTACACTTTAAGATGGCTGATTCACATTTTATACTTATGTTAGATACATTCTTAATATAAAATTGTTCATGTTATGCAAAGTTTCCAGAAAACAGTTTTTTTTAAATGACGCACACAGACTTTTGAGAAAGACTCGTAAAAATCTGGTAAATCGATGTCAGCAATCTATAATTGTCTTTAGTAATACAAAATGTTCTTAAAGCTGAAGAAATTGTCTGGATAAAGCTTTAGCAACAATGAAAGCCCATGGCAGGGGCAGGGAGATGGAAGAGATTTAAGAGACCATTTGCTCTATTTTTACAGTCCTGATTGCCACACTTCATGTGAGGCATAATGGAGTTATTCTAGAGACATAAGTGGTTCCATCAATGTCTTGTGACCAGTCAATGGCAGAGGTCTGAAATAGAAGAGTTCACTAATTCTTGGAACTTTAATCTTTTCCTCCTAGAGTCTTCATCTCCCAAATATCAGCAGAAACTAAAGCCAGAGAATGGCAGTGATAATTAGAAGTACAAAGAAAAAAAATTCTTTAAAAAAGAATAATGCAAACTCAAGATGCAAATTAAAGTTGTATGGTCTTTAATATATTTCTCAAAGAATATTAAGAATGCCACTGTACATTTTCTTTTCTTTTTTTTAAAGAATGGGCTACAAATGTACTATAAGGAGAACTAAGGAACTGGCAGAGTGATCTCACAAATAACTGAAGGTACTAATGTAAAATGCCTTTATTGACATGCTTATTTTTAATACTTTTTTAAAAAATAAAATATCTTTTCTTATTTGTGCATAACATCTTTCAAATATGGCAACAAAAAACTGGAAATAATGAATTGTTATGATAGCTCCATCTTTCAAAAATGGAAGATAACTTAAACTACATCCTTTATAATGAATTATTTATTCATTGTTTTTCAGAAAGTGTGTTAAATTATAAACACCAAAGATGTTGGTGCTTACAATAAGTCCCTTCAAGTTGCTCACAATTTAGTGGGGATGTGTAAAATATAAACAACATGAAGAGATTCGTAATAGAAGTCCTTCTATGGGAAAACAGAAATAAGGTATCTAACTTTGCCTGAGAATGCGAAGGTAGTTCCCATAAATCTTTGATAAGTTTTGGATTGGTATTCCAGGAAATAAACATGAATATTGAAAGACATGGCAGCATGGTGCAGTCAAGTTATTCACTTGTTTATTATTAAATATGGATTTTATACTTCTTATGTCTCAGGTACTGTGAATGGTCATTGGGAATCTAAGGTCAAAAGGTTTCTGCCCTTATGATCTTATAGTCTAGCAGAAAAGACAAGTATTAAATATTCTTCCCAATAACCTCTTGGTATGGTTTAGATGTGAGATGTCCCTCAAAAGTCCTTGTGGGAGACAATTCAAGAATTTTCAGAGTTAAATGATTAATCATGACATGTAAACTAATCAGTGGATTAATCCACTGATCTCAATTAACTGGGTGGTAACTGTAGCAGTTAGGTTGTGATTGAAGGAGACAGGTCATTGAGGGCATGTTTTTGGGCTTGTATTTTGTCCCTTGTGAGCACTGCACGCTCTCTACTTTCTTGTTGCCATGTCTTAAGCTGCTTTCCTTTGCCATGCCCTTCCACCATGATATTCTGCCTCACTTTGGGACCAGGGCTATGGAGTCGGCCATCTATGAACTTAGACCTCTGAAACCATGATCCAAAATAAATTTTTCCTCCCCTGTGTTTTTCTTGTCAGGTCTTTTGGTCTTAGTGATGAAAAACTGACTAAAACAATTCTGAATCATCATTTAGAAAGTATATAGAGTGCTGTGGGAGTACATGATAGAGTCTCTGACATAGCAGGGGACACAAGGAAGAACTCTTAAGGAAATGGCAAGCTTAGAGCCCTAACTTAGGCTACTAGAAGAAAACACCATACACTGGAAAGTTTAAACAATAGGCATTTACTTCTCACAGTTTTGGAGGCTGGGACTTTTAAGTGCAATGTCTGGTTTCTAGTGAAGTTCCTCTTCCTGGCTCACAGATGATTGACTTCTCTCTGTCCTCACATGGCATCAGGGGTCAGGGGCAGAGCTGGGGAGAGAGAGGGGAGAACAAGTTTGCTTTAGTGCTTTGATGTCTGTTCCTCTTATAAGGGCACAAATCTAATCCCATTATGGGGTCCCTACTCATAATCTCATCCAAATTTAATTACTTCTCAAAGGCCCACCTCCAAATACCATCACATTGAGGCTTAGGGCTTAAACATGTGAATTTCAAGGACATCAAAACATTCATTCATGACAAATAGATACAAATTACTCAGCTTTTTATTTTATTTTTTGAAGTACTGGGAATTGAACCTAGGGGTACTCTACCACTATGCTACTTCCCTGGTGGGTTTCTTTTCTTTCTTTCTTTCTTTCTTTCTTTCTTTCTTTCTTTCTTTTTTTTTTTTTTTTTGAGACTTGGACTCAGCTAAGTTGATGTTCACAATTTAAATTGCTTGTTCTCTCATTGGTGCATCCACTGTACACTGTATCCTACAATGATGTCATATAACATTAAATGATTTTTTGGGTTTACTTATATTTCCCTTCACTAGTACTATACTCTGAACACCTTTAATTGCCTGGTACATAGTAGGATATTTTATATTTTATTTTCTTTTTAATCAACAATAAAGGCACCAAAAGAAGGTTTGAAATAAGAGACATCATAAAGGGGAAAAACACCAGCATTTCATGATTGAATAAATTTGAAAAACAAAGACGGTGGAAGAACCAGCCACAATTCTGAGCTCTCACATGTGGGTGACTGAAGAACATTATAACCCTAGAAGATTCAGCAAAAAGTGGTAAGTATTCTGGACATAATGAAAATTTTTTAAATAAATCTGAGCTATGAACATATTGAATTGAGAAAAATAGCAAAATCCTGAGTCTTGAAAGATGAATAGAGGTGGCATGGTAGATATTGTAGTTTAGATGTGAGGTGTCACCCAAAATCTCATGTGTGAGACAATACAATAAGGTTTAGAGAAGAAATGATTGGGTTATGAGACCTTTATTCCAATCAGTGGATTAATTCCCTGATGGGATTAATTTAGTGGTAAGAGGAGGCTTGTAGGGTGCTGCTAGAGAAGGTGGATTATTGGAGACATGCCTTTGGGATATATATTTTGTATCTGGTGAGTGGAGTCCCTCTCTCTGCTCTCTGATCATCATGTGAGCCACATTCCCTCCACCACACTCTTCTGCCATGATATTTGGCCTCAACTTGAGCCCCAAGGAATGGAGCTGGCTATCTAGGGACTGATACCTCTGAAACTATGAGTCTCCAAATAAACTCTTTCCCTAAAATTGTTCTTGTCAGGTCTTTTATTCACAGCAGCAAAAATGCTGACTAAAAGAGAAGATAAGAAAAGAAGGAAACTTAGAAAAGGCATGGCAGGTTGAAACCACTATCTATAGTTAGTATGGCTTGTGTACAAAATGCATGGTAGGAAGTTGCAGAAAATAAAGACTTCAGAGGGTCCAAATCAATAGCCTAATTGAGGAATGTGTCACACCACACCCAGACTGGTGTACTGACTTCCTAGGCACTTTCCATGCTTCTAGTTTGTCCTTCATTTGTTTAACAAGAATTTAGAAGCATTAAGGATGAGCTTTCAGAGCACTGTCACATATATTACCCATTTAACCATCACGACTATCCCTTGGGATAGCCTGCTCAGGTTAATAACTGTCAATAACACACAGTCAAGTTGAGACCTTAGGTCTTCTACATCAAATTTCCCAATTCTCACCATTCATCTGTGTTTTTAGTGTATTTCTGCTAAACTAACAGTGCTACAGTTATCATTCTACTGCTCAAAATCTTTCAGGGTTCCCCATTATCCTGTATCAACAAGTGGAGCCCTTTGCCTTGGCATTTTCAATACTCTCCATTATTCAAAACTACCATACGTATATACTCTTCTTTTTTTGTTGTTGTTGTGGGGGGGCACATACAAGTTATTAAACTCAGGGGCACTTGATCATTGAGTCACATCCCCAGCCCTTGTTTGTATTTTATTTAGAGACAGGGTCTCACTGAGTTGCTTAAAGCCTTGCTTTTACTGAGACTGGCTTTGAACTTGGAATCCTCCTATCTCAGCTTTCTGAGCTGCTGGAATTACAGGTATGTGCCACCACACTTGGCCTTATTTTCTACTACTCAAAAAAAAAAAAAAAAAAAAAAAAAAAAAGTGCGTTGTATCTTATTTAGCGCTTTCCACCTAATACACTAGCCCAAAATGAAATGACTTAAAAAACAATTTTTTCATCTCTCTTGATTTGTGGATCTAGAATTCAAGTAGGGCTTAGCTGTGTGATTCTTCTGTTCCATCTGAGGTCACTTAGGATTCAGTTGGCAGCCAGTCTGCTGTGAAGGACCCTAGGTGACTTGTTTACATGTCTGTTGTTCAACAAAAATGACCATAAGGCTGGTCCCAGCTGGACAGTTGACTGAAATGCCTACATCTGGCAATAGCCTAGCATAGCAATCAGATTTCTTATTTTAACTCCCAAAGAGTGTTCTGAGAAAACGAGGAGAAAACTGAAAGACTTCTGTTTTAGCCTTGAAAGTTATGGAGTATCACTTACATTATATTTTGTAATTTTTAAAAAGTCATGATGTCAACTGAGGGTCAAGAAGAGATATTATAATGATGTGAATACCTGAGAGCATGGTTCATTGGGAAAAAAACTTTGGAGAGTAATTAATACACTTGACTTTAGTCAAGTGAATTCTATTGCACTGATACATGCTATTCTTATTTCTCCATCTGAACTTTTACCCCTCTTGATCCAGATTCCATCCCATCCCTGTTGGGCTTATCTTAGTCCTACCTGTCTTTCAAGAATTGTTCAAATTTCATATTGAACCTTTTAAATCTTTCTCTGAATACTCTAGTCCTCAAAAAAAACCTCCCCCATTTTTGAAATACAATACAATAGCATTTACAGTATGGCAGTAGGAATAGGCAGGAGGAGACTGAGTTGGAGCTCTTGTGTGGAAGAACTGACAGGCCTAGCTAGTTGCCTGTTTTGGTTGTAGGCCAGCAATAGGAATCAGTCAGAGATGATATTGTAGCTTTGACCCTCCATAGCTCAGAGGGTTATGCTCCCATTTACAGAATCAGAAAACATCAAATGATCAGAGGGTCTGGGAGAAAATGTAAATTTCTTTTTGAACATGTTACATTGAAGACACAATGGAAAAACCAGGTAAAAGAATCTTGCAAGCAATAAGGGAAGAAGAATGGAGTTTGGGAGAAAGGTCAATATGTGAGAGATAGTTCTAGAAGCCTCCTGCAGAGATACAGGTTGAGGCTGTGGATTTGAATAAGCCAGACAGAGGAGAATTTGTGAAGATGGAACACAAAACAACTAGCATAGCCTTGAGAAGGATTTTTGCAGCAGAATAAATATGAGGATTCAGAGAAAAAAATAGAGAGAAAAAGACTTGAGGGATTGCAGATCTTCATACTTCCAAGGAGTCAGGATTTAAAGAAGGTGAAAATGGTCAAATGTTAAGTGCTAAAATGGTCAAGTGTTCAAGATGCAGGGGACTAAAGCTATTGAACCTTATGAATAAGATGTCACTGACTACTGATTCAGGAGGCAATAGGAGCAAGGAAGATTGACCTAGCATACATGATCTCTGGGGTCAAGAAGTAGAAATAGTGAAGCCAGACAGGCTGCTTTCCAAAGAAGTTTAGCAATTAAAAAAAAAATATATATATATATATATATATATATATATATCTCCTCTACAATAGAATTGCAAGCAAACCTTTTTATTACTATTATTTTTATGGTAGTGGGTACTTATGCATGCTAAGAAAGTGCTCTACCACTGAGCTACACTCCCAGGTCTACAAGTAGAACTCTTAATGATGATTGTTCTCTTTGATAGTTTCATTAAAGGGAGCAGTGTGTGTGTGTGTGTGTGTGTGTGTGTGTGTGTGTGTGTGTGCATGTGCGCGTGTAAGCACGTATGAGTGGAGTTGGACACTATGCAGAAGTGTTTTTCCAAAACCAGCTCTGCATTAAAAACTCTAGAGAAACCAAACTAGACTTACTGAATGAAAATTTTTAAGGGTGGGTCCCACGCATCTGCAGGTTAAAAAATATGTTCATAGAATAATAGAAATTCATTGGATTAGACAAAGGGAAATGAAGGGAGGAAGGAGTGAGGAGAATAGAAAAGACAGTAGAATTAATTGGACATAGCTTTCCTAGCCTTGTACTTGAATACAAGACCAGGGTAACTCTACATCATGTACAACCACAAAAGTGGGATCCTAAATAGAGTAAGTTATATTGTATGTATGTACAATTTGCCAATATATATAAAAAATGTTCATAGGGGGCTGGGGTTGTGGCTCAGTGATAGAGCACTTGCCTAGCATGTGTGAGTCACTGGGTTCGACTCTCAGTACCACATATAAATAAATGAATAAAATAAAGGTCTATCAATATCTTAAAAATATTTTTAAAAATGTTCTTAATAATTTGGGCATATCCAGTGAACTTTAGCTCTTTAAAATAGTTGATGTCCTCATGGGGGTAGGTTTAAAATAGAATTAAGTTGTTAGAGTGAAAAATTGCAAAATGAAAATTACAGTAAGAATTCAAGATGTAAAGAAGCACAAATGGAAGACAGTATCTCTAATTGAAAACCTGCATTTTAGTTGATATAGAAGTCATAACTTTTTATAGATTTTCTTTTCTGTTTCTCTCTCTCTCTCTCTCTCTCTCTCTCTCTCTCTCTCCGCCCCCCCTCCCCTCCCTCCCTCTCTCTTCTCTCTCTTTTTAACCTCAGTAAGCAACGTGGACAATTTTGTGAAAATCTATCATCAGAATTCCAAGCCACTTTTTTTCTCTCTCTCTCTTTTTTTTTTTTTTTTTTTTTTTTTTACTGGGCTGGGGGAGGAGGGTAAAAAGAATGTGGTTTGCGAGGCAAGCTAAACCTCAGGAATTATTTCAAACCAAACACTGTTTCTAACTATTTGATGTCTGGAAGTCTGGAGGCTGGGGGCAGGGGAGTGGGCAGAGCTTTACAGTGGGGCCATTTGTCATTTCCTGGGAGGCGCTCTGCACTTAACCCTTCAGGGAAGCAGACTTAAATTCATTTCCAGACTTTGACCAAGGGAAGGTCCAAACCTACACTGCCTTTCCTTTGTAATTTTTGGATTGGTGTTTTCTTTCCTTACCCCTCAATGGAAAAGAGTGGTTTTCCTTGAGGTAGAAGCAGACAGCAGTGCCATTTGGATGTCAGCGATGCCAACACTGTTTAACGCCTCAGTGTTCTCACTTGTGATCTACCAAGACAAAGACACAAACAATGCCACACTTCAGTAGTCATATTTCAATATGAATTAATTAACAGTGCTATGCCGTGTGTGTGTGTTTTCACAAGAAAATCCTTATGAACACTGAGTGTCTGGCTTTTCTTTTGAGCTTGCAGGCCAGGAAAGGGTTAGAAAATCCTGTCTCTTCTTGATGTATAACAGCTGGTGAGAAAGCACGGCATCTCCCTCCCTCATGCTCAGCTCCGAGTTGGACCAAGTAACTCACCACCAGTACCATCCCCCACTGCCTATCTCCACCTAGTAAAATCCCTTGCAAAGTTGAAAGCCAGAGGTACGCAAAGGAAGCAGATTTGGTTCAACAGCTTTGGGAGGACTAAACACACGATTGTTGTAATTTAAAAAAATAAAAAAGGAGATTTTAAATGCAACAACTTGTTTGCAGTCCCCAAGATTCATGGTTAGAGTGCTGTTTCTAAAAAGGAATAATTCAGGATAAGGAGCAGCCATGGCCTCTTTGAGAGCCTGAGTTAGAATTGGAAGCCCCAAACCAAAAATCACAATCAAGTCTGAAGACTCTGCATCTTCAATTATGTGAACAACACTTGGCAGCTTTTTGCTGCATGCAACTTACAGTAGATAACAACTTCCATTGTCCCTCTAATCAGTGTCTTACAGAACTGAGCTTGCTTGCTACAAATAAACAGGGACACAAAGATGAAGTGTCCACAAAATGGCACACCCTTGGGTCAGTATAATAACCACTTAGGTTGTGGAGAAATCCACATGATTCATGAGATCCTTAACTAAACACATTAAGGAACTATATATTACATTTTCCCCAAGTCAGAATAAGTGCTTTAAATAGCAATCAGGAAGGAGAGGTTGAAATGTAGGTCTTCGGAATGGCCTTTCTCTGTCTTTCTCTGAGTCTCTCAAAAAGAAAAAGGATCTGTGTGTAATGCTCATCTTTTGAGTCAAATTAAGTCCCCAAGGAAATAAAAGCAACTAATTTTTCATTTAAATCCAAGGGTATCTGGGTGGATCCAATATACTTACATGCTCATCATGTATGAGCCACTAAAGTGTCTTAAAGGACAACAGTTGAGGACAGAGAGGGAGAGAGAAAGAGGGAGAGAGAAAGAGGAAGATCTCAAAACTTTTGTAAATTGTACAAGGGCTGCTGGTTTCTGGGATGGAGGCTGAAAACAGGTTCCCTCTGGGAGGGTGACTCTCTTGAGCCACGCTGGCTTCTCTCTCTCTGGAAGGGAGGGTGGCGGAGTCATAGCTGGGCTGGGCTCCAGCTGGTCAGCTATGTGGCATTGCTGCTATTGTTGAACAAAATTCTTTCCTCCTTACACATCTCTCTTCTCTATTTAATAGAAAGTACAGTTCTTGGGATTTTTTTCCTTCATGAACTTGAAGGAAATGCGAAAGGAGAAGTTTATTTCTTCTCATTTTACAGGGAACTATTTGCTGGATCTATAATTTGAGGCTGCTTTATATAAAATGAGTTCTAAGAACACAGGGAAAGAATTAGAAATTTGATCAGTCCTATAGGATGAATATTCAAAAAGAATCCATAATTTATCATAGAGAAGAAGTCCATTAGGGTGGATTGTCTGTTTTTAATGGACTTGAATTGTGTGGTACTTTGCTTTCAATTGGTTGTGTGAATTTAATGATCAGTCTAAAATTGCTTCTATCCTCTATGTTAAAGGACAACTTCTGGAGCTGGGTTATTAATCTTTTTGGCAAACTATTAAAATTTTGGCAAGAACAGAAATGAGAGAGAGGTAAGATCCTTTTTGAGCATCATTTCTTTCATCTGCAAATCTGGAGTTAATATTTTTTCAGCCTGCTTTCACAGAATCATTGTTTGTGAATTCACCAATTGTTCTTGAAAATCAAGTGGAAGGACAGTGCAAATTGTATATCCAGTGATTCTTAACTGGAGTGTGGAAGCTGGAAGAATAGGATGGTCATCAAGTAGCCAGATTTGAGGACAATGATTCATGATCTTTTCCTTTAATTTTTAGATACTGAGGCTTCTAATTCCTGGTTAATATAACCTAGGTAAGATAAAACTTTGCATGATCAATTGTCATTGGGATGGCTGTTTTATGTATGTAGAAATCCTGAGCCCCAACCCAAGAACTACTGAAACATATATTTCTAGAAGTTGGCATGATAGTCCATACTTTTTTTCTTTCTTTCTTGAAACTAGAATAGTAGGTAGTATTAGTTTGCTTGCATTGCTGTAACAAAACATCACAAATGGGTGGCTTAAACAACAGATATTTATTGTTTTATAGTTGTAGAGATTGAAAGTCTGAGGTCAAGGTGTTGGCAGAACTGGTCCTCCTGAGGGCCCTGGGGCCTCTCTGGTTTGTAGATGACCTTCGCTGGCTCCCTGATTCTTCACATTGTCATCCCTCTTGGTACCTCTCTCTATATTCAAATTTCTCCATTATATAAAGACACCAATCATATTGGATTATAGCCCACCTTAATGATTTCATTTTAAATTGATTTCTTCTTTAAAACCTATCTTCAAATTAGATTACCTTTATATAATATTTGATTTTGATTTTCCACCTGGGAATTAACTATTCAACTGAACCTGGGGTTCGCTCTAATTTTAGAAATGAAGAACATTGTTAACACGGAGGTTCCTTCAGAGAACTTTTGGTCTGATCTCATTATTTTTGGCAAAAGAGCCCATTGAGTGAAGGAGCTGTGCCACAGTCAAAGATCTGATCAAGCTTCAATTTCAACTCCAGTGCTTATGAGGAAGCTGTGCCTAAGAGGTGAAGGACTGATCCAACCTCAGTTCTACTTTCAGGATGCTATGCCCTTTATGGCTAGTACCTACTGCTAAGGGTACATAAACTTCCAGAAACCACAAGTTTTACCCTTTTGTGCTTGATTTCGCACAGTCATCTTCTACCTGAGACAAATGTGCTCTGTTGGGGGTGTCAGCCTCTTTCCATCACAATGTATTTCTACCATAATTATTTATTTGCTTGACTTTAAAGTATTACTCTTAATTTGTTGTTGAATGGAACTCTTGTAATAATTGGCATGGTAGAAATAAAGATTGACCTTCTAAGTCATTCCTGGGCAAAAGTCATCCATTTCCTGCAAATTGTCAGAGAAAAAGAATATAGATTTTGACAGCTTTTTATCTTTTAAGACACACAGCCGCAGAAAAAGAAAATTGTTGATCAATTTCTGTCCTTGAAAAAAGTAGAACAAATCCTCATTAATTTAGATTTAATTGTAAGTTTGTGAGTATGTGAATTCACTGAACAATATAAACGAGAGCATAAGGGGAAAGATTAATTAGAGGAAAAGTTTTTCCAAATATACAAGAAATAAGCAGGTGAAGAAGTATTCTGTCTGGTTAACCATTCCAGTCATCTAACATACTGCCTGGCAAGTAATATGTGCTCAATAAGTTTATGGTGAAAGAATGAATAAATGAATAAGAAGTATACTTACGATATAAGCAGATGTTGGCAATACTCTAGCTGGTGCCTGGATATGATATTCTAATTGCAAATCTTGCTTTGTTATTTATTAAATTTGAATCTCAACGAAGCAGTTCTCAGTCTAGTTTTAATTACCATTGGTTCTTTAAAGCAATAAACCTGAATTTCATTAAAAGAATTACATTACCCAAACTTCATTAATTCATAGTCTTTTTTCCCCTTTATTTAGTATGACATGGTGAGGTCTAATTTCATTGAAATGACCCAGAGGGAAGTAAGCGATACCAAATAGGAAACAAGAAAACTGATTAAAGAAAAGACTCCAATGTTTATCAGAATCTCTGTCTTCCTTTATGAAAGCCAACCTCACCTGAGAGAGCGGGAAGCAACAAAATACATTTTTAAAGAATATAGATAAATGACTGTGGCTGTCTTTGGGGTGCCTGAGAAATTGTTAGGAAGCATAGGAAACAATCCCAGCTTTAAAGACAGGAATCATAAGTATCTCCCCTGACACAGCAAACACCATCACCCACCTGAAAGAGGCAACCTTTAAATGCAGTTGCTGAAGGAAATCTTATAAAATAGTACAATATTTCCTACTCAATTCCATCCAACTCAGAGAAGTAAAATAAACACCAAAATGTTGTCTTTTAAGACTTGTTCAAATTCTTTATTTTAAATGCCTGTGTCTATTATGTTTACTTTTGAACTAGACAAAGGTAGATAAGTATCCTTACTTAATTTTACTGCTTATAAGCCAAAACCAAAATTAATGTTTGGAGGTAAGCCCTCTTGTCATCCCAGGTGGTTAACTAAGATGGACATTGACTTTACCTAGCTGTAGCCTACCTTTCCCCCTTTCATTAAGAGCCAAAGCTGATAATAATCAAGAGAATACAGGAGAGAGATGGGGAATGGTTTCCATTGGCTAATCTCATTGCCTATTTTATTTAGGTCCACTATCTGATTCTTAGTAGATAATCATTGTTTTCCTGTAGTCATGGTACCAGGACTTGTTTTCCTGTCTATTACCATTATGTTTTTCTGTTGTGTTCAGTGTACTATTAGCTTTTATTGGAATCTCTTTCTTTTTCCCCCAAACATGTGTTGTCCTTGGGCCCATTCTGTCACATTAAGTGAATAAAACTTCTATGCTTCAGTAAGCTTTTGCATCCTTTATTATTAGCAATGACATCCTATTGGGTCTAATGGAAAACCACTACATAATGATTAGATTTCATAGAAATGATAACTAGCAAGTTTCTTTTAAAAATTGCTGAGTGTGACCGGAATGTTACATTTTGTTGTCACAAACTATTAATAAGAACTACTCTTTATTGCCAATTCTACCCTTTTCTAGGCATTTAGCATGTGTATATAGTTACTCTCCACAACAACTTAAAGATGTTGGGTTCTTTTCATCACTTGTGTAGAGATGAGGATATATGGGGTTCATATCAGAAGACAGTAAGTGGCAGAGTTAGGGTTGGAATCAGCTCTGCCTAACTTTGAATCTTTAAACAAAAAGCAATCCCTCAACATGTTCTATAGTTCAGCAATAAAAATCAAGTTTCTGAGCATTTAGATCATTCTAAATTGCCCCTACAGAGCTTCATTTTCCAGAATATTAATAAAATCTCAATTGTGATGTGTCCTGATTAAGTGAAAAACAGGAGAAAAATCGAAAGAGAAATACAGATTTGGTAAAAGGGAAAATATTCTCCTCAACCATATGCCTCCGTGGCACTTATAAACTTGCAGTTCTTTTTTACTCCTGGCCAGAAAGGAACAGGGTAACAGAAATGAAAGCAAAAACAGATGTGGGCGAGTCTCAGTGACCTGCCAAGGGGGTGATAATGTTCTATACAGATGCGGACTCAAATACAGGGATAAAATCTCCTTAAAGCTGTAGTTGCCTCCATTCACCAGGCACCAAACAAAGAGAAAAAGTGCACATCTTTCATGGGTGACTTTTTAAAGCCTAGCTCTAAGGCTTGGCACATAGAATTCCATTTCCGTTCTGAATTGTCTTCAGCTTCTTTTGCTAAGCATTATGGGACCCAAGTCTTAACTGATTGCAAATGTTTTTTTGTGGTCAATTTTTCCATGGGAGTCACCAGCTGGATTCAGCCGTGCTTTTTCTTTTGCAGCAATATTTCTAAGGGGTGGGTAATAGCAAAATCTTCCTGTAGTACATAATTGTAAGAAGTTGTCAATAAATTTGTTTTCTGTGTTTGTCAAAGTGCAGGGTGCTCAAAAGGAGAGGTAAAATGAAGTCATAAAAAGTACTTGGACTCTAATTCCTTCTCAGCCAGACTACTTCCAGTGGTTTAGAAGTGCAACCCAGAAGAAGTATGAGTGGTTTCCAGAAAAAACAGTGCAAGTCGCCAAACCAAGCAATCTACTTAAAGTGGGTAAAACGGAGCTGGAGACCATTACGAGTCTGAAGCAGGAGACGTTATTTTCCTTCCTTCCCTCACTGTGGACCTAAGTATTGAATTTTAATAGGGAATCAAAACCTGAATAGATTGCTGGGGAAGAATTGAGCTCCCAGCAGTTAATCAGTTCTGTCATCTGTTGTGTATGTTCATTAAGAATTGAAATTCTTCAAAATCAGCTTTCCCATCAGGATTAAAAGACAGAAAATCTATTATCAGTATTTCTGGATGTTCCTTCTTATATTTCCCATGGGTCAAAAGTCTTCATTAAAACATATAGCCCTCCCCAAATTGGACTTTCCTGAAATGGACTTTATTATTTAAGGCATCTTTAGTAGAAAAACCACAGGGTTTTTTCCCTTACAAAGTAAAATTGTAAACTTAGCAGGTTACTGATTAGTACTTTCACCTAAAATATTTATCTGATTTTTTTTGTTATTTTACTTTTAAGCGAAAGTAAAGAATGAAAATGAAATCGTTTTTCTTTGTTCTCCAGATAATGTTAGAGGTTACTTCTTAGAGCTTAACTTCCTGGACTTCATGGCCATACAACCTTTTTTTGAAACCAAAATGTCTGGTGGCGGCAGTGCATCCTTACTCACAGGGGCGGGGGGCGGGAAGCTCACCCACATCAGTGTCTGCCACGTTCTTCCCAGGGCAGGCCAGGGCAGGGCAGGGCAGGGATGGACCGCTAAGCTCATTTGCCTTTGGCTCTTCCTGCACCATGTCACAGATAGTCTGCAATCTGTGGAATCCCTCTTCTGTTCTGAGATTTCTCTCCAAATGCCTAAGACTTTCCCCAGAGGCCTCCCCTGGCAAGGGCTCCTGAATGTCTTCTCCCTGAACCCTTAGATATGACTACAGTGCTATTACATGGGGCTTATTCCGGAGGAAGAAATTACCACATTTGTTTATGTGGGTGGCATCTATACTGAACTAGTTTTGAGAATCAGAGGGAGAGGCAGGGTACTGGGGAGAGGGTATTTTCCTACAGCTTTAAAAATGACATCAAGTAAGTGCCACCCATTGTGCTCAGCTCTGCATTTAGACCCTGTTGTGATCTATAAATTCTTGTGAGGAGTTAACCTCAAGAGCAGTTTTCTTGTGGAAACCTGGGCTTGGTAACCCCAACCCAATGCATTGCTGTGGATACTGCAGATTTGAGGTTCATGACATCTGTGTTTTTGTCACATGCTTTTGAATTATAGATTAAGAGATAACACTTAATTAAAAACATAAGGAGGTGAATGAATACCAGTTGAAAAAAAGAGAAAAATTTTAGAAAACTGTAAAAGTTACCTGAAATTAACACGCTTTTCGACTAGTTACCCTTCAGCTCTAGAGTTTTTGAATACTCTGATGATACTTTTGCATTCATGAAACAAGATTCTCATATGTTCTACTAAATACTGTTTTCCTTTCATGTTGAATTGAGTTTAAACTCTCAACCCTCAAAAATGTATAGTCTGTATGACACTGCATAATGAGATCAAATGAGCATCCTCTCTAACAAACGTGTAGTTTATACCTCCTCAGTTGCAACAATAATAAATACATTTCATGCATTGATCCAATACTGCACACTGATGAAGAATTTGCAGTGAGTCAATGCACTGCAATTAATTGAGGATGTGTGCTTTGGAAAACCCTTACTTTCTGACCCTCTCCAACCTCAGTGTGAAGTACTACATCAAGAGCAGACATTTGAGCAGTTAAAGTCTATATTTATATGCACATTTTCCCAGCTGATTCTTGTTAAGAGCTGTAAAAGTTTTGAGATTGAGCGTACCCTGCTTGCAGTTTCATGGATGCTGGTAGAAGACAGACTCTTGGGTAAGAGATGAAGGATTGTTTATGATTTATAGTAATAGTGTTATGGTTTGGATATGAGTTATCCGTAGAAAGCTCCTGCATTAATTCAGGAATATTCAGAGGTAAAATAATTAGATGATGAGAGTTGTAACCTAATTAGTACATTAATCCATTTGATGGATTAATAATTTGAAAGTACCACTATACTGGGTGGTAACTATCAGCAGGTGGGACATGGCTGGAGGAGGTGGTCACCGGGGACATGTCCTTGGGGATTTTATCTTGTTCCCCTGGCTTCTCTTCTCTCTCTCTCTCTCTCTCTGCTTCCCGACTACCATGAGGTGAGCAGTTTTCCTCCACCATGCTTTTCTACCATGAGGTTCTGCCTCACCTTAGGCCCAGAGTGAGGGTCAGCCAACCATGGACTGAACTCTGAAACTACAAGCCCAAAATAAACTTTTTGTTCTCTAAGTTGTTCTTGTCAGGTATTTCATTCACAGAGGAAAAATCGCTACCACAAGTAGCATTGATAGAATATAAACATACGTTTGCCAGTTCTGTAAATCCTACAGGGCAGTACAAAAAAGGACCAATGACCTGCACATGCAGTGGCTTGCATTCCGGAAGAAGAACCCTGAGTTTAGGGAACCTAAATGTTTTTCAATGGATAGTAAGTGTTTCTGTGTTTGCTTGCAGGGAGGCATTGCCTTTATTTTACTGGATGATAGGAATGCTGACTCTTGTTCCTGGGAGAGATACTTTTTCTTCTAAGTTTTTTTTTTTTTCCTCCCTTTACAGACATCCTCGAAAACACGTTTAAAAAAAGCTATCAGTCTTTCTTTTATGAAATGTGCAGAAAAGTGATGAGACCCACAGAAGATCATCTGTCAATAATTTTGTACCTGTTGGACAGATCTGGTACTACTTATTTTAGGACAAAACATGGTTGAATTATTTCCAGTCAGGATTCTAATTAAATTCTAGATTGTGTTATCTTTAGTATGGTTGTTATACTGATTTGGAGATTAAGGAGAAAAAGAAGGTTAAGAAGAGTCATCCTTATTGCCTAATACACTAAAGGACTCATAACTTGTAAATTTTTGATAAATGTTAAGTATTAGAAGTAAATGATTCTTCACTAAATAGTGACTTTTCTTTTTAGGTTATTATTGTTGAGTTCATGTCTTAATAAACTTTCAGTGGGTAGTGTGCTTTGGGTGTCATCTTTTTAACATTTAAACATTACACAACCCCATAAGATTATTAACATTTTTATACCATTTTTATACTCTACAAACCAGGGCATAGGTAATACCATTATAGGTAGATTCCAACTTAGAAAGTAGACAGAATTTTCATAAGAAAAATAATCATTTATAGACTGGTAAGCAATTATTGTTTTGGTAGTACAGAAGTTTGTATAATTAACCTTTGTACCAATTAAAATGATATAATGAGTTCTAAACTTCAATGGACTAAAAATACAAAGGAGGAAAAATTTTTACAAATGGAGCCATTAAAGGTGGCTCATTTGAGAGGTGAAGACACAAGAATAATTAAAACAATGTCTCTGATTCAAAGTGGCTCCAGGTCAGTCTCCTCTCTGAATAAAACAACATTTTCTCAGTGGAACGCTGGTCTCATGAGCAATTAATTTTAAATGAAAGTTTTAAATATTCAGAGAAATGTAAATATCAATACAGGAATTATCTCCTTTTCCTTTTTCATTAAATTTTCCTCTCTCCAACATGGATCATATTGCAGGTTAGAATTCATATGGCATTCTCTCTGCTAACTAAGAAGAGCTGCCTGGTGAATGCTCACAGGTTCTGCACATAAAAAGAATGATAGGGGTAAAAAATGACTGTATTGCAATCAGACTCAGATTATTTTTCCCCTGAGGCAGAGGACAACTTCAACTTTCTCTATTGTGAGTGTTCAGCCTATCATTACTCTTCTTCTGGGTCTCTATCATGAAGTAAATAATTTCCAGGTTGTTTTCATTTTGGAACACAGAAAACACCCTGAGAAAATTTAGAGAAAATAGCCATGCTTATCAGAGATACTCAATATCACAACTCTTTGCTCTGTGGAATTGTTAGAAAAAGTTTGTCCTTATGGTCGTTTCAGAGATGGAGTTCATTATGCTGTTTCTCTGATATGTATTTTCATGTTAAGACTTAGGCTCCAGGTAAAATGCAAAGAAAGAAATGTCTGGTCCGTGTTAGGATTGAAACTTTCTTCAAAGTCATATTTTCTTGTCTGTGTAGATTGTGAAAACACAGAAAAAATATTTTTTTTTTCTTTTTGAATTAGATTCTAGTTAGTTGTGAGATTGTTTCTGTAAGAATTCTCTCTTTTTGTGTAAGTTTTTGTCCAAAGGGTACAGATTCTTGGGTTTTGAGGAAGTTCCTTTGCTTAATACTTACTTCTCTACTTGTTGTATATCATTTGTATATCTATGTTTACCATTCAAATCTATGTATATCCACTATGGCCATCATATTGATGACAATTATAGAGCACTGATCTCATACTAGTCAGTGGGAGATTACAAAAGCAAATGTCATCTATAACTTCAGCTTTATAGACCAGAACAATGATGTCTGATGTAGTAGTAGCCAGTAGCACATGTGGCTACTGAACACTTGAAATGTGGCTGGTGAGTGAGAAATTAAATTTAAAATTTTATTTATTTTTAATTACTTAAAATTTTAAATACCACATTTTAAAATTGATAATATGTTGAAGTGGCAAAAAAGAGTCTTAAGACATTTCATTTGTTAAGTTTGACAGAAGTAGCAAAAAATTTTAAAATTCTTATTTAAATTTGGATTTCCGATAAACAGAAGTGATTTTTAGTGTAAGTATATTCCTGCTTTTTTTTTTTTTTAAATATGGCAAGCCTATCTGTTTCCTCCTACTTCTTTTACTATTACTGCTAGAAACTTTAAACCACTTATAGCTCTTACAATATTTCTTTCTTATGGTATTTTTCTGTAATAAACACTACTAGTCTGATTTCCATAAAGCACAAACTTTATGAAGGCAAAAAATTATTTTGGTGTGTTTGCTAACATAAATTTAGTTGATTTTTCAAATATAAGATGTATACCACACTTTTTTTCCCCAAGAACCAAATTAACTGGTTTTCAAAAAGTTGCGTAAAATCAGAGGTCAAGAAAATTCAGGTACTGAGGATTCTCTATGATTTCTTGCATTCTCTCAGTTCATCATTTCTTTCCTTTCTTTAGTTCCCTCCTCAATCATGAGTCAGTCCGTGAATAGTTACTTCAAAAACCATATGGCTGTGTCATTAATACATGCCTCTTTGGCTTTGCACCCATCTGTCATAAAGTCAGCTCTAGCTTAATCCAAGGATCTGCCCTTCCTGTACAGGCATCCAATATCTCAGGGTAGCTGTAGAAGGTCTGAGCCACCAGGGCTCAATGAATCTACTCTAAATGTGCAATCAGCAAAAATAAATGGACCTTTTACTTTGTTGTGTGTTTTGGTCAACTCTCATCCCTAATTTCTGAATAGGCTTTTTCAAATTCTCTACAATCCTCAAAGTTCTCTACCTTTTATTGATCTTAGATGATGACACTTTAAGAGAAAGTGGAATCTATTGGATAAGATTGGGACCACTCATCTTCCCATTTGCAAACACATATCTCTGTCTATCTATATATTTAATCTATTCTCCTTTCCTCCTGTTTAATAGAGGAAGTGTTTGCATTCTCTTTAAAGTCAATCTATTCACTTGAATTTAGATTTGTACACTTTCTCCACCTCTTTCTCCCTCCCCATGCCCACCCACCACACTGTATTAGGAGATTGGCTTGTCTCCATCACTGCACTGTAATTGTTTTGTTAAGATCAGCATGGCCTCCAAGTCTCTAAATCCAATGGATATTTCCGGGCTTCCTCTGTCTTGACCTCTTCTCAGAAGTTGTCACTATTGATCATTTCTTACATCCCTTGGCTGTCTGGACACAACTTGTTTCTGCTTTCTTCCTACCTCTTTGTTGACTTGTTCTCTTTGTAGTCTGATCCTTCTCTCTCTGGACTTTAAATATTAGAATTCTTCAGTGCTTGAGGTCCTTTCCTTTCTTCATTTGGTACTGTGCCCTTTGCTCCCTCATTATGCCTCTGGCTTCAATTACTGCCTATATGCAGATGACTCACAAATGTACAACCCTAGCATACCTCAGTCCCATCTTTCCCTTTGACATCTCACGATTGATGTCTACAAAACACCTCAAGCTCATTATATCAAAACTGGATTCATTATTTCTCCATCTCCTCAAACCTGGTTCTTTTCAAGCATGATCTGTTTTGATGAACCCTCCCCTCTCACCTTTACAAAGTTCACACTTGCTCTGTAGTCTGACATCTTTCTCAGCCTCCTCTGACGTTTTCCCCAATAAATCTATTCCGCATTTAATTTCATCTCACTGTCTGTTTTTTTTTTTTTTTTTGACTAACACACAAGCCAAACAGAAACCTTAATTGGAGGATAAAGTAACAAAGAACAAAACTAGTACTGTAACAGATCTCATTGAGCTCAGTCGCTTTATGTTTATAGGCAAGAATGTTGAGGCTTAGAAATCCTTAATTGGGATGGAAATGAATAAGACCTATCATCTTCAGAGCCCATAGGCATAACCTCTGTTACAAGGCCTCACCTGTTTCACAGCTGGTAAATGAAAACAGTTTTCACAGAGGCATACAGGGGTTTTATTCCAAATATTCTTTTAGATTTGTGAAAGGTTAATTTAAAAAAGAATTTTAATGATATGTAACATAAATACAAAAAATGGCCCAAACCATATGTCCAATTCAATAAATTTTCACAAAGTTAGCACACCTGCATAGCAACCTCCTACAACAAAATGTAGGGTGCTTCTAGCCCCAAAAAAGACCTCTGGAGCATTCTTTGAATCATGGCCTCTCATTCTCTGCAGGAAAACTCCATACTGACTTCTAACATAACAGGCTCATTTTCAAATTATGTTCATGAAGTAGCTCAAGTCCATATATTAGTTTAAAAAAAAAAGAACAATGAATGAGTAGATATATGTACCTATAGCAACCATGAAAACCTTTGAATATTTTTCATTGTTTCAGTGTTGGAGCCAAAATATTTTCTTTGTCCTGACCTGGTAATACTTTTCAAGAAAGACATGACCTCTTTTCCAGAAATTGGGCGAGTTTATTCTGCTGTGTCACCTTGGAAAAGTTACTGAACACCTCTACTGTCAAATGAGGATCATAATGTTACAAACTAAGATTACCATCATTGTGGAATAAGGTAATAAATATAAATACCCTATCATGATGCACAGCTTTAATGAATGCTAGTTTGTGGGAATTATTAGTAGTAGTACTATATATAAAATTTCATACCAAAATATTTAAGAGGCAGTGTGCTAAGTTAGTAACTTGCCATCAAACCTTGGACAGATGACTTAGCTTTTGAACGTTTACATTTCTCCTCTCTTCTAAGGAAGCAAGAGTAAGAAACAATGAGTTGTTTTAGAAAGCATGGAGCTCCATAGATGGAAAGCCAAAAGATGCCTTTTAAGAATACAAAATAGCTTTTTGCTTCAAAACAGCAGTGAAAAGTCACTACCCTTTTAAGAAAGTCTTTTTTGAGAGTGTAATATTGACTTTTTAAATTTCTTAAGAACATTTGGATTAAATTCTAATATGAAAACTTCTATTTCCATTTTATAAAGACAGATGTTTAGAAGTAATATATTGGGGAAAAAAATTCCCAAATTAGAGTCTGGAATGCTGAGATCAAGTCTCTTCCTTTCTGCTGTCCAGTTATGTGACCTTGGGCAAATCATGTTGCCTTTTTCAGTGCTCAATTTCCTTGCCTATTAAATGAACCCATTAGCTCAATAACTTTTTGATTCTATTGGGCACATCAGATTTTTGGGGGGGTACTAGGGATTGGATTCAGGAGCACACAACCACTGAGCCATATCTCCAGCTCTATTTTATATTTTATTTAGAGACAGAGTCTCACTGAGTTGCTTAGCGCCTTGCCATTGCGGAGGCGGGCTTTGAACTCATGATCCTCCTGCCTCAGCCTCCTGAGCTACTGGGATTACAGATGTGCACCACAGAGCCTGGAAACCACATCACTTTTTATAACACCTTCCAAAGAAAAATTTACAGCATATGTTTTAATTATTGATATAAATTTTTGGAAGATATGGAATCGTGTGTGTGGTGTGAGTGTGTGTTTGTGTGTGTGAGTGTGTGTGTGTGTGTGTATGTGTATAGTAGTTCAAACACTAGAGAGAAGGGTTTAGAAAAAGGAAAAGAGGATACTCTAGGTGACAAAAGAACAAGTGTTTATAAGATGAAGCTTATGTTTGTGGAACCTGAAATTCCTTAGTTTGGCATTAGGACAGTCAGTGTAATATGGTAGAAATATTGTTCAAGAACAGTCAGGAATCTTGATTTTAATCACTGTTCTTTGTGATTAGTGATGTGATATTTGACAAGTCATTTTATCTTTTGGGTGTTCTGAGATGTAAACAACCCACTACTCAGAATCCCTTTTCAACTTTTCTGAACCAACTTACCAAGGTGAGTGTGGGTTTTGGGCAGAGTGGCTTCCTGGCACTTTGAGATCTATCTGAGGCTTATAATTAGAGAGGAGTCTAGGTATTGATGTCATACCTTAGTTTTAAAGGACAATTGAAAATTTTCTAACTCAAATTATATCTCAGCTATATTCACAAAAAGGTTATTTAATACAATCACTGAAAAATAGAAGCTTCTAATAAAAAAAGTCATTTAATCCTCACTCATGCTTCTGTAGGTTGGTTGAAGGTTGGCTAATGTAGGCTGGACTTAGCTCCAGGCTGTGGTTAACTGTAAGCATATTCATGGGTCCAGGGAACCATATTGGGTATCTGGACTAATGCAGGGTAATATAAACATGCAGAAGGGCAAGTCCAAATGTTCATACAAACTCTAGTTTTCTGTTCAGATTGTCTTTGCTACTGTCCAATTAAACAAAACAAAACAAAAAAATCATATGACCAAGTCTAAAGTGAAGGAGCTCGCTCAGAAGTATACTGTATTTACTGTGAGACCACGACAAAGGTATGGATGTATAGAAATACCATCAGAGCATAAACAATTTGGACCAACAATTCAATTTATGACAACTTGACATATTTACGGGAGTATGTAGATGTGTAATGGAATAAAAAAAATCAAACCAGGTCTCTAAGTAGGTTGGGTAAGAAAAGCATAGGTTTGAGGAAGAAAATCTAGGCTAACTTTATGTTATTCATTGACTAACTTCTATAGACCTAAATTCTGTACTTGAATGTGCAATAACTTCAGGCTGCAGTTATAGCTCAGTGGCAGAGCACTTGCCTAGCACATGTGAGGCACTGGGTTTGATCCTTAGCATCACATAAAAATAAATAAATAAAATAAAGGTATTGTGTCCATCTACAAATATATATACATATTTGTACAAATATACAAATATATATAAATAAATAAATAAAATAAAGGTATTGTGTCCATCTACAAATATATATATATATATATATATATATATATATGAATTTTTACAGGAAAAATGTTCTTATCATGGTCAACAATGGTCTCCATGTTTCTCAGTCCCATAATCGATGCTCAGTTCTTAATTCGATAGTGGCATTTGGTACAGTTGAACACTTTGTCCTTTACATTGCTCAAAGACTATAGGCCATAACTAGGGCAAGGCTTCATTCAACTTCAAGGAGAATTGGCAAAATAAAGAATCCATGGATATTCAGGGAGTATAGCCTGCTTTTACCACGTGTTCTGAAGGATTCTCTGAGCCTGCTTTATTTCCCTTAGTTCCATAATTCTTGAGTGGGCTTCACCATGTCCTTGCCATAGACTGATGGTATTCTTTGAAAGTGAGCATTCTCTAGAATACATGGATAAAATGGTCCTAAAATTTACATAGAATGAAGGAGAAACAAGCCACGGACACATACATGACAGTCTATATACGTAAGAGACACTATGGTAGGGGGTCACTTATTAGCTCATGACCTGAGCAAGTTATTGAACTCATCTGTGCTTCAGTTACCTCATCTGCAAGGACAGGAATGAAAATGATAGCACTCACCTCATAGGATTGTTTGGAAGACAAAAATTAATATACATGAAGCATTGGGAACAGTGCTTGGCACAGGGAAGGCACAATAAGTGCTATCTATTACTATTTCATGAATTGAACAATTAAATTCTAAATAATAGAGAACTGAAAATAAAAGTGATAGTAAATTTATGAAATTTTAAATCATCTCCCATATAAACCCCAGCCTAATGAGGAAGATTTTCATTTTAATATGTTTTATTACCATGTTTATGGAAACACATAAAAAAAATAAAATCAGAATGTGTTCTTTTCCTGCACATGTGGCACATTGGCTAGAGGTAAAAATTTGGAAAAACTGAGCAAGATCAAGGGAACAGAACCAATGAGTAGGGGGCACTTCAGATGCATTTTGGAATTGCACACCATGTTGCTTTATCAAAACTCTTCTGGCTCACTGTCAAGGGTCTTGAGGTTGAAGGGCCTTTTTACAGGCTGTGAGAGAACTCAGACCTACTCATGATGATGCAGCTCTGGATGGTGGCTTTTTTTCTAAGTTGTCAGCAGGAAGGTATCCTTGCTGCTTTCTTCCCTTCTGAATTTCCTAAAAGGAAGAACAGGGAGGCAAATGAAATGGAATCTTTTTCCAATTATATAGTATGCATATTTCATTTCAGCCAGTTCTTATAACAAACATGATACTGAGTGGTGCTGAGGCAAAATCAGCCTCTATAAGATATGTGTGTGTGGTGGGGGGTGCACATCAGTAAATTTCCAGAAAATTATTTGGGTGAAATGGCATAGTAGGTTAATTATCTGATTGAAAGGGTTTAGGCTTTTAGCTGCTATAGAGGAGAAATTACTACCCTAAATACAGTCCCAAATTACTCTCAAAGCACAAAATGATAAAATAAGAATTGTGACAAATTGGTCTGGCTTTTCAGGCTGTAATTGTTTTGAAGGGGAGAGGGCAGAGCTTTTAGAAGAGAGGTGATTTAGTTGGTGGCACTTAGCTGCTAACTTTTACTTTGAGTAAGCGTGTATGTGAATTGACTCTTCACTTCAAATCATCATATAACTCTTAACTCTTCGTAAATGTTCCTGAGGGAAAAGGCCAAGTTGAAATTTTCCGTGTGCTGAACTAAGTAAAACATGAGCCAAAATTCCAGCCAACACTTTCTCAGAGACATAACTTCTGAACAAGAGTCTAAACAAAGGGAGTTATGTTTTCTGTTCCTGTCTCTCCCTCATGCCTTATCACCTTGGATACTCCTCCTTTTCTTTCCCGGGGATGAATTCTTCCTTCTTTATCTTTCCTCTTTTCCCCCCACTCCTCTTCTTGTTCCCAAACTCCTTTGATAGCCTACAATGGAGCAGATGCCATGCTGGGAAAAGGGTTGAAATGAGGAAAGCCTTTTCTTTGCTTCTTCCAAGAATTACACACCTTATGAGTTTGATCCCTATGTGAATATGTAGGGTGCCTGGGTTGGGGGGCTTTTTTGTCTTGCTGAAGTTGAAAAATTCTTTCCCAGGTCTCCTGATTAGAAGTATGCACCAATATAAATTCTAGCTCTGCTACTTATTAATTTGGTGGCCTGGGATAAGATACTTAAATTCTTGGAGACTTACTTTCTCCAATCTGTAAAGTGGGTATAATGAGTGGCTAGTTAAAGATCATTAATAAAGAGGGAGTTCAAATACACAGGAAGATGAACAAGCAGTCTCTTTTATTTAGCACTAAGAAAAATGAAGTAATGTGGGTGTGATGAGGGCCGGAGGTGAGGAAGGATGAACAGTACTAATAAGGGTGAAGAAGAGAGTCAGACCTATCAGGCTGATAAAATTAGGAGGCCTCTGTTGCCAGGGGGATTTAAAGGAGACTAGAGGAACAGATGGTAAGGATGGTTTGGGGGGTTCTGACTTTGGTCTTTGGTGATGCCATTAACTGAGAGTGAAATTTCAGTGCAGATACAATCTGTTTTGAATATTTGGTTTGAAGCTCTTAAAGAATATGCAGAGATACTCAGAGGTAATTTGAAGCCCAAGTCTGGAGGAGTTATCAGATTTCAACATGTATTTGCTGAGCACTTAATACATGCTAGATAATAGGTGAGAGAACAAATGACAAGTTGGATGTGGTGGTTCACCCCTGTAATTCTAGGCAGGGGCATGGCAAGTTTGAGACCAACCTGTGAAAGTTAGGGACACCCTGTGTCAAATTTTAAAAATTCAAGAGGGCTGGAGATGTGACTCAGTGGTAAATCACCCCTGGGTTCAATACCTAGTACCAATAAATAAATAACTTAATTACCCCTGTATTTTTTTGGTGGAGGAGAAAATATATAAATAAATATTAACAGGGTAAAATATATTACCAAAATCATACAAATTATATGAAGGTCAATTGTAGGATACTATAAAATATTGAGTGAAAATGTTGAGTAGGATGTGCTAATTTAAACAGAAAGGGTTAGGGAGGTATTTCTCTGAAGAAATTTAAACTGTGTCTGGGATGAATTAGAACTAGCTGGGTGTATTTTACTCCTAGACTGTAACTTCTATTAAGGTAAAAACTGTTTTGTTCACCCCTCTGTCCCCAGTGCTCAGAGCAGTGTCTGGCGTATGATAATCTCTTAAACTATGCTTGTCAAATAACTTAATGGAAGAAAAATGAGATGGATGAATTGAAGCTGCTCATGGAGCATAAATGGAAGAGTGCTAAAAGGTGAGCTTTAAAGAACAGACAGGAAAAATGTGAAATTTCTGGAGAAAATAAATATTAAGCAGATTAATAAGAGTGATAACTAGATGTTTTCATTAGGAATGTATTTGGCTGCAAGTAATAGAAAACCTGAACATGGTGGCTTAAACATATGGAAGTTTCTTTGTTCATTTGCTTTCCTTGCAAAGCAAGCAGTCTGGAGATTGGTAGACAGTGCAGTTGATTAAACAGATCAACTTCATCAGCCTCCAATTGTGCCTGCTATTGAACTTTTCTCATGGTTGCAGGTTGACAGCTAGAGTTTTGGTCATCACATTGTATTGTAATAGAAGGAATGCTCCTGTGTATCGCGGGAATGTTAGGGTGGACTTCATCCTCTATTTAACTAATTGGTCAGAGCTATGTCACATCCCTACTGCTTTCTGGAAGGTGATGAAGGAGAAGAGGTTGGAATTGCAAGTTGAAGCACTTGGTCAGTGGTGTCTGCTTCCTTAAGCAGGGATAATGTCTTCAAAATTGAGAGAGAAGAAAGTTTCAAGGAGGTAAATTGGCAACAAAATCAAATGTCACAGAGGTTGAGAAAGATGAGCTCTGAAAGGAGACTATGGATTTGACATTTAGAAGGGCAAAGACCTTGCCCATTATGCTCTCTGCTGTATTCCGGGCACCTTCTCCAGCACCAGGGACAGAGTAGGCAATTAATCACTGACTAGGGAAATTAATCTGGCTGCGGTGTATTAGATGTATTGCATGCATAAAGGTCTGTATTGATCATCCAGTATAAATTAAATTCTAATTTTCTCTAAGTAAATACTTTCTGGAAAGAGTGAGCATCTAGAGAGTTATCCTTCATATGTACATCAGAAACCAGTTAAGAGGAATAGACTAGAACTTAAAAAATATTTCCCCAAAGCTCGATGAAGCAAGAAACAGGGAAGTACTGAGAAGAATTTGCTTACCTCTGTAATTGTAGTGGCTGTTCTTAGTAGGTACAGGTGTTTTGTAGTCATAAGAAAACTTTTTATGTGTCATTATTGTTATTTATTCATATTACCTCTTGTTATAGGAAAGTCTTAAAATTTCCATCTTACAGGAAAATAAAAAATTCCTATGAAAGTCAATTATGTTAGGAAATAGGTTCAATTAGTGTCTCATATTTGCATATCCCTTAGAGTTTACAAAGCACATCCAAATATGCCCCATTTCATTTGATTCTCCCAACAGTATGGGGGTGATTAGGGCAAGTGTCATTAACTGTCTGTCCCCCACCCCCCCATTTTAGCATTGAAAAGATTCAAGAGATATTAAGTAATTTGCTTAATGTCAGTCACACATGTGGTAAGAAATTAAGCTAGGACTTGAACATGAATTTTTAATTCCCAGTTCGGTGTCCTTCACCAAGTAAAATTTGCTTCCAAATACATAGAATTAGTTAGCTATTGTGTAATGAAGAAAAATTGTCACGTGAAATCTCAAAACCAGTAGCTACTTCTGTGTTCTGTGGAGTCGGGGGTACATATTTTGTATCAGTGGGTAAACATGTTTTTGAACCACTCCCTTCTCTTTGCAGAGACTGCTAAGACAGGATGAAAGGGGACAGTCTGTGACAATGGATGAGAATTTCATTGCAAGGCTTGCTTTGTCCAGGCTGCGTCGCGTTGTTAAGGGGTGAGCTCACCGTAGTGTTCCTAGGACAATGATGGTTCCCTTTTCCATTGGGAATCACAAAGTTCAGCCTGCTTTTCATTATGGTATTCCCATGGTCAAGGGCTGTCCATGTATTATTTTGCTTGAAAATATGAACAAACTTCACAGAAGAGGTGGATTATAGGTACATAGGATAAATTGGTGTGATTTAAAGCCTGATTAGAACTTCGCATCTCAGAGTTTAGAAATTTAACTTCTCAGGGAGCTCGGCTTTCCTCTGTGGCTCATTCTGTCTTTCCTTCCTATTTTACATTTTCACCTCAATTTCAAGATTGAGTTTGACCTGATTTCCTCCTTTTCTTCTGGGATCTTTTGCTCCGTGCCATATGTAACTAATCCATGAACTCGGGGACGTGTTCATATGCATTGTGCCCTTTCAACTCTGCCCCATCTTCCTTGTAACCAAGGGCATGATAATGCACATGTTATCTTAGGAAGAAAAACTAACTATAAATCTACATGGGGCCTATAATTCCAGGGTTTTATTTTGTGAAGAAAAAGGACAAAGAAGAAGAGAAATAACTCGTTATTCTATAAAAGATACTTACCTTGTAAATTATTGCCCATTTGATTTGACAAAGTCCAAATTTGCAGGCCTTGAGGCTGGGAACCATTCTGAGATGCGTGATAGATAAATGAGAACTGCTGATCCAGGTGAGCAATGGAGCTGAGGGACTCACTTGTCACTAGGTGACTTTGGAGATTATGGCTCTGTGTGCTTTGAGAAGCCTTGCAGGTGGACGTGTACAATAAATCAAAACTAATCATATCCTGGAGAGAACAACAGCTGTGTTTACACCCTTACGGCTTTATGTTGACCCTCCCTGGTGGACCTTCTAAAAGTGTTAGATGCAAGGATTTGCTAGTAGTTTATCCGAAACAGTTTTAGAATCCATTTATTAATGCTTTGAAGATTTATTTTCTACCTTTTTTCCAGGGTTGAGGTTCAGTACATCTATTCATTCAACAAACCATTCTTGATGTTTTCTATGTGCCAGATGCTGTCTATGTGCCAGGATGCAAATGAACTCCACACTATCTATGTAACTAAGAAATTTATCACCTAGTAAAACACATAAACCATGAAAAAAAATGGCACAGTACCAGAATATTTATTAAGAGTATTTTACATTTGAATTTATTTAATAAAAAGTGAAATAGGGAAAAAAATAGGAGAATGTATTTGAAAAATGGGTAAGAGGGGTGTATTCCTACAATCCAGCCACTCCAGAGGCTGAGGCAGGAGGATTGCAAGTTTGAGGCCAGTCTGACAACTTAGTGAGACCCTGTTCCAAATTAAACTAAAAAGCAATAGGGGTATATATAGCTCAATGGTATAGTGTCCCTTGGAAATGTAATATACTTATGTTCTATATTATTGATTAATTCCATTTGCAGAATCCTTTTTTGTTAAAAAAAAATGATTGCCTAGTTGATGTGAAGCTGAAATGAAGTCATAAGGAATCAAAAAAGTAGTGAGTTTGTTTAAAAACAAGCACAATTACTGGGGTTTACAACCTAGCAAAATCTGGCAACCATGAACGAATGAACTTGCTTTCAGTTCTGTTTACTCATACTTGAGACCCTCTCTACAATTTTTGGCACCCGTATTTGAGAATAATATGGAGAGTGTGGAAATAGTACAAATAAAATCTCAAAAATGTGTTAAAAGGAAGTCTTAAGAGGGACAGCACCAAAGGTCTTAGGGTAATTTAACCCTAGAAGTCCCCCCAGAGAAAGACACAATACAAATCAAACATTACACTTGATATTCACACACATCTTTGGGACAAAATTCAGTCTCCTTTCTAGCCAACCAGATTATCCCCAGGGCCTTTTTAGGCAGAAATTCTGGAGCCTCAAATTGATGAAAAATAAATGTATGAGGAACATCTATGGGATTCAGTATCGCTTTCACCCTGTGTTCTCAAAAATATTTGCTAAAATGAGAAGTGACTCAAAGACTGACTTGTATTTCCTGTACCTCCTTCATACCTGTCAGATTTTAAATAGAAAGTTATTATCCATTTTTTAATATTGTTAAGAACTCCCCACTCCCAAGGATTCAATGTGCCACGTAAAGGATTGGGGTGGGTATAAAGAGTATTTCCTTACTGATCTAGTGGATAGAAAATAATATTAGGTTAGTCAACCTACTGAGTAGGTTATTCAGTAGTCTGAGTGTTTTTGCAAGGATAATTTGAAGACCTGAAAAAGTTTCTTTCTGTCCTATATGTAAAAATATATGTCTCTATATGGAAAGGTTGATGATATCTGGAAAAATTATAGACTCATGGAATCACAAAGTTGAAATAGTCTATTAATTCATCTAGTCCCAAGCATATTTATTTTCTCCTTCCACACATCCTACTACTTAATTCGCATTGCCCTTAGAAAGCTTTCTTGTGTTCTCTGTGGCACAACTTTGTGGAAGACAGACCTTACATAGTAGACATTATAGGGAAGATGAGGATGACTAAGAAATGATCACTCTTTGCTTTTAACATACAAAGCATCCTGGGAAGAAAATTATGATTCTAAAGGAGCTTGAAACCTTGAGCTCATGATTTATAATACCTTCTTCAGGTTTGGAGGTGTAGCTCCGTGGTGAAGCACATGCTGAACATGTGTGAGACCCTGTGCGCCCAGTCCCCAGCACCACCAACACCACTAACAACAACAAAAAATGCCTTATTCGAGTTTAGTATCTAATCTTTTATGATATTGTATTCCATGTTTTCATTGTTCTCTATCCATGCAAAGAGATGGATAACTTAGGGTTACAGACTGCTAGGTTAGCACAATTTTGGTCTGTAAATACTTCCACACAAACTTATTACACACACACACACACACACGCGCGCGCGCGCGCATGCACCGTGTTTAAAATTTTAATACTGTTTGAATTTGGAATTATTTTGTGGTAACTTAATTCTGAGTAGTCTCTTCACTTCAGATGCAGTAGTATGTTGAAGTAAAAGCATATTTTGGCTCTCTACAAGAAAAGGGTGTGGGCCTCTTCTTGGGTTTTCACATTTTCCTTTGTGCCTCTGGTGGGTAGGTTTGTGGAAACTGCAAAAAAGCAGACTCCTCCCTCGCCCTTCCCCTCCCCCTCCCGTCCCCCTCCCCCTTCCAGCTCATCACATTCTTACATAATCCAAGAGAAATCTGCTTTTGGTTAGAATGCAGTTGAGGCAAAGTAAGATTTTTTTTTTTTTTTGATACATTAAAATGTTCCAAGTTTATATGAAAGTTCTGTCAAAGCAACAACCTAAATGGAGGCAGCTGGAAGTCATTAAGGAAACTCGCAGTGGACAGCGATTAAAGCCGGGTGGAATTTGCACTCTAGGTCTCTCTCTCTTTTTATGGTACTTTAAGCAAGTTAGTGTTCCTTTTGAAATTTGAATTAGCCCTCTGACTATGAGGGTTGGAAAATTATTTTACTTCTTTACTTCCTAGAGACCACTCCACTGATTTCTGAGGCTGTTACTGCAAATGAATAAATGAACACATTTGGAACTAACTGGTGCTCAGCAGCAGTGTGCCTCATATTTCATGATTATCCTTGCATCTTCCTGGTCTGAGTCTGATTTGAAATGATAACCACGGAGTAACATTAAGAACACTTTGTGGCTACTTTCCTAGTCTTATATAATAGCACAAGGCTACTTTTTAAGGACCCAATTTCCCCCTCCCACCTTTCTGTGATGGCTGCACCACTTTTCATGACAAAAAATAGTTGCAAATGAGTCTCTCCAAGTTCTATTTTTTGTTCCAACACTCTATGGGTTCAGCCTACAGGCAAACTGGAACCTTAGCAGCGAAGGCTGATGGGTAGAAGTTGAAGCTAGAAGAGGAGAGGGCTGGGATTCCTCCTGTGGGTGTGGCCTAGCCAGGTCAGAAGTGGGTGGGTGTTGCTCCAAAGAGGTTGAGTCAGTCAGTGGGGCAAAGAAGAGAAAGCACACACAGAGGGTGGATAGACCTTGGATGGTGTGCTTTTGAGAGTCTAGGAGATGAGCCGATTGGGAGGGTGTCCCTGGCTGGTTGTGGAGCAGGTGAGACAGAGGGGCCCAGTCTCCCTGGGAATCACATTACCAGCGCTCCATCAGAAAACAAACTGGTCAGTTTATAGGACACTAAGATAAACCATGGGGCAAGGAGGGCGAAAGCAAATCCAGCATCAGCAGATACTGAGCTCAGAGCAGCAAAATGAATCCAAACTATCATCTGCCTTCCCGAGTGAGAGCTAGTGAGGGACTGGGTGTCCGCAGGTCCAGTCAGGCCTGGAGACACTGAACAGAATCTTTCATAACCTGTCCTTTTCTCTTCTTCCCACTGAACCACATAGATAGCCAACAATTAAATTCGACCTTTTTCTCATTCTTTTATGGAATACCTATTATGAAGTCTTGAAAAGAGAATTTATTGGAATTTAGATTCTGAAAAATAACCTTGTTGCAGCAAAGAAGCAGGGTTTCTAAAGTGGAATCACAGGACGACCTCAATCCCCCCCTCCCCAACTTTTTCTAACTCTCTCAGTGGTACAAATTGTTTTTCTGTCCCAGCATCAGCATGTGGCTCTTTGGTCCCTCTCAGAAAATTAGAAATTTTTATGCTAATGCTGTCACTCAAGGTGTTTTTATTTTGGCCAATTGATAGACGTACTTTCATGTAATACCTTAATATTAGAGGAGGTTGAGGCTTCTCACATCTCCTAACCTAGGTCTACAAGAGGTGGTGGCCGGAAGTAGGAATTCCCTCTCCAGTTCTACACCTCCGACCCTCTTCATCTCCACTGGTTAACTGGAGAGGGCTGCAGGAGAGCTAGGAGGTAAGAGGAATGCAAAAGCATCACTTGGTCAGTATTGAAATTAGTTGACATTTGTGCATTTGTGCCTCTGAGTTTGGTAGATGTTTAAAACTGTCACTTTCTCCTGGCAAATTTCAATGTTTCATTTGAAAGTTGTCACCCTCCAACCCCAAATCACTGGGGCATCAAGAATCAATGGTGAGGAGATATTGAGACGCTTGGGACCAACTCAAAGCAGTCGGGTGACTCTCACCCCCTGGGGAGGCATCCCGGATGGGACGGTGGTCCCGGAACGCAGGGAACTTTGTGAAGTAGAACTGCCGGCGAGACGCCCCTCCCCCCGCTGGAGCAGTGAACTTGGACAGCTGGGAGCACCGTAAAGGAGGCCGCTCGGCACAGTGCTGAGACTTGGAGCAACCACTGGGGCTCCAGCGGCTGCCCAGGGGAAGAGTGGCGAGGAGAGCTGTGTGGACTCAGGACATTGGGGCCTGCCCTGAGGAGGAGGAGGAGGAGCGTGGCCACTTGGATTCGGAGTGACTGCACCAGAGCTACAGGCGGTTGCCAGAGGAGAAGCTGCGCGGCGAGCTGTTTGGACTCAGAACGACGCTTCTGAACACCGGGGCCTGCCCTGAGGACAAGGAGGAGGAAGAGGAGCGCGGCCGCTTGGATTCGGGGTGACTACACCAGAGCTACAGGCGGTTGCCAGAGAAGGGGCTGCGTGGCAAGCTGTTTGGACTCAGACCACTTCTGAACCCCGGGGCCTGCCCAGAGGAGTAGGAGGAGGAGGAGGAGGAGCACGGCGGGTCCTTTGGACTCGCAGTGACTGCATTAGCGCTCCAGGCGGCTGCTCAGAGGAGAAGGCGAGTGGTGAGTTGTTTGGACTTAAAGTGACAGCTACTGAACACAGGGGGGCTGCCTGGAGGAGAAGCGTGGTGGGACGCTTGGTCTTGAGTGGCCGCACCAGAGCTCCGGGCGGTTGCCCAGAGGACTCGTGCTGTGGGTCACGTGGACTCAGAGCCACTCAGAGCGACCGCTCCTGAACACCCTGGGGGTTATCTGGAGAAGGAGGAGGAACGGGGAGGGTCACTTCAACTCGGAGTGATTGATTGCCCAGGGCTACGGGTGGTTGGTGGAGGTGGAGGCACGCAGTGAGTTTCTTGGACTCCTAGTGACCCCACCGGAATACTGGGCGGCTGTCTGGAGGAAGAGGCGTGTGGCGGGTCTCTGGGATTCAGAGCGATTGTACAGGGCCCCAGGTGGCTGCTCAGAGGAGGGGCCGCATAGCCAGGCGATTAGGTGCAGAGCAGGGTCCCAGGATCTAGGAGGCTTCTTGGTGGAAGAGCCGCACAGAGACAGGCTTAGGGCGGAGTGAAGGTTCCAGGCCTGCGGGCAGATTCTCTGAGGAAGAGCAGCCTAAGGAGAGTCATCTGCAAAGGGTGAGGCTCACAGGCCCAGGAGGTAGGGCCGGGCCCCTGGGAACTTTGCAGAGGAAGGCAGCCCAGCCCAGGCGGTAGCTGTAAATTAAGGGGAACCTCTAGGAGGGAACTGACCAGCGAGACCTCCCCACCGGGTGAGTCTTCCCTGCTGGGTGAGGTTTCCCCACAAGGACGGTAAAACCAGAGACTCAGGCCCAAACAGGCCTTGCCTCAGCCCACAGCCTAGGTCCCCTTTGGATGACCATTGGTCAACAAGTGGAGGCACCTCTGCCCACTAGCAGGGATTATACCCCACCTGAAGGCTACCACTCCTAGAGAGGCAGCTTCCTTGTGGAGCACTGCATTATCAACTTCCTCCAAGACTTCAGCCTACTGAAGGCTAAGGGGGGATATATATAGAAATCTTCAGGGACATTGTAAGTCAATAGAGGAAATCTGCAATATCTCAGCAGTCCTCTGATACCTGAACAATATGAGAAAACAAGGAAAGAAAATGCTGCAAACAAATCTAGATGTTACATCAATAAAACCCAGTGACAGCATGGCAGAAGAAATGACAGAAAAGGAGTTCAGAATGTACATAATTAAAATGATCAGAGAAGCAAACGATGAGATGAAAGAGCAAATGCACGCACTGAATGATGAGATGAAAGAGCAAATGCAAGCATTGATTGATCGCACCAATCGACAGTTAAAAGAGCAAATACAGGAAGCAAAAGATCATTTCAATAAAGAGTTAGAGATATTGAAAAAAAACCAAACAGAAATCCTTGACATGAAGGAAACAATAAACCAAATTAAGAACTCCATAGAAAGCATATCCAATAGGATAGAACACCTGGAAGACAGAACCTCAGACATTGAAGACAAAATATTTAACCTTGAAAACAAAGTTGAACAAACAGAGAAGATGGTAAGAAATCATGAACAGAATCTCCAAGAACTATGGGATATCATGAAAAGGCCAAATTTAAGAATTATTGGGATTGAGGAAGGCCTAGAGAAACAAGTCAAAGGAATGAACAACCTATTCAATGAAATAATATCAGAAAATTTCCCAAATCTGAAGAATGAAATGGAAAATCAAGTTCAAGAGGCTTATAGGACTCCAAATACACAAAATTACAACAGACCCACACCAAGGCACATTATAATGAAAATACCGAACATACAAAATAAAGACAGAATTTTAAAGGCTGTGAGAGAAAAGAACCAAATTACATTCAGGGGGAAACCAATACGGATATCAGCAGATTTTTCAATCTAGACCCTAAAAGCTAGAAGGGCCTGGAACAACATTTTTCAAGCCCTGAAAGAAAATGGATGCCAACCAAGAATCTTATACCCAGCAAAACTTACCTTCAAATTTGACGATGAAATAAAATCCTTCCATGATAAACAAAAGCTAAAAGAATTTACAAAAAGAAAGCCAGCATTACAGAACATTCTCAGCAAAATATTCCATGAGGAAGAGATGAAAAACAAAGAAGCAAATCAGCAAAGGGAGGAATTATCCTAAAGGAATTGTCAAATAAAGGAGGAAACAAGTTGTGTCAAACAAATAAATAAATAAAATTTTAAAAATGAATCAAATGACCGGGCAACCAAATCATATCTCTATAATAACCCTGAATGTTAATGGACTGAATTCATCAATCAAAAGACATAGACTGGCAGATTGGATTAAAAAGAAAGATCCAACAATATGTTGCCTGCAAGAGACTCACCTCATAGAAAAAGATACCCATAGACTAAAGGTGAAAGGATGGGGAAAAACATACCATGCACATGGACTCAGCAAAAAAGCTGGAATATCCATCCTCATTTCTGATAATGTGGACTTCAAGCCAAAGTTAGTCAGAAGGGATAAAGATCATTTCATACTGCTTAAGGGAAGCATAAATCAGCAAGATATAACAATCAAACATCTATGCCCCAAACAGTGGCTCATCCATGTATGTCAAACAAATCCTTCTCAATTTCAGAAACCAAATAGACCATAACACAATAATACTAGGTGATTTTAACACGCCTCTCTCACCACTGGACAGATCTTCCAGACAAAAATTGAACAAAGAAACCATAGATCTCAATAACACAATCAATAATTTAGACTTAACGGACATTTATAGAATATACCATCCAACCAAGAGCGAATACACTTTCTTCTCAGCAGCACATGGATCCTTCTCTAAAATAGACCATATATTATGCCACAAAGCTAATGTTAGCAAATACAAGAAGATAGAGACACTAGCATGTATTCTATCAGATCATAATGGATTGAAGTTAGAAATAAATGAAAGAGTAAAACACAGAAACTATTCCAACATCTGGAGATTAAACAATATGCTATTATATGATGAATGGATAACAGAAGATATTAGGAAGGAAATTAAAAAATTCTTAGAGGTAAATGAGAACAAAGAAACATCAAATCAAAATCTCTGGGACACTATGAAAGCAGTACTTAGAGGGAAATTTATTTCATGGAGCGCATTTAATAAAAGAAGTAAAACTCAACAAATAAACGACCTAACACTACAGCTCAAAGCCCTAGAAAAAGAAGAACAGAACAGCACCAAAAGTAGTAGAAGACAGGAAATAGTTAAACTCAGAGCTGAAATCAATGAAATTGAAACAAAAGAAACAATACAAAAATTGACAAAATAAATAGTTGGTTCTTCGAAAAAATAAACAAAATTGATAAACCTTTAGCCACACTAACAAAGAGAAGACGAGAGAAAACCCAAATCACTAAAATTCGGAATGAACAAGGAAATATCACAACAGACAGGATTGAAATACAAAACATAATTAGAAGCTATTTTGAAAATCTATACTCCAACAAAATAGAAAATTTTGAAGGCATCAACAGGTTTCTAGAGACATATGAATTGCCTAAACTGAACGAGGAGGACATAAACAATTTAAATAGACCAATTTCAAGTACTGAAATAGAAGAAGTCATCAAAAGCCTACCAACAAAGAAAAGTCCGGGACCAGATGGGTTCTCAGCCGAGTTCTACAAAACCTTTAAAGAAGAGCTCATTCCAATACTTCTCAAAGTATTCCATAAAATAGAAGAGGAGGGGACCCTCCCAAACTCATTCTATGAAGCCAATATCACCCTGATACCTAAACCAGACAGAGACTCATCAAGGAAAGAAAATTTTAGAGCAATATCCTTAATGAACATCGATGCAAAAATTCTCAACAAAATTTTAGCAAATCGCATACAAAAACATATTAAAAAGATAGTGCACCATGATCAAGTTGGTTTCATCCCAGGGATGCAAGGTTGGTTCAGCATCAGGAAATCAATAAACGTAATTCACCACATTAATAGACTTAAGTCAAGAATCACATGATTATTTCAATAGATGCAGAAAAAGCATTTGATAAAATACAGCATCCCTTCATGCTCAAAACACTAGAAAAAATAGGGATAGTGGGAACATTCCTTAACATTGTAAAGGCCATTTATGCTAAGCCCATGGCTAATATCATTCTAAATGGTGAAAAACTGAAAGCGTTCCCCCTAAAAACTGGAACAAGGCAGGGATGCCCTCTTTCACCACTTCTATTCAACATCGTTCTTGAGACTCTGGCCAGAGCAATGAGACAAACCAAAGAGATTAAAGGGATACGAATTGGGAAAGAAGAACTCAAACTATCCCTGTTCGCTGATGACATGATTATATATTTAGAGGAACCTGGAAATTCCACCAGAAAACTCTTAGAACTCATAAGTGAATTCAGTAAAGTAGCAGGTTACAAGATCAATGCTCATAAATCCAATGCATTTTTATACATAAGTGATGAATCTTCAGAAAGAGAAATTAGGAAAACTACCCCATTCACAATAGCCTCGAAAAAAATAAAATACTTGGGAATCAATCTCACAAAAGAGGTGAAAGACCTCTACAATGAGAACTATACAACACTAAAGAAAGAAATTAAAGAACACCTTAGAAGATGGAAAGATCTTCCATGTTCTTGGATAGGAAGAATTAATATTGTCAAAATGGCCATAGTACCTAAAGTGCTATACAAATTCAATGCAATTCCAATTAAAATCCCAATGATGTACCTTACAGAAATAGAGCAAGCAATTATGAAATTCATCTGGAAGAATAAGAAACCCAGAATAGCTAAAGCAATACTTAGCAGGAAGAGTGAAACAGGGGGTATTGCAATACCAGATCTTCAACTCTACTACAAAGCAATAGTAACAAAAACGGCATGGTATTGGTACCAAAATAGAAAGGTAGATCAATGGTACAGAATAGAGGACACGGACACAAACCCAAATAAATACAATTTTCTCATACTAGACAAAGGGGCCAAAAATATGCAATGGAGGAAAGATAGCCTCTTCAACAAATGGTGCTGGGAGAATTGGAAATCCATATGCAACAGAATGAAACTAAACCCATATCTCTCACCATGCACGAAACTAAACTCAAAATGGATTAAGGACCTCGGAATCAGACCAGAGACCCTGCAGATTATAGAAGAAAAAGTAGGTCCAAATCTTCACCTTGTTGGTCTAGGATCAGACTTCCTTAACAGGACTCCCATAGCACAAGAAATAAAAGCTAGAATCAACCACTGGGATAGATTCAAACTAAAAAGCTTTCTCTCAGCAAAGGAAACTATCAGCAATGCGAAGAAAGAGCCTACAGAATGGGAGAATATCTTTGCCAATCATACTTCAGATAGAGCACTAATCTCCAGAATCTATAAAGAACTCAAAAAACTTTACTCCAAGAATTCAAATAATCCAGTCGACAAATGGGCTAAGGAAATGAATAGACACTTCACAGAAGAAGATCTACAAGCAATCAACAAACATATGGAAAAATGTTCAACATCTCTAGTAATAAGAGAAATGCAAATCAAAACCACCCTAAGATTCCATCTCACCCCAATTAGAATGGCGATTATCAAGAATACAAGCAACAACAGGTGTTGGCGAGGATGTGGGGAGAAAGGTACACTCATACATTGCTGGTGGGGCTGCAAATTAGTGCAGCCACTCTGGAAAGCAGTGTGGAGATTCCTTAGAAAACTTGGAATGGACCCGCCATTTGACCCAGCTATCCCACTCCTTGGCCTATACCCAAAGGACTTAAAATCAGCATACTACAGAGACACAGCCACATCAATGTTCATAGCTGCTCAATTCACAATAGCCAGACTGTGGAATCAACCTAGATGCCCTTCAATTGATGAGTGGATAAAGAAACCGTGGTATATATATACAATGGAATATTACTCAGCCATAAAGAATGATAAAATTATGGCATTTGCAGACAAATGGATGAAATTGGAGAATATCATGCTAAGTGAGATAAGCCAATCTCAAAAAGCCAAAGGACGAATGATATCGCTAATAAGTGGAGGATGACACATAATGGGGGGGAGGGAAGGGTTAGTGTTAGGGTTAGAGTTAGGGTTAGGGAGGGGGGCAAGTATGGAGGAAGGAAGTACTGTATAGAGGGTAAAGAGGGGTGGGAGGGGTGGGGGGAAGGGAAAAAATAACAGAATGAATCAAACAACATTACTCTATGTAAATTTATGATTACACAAATGGTATGCCTTTACGCCATGTTCAAACAGAGAAACAACATGTATCCCATTTGTTTACAAAAAAAAAAAAATAATAAAAATAAATAAATTAAAAAAAAAAAAGAATCAATGGTCCTTTTGTCGTAGAGGGAAATTTGTCACTTTAGTTGCTCCCTTGTATGATAGTTCCCCTGAGTTCCTGTTTCTAGTGGGACATGCCTGTGTTAGGACGATGGTGAATCTCTTGAAGTTATGTGGGGCAATATTTTTTCTTTTTCTTCTCTTTTCTTTTCTTTTCTTTTCTTATTTTTTGGTACCAGAGATTGAACCCAGGAGCACTTAACCACTGAGCCACATCCCCAGCCCTTTTTTATATTTTAGTTCTAGACAGGGTCTTGCCAAGTAGCTCAGGACCTCACTAAATTGCTGAGGCTGGCTTTGAACTTGAGATCCTCCTGTCTCAGCCTCCTGAGCTGCTGGGATTACAGGTGTGTACCACCATGCCTGGCTTTTTTCTTGAGTTCTTAATCACTTGCACACATCCTTCTTACCAAGAGACTCTTGCAGCCTTTCTTTGTTATCAACCTTCTTTTGTCTTCCATCTGATCTAAGTTGCTAGTTAGCTCAAATTTTTCCACATTTCATCATCCCTGGTCAGCATCCGGGCACGCCATAACTGATAACTTTCCCCATGGTGCCGCTGAAGCCACTTTCCCTGTACTTGAGATGAGGAAAAGCACCCCTGCCCTTTTTTCCCCACTCTAGAGTGTTGGGACTCACTCACCAGCAGCTCTCTCACAGACTCCACCTTTAAAATTCCAACTCCCTTTTTTAGCCTCCAACCTTTATCAGCTGGAGTTGGGTGGCCTGGTCAAGGTAAAGAACATCAAAATAAATCCACAAAACACCCTCTCGGCAAGGCTTATATAAATGCTATCAAACTTCTTAATGGGTTAAAGAAACGTTTAGCACTCACTGTCTTGAGTCCTCTGTAAAACTAAGAAGAGTCACATTAAAAAAAAAAAACAAAAAAAAAAACCAAAAAAAAAACTTGCTACATCTTGATTCAGACATTAAGGGTTTATTGTTTTCTTGGAGGTAGAATCATCAGGAAAGAATGAATTTTCTTTTCCCTCCCAGATTTATCACTTTTGAAAAGTTTTAAAACTTAATTTATGTTCCTTAATTTCATAGAAAGTCCAAGTGTGTGTGTGTGTGTGTGTGTGTGTGTGTGTGTGTATATATAAAACAAAGACATAACTCTTGTTACAACTAACAAAACAAAACACTAATTTGGCAGCAGTCTTAAAGTCTATAGTTGAGTAGACAAACTATTAGATTGATTAAAGAGATTTTCACACAAGGACAGTCTACTAATTTGCTGAGCATTGTATCTCAAGGTTAAAAAATTCTGGCTACATTTTAAAGCAGGGAAGATCAATTAGAACATTCATTAGATTCCTATTTACACTTTAATTGTCAACTCTGCTCATTTGTTGGAAGCCTTTTTTAGTCATTAGTGTCTGTCAGTAAGAAATATGTCTTAATTTCACTTATATTCATTTATTCATCCTTTCATTCAATCAACAAACATTAATAATGTGCCAAGCACTTTGCCAGCTTTTTAAAATATACTGATGAAAAAAGACAAAGCTTACCCTCAAGGACATATTCACCTCAAATTCTCATGTAATCAAAATTAGTATAAAGGCATTAGGTTTTGCTAAAGTTAGAAAAATAATTGCCTTCAATGATGGAAATACACAGAAAGGACCCTAATACATGTACATCTTAATTGTTCTTTTCTGTGTGTGGTTACCGGTCCATTTGCTTTTCAGATTTAAAATGTCTCAGTGTGCTTTGTTTTGACTGCTGCTGGCCTTGCATTTATTATAGATTGAATAGCTTTTGAGAGTGGGCACTGTGTATCTTTATTTGTACTCTGAGGACCCCCACAGAGTCAGAATGTCCCCCACTTCCTACCCAGAAAAAATGGAGCCAACTTCATCTTTGGAATACAAAGAGTGGAGATCATGGAATTTCCCCATGCTGTTGGTGAGAGTGTCACTCATCATCCAAAATCAACCATGTTATGGGTATGCCTAACTGCCTTGGGACTGGTTACCTTTATGCCTGACACCTCCTTTTTGGTGCTTTAGGATAAGATGTGGGCCAGGAACTGGGACCATGGGATGAGACCCTGCTTAGTATAGATAGGTGCATCTCTGAATACCCAGTGTAACCCCTGTGATAAAACAATTTTGCATTAGAGGTTTAATGTTAACTATTCCATTTGATCCAGTACATTTTAAATGCTTTCTTGTGCCCACAAAATTTGGTGAAAGATATCAAAGCCACATTGACCACAATCTTCCTTGTTTGATAGACACATGACAACCAAGGCATAATGTGGTGACCAGTAGGTAAGTTCAGGACACTCCCATCTGTTGTTCCATTAACTAAATATGTGAACTGAGTCATACTGTTTCATTTCTGTGGGTCTAAATTTATTTTTATTCAATAAATGTTTATTTTATTGTATTTGAAAAATCTGGAAATCTTTTAAACATGTAGAAAAGTATGGAGAATACTACAATACATGCTCATATATCCACTGATGAAATTTAACAGTTGTCATCCTTAAAAAAATACAATTAGAGAAATAGTTGAGATCTACTCTCTCCTACTTTCTCTCCTTATCCCAGAGATAATCACTGTCCTGGAGTTGATGTGGGTTATTGTCCCCCAAATTCTTACATTTTTCAAAAACTACAGGGAGCAATATTTATGTGTTTTAAATTTAAAAAATTGTGCCATATTGTTTGAGTATACTTGAAACACCTGCTCAATTAACATTTTATCTCTACTTATTCTTTTAGTTGACTGTATCATTAAATAAACATACTTTAAAATTTCCTCTTCCCTACATTTGAACATTTAAGTTGCTTCTGATTTTCTATCTCAAACTATGCTGTAATGGACCTTGTACAAATCTGACAGTTTCACCAACACACAATGTCCTGTGTTTTCAACTGATGTACCATACTACATTAAATGTGCACAGATTGGGGTCACTTTGGGTCCTCCCATAAGCAGATATCAAGATGGAATTAGGTGTACAAGAGATTTATCTTGGAAAGCACCTTTGTAATGGCTGGAAACTTAAATGTCCCCAGAATCCTATCTGTTGAAGTTTGGGTCCTCGATGTAGTGTTATTCAAAGGTGGGGCCTTTGCGAGGTGACTGGATCATGAAGGCTCTGACCTCACAAATGGATTAATTTCTTCATGGATTTATAACCTAATGGGTTTGGAGGAAGGACTTTGTTGTAAAAGGGAACTTTTAAGGAAGATCAGAAGGGTAGAGGGAAGGGAACAGGAGGAGAAAGAGGGTCAGTAACAGGGATTGAACCAGAGCAAATTATATTCCATACTTTTATAATTATGTCAAAATGAATTCTAATGTTAGGTATAACTAACAAGAATCAATAAAAAGGAAAAACAAAACAAAACAAAGTAGGAAGCTTTCTCTTTGTTTCCTGGCTGTTATGAGAAGAGTGATTCACTTCTGCCATGATGTACTGCCTCAACACAGTCCTAAAAGCAACCAGGCAAAGTGACCATGCCCTGAAACCTCTCCATTTGTAAGCCAAAAGAAATCTTTCCTCCTTGAAATTGATTTTCTCAGGTATTTTGTCACAGCAATGGAAAGCTGACTAACAGCCTCTGAAGGATAAAGAAGGAAGGAATAGGAGATAATTCTAGTCATGGAGAGAGTGCAGTGTGTGGCCCGTTGTGAGGATCAGCACTTCTTACAATGGTGGTTGGATTGCTTGGAGCTTACTGTTTGTGCTAGAATGAATTCCCTCTCTCTTATAGGCTCTGGAGATTCCTTTATTTTCTTTTGAGGCACACTATGTATTGAAAAATTTTTTTTTGTTTTATTCTGTCTCATTATACATTTCTACATTGGTTTAACAGAAATCAATTTATATTTTCAAATTGTTCTGTGTTATCAGAATCAGGAAGACCATATTTTTCATCTGTGAAATAAGAAGAGGGAATCAATGATCTCAAGTCAGTTTCTGCTTTATTAATTTGATTCTAATTTTTTAAAAAGTACTAAAACAAGTGGGAAGGACAATAATGTTCTGTGAAGTGTCAGTCAGAAATGTCCTAAGAGAAAAGGTGGAAATACTGAATCTGGAAAGAAAGACGGAATAATGTAAACTGATAGGACATCCACATTTCATAAAGTAGAGGTGTTATATAAATTTTATTCCTTTTTTAAGGTTCATAGAATACAATTCTTTTTAAAAAAATTGTTCTAATTAGTTATACATGACTGTAGAATACATTTAGACACATCATACATAAATGGAGCATAACTTCTTATTTTTCTGGTTGTACGTGATGTAGAATTATGTAAACTGATCATGTAGTCATATATACACTTTGGGTTCAATTCATTTTACTCTTCTTCCTATCCACAAATGCCCATCCCTCCCTTCACTCCCCTCTGCCTAATCCCAAGTAACTTTATTCTTCCCTAGCGCCCCTCCACTTATTATGAATTAGCATCTGCATATCAGAGGAAACATTTAGCCTTCGGTTTTTTGGGATTGGCTTATTTCACTTAGCATGATGTTCTCCAGCACCATCCATTTGCCAGCAAACGCCATCATTTCATTTTTCTTTAAAGTTGAGTAATATTTCCATTAATGACATTTTTGAGGATAGGGTTCATGGTTTATTCATCTTAGCATATCTGACCTTAAAATTTGCTATTTGAGTCATAAGAATAAAAAATTAATGTGTACTAAATAGAACTTGCCTGAAGAGTAAGAACTAATACAATTTTTCATTATAGACAGGAACTTTAGTTCTACATTTAGAAACTTATAATTTACATCTTGATGGCCTATTAGGAAGCATAGAATTTACATTATATACTGTTTATATGAGTGTACATATGTTGGGTAGAAAATTGGGCTTAAGCAGTGATGATAAGGAAGATAGAACTTGCACCATGGATTTGGGGTGATTTAATCTTAACTGCATTTTGGAATGGCAAAAGGTGTTAATAAAATGTAGACACATTATTGAAATACTTGAAAAAAAAGTAATAAAATGCTCAAGTTGTCTATAATTGCGATACCTTACAGGTCGTTTCATATGGAAAAGGAAGTAAATGGCTCCAGAGTGACCAAATCTTAGATAACTCATTTGCAAAAGTCACCATTCTTGTTCAATCAGAAGCCACAGAGGCACATTGCATTCTCTTTATGACTAGAGTTATCTCCTACACAACAGGTCTATTTTAAAAACTTCATTTCCTTTGCCCAGCTGAATCATAAGAATTTTTCTATCACCAAATGTAGCTGAGAGTTAAAAAACAGATCTCCATGAATCCAGTTTTCTCCTTCCATCACTGTCGCAGTGGTGTGAATGCCACTATAAGTCTGATGGTTACAACCAAAGCAAGAGATGGTCTCTCTCCCAGTCGCATTCACATGAATTTGAGTGTGCTGATTTAGAGTTCTGGGATTTCCTCTTCCTCCCTAGCATTTATGAATTCAACTTCCATTTTCAGATTTCCAAAGGCCACTTGAGGGTTTAAGTAATGCCTTTAATTATAACTTAAAGTATAGGCAATTGCATTTCATGAAGCTAACAATTATCCAGAGTATATTATTAGAGAGTGAGTTATTGAAGTCTGCATAGTTTGTGAAACACCCATCAAAATAACTGGGGGAGAAAGGAGATAAACTAGATTGAAACAATGAAGCTTGAAAACAACTTTGATTATGTCTGGAGTTTATATGGTAATGAGTCCTAATTCTCAGGCATCAGGATTCTTAGTAAAAATTCTTACAGTCTCTCTTGCTTGCCCTTATTCAGAAATAGAGATGTTGGCAATGATTTCATTAACTTTTAAAATATAAACACTGAAGGCTAATGTGGCAGTTTATTGTGCTTTTGCAGACTTCATTTTATATAATTCTTAAAATTTCCCTGGGACATAGGTGATAATGGTCCCTTGAGAATGGATGCTAAGAGGAGATAAGCAATTTGCCTGAAATCACATACTTTAGAAGTCGCATTGGTGAATTGCAAACCCAGATCTTTTGCTTGAGAATCTAAACTAAAAAGCCCATTATATGATCAAGTGACTAGAATGGGAGAGCAATTTTTCAGTATTGAGGCATTTTTCAGGTGATTTTAAAAATTTGAGTAAGTAAATACTTGTAAGAATGACACTGGGAAATAAATACATTGATTTAAGAATCAATATCACTATTTTTTTAAAACCAGCCTGGCCCATTTTTCCCTAGTCATACTTACATGTTCCTCCATCCTATGGGTGATGATGAGTCTGGCACAGACAGAGAGGATGTATTCAGATGTAGTTTGAATTCTACCCTTCATTTATTACTTATATAACCTCAGGCTAGCTCTTTGACTTACTTACTTGTGAAATGGTAAAAAATATAATAGCAACCCAACAGGAATTTTAGGAATACATGAATGAGATAGTGTTTGTAAAGTGCCTGCCATTCTAGGTAACTGAATAGATAATGGCCATCATATTTGTAGGAGTGCCAAGTGGGGCATTATTTCAACTAAGAATATCTCAGACCTTTTAGAAGGTAGATAGTTTAAAAAATATCTCACTGTAGGTTTGTGATAATTTAGGCAACTTAAATTGGCTACATTTTTCCCAGTTTTTTCTATCTGTATTTTTATTTAAAATTCTAGGCTATGGGATGGAAAATTCATAGCCTCCTTTATGGTATTTTTAATACTTCAGCAGACTCTCTGAATCCTTAGCTATCCTATCTCTGAACCCAATGTGTACAGTAGCCTTTGAGTAAAAGTAATAGCATGTCTTTCAAACTAAAAGATTTTTATAGTTCAACAGAACCTTCCTATTATGATTGTGACCACTTGAAATGTTAGTCTACTTTCCTTGCCTTGGTGCCCTTGAATGGAATAGTATGAGAATAGGGTTGGCATGTCTGAAATGAGGGCTATTTTGATGTGTATGTCTCTTCTCAATACTAATTTGCAGTGAACACCCCTAGAGGTGAAAACTGTAATGTGTCTTCTCTAACTTAGTTGCAGACTTGTGGGTGTGTGGGAAAAAGAGAGACAGTGGGATCTCAGACCTCCTTATCCTTCTCCCCTGGCTCATTTCTTCCCTCCCCCAAGTTTCTCCTCTGCTATTGCTTTATCATATCTTTTATGTCTCCTTTTGCATTGATACTTACAGTAGAAGCCTGAGAATGTCTTAGTATGCTAGGTGACCTGGCAGTGTCCAGGGGCCAGTAGGAAGTGGGTGGCTTTCCCATCTACAGCACTCCTTTCAAAATATAAAAGAAAGTTGGAGGTGGTGTCACACAACTGTAATTCCAGCAACTCAGGAGGTTGAAGCAGGTCAAACGCAAGTTCCAGGCCAACCTGGGCAACTTGGCTAGATACTCTCTCAAAATAAAATATAAAGGGCTAGGGTGTAGCTCGGTGGTAGAGTAGAGCACTTACCTAGCAGGCACAGGCCCTGGGTTTGACTCTCAACTACTGCCAAAAATTATATACATATCATTTATATAGACCATATATGATAATATATAATGTATATTATAATAATATATTTTTTCATATATAAGACCGTATGTTAAACAGAGATGACATCTATTACCATGATGATTTCATAGCTAATATTAGCCAGAGTTCGTTGAGTATTTACTAAGTTCCAGGCACAATGTGCTTTGCAGAATTTCACCTGTTTTTTTTTTTTTTTTTAAACAAACTTGCTAAAGAGTATTTGTATAATAGCTAAGCTATGGAACCAACCTGCTATGGAACCAACCTAAGTGCCCTTCAACAGATGAATGGATAAAGAAAATGTGGTACATATACACAATGGGATATTACTCAACCATAAAGAAGAATGAAATTATGGCATTTGCCAGTAAATGGATGGAACTCTAGACTATTGTCAATCCCAAATAAGTCATTCCCCCAAAACCAAAGGCTGAATGTTAGACAGGGGTTGGGGGTGGAGAAGGGGAGGTTCACTAGATTAGACAGGGTAGAGTGAGGGGAAGGAGAGGGGATGGGAATAGAAAAGACAGTAGAACGAATCAGGCATAACTTTCCTGTGTTCATATATGAATACATGACCAGTGTAACTCTATATCATGTACAACCACAAAAATGAGAAGTTATATTCCATGTATATATGATATTTCAAAATACATTCTACTGCCATGTATAACTAAAAAGAACAAATAATTATTTTTTTTTCAAAAAGGCTGGGCGGAGAGCTCCTCAGTACCTGAATATAAATAATGTTAATTCCTGATTAATTCCATGCATAGACAAATAAAAGTAGTTAATATCTATTGACAAAAAGGTATATGTACACCCCCAAATTCAGATTAAAGCCTTAACTCCCAGTGTAACTGAATTTGGAGATAGGACATTTACAGAATTGACTAAGGTTGAATGAGGTCAGAAGGGTGGGGCCCTGATCTGATAAGATTAGTGTCCTTAGAAAAAGAAACACAGAGATCTTACTGTCCACTGTGTGAGGACACAGCAAGAAGGTGACCCTTTACAAGTTAGGAAAAGAATCTTCACAAGAAACTGATCCTGCTGAACTTTGATCTTGGACTTCAGAACAACACTTTGGAGCCTCCAGGACCATGAGAAAGATCTCCACTGTTTAAGACACCAGCCTATGGTATTTTGTTATAGCAGTCTGGGCTACCTTGGTTAAATCTCCTTTTTGTAGATGAGGAGGAAACTGAGGCTGAGACTACTGAATTAAAGAATTCTGACAGTACTCTGTTTTTAACCTCAGTCTTTTCTGGCTTAGGGTGAGATTTTAGGGGGCTACTCTATATTTTTTCTCTAATCACATGCTTGCTTCCTCTCCTTCTATATTTTTTCTTTCTTAAGAATTTTTCTCTCTTAGCTCCTCTCAACCCTCTTGATTTTCTGCTTTCTTCAAAAATCCTGTGCCCTGCTCTGAGCAAACATCTTGCTATTGCCTTATGTTCTCTCTTATCTCTTCAAAATGTTCCCTGAAAACCATTTCCTCTCTCACACTCTGAGGTTTTCTCTCCCTTATCAAGTGTATCTTTCCCTGTCCCTATTACAATGTTATTTCCTCAATGTTTCCACTTGGATAAACATCCCCTAAAAGACATTTTCTTTTCAACTTTGGGGAAGTCTGTGGTGATCTGAAGGCAAGGAACGATGAGAAAAATAGGCAGAGAGTTTTTCATTTTTCCAAGTCAAGATTTAGTGATTCAACTTGCACATACTTTCTAGTTCTTAAAGAATTTAAAGATGATTTATTTTGTGTTCTTCTTTTTAAAAGCATCCTACCCATTTTTCTACTGTTTTAATTATGAAAGGACTTTTTCAAATTTTAAATTCTCCAACCGTGGGGGTGCAAATGTCCCTACAGCTTACTGAACTGCAAACATCAAGACACACAGTAATAAACCATAGACATTTTTAATCTTGAATACCCAGGGCCATCCTATTGTTTACATTGCTCATCTCTCTCATGTAGGAGAAAAATAAAGATATTCTCCATAGATCTTCCATTTTATCAATTTTCTGAGTCATCCTTCTCTCCTACTCCCTCGCCTAAACCTGTAATAAATCATCAAGACTTAGAGATACAACTTCTTAAATACTGTATCTCTTGCAATCAGTCTTCTTGTCTCCCGTCTGTGGGCTGTGATTTCAGGCCCTCTTATTGCTGATGGGCTGCTTTTTTCCAGCTCTTAACCCTTCCATAATTTCCCCTGGAGAAGAGGCTAAAAAGTGTGCACAGCAGGACACACATAGTCTTTCAGGCTTAGTTCTTACCTATAAATTCCATCATAATCTCTTCACCTGTGCTTTCTCTAGCCCCATCCTATGGCTTGGAATTTTCGAACAATTGATCCATTCGGCATGCATCGCCCACTAGACCTTCTGCTAGACACTGGGGATACAATGCTGACCAAGATGGATTGTCTTGTCCTTCTGGAATGTGCAATCTATGGGAAATATAGATAAGTCCACATAAGATTACACAGAAGTGCATTAAGTCTACAGCAGGGAAGTTATGAAGTGCTGTTAAGGGACCAAAGAAATGACACCTGACTCAGTTAAAGAAGATATGTTATATCCAAGTCCAGACCTGAAGGATGAGAAAGTGCTATTCAGTCCAACCCAGGCTTCAAAATTGAGGGCAAGGAGTAATAGCTTCAGGCAAAGGAACATAATTTGCAAAGGTGAGAAGAGTGTATGATCCATATTCAGAAATTAGTAGCAGTTCATTGTGGGTGCAGCAGAAGTGGCTGAGGAAGCTGTGATGGAAGAAGCTGCTGGAGAGATGAATTTCTTTACCAATCCTTCTCTTGCAGGCAATGGCCCATTAAGCCCTGAGCTGTAGATCTACACAGAAGGGTCATTCCTGTGTGCTACCTTAAGCTCTGCTACCTTTCAGCTCAGAGAGCTCCTAGGGTAGGTCCCCAGGAGGCAGCACTGAAGGCAATTTCTAGGATTTTACATGTACTGAACTTAGTGGAACTCTAGAGGAGAAGGGACTTCCTGCTTCCTTAAAATAGCAGAAAACCATGGGTTGCTATTCTATGGGAGCAGTGCTATTTTTTTTCCCCAGGGTGGTGAAACCTGGACTGACTGACTGGTTCTACACTTTTCTCCACTGGTGATCAAACCCAGAATCACACACATGCTGGACAAGTGTCCTACCACTCGGCTATGGCCCAGCTTCTGCTTCCACAGTACTGCATATATGCACCAAAAAGTACCCCAGAGAAGTGAGGGATAGGGCAGGGAGAAAGCTGAGAAAGCTTTAAAACAATGAGAACAAACAAACGAAAGCATCAACAACAACAGATCTCCCCAACCTGTGGCCCAGATCCAGAGAATCCCAGCAGACAACAGCCTGTCTCTGAGTTTGTTGGCCTTCATGGAAAAACCCAGATGCTTTTCTCCTCCTCCTCCTCCTCCTCCTCCTTCTTTTTCTAGAAAGTATTTAAAGGGTTTGAGCCTTCATGATTCCTTCCAAATGTGCTCTCCTGTTTCCATGGGCTGACCACTACAAACCTGAGGTTTTCCTCTCTCTGGATATCTAGGCTTATCTCAAAGTAGAAGAATCAGCATAAAACTGCATTTATACACCTTGAGACTGAATATTGAATTAAAGTAGATTAACTTTACTACTCATCTCCATCTGCTTTCCCTGCCCAGCTCCAAGGAAAGAGTTCTGGGCACACACACTCAGGGACTGATCAGTGGTGAGGACAAAGCACCAACCATGCCTGCTCATCTGGGTTGCAATGGATGGTCCTTGTGGGTGAACCATATCTTTAATTATTTCATTAGATTATATGCTACATTCTCCATTTTACATCTGCTTCTTAAAACTGATAGTTCTGTCGGGCAAGATCATGCATGCCTGTAATTCCAGTGACTTGGGAGACTGAGGCAGGAGGATCACAAGTTCAAGGTCAGCTTCAGCAACTTAGCAAGACCCTGTCTCAAAATAAAAAACACGAAAATAAAAAATTAAAAGGGTTGGGGATATATCTCAATGATAGAACACCCTGGGTTTAATCCCCACTACCATTAAAAAAAAAAAAAAAAAAAAAAAAAAAAACTGATTTTTTTTAATAGCAAGAATATGTTTTTGGACCTACAAAAAATTATATCAATGCAGAAAACATTTTGGAGACTATTTTAATTGGATGTTTGTGTTTTGAGGTGATATTCAGGAAGATTGGGATAGGGATTTTTTTTCTCAATATGCCTTGAAAGCAAATCCATACTAGAAACTTGTATGATCCAGATGTTATATACCTAATTTTTTTTCTGTTTTTAGATTCCCATTGTTTTGCTAATTGTATTATTATCTTTATCTACTGCTGTGTAACAACTAACCTCAAAATCTAGAGGCTTAAACAACAAACACTGACCGTCTCAGTGCCTGTAAGTTATAAATGTAGTGTGACTTAACTGGGTCTTTCGGTTCAAAGTCTTTCAACATGTAGCTTGGAAGATCTAGGTAGTGATATCCTATCCCTTCTCCTATATTATATTTATTAGAATTCAGTCATTAAGTCCAGACTATAATCAGGAGGAAATGACACAAGGGCATGAAGGTCAGGAGGTGAGGAAATGTTGGAGAATCTTCTGACCATACCAATTTATTAATTCCTAAGCAAATATTTATTAAAGAGATGAGAGAGAGAGAAAAAAAAAAGCCTTTCTGCATAGACTGGAGTTTCAGAAGTTTCCAAAGAAGTAGATAATGTGCTTTGTTCCTCAAAATATTATTTTCAATCTAATCATAAACTTTTATGCATTAGAAAAATCCTGCAACAACTTATCGGTATATACTAGGTGCTTGGAGAAATATGGAGCTGGGAGAGCTCACCGTGGCGGCCATTTGGGAACTGTAACCATTCGATGGTCAGACACATTCCCATCTGACACAACTGCTGTGGAGCAACATTCCTAGGATGACTACTGGAGGATCCATTTGGAACCAAACAAGACAGCTTTCGTCCTTTCTAAGATACTTCAGGATCCTCTCAGTGTTGTCTCCCACAATTTCTCTTCAGTTCACTCTCTGCCACAAGCAAATAGTTGGGAGCAAAGGAAGGAAAAGAGGAGGGAAACAGGAGTAGCTGTTTTTATGTTGTGACTTTTTTTCTGATTTTCTTTCTAGAATTTTCTGAGGTGATTTTCTGTGGAACTTTTGTGTGCCCTTCCTGCTTGTACATGGAAAGTAAACTCTGATTTTTTTTTTTTTTTTCTTTTTTTGTTGTTGTTCTTTGAGAACTCTGTTCAGGACAAGTCTCTCATTTTGTCAACAAGGTAAATAAGGACCTGAGAAGCTCGATAACTTTCTCATGTTCACACAAACTGACAAAAGCAGGGAGCTGCCAGCTTTCTTCCATGATATCCTGAATATCCCACTGCCTGCCACCTGATGTGCAAACAACAGACACCGTCTGGATTACTTTCCCATCACATCAGACCCCACCCCCACTGTGAGTTGGCTGACAGAGGTTGCCCTTACATCACATGTGAGGAGCTGAGTCAGTTTTGGAGTTGACTCTTTTATTTGCTTATACCAAATAATATTAGTTCAGTTTTCCGATAGTACATGCTAAATACCATTTATATCAGTGAGATTTAGGCCTCCTCTTTGAATGGATTACTCAATAAAGAAAATTGGACACATTTTAGTAATATCTGATTGCTACTGTGGAAAGAAGGACATCTTAGAATGATATGAAACTGAATGCTATTTGAATTTGTGTTTAAAAAAAAAAAAAAAAAAACTGGTTTACATTGAATAGTCACAGAAGTTCCCAGAGATATTCTAATAGGTAACACTTTCTTGCAACAGTTGTGTTTCTGAAAAGTTTTGTATAACAGAATGCCACTTGGGGGGGGGGGCACCTCAAACTTTTAAATTAGAGATTTTGGAAATAGAATCTTTATTAAATCTAGGTTTTAAGTTTATGTCTACATATGAGTTTAAAACAATACATTTCTTATCTCAAATTTTGAACTTCATGTGTATTTTTCAGGAGTTATCTCTCAGACATGGAGGGGAAATGAAATAGCTTTACTTCCTAACTATTCCTTTATCCCTTCTGTAATTTCTTTTTTTTCCTCCTTAATTTTAAGAATTTATAGTGTTATCCTGAACTTTCATAAACTGTAATATTTCTGCAGGAAGCGATAACAGTCATGTTAGATGTTGTTTTTCTTTTTTAATAAAAGTGATATACCATCTCTCCCTAGCAGAAATCTCAAACCAAAAATTAAAATACATTTAAGTATTACAGATGATTTTGATATGTGTGTCATTACTTTGTGAAAACTAAATCTTTTTCGAAGAGTAATGGTGGGTTCAATTTTGCTGTGACAGAGTGATCTCTGGTGAAACCAGCATGCAGAATTGGTAGCTTGAATCAAATAACACTTGTGACTGAAGTTGTACTGACTTATGAAATAACAAAACCCATTATAAGCACCCATTAACTCCCAGGAAAGATCTTGAACACTTTCACCACCTTTATGGTGTGGGATGTTTTGAAGCATTATCTTACTGTGACCTAGGACTCTTCTGTAAGGTGTAAGTGTCTTCTCAATTTCACAGAAGGGAGTGGAAATCTGACATCAGATGGATAGCATCACAGGGTCCCTGGGATTGCCTCCTAGGTCTTCTGAGTTCAAGGCTAGTGCTCTGTCACTTAAATGCTTTGGGGAAAGGGATAGGGGTGTCAATATGCAAGAAATATACAACAGGCACTCACTAACAAGCACACAGGTGAACAAACCAAGCAGGGACTAAGGGAAGCATCTCTTTCATGCTCCAGTTCTAGACCATCTGCCATCTGTTCACCTCACATAGTCCCACCGTTTCTTTTTTGTTCGTTTGTTTGTGTTTTGGTGGTACTGGAAATTAATCCAGTCATGCTCTACTACTGAGCTGCATCTCCAGCCCTTTTTATTTTTTATATTGAGAGAGGGTCTCCCTAAGTTGCCCAGGTTGGCCTCAAATTTGCAATCCTCTTGTCTCAGCCTCCTGAGTAGTTAGGATTACAGGGATTTATCACCTCTCCAGGTTTCATCCTATTTTTTCATATCTGTGAATTTTCTTTTTCTCTTTAGGTTGGGCTGTCCTTTATTGTCTTCTCTGCCTACTGAAATTCTAAATATTCCTTGTGGTCCATCTCAGATTTCACTCATCCCTTGGTAGTCTGGTTTTGAATTGTATTGTATGTTTCCCTCCTTACTTTGGCTCTTCCAATGTCATTGATATGTGATCTTGGGGATGCTTTATCATTTGGTGATATGCATGAGAATTATTCATGTTCATATCTGTCCCTGATCAGGAGAATCAGATTCCAAAGAGCCGAGAACATGAGTTATCTTATTTTTTTCTGGACTTTCCATTGCTTGCATACAGGAGGGGATAGGTAAGCACTGGATGAATTTAAACATTTGTATGAGCAATTGATGGTAGTTCTAAACCAAGGAATGAAGAACTTACCTTCACCTGCCTAGGCAGTAGCATTCTGAACTCCCTTAGATGATCAAGGGGCAATTACGGTGCAGAGCAGGAAAGGCAGACATGAGGGAAAGAGCCAACTGTGACAGGTGGCGGTGATATGAGAGTAACAGAGAGGTGCTGAGGTTCTGCTTTACAAACACTCCTGCTCCAATGTCCTGCTCTGTTGTGAATTTTCCTGCCTAGACTGAAAACTCCATGAGATGGGTCCCACTGTATCCCTAATACCTAGCACCACACAGGGATAGAGGAGGAGCTTATAAATATTTGTTGACTGAATGACTAATGAATCACAGTTGAGTCTCTCACAATGAGAGTAGGAGAGGGGAACACATGTCATGTACAGATTGTTTATTCACTGATGATGGTCTCTGCATAAAGTGTTTTGATTTTTAGTGTGTGTTTTTATATATTTGGATGGCTTATGCCTTTGTAAATTTTGTTTTTCTCCTCCTCCCATATGCCTTTCTGTTTTTAGTTACCTTTATATACTGCCAAAACAAAATAATTCCAACAGCTGCCTCCACTTGTGCCTTTAGCATTGTTTTACGATCTCCTATCTCCTTTAAATATATCCCAAGTGCGTTCTTGCAAGGGAGGCAGAATTTACAGAGGAAGCAGACAAGTCAGTCAATCCTGTCAGCACAAGAATTTACTTCTAAATGTCTAGAGGTGGAAGTAACTTACCTCAGTTCTTTCCAAAAGATTCTTCGTGGGCTCAGGATCTTCTTTAATGCTGTTCTAATTGTTCATGATTTTTCTCAGTTTAAAATAAAATCATTATGGGAATTTTCCTTCCCGGGATAGATATTAATTGGACCTATCTTTTTTTTTTTTTTTTTTTTTTTTTTTTTTTTTTTTTTTTTAAGAGGAAGGCGTTCCTAAACCTAAGTGGGAACTTTTATTTAACATATTCTAGATGTAAGAGATTGAAATGTATTTAAAGGGAGCTAATTTTAAAAATTAATATATATATATATACTCTCAAAGGAAGTGAAACTGCAGCAAATGTGACTTTCACTAGTGACTTTACCACAGAGATATAAGCCAAAAATACTTAATAGGAAAATTTTAATGATTAATTAATTGATCCTTAAATTGTTAATGGGTATTACATACTCAAGAAACACATCTTTGGGGCATTTTCTGAATTGCCTTCTTAGGAAAAAGGCAAGATGTTACTTAGAGTCAATCAAATCTTGTCAACGGTTGGTAAGGCCAGGGTCTCATCTTCTGCATATTCCAGACCAGGCCTTTTGATTTTCTCAGATCAGGAAAGGTGAAGAAAACTGTAATTAGATGTCAAACTAAAACATCATTTTATGTAGAAATTCAGGATGGGGTCATCTTTGATATGATGGCTATAATAGTAAAAACCATCTAATGTATATGCGCAAAGAAATTAATTAAAACATGAGGAGGCAACCCAATGGCATCTTTTTAAAAGACATTATTTTTTAGTTGTAGTTGGACACAATACCTTTATTCATTTTTTAGGTGGTGCTGAGAATCGAACCCAGTGCCTTACACATGCTAGGCAAGTGATCTACCACTGAGTCACTCTCCCAGTCCCCCTAATGGCATCTTACAGATTGCTTATAGACACAGATTTTAGGAAAATCAGTATTACCTAATATTTAGGCTCATAAAGAAGCTAACCACAAAATGAATTTAAAATTCAATAAAGTTTGATTCATTCTTTCATGACATTTTTGTTAGCTTTTTTTTTTTTTTAAAGAGGCTATTGAAATACAGTTTATGCAGTGAACATCTGGCATGTTGATTTTGTATTTCTTTAGCTTAAGAAGTGGGATCAAATGCCACCTAGGTTAAATATATATAGAACACTCCCAAATGTTCCTGTCTGGCCTAGATTTTCTCCTGTACTCTGGGCTTGTATGTCTATGTCATACTTGACTTACCCTCTTTATGTGTAACAGACATGTCAGACATCACATGCCCAAACCCCAACTCATGCCCTACCCACCCCAATTCAGTCTCCTTACAACCCCATCCTTCCAGTTGCTCAGGCCAGAAACTTGGGAGTTACCCTTAATTTTTCCATTTCCCTACCCTCAGTTCTTCCCATTTCAGAATGGACTTAGAATCTAAACACTTCTCACTACCTCGTTCTGCCACTCCAGTTTGTGCCTCTACTATTTCTTGCTTGGATTTATTACCAGAGCCTCGGAGAGATCTTTGTCCTTCAAACTTTGGCTTCCTGCTATCTATTCTGAGCAGGGCTGTTGGGCTGACTCTTTGAATATAAAGCTATGTCATGGTGCTCCTTTGCTCTAAAACCCCAAGTAGCTGTCCATTTCAGTCAGAGTAAGTGCCAAGGTCCTTATAATGGTTGCCAAAGCTCTACATGATCTGGCCTCCCATCCCTTGTTGACCTTATTCCCAACTAATCTCTCCCAGTTCCAACAGCTCCTTGCTATTCCTCCTCTCTCTATTGGCCTTCTTCTTGCTATTTCTGAAAAATACCTCTTGGTAGAAAATTCTTTCCTTAATAACTATAGGGCTTGCTCTCTCCTTCAAGTCTTGCCTAACATTTCATCTTCCTTAGGAGACCTCCACTGATGCCTTTTTTCAACATTATCATCTGCGTTTCCAGAGTGGAAACAGTGCACTTGTGTCCACATCTCTGAGTTCTTATTCATGTTCTGGACAATGTGTCTGTTCACCCTGGTATCAGTTTCCCCAGGACAAATTTGGGGTTTTAGGCAAAATGTTTTGTAAAACCCTTTGGCATCTAAAACCTAAACAATTCTATAAGATCAATTTGACCCTGTTCAATTGTAGTATTTAGACTTGGGCTGGAAAATCTGTTACCAGTGAAAGTTATGGGCCCCATTTTCCCTGTAGCTCAGCTCCCGAATAAAGTGTTCAGGCATAGTATGGGATGCTTGCTGAGGCAAATGTTACATTTCTGAAATAAGTCTAATTTTAAAGTCTGTTCGTTTTGCTGTTTGGCTCACTGAATAGCTGAGAAGCCTTGAAAAAGGAAATTGAATTCTCTGGGCATTGGTTTCCTCATCCGTAAAATGAGGATGTTGTGCTAGATGATCTCCAAATTTCCTTTTCGATTCAAAATTCTCCCATCACAGGAAGAAAATCACATACTTTTCCTCCTAGTCGTGAGTCTTCATTGAGTTTTATAAAATATTTATATGTAAGTTGATGACTAAACACTCTCTTGGCTTTGTGTACCATGGCTCCATTCCCATTGAGTTTAGTTGTAGATATTTCTTATTATAGTTCTGTTCATTTGCATAGCTATCCCAGAGAGACCCCAGAGTTTAGAGCTTGGCTCTATGACACATACCTTCCTTTATTATCAGTGTTAGATGATCATGCAAAGAAACAAGGTAGAAGGCATAAACAGAGACACTGTTCTGTTGCCATTGTCTGAAAGCCTCTTGACAGAATTGAGAATTTTGTTATGCTTGACAAAAATGGTCAGATGATCAGAGATATAGGAATTTTTTTTTTTTTTTTTTTTGATACTGGAGATTGAGCCCAGAAGTACTTTACCACTGAGTCATATCCCCCACCCTTTTTATTTTTATTTTGAGAAAGGGTCTCACTAAGTTGCTTTTGGAGGCAAGATCCTTTATCCATCTAACAAGCTCTGTTACTTTCAATTCTGAGAAAGATTAGTTTTACGATTTCTTTCACAGAGGATATGACTAAATAATATCTGACTTAGATTATCAAGATAATGAGTCTTTTTTTTTTTTCTTTGTGACTCTACTTAACTGTGATTATTGAACTACAGTCTTAAAGACTATTTTCTTTTTTTTTTTTGGAGCAGATGTTATTTTATAAACAGTCCCTTCTAACTATATGACTACCAATGTTTTCTGATTATTCAACTAACCAGGAAGATCATAGAAAGTTTTCTGATTTTATTCTTCATGGAGCTAAAGTGACAGTTAAGAGGTATAATAGCAACATCTGATGTGATTTTGGTACTTGGAGGCATAGGTTTTTTTTTTTTAAATTTACATTTCTGTGGTTTTTGAAATGTTTTAGAGGTGTTAAGCAAATTCTCAATTTAATTTCTTTGAGAATAAAAAGAAATAAGGTTGAGATGATTATTCATCGCTGGCAAATGTTTTCCAGAATCTGATTTCTTGTTGAGTCATGTGACTGGTGTCATTCATTCACTCATTCATGTATCAGATATTGTTCCAATATAGATCTTGTTGAAGTTTTGGGAATGTGATTATCTTGTTACTGGAAACCCATGGGGGAGAATGCATTCAAACGGCCAAGGATAAATCAAAGGATCTTTAGTGACTTTGGTAACCTATTGTAGTTATTTTCCCATCTTGTGTAGAGAATACTTTGTGGAACTGTGAACCTAATTGAAATCATATGTCACTACTCCAGGCGTTTCCTGACAGGCAGACCAGCATCAGCTGCACTGGAGAAACTCGACACTCATAATGTCTTTCTCTATTACCAGGGAGGTTTTAAGAAGACTGAAAGCTCATGAAAAGTTGTAGAGTCTGCAAAACAGTTATACATTCCTGGGATTTCATACGCTTTCTCTATTAGCCAGAATAAAATTTTATTTCTTTTAAAATTCCTTTCTTCTTATAAAAGTATTTCCCTTCAATATACACACTTAATCTTGAAATTATGGAGTTTCTTCTTTTTTGTGACTAATCATTCCAAGTCTTATTCTCGTCTCCTTCCTCCAATCCAGGATGAGGTCCCTCCCAGGACCTCGAGGCACTTGAAGCTGATTGGCTGTCATAAGCTGCCTGGTTTGTGTGGTTCACTTTCTGCGGGTGGAGGCCCGTCTCCATTCCAAATCTCTGCTTTTTTTTTTTTTTTTTTCCAACCAGATCTGGCACACCTTCTAGAATAGTGGCAATAGCTTTTCCGAAAGGATTTAGTTACTCCATCTTTGCTGCTGTACGGCAAGTAGATAAAGGGGAAATCCCAAACCTTGACTTTCTCCCTTAAGACTTGGTTGCCATCATTAAAAAAAAAAAAAAAAAAAAAAAAAAAAAAAAAAGTCTTGTAAGCACAGATTATGGGAACTAAGAATTACAGGGGAGATTGGAAACTTATTTACTTAAAGGAAAAAGGAAAGAAATAAGCATGGAAAGAAAGAGAAAGAGGGAGAAAGAAGGTGACGTGGCTGTTGGTAACATTAGTCTCTGAAACCAGCTGGAATATTGTGTGTCTCTGGGCTTCTGCATAATGAATAAAGGTTTTCCAAATGATATAGGTTTGGTTCCAAGAGGGAGGAGGCCACGTTAGCACTCATTCCTTCAGAACCACAGTATTGCAGACTGCTCCATTTCACTGCTATTTCCCTCCTATGCCAAAGGAAAAGGGGGTGGAGTTGCCTTTAATTATTAACCTTTAAAATATCCTCTTTATTATTTGAGGTTATGAAAAAAGGGAAAGCTTATATTCACTGATGATCTCAATTCTTATTTTTAGTTTTTTCATTCAGCCTCTCCCTACTAAACCTTGCACCTGAACAGAACCCCAAATTTCACAGGCAAATAGCAAACTGAATTGAAGCTTGGAAAATCAAGAAAAAAAAAAAAAAAATTCTTGGAGCCAGAACAGTGATGCATGCCTATAATCCAGGGACTCAGGAGAATCAGGCAGGAGGAGAGCAAGTTTGAGCCCAATCTCAGCCACTTAGTGAGAGGCTGTCTCAAAATAAAATAAAGGGCTGAGGATGTAGTTCAGTGGTTTAGTGCCCCTGCAGTTAATCCCCAGCACCACCACCAATAAATAAATAAATAAATAAATAAATATAAGAGGGAGAGAAAGCCTTGTGATGGGAAAGTTCTGTACCTACCTCTGAGAAACCTCATATTGACTGTAGGTGGAGGATGATATCTCAAATGACTGCATTTTATTTCAGTAGTTCCAAGGAAGCAGAGTGAGGTTTGTTTCTCTATTATATTCCTCAATCACTGCTGAATATTTTGCATAAATTAATTGAGATTTCTTTAATCAAATCTAAAATGCCTTGTTAAAGGGTTAGGAGTAGTAAATGTTGAGAATGCAGACAAATTGAATTGAACTTTTATTTGGGTTACCTCATGTCTAATTTTTTAATGGATTAAGTTTTTAATCTGAATGTCTCAGAATTTTCATATGCGGGACTTCACCATGTGACTCTGAACCTTGGCAACAATGCTAGGTATTGAACTCCTTAGATTAGCCCTGCTGAAGGTAAGGAATTGGAGCACCATTACCAAACTATGGGAGAAGAAAATTTCTCTGAACATTTCTTTTCTAGTGGTAAAATAAAATGTTGGCTTTTAGGGTTCAAGATCTACTATTTGAATATGAAAACCAATGATTAGCATTGAACTCATATGTATTAGGCATCTGGTGTTTGTTTAACGAAGGACTGCCAATTGGCATGGTGGAGAATATAAAATCAAATGAATGTATAAGACATAGTTTGCCTGCTAGTTCTCAGATATCCATCTTGAGAAACAGTAAGGAAAATGGTGCGGTTTATTCTTTCTCTTGGAAATTCAAGGGAAATGGTTTGAAATGATCATTATTTTGACACATAGGGAATAGGTAGTCTCCTACTCCAGTTTATTAGATCAGAGGCTACTTTTTGGGTATTTTTCTGTCACATGTGTGTAACTGGAGAAATAAAGAACTTGATTGAGATTCAAGTTTTGGAACTATTTAGGTTTTAGAATTTTAGAAAGATACAACTAGGCATAGTATATTTAATGGTATAAACACAGATAGCCAGACATTTAAATATATCTTGAAATAAGCATGTTCTGAGAATTACATTAAGTTTATACTTGAAAGCCAGTGCTGTGTCCTAAGGAGATTAAAGAAATTGGTATGTGATAAAACACTGTGTAGTAAATCATTTAGGTTTCTCCTATGCTGGGGCAAGAAAGTATTTGAGCTTACTACAGTTTTTTTTTTTTTTTTTTTTAATTTTTTAGAGCATTTCAGGATCAAATGGCACAATTTGGGAAACCTAAGTCATGATAAAATGATACTGCGTATTCTAGTGTTTCTATGTGGTGATGTTTTAAATGTTAAATTATATAGTGGAAGTCATTAATTAATGCATCTCTATTTACTAATTCCAGCAGGTCAAAATGAGACAGAATCCTCTGGAAAATTATCATTTATCCCAGTTAGAGCAAGTAACCAGAAAATAGACCTTAATAGAAAGGCCCATGAAGACCTAAGGGTTGAATCATGGTTTTTCTCCAGGAGTTGCTGATCAGCAGTGAGCTTTGGAAGAGGATCCAGGATGAGCAAAGACCTTTATGGGAAAAGACTCAGCTTAGCTGCATTGGTTCAGGTTCCCAGATGTACCATGCCAGTCCAACCAGGAACAGGGCAGATAATGAAGGGAAGTCTAGTCGACACTAGATATCCAAAGATCAGTGGGCAAAGGAAGTTGTAGGAAATCAAGGAGGGATGCTACTGTCAGTTAGATACAAATATAGAGGAAAACAGGAAGGGCAGAGGGATTGGAAGTCAAGGTGCAGTGGTACAGAGGTTCAGATGAGACAGGGTAGGAATTCAGCCCCAAGGCTCTGAAGTCACCAGAATGCCTCACTTCTGGGATGGAGGACCATGCAAATAAAGAAGTACATATACCTTGCTTGTGACATGGATCTGACCTCACTTAAAAGATAGAACTGATCTTAAGGTGAGAGTTCCTCATCCTCTTAGTACTGGGGATTGAACCCAGTGGTGCCTACCACTGAGCTGCATATCCAGCCCCTCTTATTTTAAGACAGGGTCTTGCTAAATTGAAGGGACTGGCCTAGAACTTGCAATCCTCTTGCCTCAGTCTCTCTAGTAGTTGTGGTTATAAGAATGCATCATAGTGCCCTGCAAAGGTAAGATTTATAGTCACATCTGGTCAGGCTTACCTGGGATGAGGTATCAGGAACCTTGTGGGCTATTTCACTGCTGAGACTCAAAGATCTGACCAGAATAATTGTAGAGGAGGAACCGTTTATTTGAGGGCTCACAGTTTCAGAGGTCTTCGTCCATAGAAGGTCAACTGCATTCCTCAGGGCAGGCAGGAGACTGTGGTGGAGGGAAGTTGCTCATCTCATGGTAATCAGAAAGGAGAGAGAGAGAAAGAGAGAGAGAGAGAGAGAGAGAGAGAGAGAGAGAGAGAGAGAGAGAGAGAGAAAGTCTTCACTCCCCAGATACAAAATATATATCCCAAAGTCATGCCCCAGTTCCCATCTCCTCCATCCATACCTTACCACTTCAGTTACCTCTCAGTTAATCCCTATCAGGGGATTAAATAACTGATTTGGGTTAAGACTCTCACAACCCAATCATTTCTTCTCTGAACCTTCTTGCATTGTCTCACAGGTGAACCTTTGGGGGACACCTCACATCCAATCCATAACATAAGACATTGAATCATTTATAAAACTGATCATTATACAGTCATCAATCACATGTATTGACCTTCCGACAGACACTCTTGTGATGTGATTTTAAAAATATTGCATTTTCAGATCTTTACCAAGAATAGTATTAGCTCTTTAACTACCATAACATGTTGCTTTCTTTTTCTTGCTGTCATGAGAAATAGCTTGTTTCTTTCTATCTTTGCTTGAGTGCCACTATTTCAAATATGAATCGAGCAAATCTGTTGTCCTCTAAATCCATCTTCTAAGTTAATTTGCTCATCCAATTACAAAACATTTACTGATCAATGACTGTAAGCCAGATTTAAAAGTAGGATCTGGGGATGCAAAGTTAATCAAAAATGGGTAAATTTTATTGTTTGGTTCACACGGTAACAGACCCTTCTCTTTTCTGATAATAGTATCACTTTGCATTTGAGGAAACCATCCCTCCTCAATTCCAGTTCTGGTAGAGGTGCCTACATGTGGCCCTTCTGGTCCTGGGAATATGCCCAGGTCTGATTAATCACAGTGTTTCTTTTCTTGGCTGCTGTGATTGGTCCAAGCATTGATCCAGTCCCAGAGCATTTGTCCAAACTCAGTGCTCCACCCTCAACTTTTGTACTTGAATACCAGTAGAGACATTCTTTTTCCTTTGTGATCATTAAATTGGGGTGATGTCATCTGGAGCTATTTATAGCCAAACCTGACCCCACACATGACCCCCACCTCCAGGCTCCCTCCTAACACTTGAAGGAAGATTCTTGCATGAGAAAGAGAAAAGACTAAAATATATAGAGAAGCATGTGTGAAAGTTAGGGAGCTAGATATGATAGAGACAGAGAATAGTAGATTAAGGGAGATAGGAATAAAGAGAAGAAAAACTAGGATGTGGAGAGAAGCATGGGTAATGGAGAAGATACGGGGGCTTGAACACAAGGGTGCTTAACCACTGTGTCATATCCCTGGACTTTCTTTATATCTTTATTTAGGGACAGGGTCTAGCTAAGCTGCTTAGGGCCTTGCTAAATTGCCAACACTGGCTTTGGACCTGCAATCCTCCTGCCTTGGCTTCCCATGCTGCGGGGATTACAGGCATGTGCCATGGCACCTGGCTCAGGTTAAGGATTTTTAACATCCACCCAAGAGAAATAGTCATGTTACTGTTATTTGTGCATTCACTTAAGTGACTTGTAAGAAGCATGACTCTACTCCAGACGTCGGGTTGGAAATTCAAGAAAGAACACACAGATTGTCTCCAAAGACTCCATAGTCCAAAGATTTTTTTTTTTTTATTGCACTTATATATTGAGAAGATTTTATAATGTAGTTTAATTTCTAGGTTCTTTATATCATCTTTTCCAAGTGAGCGTTACTTCATCCAGTTAACCTAGAGTAGAAATTAAAACTGTTGTCAGTTGACCAAGATATATGATGACTTTGATTTCTCGGTGCCTAAGTCTTCTCATCTAAAATAGATTAAAGTGAAATGAGTTGGTTCCTTTAGGGAATTTGGAAATTTAAAAGGAATACTTTTTGTTAGTGACTGATGCTCTTTCTTTCTCATTTTTAGTTTTTGTTGAATATCTGATTTATAAACACAATAGTAAGTTGTCAAATCCTATAGTTGATTCACACAATTAAACAGTATAGACTTCCATTTGCAAATGGTCCCTAAACAATTTAGAAAGGTATAACAAATTCTTTATGTAATGTTAGGAGCTATCCACCAAATTGGTCAATCCAGTTACTCCAACTCTGAAAGAGATTGCAGATTAACCAGGAGTATTGACAGAGGTGATTAAGAATGATGTTCTGTATTAGTTATTTCTGTAAGGTGGATATGCTCAAAATATTTGTGCAGAAATTCACATTTCATGAAAACATGAAACTTTATGTTTTAAATTTTTTTTAATTTAAATTAAAAAAAATTGTATGCATATACCCATGAGGGAGGGAGGAAGTGCTAGGTAGGGATACTGGTCAAATTATATTATGTGCATGTACTAATATCTGTAACAACAGATTCCACCACTATGTACAACTATAATCCACCAATAAAAATATGGAGAAAAAATATATATAACAATTGTATATACCCTGGAGCAAAGGATGTGAGGTTGGTAAATTAATCAGTGTGAGGGTAAAATTGCAGACTAAAGAATTCTTCTTAACAAAAATCTCCTTATTGCCTCTTGTGTCTAATGGCAGTAATGCTGCATTAATGCTGAGAAGAGGAATGCTGCCGTCACACCTCGGGACAAGTGCTGCTCAGAGCTTGATTAGATGGAGGCCAGTCCCGTTATCCACCTCCATCTCAGGCACTCATTTACTGAAGTGGCGAAATAAAGACGACAATGCTATTATTAATCTAGAAATTGTGTTGGCAGCTTTGTTTTAAAAAGTTGTAGGATTAGAAGGGATCTGGGAAAGGCAGTTAACTCGTCGTAGAAGCCACTGATCTTGTTTTTCATAGCTTTTAGAAAACAGATGTTTCTATCCATGGAAAAGATATTTCTATCCACACAAAGACATATTCTATCTCAGAATTTAGTGCTCTGTGTTGTTGAGAGAGGTGCTGCTTCATTCATTTGTTCATTGACTCTCTTATTCAACCATCATATGTACAGGACCTAGTATGGATTAGGTAATAAGGTTGCTATGGTTTATGATTTTCATGAAATCCAATCCAGTAAGAAGAAATGGCAGACAGGGGAATAGTATGCATGAGAACTGGAAGATCAAAGTGAATTTGAGACTACTTTTCAGGATCTTGATTGCCTTTGGCATCAGGCTAACATGGACTTTTCCATGGGAGGTGGTATTCCTGCATTGGCTCATTCATATCCTGAAGATTTTTAATCAAGTTATGTTCCTTTCCATTCTGATCAGCTGGAGTGATTTCATTCCAAGTTTGGGCCTGGGCTTAAATACAGGTTGTCAAAAGGGATATAGACAAAGTTCTACCTGGGGGTGTTGATGGGCTTAGGGATCAAGCTTAAAAGAGACCTATCCAAGAGAGATAGTGATTAAGAGTTCAGGCTTTGACTACAAAATCCCACATTAGGATCTCAGTTTTTCTATTTCTAAAACCTAGGACTTTGGACAAGTTAACACAACTTTACAATTCATTTTCCATGTATCTTCAACATGGAAACGGTATCAACAACAACAGCAACAAGATCTTCCTTATAGATTTGTTGCAATGATAGATGGAATTAGCGAAACACTTTGGTACACTCTGAATGAATGTTAATTGTTACTGGTATTTTTATTGTTGTTCCATTCTCTCTTTCCAAGGTGCAGAAGGAGTCAGTTTAATCAGTTTCAGAAAACAGCCATCCCTTCTTATTTACTATGCTTTAAATTTCTTTTAAAATCATGAAATCTTGTTCTCAAGCTTTGAGTTTATCATCCTAGCCACTGTATTCCTAAGTTGCCAATGCGTAGCTCTGATTTAAAACCCTGAGTGTGCGCCACTGATTTGTGGGATGTTGGAATATTGGAACCATGAATCTAATTAGCATTTGTAAGGTGTGAATGTTTCTGACAGCAGAAGGCTGGAATAGGACCCTCCCTACAAGTGTGAACGAAGATGGCGAACATGTCAAGGATGGGGAGCATGTCATCAAATCTCCCTTAGAGATGGTCACATTGACATCTGCTGTTTAGAACTGGACCCTATTTTCTCAGAACTGGGAGTTAATATATATATATATATATATTTTTTTTAATTTTATTTATTTTTTCTTCCTGAGTAAGTATAGTGAGAACAGACTAAAGCATACCATAATCATGAAGCACTGACTGTTTAAAAGGCAGGAAGGTCAGGAAGATACCGGAAAGGAGAGTCACAGGCTACTAATTCTGAGCCCCAGTGGAAGATGAATAGACTCTTATTTATACATACTAGTCTCAACTCTGAGACTACCTAAGAAGGTCCAGATTTCAAATTACCAGGCATCTGTGGCTAATGACTGTATCCAGTTATAGTGCATATGGCAGGTGATAGCTACTCTTGTTTTTCTTTTTCTTTCTTTCTTTTCTTTTCTTTCTTCTTGCTAAAATCACAGAGCTGAGCAAAGTAGTAGCAGGCTATCGGGATCTGCTAATCAAATCTGAGAGACCAGGGCTCCAATCTAAGCTCATCATATGACTTAAGAGGCCTCATTTAGACAGGATCTGAAAAGTCCCTTCTAAAGCCTTTACAAAGTGAGAATAATCGTCATTAAGTGCTACAGATTTCACAGGAAAAAAATGGATTAGGGGCTTGTCACAGGAAAGATAATTAATGTGCTAGAGAGAAGTATAGGCAATAGAAAGAAAAATTTCTCCATAATAAGAATAGAAAAAAAAATTACAACAGCCAGGGTGGATAATGATTAAATGTTAAGAATCAGTTTCCTGCTGGCTTGATTTTTTACAGTATAATTAAGAGCGAGAGAGAGAGAAGAAAAAGAGAGAGAGAGAGAGAGAGAGAGAGAGAGAGAGAGAGAGGAGAGAGAGAGAGAGAGAGAGAGAGAGGGACACACATTCAAGGAAAAAATTTCACAAAAAAATGTCATCTGAGGATTAAAAGATACATCAAAGATTTTTTTTTGTTGTTGTGTTAATATTTATTTACCTCTCCATGATCTGAAAAGATGTTATCTGTTACTGTTAAAGTCTTCTAAAACATCTTGCCAAATTGTCTTTCCACATATTCTTCGGTCAAAGTATGATTGTGGGTTGGGAAATTATTTTGAAATTATTTTCTAAGTTATTTTGAAGCTAAAGAAGTTGTAGACAGAAATTTTTGTTTACTGTTTAATTCCACTATCTTGTTGCTCATAGTTGTTGGTGAAATTGGTGTTATTTTAAGCCCTGAAGCAAATGGTCTTTTGCCCCTTTTCTAATTTCCTTTTTTCCAGACAGAGGGACTTGGCTTTTTATCAAGGAATCAAATGCCCACCCTATGGGCCTGCTGGGACTTTTTCCAACCAAAACACATTTCTTTCCTGTGAATGTGTAATCATTTGCAAGTGAGTACACAGCTGAAAACCTGTTGATAGAAAATGCTGGTAGAGCCAGTTCTTTTTATGTGATGCTGGATGTATCTTGGACAAATATAATTAATAATAGGACTTGGTATTTATTTAATTATAACTGCAATGAAAATTGTAAGTGGGAGGAAAGGAGAGATCCACCCTTTCTTAGGTGTGGTGTCCGCTCCTTGGTAGGATTGTATTGAATACAGAAAGGAACCTATGGTTTGCGTTTCCATTGCATTTTGTTCAATTGAAATACAGGGTGTACTGCTATGAGGTACATGGTTCTGTGTTAGGCACACTCACAAAAATTTAAACATGAACAACATAGTATTGCTTCATCATTTACCAGAGGAGACACACCAAAATCATCAATGAAATGAGACGGGTCACACAGGATGTGCCAAGTGGTGTATGGAGAAGCAGTTTGGCAGGGGGTGATGGGAGGTTGTGTGAGCTTTTAATTTTCAGGGGGAGGTGGTGTTGGGGTTGGTGCTTGAAGAATGGAGTAGGAATTTACCTAGCTGCAAAGTAGGAAAGGGTACTTCACTGCTGTCAGAACTACCCGGTGAAACAAATGCTATCATGGCCTTCCTTTGCTGCAGCAAAGCTTCTAGTGAACTGACTTTGCTTAAAGAAAAAAGTCCCAAATACTTAGGAATAGTTATTTTAACAGTCTTTGAAAAAATGTGCTTATCATTATGAAGTTTTTCTGGTACCCTTGAGGGCATCTTTATGCACAGAAAAGTGTATCTGTAATCTTTTGGGTTTTTAAATTATTCTTCAACTTACTACTTAAATTTTTTCTCTTTAATTTTTCACAACTTAATTTAGAAATCTTATAATGCTATTAAAAATGTACTTTCCCCCCCTTTCTATGGTTCTGGAGATTGAACCTGGGGTGCTCTACCATTGAACTATATCCCAAGCTTTTTTATTTATTTATTTATTTTTTTGAGACAGGGTCTTGTTAAGTTGCTGAGGTTGTCTTTGAACTCAGGAGTTCCTCAGACTCCAAAATAACTAGGCTTATAGTTATATGTCACCATGCCCCCCAAAAATATAGCATATTTCAACAATAATTTTCAAGAAGAGTTTTAAAATCCAAATAATTAAAATTGCTTAAACATTCAAAATTGAATTTATAAATTTGAATTATTTGATTTTTTTAAGACCTTAAGCTATCTGATTATCATATAATGTCTTTTTAATTACTTTAGTCAATGTTAAGAACTATGATAAATTAAACTTTCAAATATGGTGAGACATAAGTTCTTTTTAAATTCCTTAAATGCCTTGGCACTACATATAAACAGTAAAATTTTCTTATGCCTTTGAAATTAAAGTGAAAAAGTTTAATAAATTATCAAATTATACAACTTAAATGTGAATCACTACTGAAGTAATCGGTCAAGATGCTCCAAAATGCCAAATTTTTTATGAATTAAAAATATAAAAATAGTAAATGTGTAATATGCTTTTATATATAACTCCCAAATGAATGTGTGGCTTCAGTTTACTTCATCCGTATTTATTTCTAAATTCACCAAGGTTGGATGATGCCCATTGTAGCAAAGCCTGCTAGCTGCTGTGTGCTTTCTAGTCTTGCAGTCTTCCATGGTAACAGGGTCTTGGATTCATTCAGGACAGCAGCATGATAAATTACATTTCCTAAATTGTTTTCTGTTTAGGGGTGGCCGTGAGACCAACTTGTAGTCTATGAAGTGGAAATGCTGTTGGACTGTGTGTGACTTCTAGGGGAACTTCTTAAAGCTCTTCTTAAAGGAGAAAGATTGATTTGGGAATAAGAACCTTTTCACCTTTTTGCTTTTCTTCTTTCTTCCAGTTGCCATCTTAGATCAGCAGATGAGCTTGAAGGTCAAAGCCAAAATACAGGATGATGAAGTATAAAAACAAGGAATGGAAGTCCTTCATAAAGAGATCGTATATGCTAGTTCCTTTTTTTTTTTTTAAAGTTGTTTTGGTTTATTCATTACATTTAAGACTAATCTGAGCTGAACTACCTACCAAGGGGACAATTTTACCATTATAAGTAATGTGCACTTCCTCTTTCAGTACATTGATGTTATTTACATATCAAGTACATGAATTACAAATATAATTGATACCCTACATAGTGAATTTCTACCAAATACTTGATGTAGGATGACATTGAGGGGGCACGCTGAGTTCTATTTATACTCACTCTAATGGGGCTCCCTAATTTACAAAGGGATCCTAACGTTACCACATTATTTAATTCTGAAATGTGATTTAAGTCTGCAATCTCTTATCCAAGTTGCTTGGCTGCCTGGTAGGATTCAAATAATGTATTTACTGACTGATTTTATTAAAAATTCTTCCTGCCTGGATCATAATTCTTTAAGATAATTAAATGACATTGTATTGTGTTCTGAATGTTTCTCACAGATTCTTTGACTTATGGTCAAATGCCAACCTATTTTTTTCTGGATCATCTCTTACCATCCCCACTCTGATACACTGTGTGTTGGTCTTGGGTTTCCCTAAGAGTATAGAACAGAATAATAAGACTATAAGATATATTTTGGAAAGGAAAAGGAGCTAAGTAGTCCTATAAATTAAAGACATATTGCCTTCTTTTGAAGATTTACATGCACATTAGCATGTTAAAGGGTGACAAGTTCTTTAGGAAAGAAACTAGCTTTAAGCTGCCATTAACTAAATTTGGGCTCAAATTAATTTACTGAACTTGGTGGGAAATTTAATTCTAGATTCTCACAAATTTATCCTCACTGAATTTAATTCTTGGATCTCCATTCACCTGCTCTCATGAAACTTCTTGAACTCCTCAGTGTTGTTTTGTTGTTTTTTCCTTAATCTGGACTGTAGAAGCAGTTTCTAAGTGCTACTTCTTGGAGAACTGGCCCTGTTTTAAATTTTTGTTTATGTTTTGGCTCCTCAAACTACCTGAGAGCCCTTTGAAGACAAACATCACCAGCACAGGGCTTGGCATTTTGTGCATGTTAAATTAAAGGAAAAGTAGCTTAATAAATGAAAGTTAGAGGAACCCAGAGTGTTCAATTAAATAAACATTTTCATTTTTTTCATTCATTTGTTTACCCATTTATTCAAGCATTCATTGAATTTGTGCTTCATGCCAATCACTACTGTGGACCTAAAATGAAATGGTGAATAACGGGAATCATCTCTATCCTTCTGGACCTTATAGTTAAGAGGGGCAGAGACAAGCATTAATTTAAAAAATAAAACATAAAATGTGAAGAACATAGAATACAATTAACCCTTTGGCAATTGAGTTGGAGGCAGAGAGGTACAGGGTGATTGCTTTAGTTGGGTAGGCCTGCCTAACTAAATGCCATAGACTGAGAGACTTAGTCGAAAGGAGCTAATTTGCTCTTAGTTTTGAAGGATAAAAGTTCAAGTTCTAGCATAATAAAATTCAAATAAAAATGTTATTCCAAATTAAAAAAAAAAAAAAGTTCAAGATCTAGGTGTCAACAGGTAGGTTTCCCCTGAGGCCTCTGTCTTAGGCTTGTAGAGGGCCACCTAGTCACTGTTTTTTCCACTATCACTTCTCAGTCTATGTCCTAATCTTTTCTTTTAAAGAATACCAGTCAGATTGGATTGGGACCCATTTCCTTCCCTTTTCCTTTCAATTCCTCTTTTAAAGATATATCTTCAAATATAGTCACACTCTGAGGCACTGAGAGTTAGGATCTCAATTAAGGAATTTTGAGGGATGCATTTCAGCCCATACCAGTGTTATAAGAATTTACAGAATTTGACCTAATTATGGAGGTCAAGGATTACTTCATAAGAGAAGTACTGAGTGAACAGAAATGTGAAGGATAAAAATTAACAAAAGAAGGTATAGGGAGAAAGTAAAGTACCATCCAGGAGGAGAAAAACAATGACATCAAAGGCCTGTAGTGGACATGAGGGCATATGACTGGTTTCCAGAGAGAAGGCAACTGGCAAGGGTATGAAGAAGAGCAAAGGGAGGAGAGACCAGACAGGGTCAGGTAAGTTAAGGATCTTGTCTTCCCCAAAAGCAATTGAAATTCTTTGAATGTTGGAAACAAGGGTGGCATGATCAGATTTGCATTTTGAAAAGGTCGCACTGGCTGCAGTTTGGAGAATAGATTGGAGGAGTGCCAGAATCAATGGGGGAAAAATAAAGAGAAAAGAAAAGAAAAAGTTATAGGACAGGATCTGGAGGGGTGCCCACCTTTAATGGCTGGAGCAAAAAGGATGAGTCCATAAACAACTTTTTCTAAGAAGTTACTCTGAGATGAAGATAAGAGAAAGATGAGTAGATGGAGCAGGGAATGGGACTCAGATTAAAAGGAAAAACATTTTCTTTTCTTCTTTTTTAATGTTTAAGAGTTGAATGACTGGGAATGTGGCTCAGTGGTACAGCACTTATCTGGCATGCCTGAGGCCCTGGGTTCAATTCCTAGAACAGAGAGAGAGAGAGAAGAGCGAGAGAGAGAGAAGAGAGAGAGAGAGAGAGAGGAGAGAGAGAGAGGGGGGGAGAGAGAGAGAGAGAGAGAGACAGAGGAGAGAGAGAGTGAGGAGAGAGAGAGAGAGAGAGGAGAGAGGAGAGAGAAGAGAGAGAGAGAGAGAGAGAGAGAGAGAGAGAGAGAGAGAGAGAGAGAGAGAGAGAGAATTTGGAATTTGTTGGGTAGCCATTTGGAAAACAGTTTGGTAGTTCTTCAGAAAGTTAAACATAGAATTATCATATGATTCAGCAATTCTACTCATAGGTACAAACTTCAAAGAATTTAACACAAGTATCAAAGTAAAGTAATACTAGTTGCCATAACCCTAAGCCAGAAACAACACAAATGTCCATCAACTGATGAGTGGATAAACAAAATGTGGTATATCTACACAATAAATATTATTTAGTCATAAAAACAAGTGAAGAAGAGCCAAGCATGGAAGTACATCCAATAATCCCAGCTACTTGGGAGACTGAGGCAGGAGAATCACAAATTCTAGTCCCACCTTGGCACTTTAGCAACACCTATCTCAAAATAAAATAGAAAGGGGTAGGAATGTAGCTCAGTGGTGCAGTACTTGTTACACAAGTCCCTGGGCTCAATCTCTAGTACTGAATAAACAAACAAACAAAATAGATAAAGGAAGAAAGAAATGAAGCATTGAGACACGGTACAATGTAAAACTATGAAGTGAAAATACGTGAAGTGAAAGAAGTCACATGCAAAAGGTCACAGAGTGTAGATCCTAATTTCATGACATATCCAAAATTGGTGAATCTCCCGAGAAAGAAGGCAGGTTACTGGCTGCTAGAGGCTGTGAGAAATTAAGGGGGGTGGCTCTTGATGAGCATGTGTTTCCTTTGGAGGTGATGATGATTTGAAACTAGATAGAGATGGCCAACATCATGAATGTACTAAAAGCCATTGAATTACACATTTTAAACAAGTTAAATTTATGTAATGTAAATGGTACCACATTTAAAAAAACAAGATGCCAGGTGAAAAGCAGAGAGAAGCATTACAGAAGGGTGAAAAGGGTGATAGATTGCTGATAATTTGTAAAGAGATAGAATTAAAACAGAAATGAAGAGCTGGGCACAGGGGTGCATACTTATAATCCCAGCTACTCAGGAGACTGAGGCAAGAGGATCACAAGCTTGAAGCCAGTTTTGCAACTTAGTGAGACCCTGTCTCAAAATAAAACAAAAAGGTCTGGGGATGTAAATCAGAGTAGAGTGCCCCAGGTTCTATTCCTAGTACCAAAAACAAACTAATTCATTAATTAAAAATGAAATCTAAAAAACTGCAAAAGTGGAGAAATTTTCTTAAAAATAAGTTAGTGGAATAGTTCTTTTATTCCTTTATCATAACAGCTACAAGGAGGAGGAAACATGAGCAAGTACAAATAGGTTTGCACATTTGCTATCAAAAAGTTGAGAAGGATGCATGTTATAGCATCTATTTCTCTCTCTCTCTCTCTCTCTCTCTCTCTCTCTCTCTCTCTCTCTCTCTCTCTCTCTCTCTCTCTCTCTGTCTCGTACCAGATTGAACCCAGAGGAGCTTAACCAATGAGTCATATCCTCAACCCTTTTTATTTTTTATTTAGAGACAGGGTCTCAATATGTTACTTAGGGCCTTGCTAAGTTGCTGAATCTGTCTTTGAACTTGTGATCCTCTTGCCTTAGCCTCCAGAGCAGCATATGCCAGGACATCAGCTAAGGATGGTTAAAGATCTAAGGAGGTTTATTTGTTTTGTTTTGTTTTTAAACATTCAGGACACTACAACAGAGACCCTACACCTGAAAGAAGAAAAAATAGGTCCAACCAAATCATCATGTTGGCTTAGGACCTATTTCCTTAACAAGACTCCTAAAACACAAGAAGTAAAATGAAGAATCAATAAATGGGATGGATTCAAACTGAAAAGCTTCTTCTAAACAAAGGAAACAATTGATAATGTGAAAAGAGAGTGTACAGAATGGGAGAAAATCTTTACCACACACACCTCAGAAAGAGTGTTAATCTCTAGGATATATAAAGAACTCAAAAATTTAAGACCAAAAAAAAACCACATAACCCAATCAATAAATGGGCTAAGGAACTGAACAGATACTTCACAGAAGAATAAATACAATCAATCAACAAACATGAAAAAACGTTCATCATCTCTAGTAATTAGAGTAATGCAAATCAAAACTACTCTAGCATTTCATCTCACTCTAGTCAGTATGGCAATTATCGAGAATACAAGCAACAATAAATGTTGGTGAGGATGTGGGGGTAAAGGTACACTCATACGTTGCTGATGGGACTGCAAATTGGTGCAACCACTATGGAAAGCAGTATGGAGATTCCTCAGAAAACTTGGAATGGAACCACCATTTAACCCAGTCATCCCACTCCTAGGTTTATAGCCAGAGGACTTAAAATCAGCATACTACAGTAACACAGCCACATCAATGTTTATAGCAGCTCAACTCACAATAGCTAAACTATGGAACCAACCTAGATGCCTGCCTACAGATGAATGGATAAAGAAAATGTGGCACATTTACACAATGGAATATTACTCAGCCTTAAAGACAAATGAAATTACGGCATTTGCTGGTAAATGAATGGACCTAGAGAGTATCATGCTAAATGAAATAAGCCAATACCAAAAAACCAAAGGCTGAATGTCTTCTCTGATAAGCAGATACTGATCCATAGTGGGGGTGGGGGGTAGGGAAGAATGAAGAAAATTTGGATTGTGCAGAGGGGAGTGAAGGGTGGATTGGCGGGAACTGGAAGGAGGGTAGACCAAGATGGATATTCTCACCCTATATACATGTGTGATCACACTACTGGTGTGACTCAGCTCCATATGCAGTCAGAGGAATGAGAAGCTATGCTCCATTTGTGTGCAATTTTGTATCAAAATGCATTCTACTGTCATGTATAACTAATGAGAACAATAAAAAAACACATTCAGAAAAAGTCATTGGAGAAAGAGAATGTAGACTTGAGGCAAATATTAAGGTAGCTAGAATTGGTTGAGTTCAGAGCCTGTTCAATATTGGGCTTCTGAAGTTACAGAGGACTTATCTGCCAGTTTATGTGATTTTTCACCCCCAGCTATGTTATATTACTCAGGTGCAGGGAAAGAGAAAGAATTGGGTAATCCTGGAGTTGGGTTTTCCTGGACTTTTTTGATGAAGAAACAATAATACAAGGGAGTAAAGATATCAACAAGAATGCTATTGAAACAATGAGTCATTAGATGAGGTTATCTCAGGAGGGGAATAAGGAAAAACAGCTAAATAAATAGGAGAAAAGAGAAAGATCAATACCTGGGAAGTGCAGATGAGGTTGAAAAAAACCAAGGGCCACCTGATCAAGTGCACTGAAAATAGGAGATATGGTAAGTAGGTGGCTCAGGAATTCCTGAATTTGTTTGCATGGCTGGAAAAATAGAGATGGTGACATGTGAAGGGCTGAAAATGACACTGAGAAGAATTGGAAAAGGCCATGAATCTGGACATTCATTAGGTTGGATCCTGAGATCCTCCAGACTTTCAACAGGACTTGCATAAAGACTAATTTAAGGGACTGGATGCCAAAGTCTTTGATTAAGAGAGAGAATAACTGAGTTGTGTCTTGAGGGAGGGTGGACTGGTCAAAGACTTGTAAAGGCAAATGGAATGGGTCTAAAGAGCAGGATTTGAAAAAACAGGAGAATATTGGTTTGAATGCAGGGAACATTGTGGGCATTAACTTCCCTCTACTCCAGAAGAGCTGGAACATGAGATAAACAGTGACGCATGAGTGTGTTGCAGAGAAACAGTATCATTGAGGAAGTGATACATTTTAATTAAAACAGGAAGGAGGAGGAAACCTTTGGAAAAAAGGTGGAGTGTTCTGACAATATAGCAGGCACTGGTAATCAAGAAAATAGGCACTATTCTGTGTCTTTCCTACCTTGGGAATCTAATCGAAGGCATTCATATTGGCAGGTCTGGAAAAGCTAAGGGAAAGAGGTGAAGGAGATGAAGGATCATAAAGGCAGCAGGGGTTCTCAGAGATCTGCCCCTAAGAGAGCCCTTGCTACTGTGCTGCTGATAAACTGTCACACCATTTCTGGACGCATCTCAGTCAGAGCAAGAACCATGAAGAATGTTCTGTGCTGGCTGGGCTGCTAGGGTCCAGAATTCCTTGGTTCTTATTGCCACTCCTACAATTGCCAACAACTGCCACACTGTCACAGCCAGAGCAGGAAATTGCCCCCTTCCTCTCCACTTCTGATATCCTACCATCATCTTCTATGGGAGGCAAGAAGTTAATTTGCAGGGGGCGGCAAAACCATGTTGGAAACCTCCCAGCCCCAGCCACATAGCTCCAAGTGTAGAAGGAAAGGTGTGTGCTGAGTTAACTCATTAAATAACTGGTGGTGGAGGTGGTGGTGGGTTGCTTGATATGGATAAGCTATTCCAAAAGCCACAGTGGAGGGTGGCAATGGTCTTGAGGTGGCGACTTGGCTGGAGCAAATTCAGAAAGATGAAGAGAAGCATCTCCTACCCTAACTTGAAGATCTGAGGAAATATAAACAAAGGGAAGAAAATGCCCACAAGTTCCCACCATTACCTCTGCTAACCCACCTGCAGCTCTGTGTTCCCTCCTGACACTGCCGGTGAACCACTGTGCTTCTCAGCCAGGGCCACCCTATTCCATCTCCCTTCTCCAAAGATGTCACTCTAGCAGTTGTTTCTCCTCCTCCAGCATCATAATTTTTGTTTTCTTTCCACATGGGATTATTCCCCCCAGTATATTTTCATGGTATAATTTATCTCATTAAAAGGAAAGAAAAAACAGGAAAGAAGTCTCTGTCCTGGCTGTACCATGTCTGATAAATGGCAACTCTCTCTCTCCAGTTGCTCAGGTCAAGAACCTTGGCATCATCTTTGATTTCTCTTTCACTCACCTTCCAACCTCTGTACCGGTCTATCTACTGAATTCTGGTAGATCTGTCTTGGAGGTACATTGAGATCTCACTGCTTCTTGTGGCTTTTGCTAATACTATTTTAGCTTATTCTGCACAGCAGCAAGACGCTCCTTTAAAAATGCTTAAGATCAGCTGGTACAGTGGTATGTGCCCGTAATCCTAGCTATTCAGAGGCTGAGGCAGAAGGGTAGCAAGTTTGAGGCCAGCCTGGGCAACTTAATGAGACTCTGTCTCAAAATAAAAAATAAAAAGCACTGGGGATATAGCTTAGTAAAACACTCCTGTATTCAAAACAGATTAATCCTTTGTACCAAAAATAGAGAAAGAAAGAAATTAAAGTTAAACAAAGGGCTGGGGATGCAGCTCAGTGGGGAGAGCACTTGTATACCATTCACAAGGTTCTGTGTTCAATCCCCAGTACTGGAGAGAAAAAAAAAAAAAAAAAAAAAAAATTAAGGTCATGTCTGTTCTTTACTCAAAGTTATCCAAAAGTCCAAAGTCTCATGTCACCTGAAGTCCATTCATTCACTGACAGGCATCTGCAAGATGTGCACTGTCTGCCCTGTGACTTCTTTTACCTCAAACTTCTCTATCCTTCACTCAGTCTGCTCCCACTTCCCTAGTGACTTACTGTTCCTGAAACACCCTAGATGCTCTGCCTGAGACAGTGTCCCAGTTATCCACATGCCTGGCCAACTCACTCACCCTTTCCAGGTCTCTGCTCAAATGTCTGGTCTGTGAGTCTTTTTGACTGACCTACAACATTGCAACTATCCCCCTTGCCACCAGACCTTACCGCCATCTGCCAAACACACTTGTTTATTTCTCCCTTGTCTGTCTTCCCCCACTAGAAGGTAACCTTCAGCAAGTCAGAGACTTTGTTTTGTTCTTCGCCCTGTCTCCAGGACCCCAAAAGTGCCTAGAATGTTATAAGCACTGAATAAACATTGAGTTGGATGAATATATAAATGTACATCAGATAGCCGGGTGAACAGATTGTGGCCCAGGAGGAAGACACCATACTAGTCTCCTGACTCCATCAGGTTTAGATATAGCTCTGTGGATACCCCCTGATACTTATGGGGACCCAGTCCAGCCTGCAAAGTCTCAGGGGGGCACTCCATCACTTCATCTGACACTATGCCTTTCTACTTTGAACTGAATGTGCTCGCTTGCATTTCTAGATTAAGCCCTTTAGTTTTCACTTGAGAAAGGTCGAGGATTGTTTGATTTATTTTCTTAATTTGCTCCTGAGAAAGGACATAAGCAGTTACCACTGGTGAAAGGAGAATGCTAATCCACAGAATGATCTGCTTTTAGCTAAATTTCTCTTGGACTTGGTGGTTGTTTTTGTTAGGAATATAGAAATTGAACTTCAAATTGTGGATTTTATGCAGGGAAACCTGCACTTCTGAAACACATTGATTTATATCCAGTAGGTGTTTTGAGACATATGTTATTTTCCTCAAACAGAGTACTTTTACTTTTTTTTTCTTAACCTCATAAAGGGCAAGAAAATTTGTGTGTTGTTTTGTGTTGCTTGAAAAAATTTAATTTATTTATATGGGCTTTTAACAAATGATTTGGTTGCTTTTGAGTACTAGGGAATTCTTCTCATATCTTTTAAAAATATGAGTGTATGCCAGAGTGTCAGTATTCCCCTATAGCATGCCTGCCTCTTCTCCTCAGACATGCTAGTGTGGAGCTGGGAGTGAAGGGCGCAGGCAGAGAGGAGGCAAGAAAGAGCAAAAACAGAGATGGAAAGTATGCCTAAAGGCAGAGAGAGGTTGGAAGAAAGGCACTGGAAGAAATGTGAAAGGCCAGCTTTAGGGGTAGAGAACAGCTGGACTGCATATTGCTTTCTGACACATCAGTTGAAATGCTTCATAATAGTCTACAACACTTCCAGCAAATAAAGGGTTTTGAGGGTAGGGTGAGAGGGGGGACTCTGTCCTCTGAAAAATATATAATGGGGTTGAGAAAACAGTGCTTAATGAAGGGGGAAAAACAGTTCTTGTGAGAACATTGATGTCCACCTTTAAGCAATTTGGTGGAATGTTTCACAAGCCTGGTGGAGGATTCTGGAAAATAAAGACTTCCAGTAGCTGCTCTGTTGAAAACAGATTATAGTCGAGGATTTTTAGAGGAATGGACAGGAACATTTTGGGTCTTTGCAGTAAACCTATTTTATATTGATTAGGCAAACCAAATCAGACAAATGGACACACTTGGTCAATTCAATTTTCTAAGGCACGTCACCACAGGTGCAAGGTGACTTGCAAGTGGTGGTGATCTGGAGCCCAAGGGTGAAGAGGATTTCTGGGAATCAGGCTTGATATGATTATCCAACTTGTTCTTTTACTTGACAGATGTATCCAGCTCAGACCTAACATTTAGCTTTGTTTACACTGTGACAATATCTGTGTACAATAAGGAAACTTTGGCGAAATGCTATGAGCAGATGATAGAGGAAAAGCAATATTAAAATGGCTATCTGGTGTTTTCTGTCTTGCTTAATTGAGGGGGGCACTATGGCATTATATTTTTAAAAAAACACAGGATTATGATAAGTACAGCTGGGTGTGATGATCATGAAAAGAGCACAGGAAATATCGTGGACTGAGGGACAAAGGAGAGGAGCAAGCCCAGGCAGGTCACACCTTGACCTTGTGGGTAAGGAAGCCCAGTTAGAAAAACTTAGGTGTCAATATTGCTAGATTTTGGAGAATAAATAGCATTAAAATGGGCAGAGGTTGGGTGGTGGAAAATGAAATAGCAGGAGAGAAGTTATGGGGAAGCAGTGATGGATTCAACTGGCATTAAGTTCACAAGAACATTAAAATGAGTAGGAGAAAATAAATAAGCAAACAAAAACTAGAAAGAGGTTTTAACCAGATCATTAAAGGTTTTGAATTCCAGGCTGAGGAATAGAGAAAGGAAACCCATGGAACTCTCTGCAGGAGGGCAATGACATCAATGTTATGTTGCAATAGTTTCTGAATCTTTTCCTTTTATTACCTGATACATTTGATGAATGACTAACTTTGTTGCTAGGTTGATTAACTAAAGAAGGCTACACTGTTACCCAAAACAATCTAAGTTGTTAAATGTCACATCTCAGATTGCCTATTTTAATTAAGAATAAGTTATTAGCAGATCTGCAATTGACATCTTGTTTTTCAACCTTAATTCCAAATAATAACAGAACATGCACAATATCAACACAAGTTTATAAGCTGGTATTGCACAGAACTCTTATGAAACAAAGCTTAATTAAACTTTAATTTCTACTTTTAGGAAAACTTATGTAACCAATCTCTCATTTACTCAGCTTGGGGTATGAGAGAGGGTCAGATTTCTCCTAATAAATCTCAGCTGACATTAACTGTTTCTTTGTATTTCAAGGAGCTATTCCTTTTGTTTGTTTCTTCCTGATACTATTATGAACGTTTGAACAAATAAGTCAGACACATTTAGAAACAAAAGTATATAATGGTTTTCTCACACCAGTGTAGGAGCAGGATTCTATGGAAACACTGACAGGGAGAAGAGTTAGCTCCTCAATGCTACAGAATTTTGTGTAAGAGCAACTTTAGGATTTCAGAGGACAAGGGCTCCCCCTCCTCCTCCTCCTCCTCCTCTTCCTCCTTCCCTTCTGCTATTACCCCTCCTCTTCCCCTCCTCCTGCTACCCCTCCTCTTCCTCCTCCTCTTCCCCCCCCTCCATGGTCCAGTTTTAAAGCTGGATTAATGTTGCCATTTGTAACTATTATCCTGGAAGTTTCAAATGTGTCCACACTGAGTTTTGTTGACCTCTTGAATATTTTTTAAAAACTTGCCCTTGGGAATATCAGCAAGGTTAGAAGCTGCCAAAAAATCTGGAAGTGTGGGAGGGAGGGAGGAACTTGGTTTTGTTTGTTCTTTCAGTCTGTTATCTGGTTCTCTCCACCTCCTTTTCTCTGCCTCCTCTGCCCCCTACTGCCCCCACTCTTGTCCCTCCCCTGTCCTTCTCTCCCCTTTCCTCTCTCCCTCTCACCCATTTTGGGGGAAGAGCTATAATTCCTCACGTAATTTACCTCTCACTCTCATCTTGAAATGTTCTGTTCCCCCAAACCTGAGCAAGGACCTGTGGAACAGATGTGTGCCCACACGTGGTGTAGGTCCTGTGGAAGGACTGAGAGGAGAGCAGACTGGTGGTCTCTTCTCCCAGGCCTGAATCTGGCATTAGCCCATTTCTACATTTTCCCTAGGTGGTCTTTGATGATGAGGGAAGGACAGCTTTGCTTGTGGTATGAATTATGCTTTTAATTTTCACAGGCTTGTAGAACATTCCGGCCCTGTCTGTAAAGAACACGTGTGACCTGCGTGCTTGGAGGTGGGGAAGGAGGGGGAAGGCTCCCCTCAGGCCCCAGGATGTCTTTTCGCAGAGGAAGGCTGTGGGGCTCTCACAGGGGGAGATTCCATTTGTCTGAGCCACACTGGTCTGACTCACTGCCCAGGCAGGGCAGAGTTCAGCCTGAAGGAGCTTCAGAGCCCCCACTGCCTTAAAGGCACAGCGTGGAGGTTCTGCTTCAGGGATAGGAAAGGAGCCACCAAGCAACTGGGCTGGTCCTCTATCATTTCCAGCTGCATTGTTTATGATAAACATACGCTCCAGTGAAAAGGCAATCATTTACTCAAATGTCCTCTATACTCGGGAACAGAGAAACACATTGGATTTTACAAGCCCTTGTGAAATTAAGGTCACCTGCATCCTCCACGTGAAGAATAAGAACATTTATTGTATGATTAAGGTTCTGATCCATAGGGGGAGGAAAAATCGTTTGCATGTCACGATTTTGCCGCCTCCTTAATTCTCAACCCACTCACTTCATAAATTAACAACAGGTAGCATCAATCTCTCTTCAAAATATGTAATGCACATGTGACCTGGGGGTCTCAGGTTTCAGCAGCTGGTGAGAACAGGTGTTGTCATTAACTGAACACCCACATCTTAAAGTCAAAGATCTAGCTTGCTGGCTGCAGAAAGTCCAGTGTTTCTGAGTATCTTATTCCAAATGCATTTTCAGGGAGTGTGTCTTTATATAGTCCCCCCTTCCTTTTTTGCTGGGATGACCACTGAGCTGCCCATTAGCGTAGGACCTTGACAGATCCAGAAAAACCTTTTGCATCTGACATTCTGACTGTGTCCCAGTCTTGGACCTGTCATAGCTCTGCCATGACTGGTGCAAAAGGAGCTAGAAATCAGTGACCTTCCCACTCTATTAGGACTATAATACTGCCACTGTACCCTGTGGCTACTCCTGGGCAATGGAAAGATGCCAGTTACTTATAGGATCTGTTCAGTTAATGGGTGGGGGTGGGACAGATTATTTTCCTCTGTACTTGACAGGTTTTAGATATGTATAAAGAAGTAACTTATATTTAACATTTTTATTTAAAAAACTTTGATGTGTACTTCAATTTACTAGCTATCACCTTTAAAACTCTTTGACATGCAGAAATTATCTGGTTGATTTATCATTGTCTCTTGAAGGTTGACTCATTTAAAAATGACATGACATTTGCATTTGAAATCAGTACTGTATTTATTTCATTGTTCTGAGTCTTTCCAAATAAATCTGTGTTTGGGGGGGGGTAGAATAATTGTGAGAAAAATAATCATGTAACAACCATTTATTGGTATATGGGTTATCCATAGTTCACAACTCTTTCAACTTCAGTCTTTACAAACTCTTCTCAGAATAGCACAATGACCACCTTTCACCAAAGGGAAAATTATGTTCTAGTACTGTGGCTGGAGCAAGATTAATAATAGTAATGGTAAAATGTAAAGGACAAGAAGTGTAATTTTGCTAATTTTTTTTCATTACTAATACTTTAATCAAGAAAAATAATAAAAGTGGCCTTAGATGTAGGGAAATAAAAATCTTTATGAGATGAATGTCTGGAGGTCAGGAAGGGCTGAGGCTGGTAGATTTGGAATTTTAAGAAAATATTGCTAGTAATATTCTGGATAAACCATATGGACACTGCATCCACAATACTCTTACTACTTTTTACTTGAAACTCAGTTGGATCTCCATGTGGAGAATTTAGACCACCCCTGATCAAAAAAAGAAAAACTATAATGCTGTTCAAGTCTCAAATGGCAGCCACTATTATTTACCTAAATTCAAAATATACAAAGAAAGTCATTTAGTGAACTTTTATTGAGCACCTACTATTTATCTCACACATTTCTGATACTTTGCATGAATTCAGTCACTTCTGCATCCCAAGCTTACCCCCAATCCCAGAGCTCCTTAGTGGGAGGCTTGGGATACAAACCTTAACCTGCATTCTGAATCAGTACAGGATGCCTATTTGGTGCAGGGCTGCCTGAGATGATGAAAGTTCAGCAGAGAAAAGAGGTGGAGGTCACAATAATCACCTCAATGAGAAAGCCTGTCTTTACAACCAAAGACTGTACTGCGAACACCTTGTGTTACAGATGAGGACTAACTGGCAGCTCAGATGACTTGCTTGCCGTAATGTACAGCTTACTAGTGACAGATGGGAAATTGCAAATGAGTAGGTTTTCTGGACATTCATCAATCCCCCCAACACTTATTGTTTCAAGTTTTATTTATTTATTTGTTTAAGGTATAAAAGATATGGATGACCAAGATACATAAGGTCCCTGCTGGTAGAAGGGTTATGTCATGATCAGAACAGTGATGTGACATTAGCCTAGGGAACCAAGAAGAACACTAAAGTATGAGCAAGTAGGACAGTTAATAGCCAGGAAAAAAGGAGAGGCCTAATATCAGTTCTACCTCATTTCATGGGTGAATTTACTAAGGTTCTGTGATTTTTATATTTTTTGCTACACTGATGATCGAACCCAAGGATGCTCTCTCACTGAGCTACATACCCAATGCTTTTTTATTTTGAAGCAGGATCTTGAGATCCTCCTGCCTCAGCAGTGATTATAGGCATGTACACCACCATGCCTGGTGAGGTTCAGTGGTATTAAAAAGGATATCCAATCCACAAGGATAGATCCAAACAAGATTCAAACCTGATTCTCCTTCACTGTGTGGGTTTGTGAAGATTTCACAGAACTTGGTTAGGGAGCAGCTCTTGATCTGGGTCGGTGAAGATGGTTACAACAAGGTATCCTCAGATTGTCAGAGTGTCTGAAACTAGAGATCCATTTTTCTGGCAGAACCCATAAACTCAAAGGAGACTCAGCTTTTTTTTTTTTTTTTTTTTTTTTTTTTAATGCTAATTTCTTTAGAAATTTAGAGATGGTAGTGAACGTCTAGTTCAAATTCTTCAGCTCTGGGTTGAGGAACCTGTGATGTTAAGGAACATCTACAACTCCAGCATCTGCAGAGGAGGTGGCTCAAATGCCAGAGTTGGGGACAACCATACCCCTTCCAAAACGGGGAAGAAAAAAATGAGTTAGTCATTTAGGCATGTGAAAATTCACTGTCCTCTGAAAGGCCAGGTCAGTTATGCCACTTCTGTATTGTGCCTTGGAGAGAATTTGCAAAAGATGGCTCAATGAAGTGGATAATTAAAATAAGGTAACTGTCTCTGGAGGATGTGTGTGTGTGTGTGTGTGTGTGTGTGTGTGTGTGTGTGTTTTCTGGTACTGGGGTTTGAACCAAGGGTTGCTGTACTACAGAGCTACATCCCCAGCCCTTTTTATTTTTATTATTATTATTATTTTTTATTTTGAGGCAGGGTCTTGCTAAGTTGCTAAGCTTAGCCTCGAATTTGTCATCCTCCTGCTTCAGCCTCCCAAGTAGTTAGGGTTACAGGCTTGTGTCACCACACTGGATTCTGGAGAAATTGTAAAAGTTCTCTCTCTTAAAGCTTCCCCTTTTGTTGTTGATGAATTAGAAAAGGAAGCCCTGTTTGAGGTAGGGTACCTGTGTAAGGGTGTTTGGGTGGGCGGGCTGCAGGCTGACTTTTCAGGGTCCTGGTACCTTAAATTCTGACAAGTCAGGTGGGAATAAGCACTAAACAACTCACACTCACTTTCTACAGTTAGATAGAGGTAGGGAGTGGGAAGTTAGGGGATGGGACACTTCTGTGGAAATTATGGTAGCTCCTGTGAAGGGTTTCTCAACAACGGAGACCCCATTATTCTGGCCTTTCTGAACTCATAACTCACCCACATCACTTTTGGAGCTAACGTGGCAGAGGTGGCAGGGAGGTGGCTACTGGCTCAGGGCCCTGAAACACTGAGTAATTCCTGGGATGGCTAAGACTGAAGGCACCATTCCAGATACTTCCACGTTGTCTAAAAGTTATAAAAAAAAAAAAAAAAAAAGTCCTCCCTTGCCCAGCCCAAACCGTTGGAGGGAGATAGATTCCTTGGCTGAGAAACAAGGCCCATCCCTTTTATGGGAGGACATTGCTGGAAAGTTCCACCACAGAGAAAAGTAAGGGCACTTCATTTTTTTACAGAGCAGGGAAGGACCAAGTCAGGGAAAGGGGTAAAAGGAATGACTGAAGGGAACTGCATTGCATTTCCTGACTCTTGGCTTACAGAGACAAAGATGGGAGCTCCCATTAGATCTCTTCCAACAAAACAGTTGTCCACTATTATGGAGCCCTGGGTGCTGTGCTAGCACTGAGACTTACTGAGAAGTCAAGAAAAACATGGAGTTTGTTATTTCAGAAGAAAATAAGACAAAATATATTGCACATTGAATCCTATAAACAATGACCCAGCATGGCCAAAAAAACCAGGCCACTGCAGCTGTGCTCTGTCTGAGTGTTTATTTATTGGAGAAGAGAAAGGTACAATCAAGAAAGGGGGAATCACGTCAGGATGTTATTGGAGTCAAGCAGACTGACTGCCCAGGGTGATGTCCCTGGCTGTGTGGAGTAGCCGGGCCAGCAGTTGGGTCAAACACACCGAGAACATTTAAGGCATGGACTTATAACCCCACTATTGATTTTAAATTGAATTCCAGGTTTGAGTGCAATTAAAAGCTACTGCAAGGTTTTGAGAAGAGAAATGCTATGATCAAATTATTAGAGCAGCATGGTTTTTATTTTAATTAGGACAGACCACAGGGACCAGAGAGATGAGAGGATCAGCAAGTGAGGTAATTCACTGACCAAATAGGCTGAGGAGCCCAGAAGGTCTCTCCGAAATCGGCAAATTAAAGCTACAGCACTGTCTGACATTATAGATAAAGTTTTTTTTTTTTTTTCTCTTTTGTTTTGTTTTCTTCACTCATTTTATCTGATTCACTTACCTTGCTAGTTCTGACAGACTTGGATCACCAGCTTGATTAGTTCCCTCTTATCGGTCTATAAACACCAATATTATACTCTTATTAATTTATGTCTTTATTTTTGGCCATGGTTTAAGCAAAGCGGAAAGGAAAATGTTCAGAGTAAGTATGACTGAATAATTTTTCTATCCTATTTTGTAAAGAAGAAATTCATGTTTTTCTTACTTTTTCATCATTAATGCTGGTCCTTTTGGGGGATTTTAGTCTGAAATCTGAATGTGCTTACCAGCTGGGAAAATTTTGACATTTACTTGATTTTGTCCCTTGGAAATAAAAAAAAAAAAAAAAAAAAAAAAAAAAAAAAAAAAAAAAAAAAAAAAGACCTGGCAGGCTTACTAAACAACAAGTCTGCTTATTTATTTCTTCAATCCCTCCCCAGGTTGCAGAGTTTATTCAAAGCTCTGATAGACCTCGAACCAGTTTTTTAAAGGTAATTTCCCAAAGCACTGCCTCTAGCCATAGAAAATGCCACGTAGGTTTCTGGGTTTATAAAGGCTGAGAAAGCCATTTTGGTCACATTTGCAGCTTTTTCTGTGGTTCTGGGTGGTAACGCCCGATTGCCAGCATTATTCTTTCCTTCTTCTGGAAAGAGCCATAATTGTACTTGGCTTGGTTGACACAAAGGGCCTCTGAAAAATATGAAGCTGATCCCTCTAGTGTTCTTTTGTGAAGACTACAGTACAGAATGCTGAATGAAGGAAAACAGCAGCGAAGGACCACAGACAAAAGCTCCTAAAGTCAATCTATTTTAAGCATGGCATTAACAAAATGACCTGCAACGCCAATTCCATGTGTTGTACGAAGTATTTACGAAAGAAAACGTTGGCACTTTTTCGACGATTCATATGTTTTGCAGGTATGCAATTGGTTAAGGTTCTTGGAGAATGTGTGGCACTGAGAATTATCTGAACCAATAATAAACAATTTAAATAACATTGACCAGAGTTATCAGAGGCGCAGAGGCAATGTAAACTTGCCACGTTTTCAAAAATGCATTTGCTGCCAGCATTATGATTGTCTGACTATATTCACAGGCTTTTTTTTTTTTTTTTTTTTTTTTAAGGTCATAAAAAGAGGAGATGAGATTTCATATATTTTTACATTCTTTTTCTAATGTTTCCTGATGTTCAATAAAAAGAGTATGCTATCTTCTTCATGTTTTTCTTTGACATTTTCTTCTACATTCAGACATTTGTTAAACAGCTATTCTATTCCAGGCACTGAAGATACAAAAATGATAAGATAGAGTCACTTCCCTCAATAAACTACATAATCTCACTGGGAGACAGACTCTTAACTACAATTGAGATTTATGCAAAGCGCTTGAGACACAGTGGAAGTGATATTAATTATTAATATTAGTCAGCAAGGAGGATGAGGTATTCAAACTGGGGTTTGAAGGATGAAGAAATTAAAGTCCTCGTATTACAGACAATTCATGCTTTGACATTGGTGACTGATTCCTAATTAATTACTGGCTAGGTCAGGTCCACTTTCTAGGGAAAACTCTGGCTTGGCAGGCAGCTTGTCTTTGTCGCTGTGCAGACTGTGTCTCCTTTAAAGTGACTCTGGGTTTGTTCAGGGTCTTATTTGGTAGCTCCGATTCTCCACACGAAATAGAAAGAATCACGCAGTAGAAAGGCCAGCTTTCAACTAGATAAACATGAAATAAAACTTGGAAGCATCATAGGGGTAAGGTATTTAGACTGCTGCATAGCTATGGATTCTGAACAGAAAGAAGAACTGCAAAAGCAAAACTAAGTGTAAGAATAAGAGCAGAACCAGATCCATTGTGGTAGCAGTGTCTTTGTGTGTGTGTGTGTGGTCCTACTGATTGGATTCCAGGTGCTCTACTACTGAGCTACATCCACAACTCTTTTTATTTTTTATTTGGAGATAAAATTTTTTATTTTGAGATAAAGTTCTTGCTAAATTGCTTAGGGACTCACTAAGTTGCTGAGGCTGGCCTTGAATTTGTGATCCTCGTTTCTTAACCTCCCAAGCCACTGGGATTACAGAAACATGCCACCATACCTGGTTAGAAGCAGGTCTTGATTGAGGAAGTCAAACTCTAAAGAGATGATTTCCAAAAGTTCTTTCAATTTTAAAAGTTTATGAGTCCATTTTCAGAATTATGATCAAAGTGACTAATTGCCCAGAGAGGCTAAAACTGCACAGTCACTCAAGACCCTATCACACTGATATTTCCACTAGATGTTACCTAATAGGTTATCTTGACCCCACAGACAAGAGGATATTAGCAATAATGTTGATATGAAAGTTCACTGGCTGGAAAACATGGAGGTAGTTTTCAAAAGGCTTCTGTCTCTCACTCTCTTGGGCCATAGTTTAAAACATTGAGATCATTATAGAAGATACATCATCTACAATTTCTATATTTACATTTTTACTTGTATAGTCAAAACCAAATTATTCATAAAAGGATATTATTTCTTAAACTGCAGAATGCAAATTTATGTTGTAATTCAGTATGAATGTCAATACAGTAAGCAAAGGACGGAGGATAGAGTTCAGTGATAAGGCACTTGCCCAGCACACACAAGGTCCTGGTTTCAAACCTTGGTATGAGTGGGGGTGGGAATAGACATGCATTCAGAAACTCATTCCCAAGAAAGATGTTATCATTTGCTGGGCATGGTGGCACATGCCTGTAATCCCAACCTCTTGCTGAGGCAGGAGGATCACAAGTTCAAGGCCAACCTGGGCTACTTAAAAGGGAGACCCTTTCTCAAAATAAAATTTAAAAAGGGCTGGAGATGTAGCTCAATGGTAAAGTACCCCAGGTCAATTCCCAGCACTACAAAACAAACAAACAAAAAGCAATAACAAATTATGTTAAAGGGAGTTAAAATAATATCATCATCATCATCATCATCAATATTTTATAGACTTACACTCTAGTATATCAGTAGCTCCCTACAATTGAGACAAGGACATGGTTTGTTAGCAAAGACACCAGAATATATGTATGATGAAATCACTCCAGTGCAAAACACCACAGGAGGCAGTGTTGAACCATGCACTAGTAGGAGAGAAACAGAGATGGAAAATGGTTGTCTTGTTTCTGGTTCTTGCAGTCCTTCGGGCACTAGCATTTCTCTGATCAAACCTCTCTTCTAGACTGTGAGTTGACGCTGGAATATTGAGATTGCAGTCTGTTTCACTTCTGCATTAGTCACAATGCACATTGCTGCATTCATCCTGTCCACCTCAGATAATTTTTCTGTATGCTCTCAGAACAAATGGGGTCCTACATTAGTTGGTGAGTCAAATCTTACATATTTTAAAAGGAAATCCACATTTTGTAATGGGCACAAAATCACAGAAGGGATACAGAGAATGAGAGCACATACATTGTGAAAGGGGGCCCAGTATCATTCTGCTCTTGAAGACGAAGGCTATCTTAAGGCTGGAATTTCCCAGGGATCCCTTAGTCTTTGAGGAAGAATGAGGTCACATAAATGTCCACTGCCCAAATTTCATTGGCTGATTTTATTTTCAAGAATGATGTTGGACTTGAGCACCTTGAAAATGTCTGTCCTCCATCCTTCACCCAAACATTTAAAGATTTCTCCAGTGTATGTCTCCCAGATGTGAAGGGGAAGCTGACTTTGAGCTGCTGCTCTCCTCCTATGCTTTGCAGTCCCTCTCTCTGCCCTGCATGATAACCTCCATCTATCAGGGCTAATTCTCTCCCAGGCACATCAGCTGATTTTTTTCTGAACACGAACACAGGTGGTTTACTGGTAAGGGAAGGGAGGAGGAGGGGGAAGGAGAAAGAAAGAAATAAAAAATTTTTCTCCCTGATTTTGTTTCATGATTCAAAGTGCTGCTTCTTTCTTGGTGTGTTACTACATAAAGCACTCTTTGAAAGTTTTACTTATAGCTCTTTTTTTCACTGAGAATTACTTTTTTTATTTATATGCAGGGGAAAAGATCAAAAGGTAATAAATCAGAGATTCAGTCTTATTTTTATTTTCTTTTTGGTACTTAAACTTTTTTATCAAAAATTGCCTAGGTATTAATTTTACTCAAATGTGACAGAGAAACATTAGAAACATTTGTAACTCAAGGTTCTGTGCTTTAGTATTATGTCCAAAGATTGAAACTTAACAGGGAAAAACAAATCAGTGTATGATTCTGAGTTAACTTTTTAATCAGTTATTTATTGATCTATAGCTCACTTATATATAAAGAAGATTTGATGGCATCTATGATAATTAGAGAAAGTCAAGGTTAAAAATGAAAGATAAAGTCCAAAGAAAAGGATAGTAGAGAGAGTGCTTAGGTAAGAAATGAAAGTAATTTACTGTGATAAAAAGGAATTTAAAAAGACTAATGGAAAAAGACCTTGTCACAGAGGAAAATGAGAAGTCAGAAGGTGCTGTTTGTATCAATAGGTAGTTCTCTGTCTTTATTTTCTGTGGCACTACATTGTTAAATCCTGCTTGTTCTTTGATAGCTCACCTCGAGGGCTGAACTAAGAAATCCAATTACTTTTCTAGAAGCTGTAGTGATGACCAACTAAACTGTGGCCCTTGGGGACAGTATTTGTATCCTTTGACAGCAATTAATGAAACCAATAAATCAATTAGTTAAATTAAATTAAGGTCCACCCAGCTGTTTCCACAGCCTATCCATGTGTAACTAAATGTGATTATAAGGGTGCCCTTGACGTGAAAGGGATACAACTTAAATGATCTTTACTGTCTCTATGTCCTTAATGTCCACCCCTTTATAAAATTAGAGTTATTCTACCTTCGTCTTGACTCTATATTGGATGAACTCTGCTTGGGGGACAGTTCTTGATGGAGGCAGAAGAAATACTCTTTGTACTTCTGAGTGATAACTGATCACACCTGGGATGAGTTCTTTCTATTTACCCCCTTCTTGGATTTAATGTATCTCACTTTTCTTCCAGAATAATTGTGGAATACATGCCCATTTTATATTTCAAGGAGGAGACTTGACTCTTCCTTGACAATGCTAATTCTTCCAGCTTCCACCTTCTTCTCCAGGACCATTCCAATTGCTCTCCTTTACTCACTGGATTGTGCTGTTCCTCTGGGCAGACTCATTTCGTTTTTCTACTTCCCAAAGAACTATTTCTCTGGCTTCCTCTTCCTTCCCACCTCCTCACTGGTATTCTCATTTCTGCAGCCAGTCTTGTACCCTTCAGTCTGAGCCCAGTGAAACTTTCCTCACCCTGGGTCCTCCCCTTGACTTCTCTCCAGATTTGGATACCCTGGACCAATCCATCCTTCTTGACCTGCTTTGAGATTTGCCATGCTACTTAACCAGATCCTCTGCATGCCTTGCAAACATATATTCTTTATCATCTCTATTATCCACCAATGCCTTCTGCAGCCCCTTTACATATTTATATTTATATATATATTTAGATTTAAATATAAAAATAAACAGGGCATGCGCTTGAGTGGGTAGAGGCAGAGGTGTTAAATAGCTATAATGCGATTAAATTGTGAAAAAATCTTCTGCTACAAGAATATATAGGATAGAGCGATAATTTTGCCTAAATGGACCAATAAAGGAAAACAGATGACACATATGTTGAATGTCTAGAGTGGAAAGAAGACAAATGTCATTTCCAACATAAAGACTAGTATGTGTACAGACCTGGAGTTATGATAGTTCATGATCTGATCTGATTTGGTCTGAGGTCTAGTGACTTTGAGAGTATTGTATGTGGAAGAAAATGTTGAAATGGAAGATTAAGGTTATACCTGACAAGCTCTGAATGCAAGGTTGGAGAGTTTAGACCTTTTTCATTAGAAACACACGGGCGAAGATTTTTGAGCCAATTCATACAATCTTACATGAGTTGCAAAAGACACTTGTCAGCAGTGTGGGGAATGGATTGGAGTTAGGGGGGCCATTTAGAAGTTCATTTCAATGGTCTAGAAGATAAATGATCAGAACCTGAACTGGGATAGCTGCAGTGGGAACAGATAACTTGACATCTTGTGCAGATAAAATGGATAAAAGATAGTGTTGATTTGATGTTGAGAATTGGGAATGGAAGAAAAACATTTAAAGATAACTCTGATGTTTCTGAAATAACTTTTTAGATAAAACCATATGCCTGTGCAAACATTTCAATACTTTCTCACTGTCTCATTGCAGTATTTGAAACAGAGTTCTTATATCAATCAACATTCTTTTGGTTACAAGTAAAATAAATCAATTCTGGCTAGCCAGACCAAGAACAACAGACAGACAGGCAGACAGAAAGACAGACAAAAAAGAATATTGGAAGGATACAGGCATCACAAAGAGCTCAAGAAGATTTGAACAACCCAGCACCATGAAGGGGAGAAGTCAAAGTAGTGACTGATATCTTCAAAGGAGTTCATGCACATTTTCTCTAGAATTCTGTTATTGAAATAAGTTAATTCTCACAACCCCAGACTAGGGATTCTCCCTGTTTAAATCTGTACAACTTCAGTTTGGGATTGAACTGACTTGTACCAGCTTCATTCAACTGCGACCCCTGGAGCAAGGTCGAATGCACAATCTGGCCACTAGAGGTCACAGGCTTGTGTGTCAAGGTCATTATCTAAGAGAAGAGGAGCCTTTGTGAGTTGGGCAGATATAGACCCTCAGAGCCATGTTCTGTATGTTCTGAATTAAGTCCGGAACTCATGATTCTGATGAAATCGTATGGCTTGCTTCCCAGAAGAACATGAAATCATCAAAATACATAAGGAGTTTTCATGGGCCCATTGCAAATTAGGTACAAAACAAATGAAGAATGTTTCCCTAAAGAATAAAGTTCACGCTTCTTGGCCGGTCTTTCCAAGGCCTCCACAATTCAGTTTCCAAGAGCCTCTTTGAATCTTGTATGCTGCATTCTTCCTCTGACACTTACAGCTAAAAAACAAATTACTTTCCCAACTCTGAGCCTTCACTCATGTCATTTCTCCTCTTTATAAGGAATGTCCAAATCCTCTTATTGACATCCTACTCATCCTTTAATGGTCGAACTGAAAACCTGTTCCTCTTATGAAGTCTTCTTTGACTCATCCATCAACACAGGGGTGATGTCTTCTCTCTTCTTGTCACTTATAATACTTCATACCTATTTTTCTCATGACATTTATTACTTTCTTTACATTATAGTTTCTATATAGTTTATCTCTGCTCTTAGAGTCTAAGATGCTTGGAAACAGGAAATAGGAGCCAGGTGTCATTCAGCTTTGTGCATGCACCTCTAGGGTTCTCAGTGAGTGTGGAGCACTCAGGACATGCTTGTCAAATGGATGAAAGGCTACACACTGGGAGAAAAAGGGCCCCTGTCTAATTTTATCCTGCTTGTATTTTACAAGCTCATCTTTGCAGGGAAATGAGTCCTTTTCTTATTTTCCTTTTTATTATACTCATTTTCTTGGGCTTTATGTTTTATCTCTATTCCCCTGGTCAATCCCATCTTCTTTTCTTTTTCTCCTTTTAAAAAATATTCCCCTGGAGATAAATCCCTCCCCCTGCTTCAGTTTTTTAAATTATAATTAATTTGAATGACTTTCTTGTTTTCATTTATTGGAAAGTCCACAGCCCTGACTTTGGTTTCATTTATCCACAGGGGGAAGAATTCTCATCAATTCGAGGACTACCCTCCCTTCATTGAAATGCATTGTTTTCAGATGCATTCAATGGGAGCTATGAAATCACAAAAGGGAAAATGGTGTCTGATATTTTTATATTTTCTCTCATTCACATCACACTTTTGATATTTTCATTTCCTTAAAACAAAAATGATCAACTTAGGAATCACCACTAAAATATTTAAATGAGCCTTGGCTAACAATAGAGTCCCTTCTCTTTGTTTGAGTGCAATACCAGAATGACAAAATGGCCTGGTAGAAATCCTTTTTCTGTATGGACTGTTCTCTGGTGGAATTGGGGTGGGGTGGGGGAAGCCATGCCCTGCCATGCATGGAAGAACAGCATCCTCTGCTGGTGAGAGGGCCTGTGAGGCCTGAGAAGGCTTCTGAGTGGAGTCAACAAAGGTTTGGAAAATTCTTGGCTGGCCACTCTGCCAGATTGGGAATCAATTCAAGATTTCTACTGTTCATCATTCATGATATAACTGAAACTTCTTAACTTCATGCCATTGGAAATGGGCAATAAGTCTCCCCTCTCTTTTCTCCTTCCCCTCCCAGAGCTCTCCTAACTATGAAGGATTATTCTTGTTCTTAAACCCCTTGGAAGTTCTCATTATGCAAGATTTTTATTATGATCCATAACGATGTAGTTTGGTTCAAAGGGACCAACTAGACATTATCATTATCATCAGATACTCCATTAGAAACCAGTTACCTTGGTCTTCTTGGGGTCTCTAGCTGGCTGCTTTACCAGTGAGGCCACCTCACATAATGATGTCTTCTTGGTATTTACAAACTCTTGGCTGAGGTCCACAAACAGTCATGATTAAATGAAATTTCCATCTGTAGCAAATGTGTGTGAAAACGAGTAGATCTTGTGTTTATTATAAAATGTGGTACTTGACATTTTCTTCTCTCTCATAAAGACCATGTTGGCTCAGCTTGCTTTCTTCTACCTTAGATGCTTCTGAATTACTGGCTTTCCAATGCTTTTCATGGACTCTTGCAAAGTGGCATGTCTCTGGGATTGGAGGGGAAGTATGGTGAGAGATCAGGACAAGTAATCAGTGGGCAAGTACATGGACTGACTTTTATAAGATCTACAAGTTGCAAAATCTTACCCATCCATCTCTATAATTGTCAGGCACATATAGCTCATTGTTATCGCAACTGACTAGAGTGACCTTCTGCTGTATTAAGGAATATAAAAATGGGAGAGCATTCTAGAAGTCTTTTCAGTAAGAATGTCCCCACCAAGTTCCATTCAAAGATATTTTCATATGATTTGATGGATCATCAGTTTTTTTCCATTAGTGTGCTAATAAAGACTATACTATTGCTTTGCTTATTTGAAGGAAATATCGTATCAGCACATTTCCTAAATTTCAAATTTAGGCATTTTTCTTTTTAAGAAAAACATTTTTTTTCCTGTGGAGAGCCAAAGCAGATTTGGATCAATGTTAGGTTTATCAACAGTTTTCTTTGCTCTGATTTTACAGAGAAGGTTATTATCTAGCAACTAATAACCACATACTTTTTGCTTTACAAAATCATAACTACATCCACTTACAGTTCTATATTCTAATTTCTTTATGATGGGGCAATTAACATTAAACCATCCTTGAGCTTATTATGATTACAATGGCTGCTGTAATCATAGTTAGTCATAACTATAATTATCATCACAAATATAGTGGCTATTAAACTAAATTTTAATAACTCGCTCTTATCATTAATATAATTGTTATTGTTAACTTTATGCCCTCTTATAAGCTGTGCAATAGTGAATAATTGACAAGAGAAGTGGAAATATGAATCATGAAGCCCCAAACAAGAAATCCCATTCCCTGCACTGATGGGTTAAATACTAAAAGTTCACTTTCAAAACTCAGCACATTCTTCCCGATATGAATAGTTTTGTGAAAGATCTTGAGTTTTCCAAGCTAACTTCTGCCTCAAATCTATTTGAACTATAGTACATATTAATATGAAATTAATAGGACAAGTAAGAATTGGGGGTTCAGGGACACATGAGCCTTATGGTGTAGGAATGAGACAAAGAAAGAAATTTACTTTCTTGGAAGCAAGACATTGCAGGCTAAATTTCATGATAGAGAAATTTTGTCTCACCTTTAATCTTGTGCATCTCACTTATACTACCCTGAGGTAGGTTCCCTATGGTGGAAACTCACTTAAAACAATGCCAGGAGGGTGAAAATAATGGCCGTTTTCTACTCAGGATCACTGAGCAGAGGAAATGAATGAACCTTGGGAACAGGTTCCCACCTAGCCTAGAGGAGCTTGTCCTTGCCTAGCGCTGATCTCTTCTTTACCTGGCTCTTAGCACCTGAAAGTGCCAGAAGTCTAGGATGCACCTCCTCCTGTTCTAAAAATACTGTGGGGCATCAGGGAAGGTTCTGGAGGTAACCAGGGTTTCCTGCCTCTATTTATTGTTCTTCACCCCTAATTAGCCATCAGCAATTAAGACTCTTCTGCAGCTGCCCTCTACTGGCCATCTTCAGTATCCCAGTTTAGCGCAGACTTTTCCATCTTGCTTGAGCTACTGCCATAATTTTGGTACTTCCATACTGTCCCTTCATCAGCCCCCATCTTTCACCCATCTTGATCCTGATTTTGTTTCTTCAAACACATTTGGTAATAATCATTGACCCTGACTATGGGCTATATGGTGGTATTCCTCTGCTTAAGATTCTACATGAGAGACTACATGATAAAGTCCAAGTTTCTTGAGAAGGCTCTCCAATGTCATAGCCTTTAGTCATGCTCCCAGAATTGTCTCCAGCATGCCCTTTACCCCAGTGACTCTGCTCTCTGAATGTAGCACACATTTTCATATCTTTTTAATATTTGCTCATGTTGTTCCCTCTGCCAGAAATGTCTTTCCCCTCATTTTCCTGTCAAATGCTTGCTAATCCTTCAAGAACAAATTGAATTTTTTTCATTAGTATTTCCCAACTGCACCTCTCTCTTATCTTAAAATTGGAATTATTGGAGTTTTCTTATGTTTCTTATTTGTAACTCTGTAGCATTACTTGGTTTATCATGTATTTCTCAATCACTGTGTGAGATATTATTGTAGACACTGAGAGTGAACTACACAGGCAAACACCCTGCTCTCAATGAGCTTATATTTTAATATTTTGATCTGAGCAAATATTATAAATTTGTATTTATTAGAGAAAGACTTTTATGAAAGCAGATTTGGGGAGTAAAATTAAGAATTCAGTCTTTGGAATAAATTCAAAATGTGTTGTATAACATGGTTACTATAGCTAATAATAATGTATTGTGCATTAGACAATCCCTAAGAGAGATTTTAAGTGTTCTCAAAACAAAACAATGGTATATGAGGTAATGGATGTTTAATTGGCTCCACTCTGCAAAGTCTTTGCATTTCAAATCATGAAGTACATAGTGAATATATATGTATATATATACATATATGCGTATATATGTCCTACTTGTCAATCTAATATATAAATTAATTAATTTTTAAAAATCCTGTTTTTGACCTATTGGATATGAAATGTCATTGGGTGTACATGTGGGGGCATGATGTAGTAGATAGATACATGAGAAAATATTTTTCTCTTGGGTATTAGACTCATATACTTGGGATTTCCAGTACATGTATATTTGGCACTTTAAACTCATTATATTGGATGAGAGCTCCTGAATGAGAATGGAAAGAAAAGTCATCTGAGGGATCAACCTGGAGTCATCTGAATGCTGGAGAGATGAGAAAAAGCTAGAGCCAGAGGTAGGGTGAAGAGGGTGAGAGAGATGGAGGGTCTAGTGATATGCTAAGAAAAGAAGGTATTTCAGGAAGGTGAGGGTAGTGCCCAATTGCATTAGTGTTACTGATGAGTTGAGCAAGAAGAAAAATGAGAATTTGCCTTAGAATCAGTAATAACTCATTATTGGAGCCTCCACCAAATGCTAGGTTCATAGGGTCAAAAGCCTGAAGGGAGTAAGTTCAGAACAGAAAGAAAGGAGAAGTTGAAACAGTAAGGAGAGACAATGATTTCTTGTGGTACAATGTAAAGGAGGTAGGGAATGCAGGCAGTGAATGTTAAGAGATTTTGGGTGGAGAGCCCACATGTTTTCTTGTGATGATTGACTGAGCCAGCAGAGACAGGAAACTTACTGACAAGTGTGAGAGAATTCCTCAATAAGCCATATCCTTCAACAGGTAACAGAAGGGTTGATTATAGATAGGAGCACTGCCCATCTATCTACACGAGTGGGAGGGAAGGCATAATAGACAGGTCCAGATGCTGCTATCTTGATAGACTTGGTGTAAAGATGGTAGAAGTGGTAAAACTGTCACTTTTTGGTTTTGCCTTCTGCTTGAAATAGGAAGCCAGTTCAGTTGAGAGTGAGCAATAGAGAAAAAGAATAGAGGTTGGAGGATAGAATAGAAAGAGTAAAATCAGGATGTAGGAAAAGGAGAAGAATTAATTTTCCTTGTATTCTCCCATTTGTTTTCCAGACTATCTTTCCCAATTGAATCGTGCTCAATGAACTTCCAGCAGGGTCTCCTCCCACAGAAGTTTGGAAACTGGGGTCTACATTCATTGATCAGACACTCTTCTCTTTGAAGCCTGGGAATGGCGAGGGGGTGGCGGGGGACAGGGGCGGTGGCAGTCATGGGTTCAAGGACTCTTAGGAGGTTTTGGATAAGTACACTATTCTCTCCTTTAAAATTTACTCACAAGACCTTCCGTGTTTCTGTATTTTAAACTAGGAATTCAGCACTCTTGCTTCTGAGCCACATTTTGTAAAAATATGTTTCTGTTGACATCAGAGTTGAGTTGTGAAATACATCTCTTTAAAGGATTAACCACGCTTCCAAAAAGGCTCTTTGTTGTGAGATTTGCTACCAGATGGGAAATTCTAGGCTCTGGATGTTAACATCATTCTCATGATTGCAGAAAAATAGCTTCATTTTGTGTAAGCAAAATGAACATGTATATGTAAAACACGACGACATTGTAAGTAGATATGCAAATAAGAATGGAAAAACATAGTTATGTTGCTTATGGATTAGAGAAATGGAATGGAAAAAAGATTGCTTGTTAATGAACCAGAGTATGGCTAGAAAATACTATCTCTACTACTTACTTTCCTGGCATGGCTTCAGGAGCAGGGCTGGCATGCAGAAGAAATACTTGATATCATCCCAATTCTCAAAGATGTTACAGTCTTGGAGAGACTTCTTGTTTTAAAGCATTGGAAAACTGCTAAGTGAAATAAGATGTGGCAGTAATTTCAAAAGCAGCTGAAATCTAGTTTGGACTAGAGCAGTTTGGGGAGGCTTCCTGGAGGAGGCAGGCTTTGTACATTGGAGAATGTCAACTTTCGCTTGGAAGACTTGTTTCAATAAAATGGATTCTCTCTGACTTTCAAGTCTTATTGTATATTGGGCTTACTTGCCAAGTTGTTTCCTAGTGTGTGACTCATATCCCTTCAGTGATTCATACTTAGACTCATCTTTAGAGCCTACTATGTAGTTAGATGCTATAGGGCCTTTGTGGATAATATGATGTCCACCATTGGACATTAATGGATGGAGGTTGGCTTCTATCTTTCCCTTTTCAATGGAATATGTCTTTTCAGGATGATCCATAGAAGATACTGGAATGAAACATTTACCCAGTAAGTATTCACTGAGCTGATTTTTGATGGGGAACACTGAGGGGTTGCCAGGGGCATCTGCAGGGTGTATACAGGGTATATCTGTTTTGAGTTTAGCATCCAAGAAGGAGACAAATTTTCTTGCATAATGGACTTTGCCTCCTCCTCCCACAGAAAAAGATGCTGATTGGTGGGAGGCTTCACTTGCAGCAGATTCTGGGCTCTCAGGGATAAGGACAAGGGATGACTACTCCACCTCATTTAGCAGGTTTTTATCAGTCACCTACTACATGTCAGGCACTAATATAGACATGAGGACAAATGACACAGGAAGAGAGAGAAGTGAACGAAAATATACAATATACTGTGGAGTGATTATTGCTTATGAAGAAAAGTAAAGATGCACCCGGCATGGGGCTGCATGCCTCTAATCCCCGCAACTGGGGAAGCTGAGGCAGGAGTATTGCAAGTTCAAAGGCAACTCAGCTACTTGGAAAGGCCCTAAGCAACTTAGTGAGACCCTGTCTCAAAAAAAAAAAAAAAAAAATTAGAAAAGGTTGGGATATGGCTCAGTGGTTAAGCACCCCTGGGTTCAATCCCTGGTACAAAACCAAAGCAAAAACAAAATCAGTAAAGATGAATAAAGCAGAGTAAATGGAATTGAGAGAGAAGACAGGGGGTGGGGTGGGGAGAGAAGGGGTGCTTTTTAGAATGGGTAGTCACAGAAATCCTGTTTGATAATGTGAAATTTGAGAAGAGATCTGAAGGAAGCCACAAAGTATGGAGAATGTGGATCTGGGGAGAAGCTTACACTAGAAAAGCAAGTGACCAAGGAAGGCTGGGCACTTAGGGACTGGTCACTAAGCAAGGGCAGAAAACAATGCTGTGCAGGAGGCTGGGGCAGCTAATGGGGTGGCCCTGTGGGATGCTTTCTGAGTAGAGCCCACAAAAGTGCAACACAAAGGGACCCAGAACACTCCCCTTGCCACGTGGTCCCCCAGCAAGACCTTGACCTCTTGTAGAGTTCTGCCTCTGTCCTTCTCAAAAGCCTTTTGTCATTCCCATGAAGTTGTGCTGTTTCTACTGCCTCCTGCTTATAACCCTTTTGCACTTGGGGTGGACTCTCCTTCAGGTGACCCTCAGAGTCCTGAGAGTTCCCATCCTGCTGCCTCCCCAGCTCATCTCTTCATGCAAAACACAAAATGGTCACAGTTCCTCCATCAGGGCTATCTGTTCTCTGATTCAGCCTTTTACTCGCAGAGGTTGCTTGGATTGCAGTCACTCAGCAAACCACAGGACTTGCTCCTGCTCCAGCTTTAGGTCTCAATGACAACCTACTGCCTCAGAAGGACCTTCCTTCCTTCCTTCCTTCCTTCCTTCCTTCCTTCCTTCCTTCCTTCCTTCCTTCCTTCCTTCATGAAAGAATATAAGACCTTGAGTTTGTCGGACACTGTGTAGGGATGATCCAAGCCACAGTTCTGGCAAGTAAAACCAAGTGAGGAGTTTGCTAGAAGAATTCTACTTCAGCAAGGATTACTTCTGTCTGGGTGCTACATTTTAGCTTTGGGATTTAATCCATTGACCTCTTTTACTCCAACAGAGAGAATAATCTGGTTCTGACTATTTTTATTTTAATGTCTAACCTTAGTGCGTCTGAATGAATTAATGCAGACCCAGTGTGGAATTGCTTGGAGAAAAGATACCGGCATTTTGAAACTGCGAGACTCGGATTTTGTTTAAATGATGTATTGTTCAGGCATTCATCAGATGACAATATGAGAGATGATTTTCCTGCCTTGGCTGTCAGGTGGTCTGATTCACTGCGATATGGAGGGGGTGGGGAAGGGGATGCCAATGGGAGAGAACAGAACTCTGAATGCACTGGTTTCTCTGGAATCAAGTAAGAAAATGAAATCTGATTTTGTGTTTATTCAGCCGCTGGGAAAGAACACAGCTGTAACAATAATCCATTAGAGGCAGGCATTGACTCGAACACTTTCTCCCTCTGTGAGCTAGGGCTTGTGGTGGGGGCTTCTCCCTGGCCTGCCCCCAGTTCTTTGGGGATGGGGGCAGTTCCCTAGCAGAGAGTAAAATTCAAGATGAACAAACTCTCACCAGGGGAGGCAGAAAAGAAATAGAGCCCAGAAAAACAGGTGGGTCTGCTTTCAAACAAATCAAAAGTGAGCAAATTGAAATCAGCCTTTCATTAGCTTAGGGGAAAAGCAGATATTGCAACATTTGAAAGTGACCAGTTTATAAATAATAAGATAAATATAAATAACTTATGAAGACAAACAAAGCTCTCCATTCAGGGTAGGCGAACTGCTGTGTAGAAAGCAACTCAAGTCTCTCTCATCTGCATGTAGAAAAGTGGGAAAGTCATTTCATCTGTTCTGGGGGAAAAAAAATCATCAAAAACCAACCAACCAACCAACCAAACAAACAAACAAAACTGCCCCCCAAACAAAAACCCAAATAGATACGAAAGTCACACTATCTGCTAGTTTCATCTTTTGAAGAGAAAGCACTCTGGTTTCTTAATAGTCTTACTAGATAGTGTTTAACCTTAAAATCAAAATTTGTTCGTTATCATGGCTTGATTTGGTTAACCCTAGGTAGTCATTGCTCATGTACTGCTGTAGACTGTAGAGCTGTCTGATATGGTAGCCAGTAGCCACATGTGGCTATTTAAGTTTGAATTAATTAATATTTAATGCAATTAAAAATTCATTTGTTCAAACACTACCCCCACTGTAAGTACTCAACAGCTACACATGGCGAGTGGCCACTGTATAGAGCAGCACTGATATGGGACATAGCCATGGTTACTGAACATTTTATTGGAATAGCTCCACTCCGAAAGCTAAAGGCATATGTTGGAATGCAGCTTGCGACAAGAGAGGTTTAGCACATTTGTTAGCTAGGGAATAATTTCTTGAACAAACTTGCATATGGAATCTCAGTGTACACCAGTGATAACTGTGGAACTACTTCTGCTGAAGTTTAAATGGAAGATCCTTGATCTCTGCCCTTTCACCACTTCTTTCTCCCTTCATCCTCTCACCAAGGCCTTGCAGACCACTGCAGGGCACAGGCAGAGAACCTCTAGTGCAGTCGGGAGGTATCATCTCTGGAGTGAATCGACCTGAACTTGAATTTTGGTTCTTTTCCTTAGTAGTTTTGTGAGTTTGGCAGTTTGGGGAATTTTCTGAGAGTTAGTTTTCTCATCTGTAGCATATATCAACTATCTCAGAAGGTCATGAGGGCAGGTTTGATTTTCTCATTTCTCAAATGAGGAAGTGAAGCTTGGCAAAGCTGCACCCCTCCTGCCGGCCACCAAGCAAGCGGAGGCCAGAGCCGGCACCAAATCCAGGCTTCTCTCAGTGCTATTTCACTCCACTGCTCTATAATTTCCTGTTCAAATTGAAATTTTTCAAGCCAAACCACTTTTTTCAAACCAGCTGTCTAGATGTCACTTGTGATTTTTTATTTCCTGGATCAATATAATGTGTGAATACGTTTGAACGTATTGGAGCAGAAGTTGCACCTTGAACTAGCAAACACTGAGTAAGTCAAATCTTCTTTGATGCCCTTCATACTTCTTGGATATGCTTCATGCTCTTCTCTCTGCAGTAAATGGAAAATTAAAAGAAAAAAAAAAAAAAAAAGCAAACAGAACTCTCCAACTTATCATGCTTATTCAAAAGAGAAGGGGTGTTTTTCAAAAATCTTCACTTTCCGTGGTAGAATTAAAAACCAACCTGAGTTAGAGTTTGCAGAACACTCTCTTGTGTCATGAACTGAGCATAAATACAACTGGTCTTTCACCTCCATCATTTCTTACAACTGGGGACCATGGCGGAAGAGTTTCCACAGAGAAACTAGAAAGTTCAGTGGCTTCCAATGTTAAAATGACCATTAAGTAATTTTAGTGTAGGACAAGTAGGAATTGCAGGAGTTTCGTGGTTATCAAAAAAATTCTTGTTGTTACTGCCTCTCAATACTCTCTTGTTCTTCCTTTCTCTGTCTGCAGGTGGGAATTTCTATCCTAGAGTAGTTTTGGAAACTTTGAAGAGCATAACCTGATGGTAGGAAGCTCCTGGTGAAGACTGGAAAATGGCTCTGAGGGGAAATAAAGAAACCGGGACCCATTGCTATTATCAGTTGTGACCTTGGACCAGCATTTTCACATCTCTGTGACTTAGTCACTTCTGTTCTTTGCTTGGGTCTATCCATGTTGCTTTTTTCATTTGCTAAGGTCTGATTATATCACTGACCATAAAAAAGCAGGGTGTCGCTGTTGGAGCTGACCTCTTGATGCTTCCTATGTCCCTCCTCAGCTTACTTCCAAGCCTTTCTGTTGTACTTGTGATTGAGGATCTACTTTTTGAAGTTGAACTAGGTAAAAATTTTCACAAGAGCAGGGAGAGAATGGCTGGGTGTTTAATCCTCCAAGAGTAGAGAGTCAGAGAGAATCTCGCTGCAGCTCAGTTCTGTCTTCTATAACCACTGACTCAGACTGCCTTGATTTCCTTGAATTGGGTGAAGAGTGCAGAGGCAGAGTTCAATTGTCTTCCTATTTTTATTCTCCCAAGAAGAACCAAGTTAGTGCTTGTTTCCTGAGTATCTTTTTTTGATCCCAACTCTGATGATGCTAGTGGCTTAACTTTTAACTAAACCTTCAGGGACTCTCCCATGATCACAAAATGAAGCCCCAACTGTGTTTACATTTAACAATGTACTTTTCTTACATTTAAACTGAGTAGAATTCTTTGGTTTTCCTAAATGTGGAACAAAATCTGTGATCCTTGCCCATCTTCTCTTCCCAAGTCTTTAAGAAGTGGCTAGAATTGTGACTATCTCTACATTTATCCAATGCTTCTTCCATTACACCCTTTGCCTCCAGACAATACTATTTTTGAATCAATGAAATAACTATCAATCTTTACACCTTGGTATAAAATAGCTTAGTAAATTATCTAGCCTGGACAAAATTCGCACAGGGGAGGGGAGCGGGCTGGAGTCTTTGACAGTGTACTGGCAAGAAGGACAGGCACAGTGAAGACACTTAAGTGGGTAGGTGCTTTATGTCCCAGGCCTGTGAGGGAGCTGGAGGAGAGGACAGGCACTCTATGTACGTAGAGTAGTGTGGAAAAAAGAACGGAGGGCAACTTATTTGCCCAGAGTAATCCTTGTGAGCTTCATAGTCCACCTTTCTGTAATGCTTTTTTTTTTACATGGACTTTCCTTAAGTGTCTTAAATGTCTTTTATGTAGAGCACCACATGACCAATTTAAATTTATTTTTATTTTTATTTTGATTCATTGTACACAAATGGGGTACAACTATTGTTTCTCTGGTTGTTCACAAAGTAGAGTTGCACCATTTGTGTAATCATATGTGTGCATAGGGTAATGCTGTTTGTTTCACCTGTTATTTTTCCTTCCCCCACCCTCTCCCCACCTCTCATTTTCCTCTATATAATCCATCCTTTCTCCATTCTTGCCTCCCTCCCACCCCACATTAAGTATTATCATCCACTTATTAGAAAAATCATTTGGCCTTCGGTTTTTTGGGATTGGCTTATCTCACTTAGCATGATATTCTCCAACTTCATCCATTTACCAGCAAGTACCATAATTTTATTCTTCTTTATGACTGAATAATATTCCATTGTGTATATATACCACTGTTTCTTTATCCATTCATCTTTTGAAGGGCATCTAGGTTAGTTCCACAATCTAGCTACTGTGAATTGAGCTGCTATGAATATTGATTTAGCTGCATCACTGTAGTATGCTGATTTTAAGTCCTTTGGGTATAGGCCAAGGAGTGGGATAGCTGGGTCAAATGGTGGGTCCATTCCAAGTTTTCTAAGAAATCTCCATACTGCTTTCCAGAGTGGCTGCACCAATTTGCAACCCCGACAGCAATGTATGAGTGTAGCTTTTCCCCCACATCCTCACCAACACCTATTGTTGCTTGTGTTGTTGATAATACACATTCTAATCGGGGTGAGATGAAATCTTACAGCAGAGTGGGAGAAAATCTTTGCCACACACACTTCAGATAGAGCACTAATCTCCGGGATCTATAAATAACTCAGAAAACTTTATACCAAGAATACAAATAACCCAATTAATAAATGGGCTAAGGAAATGAGCAGACACTTCACAGAAGAACTATAAGCAATCAATAGATATATGAAAAAATGTTCAACATCTCTAGTAATAAGAGAAATGCAAACCAAGACATTTTAATGCTGCTTGGCCAAATTCAGTTCCAAATTCAATATCTAATGAGAGAAGCAGGAGAATTGGGGAAAATCCTTCCAATTTGAGGCTGTTCTACTGCAGAAGCATCTGCTGGGGGTCCTTTGAGAAATAAAGTCTTTATTTCCATGACTGTAAATCAAATGGGTATTTATCTAGGATTTTTGGGAACTTATGTTGGTTCAGGACCTAGAGAGGACACAGATCTAGGTCCTGGGATTGAGCAAAGAAATGGGTATGTAGAGTTTCAAGTTGCATTAGCAAAATACTGGAGGAGTTTACTCTTCAAAGCCATAAGGAATATTTAACCTCTCTTCCCATAGGGTAGTTGTGTGGAAATGACCCATCACATGTTGTTATGGTTTGGATGTGAAATATCCCCCAAAAACTCACATGTGAGACAATGCAGGAAGGTTCAGAGGAGAAATGATTGGGTTGTAAGAGTCTTAACCTGATCAGTGAATTAATTCCTGATGGGATTAATTGAAGCGGTAGGGTGTGACTGGAGGAGACTGGAAATGGGCTGTAGCTATGGGGTATATATTTTGTATCTGGAGAGTGGAGTCTCTCTCTCTGCATCCTGATAATGCAAGCTGCTACCCGCTGCCAGGCTCTTCCATCACGATGTTCTGCCTCACCTCAGGCACTGAGGAATGGAGCTGGTCTTCTATGAACTGAGACCTCTGAAACCATGAGCCCTCAAATAAACCCTTCCTCCTCTATATTTGTGCTGCTCAGATCATTTAGTCACAACAGCAAAAAAGCTGACTAAAACACATGTAAAATCACCTGATTGGATCTTGTACAGTCCCTTCAAATAGAGTAACAGTGAAGTCCTTAAAAATGTTTTCTGGACCAACTGATGAGAGACAAGAAAGGCATTTGCCAGTGCAAATAGAAGGCACTTATACATTTAAAATTTTTGTCCTTTCTGTCATGAGGACAACATGGTATTAAAAAAAAGAATTCTTCCTAATATGAATTAGGGACACAGGCTTTGTAGTATAAACAAAACAAAAACCAAACTGCCACTATCAACAAACTGAACAACCAGTGGGTGGCATCAGTATCCACATGCTTTGTCCCCCAAGGCAATGCTGATACTAAGGCTAAATTTGGTGAAATTCAGTGAAGCTGAATGCTTTGGGGGCTCTTTATAAACTACCCCACAGAAGCAAATTGCTTGTTCATTTTTAGGTCATGATGATAGGTGCAGAGCTGTAAAGGATTCCTTTCCTACATAGTTACTTCAGTAAAATTAATAGTAGTTTGCAGTAGGAGTAGTAGTCCTGGTAGCAATAACTACTCTTCTACCCCTTCTGCCACACTTCTGTGAATCCTACTTCCAGTAGTCCTGTTAGTGTTATATCATTAATTGTGCTTCATTTTTGCACGTCAGGGAGCCATAGATAAATGACGCTTGATGCTTAGTGCTTAAAATCATTTTGTGAAATGATTACTCTCGTTTTATGAAAGAGGGAAGTGAAGCCCAGAAGAGTTGGTGCATCCAAACCACTAAACTAGATGACCTGGAATTTGATTTTGGATGAATCTGCTGCCAAAGCCCATATTTTTGTGTGCTGCTTTGTCTCTTATCTACCCCTCACAAAATGGCCCTAGCCCCCAAATCCTCCACCTCCACAGCATATACATCGAGATGTGTACTTCAGAGGCGCTATGCAGGAAGTCCAGATGGTTGTCCAAAAATGGTTTGTTTCCTTTGTGTTCACTGACTCTGACTTGAATGCTTCGAAGTTATCTTAATGTCATTTCAAAGGCAATTGAGGGAGCATCCATGGAGATAAATGGCGCCTGCAGCCTGTTGCTGAATGCATATTAAGTTCTATTCATGGATTTCCTAGCAACCAGAGCCCAGTGACGCACAGAGTCAGTGAGCTTGCGTTATACTCATGTAGAGAAATTTAATCACTTGGATTTTATTATTAATATTTTTAGAAAGCCTCACTAGATTAGCTGTTTGAAATGCGTTGTTATCTGAGTTACTATCAGCAGCTGGTCCCAGTCACATTCAAAGTCACGAGGACTCTGTAATTTTCACAAATGCGTCTGTGAGAGATTACTTCCATTTTAATATTTTCTGACAATTAAAAATGTGGTTAGGAAAGAAGGAAATTAAAAAGAGAAAGTCTGCTCAGGAAGCTTGTGATCTTGGCAAAGTTCTCAATCTTGAGACAAATCTTACATAAATGAGCAACAGGCACTGGGCTGGGAAATAGGCTCATTTGCATCCAAGGGACACAGTAAGACTGAAGAACTTAATTCTAACAAACCCGACTCTTCACAAGGCATGCTATAAGGGAAGGGGTGAATTTTCCTTTTCTTTTTTATTTTTTTAATATGCAGGTTCACTGAATACAGGGTCTTAGAGAACATACAGGTTTGTTCTTTCTAGTTCCCACCAACCTAAATGTGTGCAGGCCTCTTACACATTTCTCCCAGGGTTTAATTTGCATTTCACTGAGAGCCAAGTCAAATATACACGTGGCCAACTGTGATGGTGTGAGTGGGTCATGCAATGCATAGTTAAACACACGCACAAGTAACTGACCATTTAGACATGTAGAAATGTAGGCATCTGGCTTCTGCACATTCTTTATGGGAAGTGTTTCTAAGGCATTAAACTTCTAACAGAAATACATCTGGATGTGGTAACTGAATGAACATGACATATTTTAAAGCAGTCAACTTAAGACATTGACCACTTAACCCAATGATTCTACTTTACTTGGAAAATTTCAAAATGTGTGATTTTAACATTGCCTTTAGTGGCACATTCTATTTAAATGAAAAACACCATGGATAGTGACAAATCTTCCTTTGAGAATAATTTTGTGCTCCTTGAGTAATGATTAATAGTAAATAGTAATCATTAGTGCTCCTGTTAACCACTACCAAACATGAAAATGGGAACATATTTGTGGGTACTAATGGATGAATCCCAAAGGGAGCCTAGGTTGACACACTGGTAATCAGAAAGGTCAGTGCAATCCACTTGTGGCCTTGATGTGGATTCAGAAGCCCTCATAATAAGAGTCCCTTGATGCAGAAGTCATTGCTTATATGATCCTCATAACTAATGTAGAATATTTATAGGTAACATTGGGAACCAGAAAGACAAATAGATTTTTCATGAACACTTATTACATGCTCTCATTGGTTGCTTAGGATCCAAAAAATTCAAGAGCATGTCTCATCAAATCTCTATAAAAACTATCTAAATTTTCTCTGCTGTTGCCACTTACCTTTTCATTAGAGCAACATATGTAACTGAATATCAAAGTGTAGGTCACATACATGTATTACCCATATCTTAATTATTTCCCAAAATAATTTAAGGAGTCTTAAAATAACTATATACATTTAATCACATAATACATAAAACATTTGCCAGAAATTTCCAAAAAAGTATTTTTTCTTACAAGTTGCTTCCTATCTAGACTATTGAGGAAAAAAAAAAAAAAAGACAAGTGTTAAAGCAGAATTCAACAAAGGTACAGATCCAGGGTCTTTATGTTAATCTCTTCAAGCCATTGTGAGCTTGAACCACAGCTGGCTGGGAGTTCCAGATACAGGGTCAGTACATGTGTATGAGCTAGAGTCACAGTTTGTCAAGGCTTCTCATGGTCCCTGTGAGCTGAAGATGTGTCTTGCTCTCTAATTTCCATTGCCACTACCTTTAGCAGTCTGACATGTTGCAAAGGATTTTTTGAGAAGTAGTCATTAAATTGTGCCCCAAAGAATCCCCAATGGGGCTCCTGTGGTCATGATGGGCTATCTCAGCACCTCCCCTGCATTGAGCTAGAAGAATTCTGATTCTGCACTTCACTTTTCCAGGTGAATTAATTTCTAAATGTTGAAAAGTTTGGAAACTAACTCTTTTTTTTAAGAGAAAACTAGAGTTCTTTCCTAAGTGAAATGTTCATAATGGTTAAATTACAAAGCAATCATAGATAACTAACAATAAAAAGATGATCCTGGTCATCTCTTTGACTCCAGAGAGACATCTGTACTTGAAGTGGCTACAGATTCTTTTTTATTATTATTATTTTTATTTTTACAGATTGTACTTTGATTCACTGCACACAAATGGGATACAACTTTTTGTTTCTATGGTTGTGCACGATGTAGATTGATACCATTTGTGTAATCATACATGTACATAGGGTGATGATGTCTGTCTCATTCCACCATCTTTCATATCCCTGCTCCCTCCTCCCTCTCATTTCCCTCTATGTAATCTAAAGTTCTTTCATTCTCCACTCACCCCCACCTCCCATTCCCTGATAAGTGGATGATGATATATAATGGAAACTAATTCTTTATAGATTGATGTCTATGGCTCATTTGATCTCGTCGAAGAGTTTGGAATGAAGGCTTGCTCGCTTAGAGAAAATAAGCAGTTCTCAGACTTTCAAACACTTCTGCAATCCCCCAAATTACTGATTATGCAGGGATTTAATTTCAGTGTTACTTTACCATTTCATATTAATGGCCACCTGTTGCCAGATGGGAAAGCAATGGTGGTGACCAGTGAAGTGTGCCTTTACCAGTGCTGTGCACGGCTCACAGGGCTGCTTGGGGAAAACAGACCTCTGAGTGTTTTTAGCAAAAATTAATTGTTTTGGAATGAATGTGCCAGTTTTTCTCCAAGTGGCTAAATGTCAGTAAGCTGGAAATAACTTTTCTTCCTAGGGATTTTGATGTAAGTGCAAATTCATATATGTATGTGTATATATTTTTCAGGTTAAAATGAATTATCAAGGATATCAACCCTCTCTGGCAATGTACCAATTTCAAAGGGGCTTTAAACATTCTCAGTGAAAGATTGATCTCACATAGATGTGATTTTGGATTTGAGCCATCAGGGAGGTTATCTTTACAGCTGTTCTTGTAACTTTTCTTTGGGGGTCTGTATGCGCATAACTGAAATCATACTTCATTACCGAAAGAAGGTCGTCTAGGAGATGGACTATAGGTAGTTTTGCTGATGGCAAAGGAAACTGACCAACATTTTCCAGCCATTACTAACCAAAGAAATAGGGGAAAACACTGAAATCCAGTGTTTCTTTGACTTCTAAAATTTACCTCGTCATTTTGAGAAATGTTTCTAAGTTTCAAAAATTTCTTTAGAATTACTCAGAATTTCAAACTTTAAAGAAAACTCATCTGTCTCTTTTTCTTATTATATATAACATCATACATTTGAATAAACTAGTTGCTTTTGTAAATTTCCATCATATTTGCTTTGTTGACATATAGAAATTGATTCCCTCTTTGTTTTAGCCTGGAAATATCCCAAACTATGTGTTCCATAAAAAAAAAGAAAACATGTGTGTATATATATATATATATATATATATATATATATATATATATATAACATGTATTATATATATATATAAAGAAAATAATGTAATTTTAAAAATAGAATACAAACAGCTATTCTCTTACATCAGTAATCCCTTTGATAATCTTCAATAATCCCTACCACTGTATTACGAAGTTGTAATTAGGTTATTGCTATATTGTGTTTTTCCCATTTTCACCTTATATTATTTCATGTATCTCCATGGAATTAAAAATCTACACAATGTGTGTTCACGTTAACCATCACATTTTCTTAGCCATCATCAGGTTTTTGTAAAATGATGATTAAGTTATAAAGGACTTAGTACTCTATTTTCACGTAAATGCTGAAGAAACTTTTGTTATATACATAACTGTCTTGACAAATTTTTGTTTAATATTTTTGTACTGTTAATAGTATTTCATAACCATTTTTAAATACTAAAATAAATACTCTAAGCTATTTCCTTAGTCTATGATTGGAAATATCATACAAAAGGTTCTGGATATTTTAATCACCTCTGCTTTGCATTGTTTGCTAATCTATAGTAAACATATAGGTTATTTTAATGTCCTGGTTTCTTCAGAGTTCTACCAACTTGGGTTTTATAATTTTTACTTGTTTTTCTAACTTACCAAGCATATTTCTGGATAATGAAACAAAGTATGGGACTTTGTGAAACTTCTGTATCAGAATCAGTTGGGGTGCTTTTAAACACATCAGAAATCTGGCTCTCTTGAAGGTCACTTGGGAGTGTCTCGAGGTAGGATTTGGAAATTCCCATACTGAACAACCTCTCAGGCAATTCTTAAGCACTCTGAGGCTTTCAAACCACTGCCTTATAATTATCTTAATTTGTTTTTCTTTAACTGAGAGGAAAGCTTGGCATAATACCCTACACCTATAAATATTACAGGGGACTGGCAGGCTTTTATAGTAGTAAGGAAATCTTTTGTCTGGTACTGTGGCACATGCCTATAATCCCAATGACTGGGGAGGTTGAGGCAGGAGGATCTAAGTTTGAAGCCAGTTTCAGTGATTCAGTGAAGCCCTAAGCAACTTACTGAGATCCTGCCTCAAAATAAAAAATAAAAAGGGCTGGACATGTGGCTCAGTGGTTAAATGCCCCTGGGTTCAGTCCACAGCATTAAAAAGAAAAAAAAGGAAAATTTTCAATTTGCTCCCTTCCCCACATCCCTCTGTACCTCTCTGATCTAAGACAACATGGATAATTACTTCCTATAAGTTAATTTGTTGATTATGACTTGATATATAGTTTTAAAAAGGACCAGATATTAGAGAAGTCCAAATCTTAATATTTTAGGGATATACAAATTGCAACTTTGTCTGATTTAACTGATACATGCATCTCGTTTCTATACCTGCACAAGCTAGTATGGAAAAATGAAATGGAAGATGTGGTTATGAGGTCATCAGAAATGAAGGTCTGTCCCTTGGCAGATGGAATTGTAGTTCCAGGAAAAAAATAGAAACATAATATCCTAGTTAAATAAGATAATTAAGACAAATGGAATTAATCAAAAACTTGTCATATTTTTAATGTATGAGGGTGTATTGTAACTCATAAGGTCAATTTGGCTTAATTTACTCCATCTCTGAAGCATTCCTTTCCCTTTTATATTAAAAACTAGATCAGTTGATAAAAGAAAATAGCAGAAAAAAGTATTCATATGGATAAGGGGCAGAGAGGTGTCAGAAATGAAGAAAGTTCAGCAATGAAAAGTGATTATCAGGGAACTCAGAGAAAGAGTTAATGACATAAAAAGATATTCATGAAAAAGTAGGTGACAAAATCAATATATTATGCAACTCTTTTGTAGGCACAGCTATGAAGTAGTGCTGTGTTTTTCCACCTCTTTTGCAATCTTCCCTCCTCAGTAAACCCTGACGAATGTGGAGAGTTAAACTAAAATGAAAATAGTGAGAAGTGATAAACAATCGTTTCCCAACCTGTAGAAAACAGGAGGACTTTTGCTGTGCAAGCAAGCAAGCAAGAGGCTTATGCAGTAGGGAACCTTCAGCAGGCCATTTTGAGAAATTAGATTAGATTATGAGAATGAATGAAAGATGACTTTTCCTTGCCCTTACTCAGTAGAGGCTCTTGTAGAGAGTGACCTCACATTTCAGTACCCATGTGCATAGGCCTTGAGCTAAAAGCTTTGGTTTCCTCTTCTAATTTTCCTGGAGCAAGCAACAGCATCCATATTTCTAAGTTCCAAAGAAAGCACAAAACCTGAACTATCTGGAAGTTCTGGTACCTGTGGGGACCCTGTTATCTCAATCCTCTAGCCTGATCTTCAGAGATTTTAATGTACTTTCAATTCTCTACCATATCTTCCACTCTCCTAAGTTTCACGTCTTTTTATCCTTTGAGACTGTCAGTAACAGTAAAAATGGGAGGGAGGGAGGGAGAGACAGAGAGAACAGGGATACGTACTGACTCTAAGTTTATTTTCTGATCTAATTTTTCATCAATATCTCTTGATCTCACGAACATTTTCTACACATCATTTTAATGAGCTCTGCATTCCTACAAATGTTCACTAACTTGTTTAATTAGGAGAATTTTAAATGTGAAGTCACTTGAAATTCAGTGGAAAGTATCTTTTCTGAAGGGTCACTTGCATCTCTTTCTGAATCCAGGCCCTTTCCCTCTCCCTTGGCCTGACTGGGGACTGATGGCATAGCATTTTAATTTGCCCATTTCTAAAACATCTGTTGGCTTCTCATCTATTGCTAAGAGATTTGGTAATACTTCATAGTCACATATTGAGTTAAGCCATAAAAATGCAGACCTATCTACATGACAGTGATTTACTCTTACACATAGAGGGAGAAAGGATTTGAGAAATTATCACAACTGCTTTTCAAAGAGATAACTTTTCTGGACATTGAAATAATAATAATACCTAGTATTTATATTTTCAACCCTACTGTCTCTTCTGGATGGATTCTCTTAACAGCCCTCTGTAGTAAGCCTCATGATCCTCCTTTCCCCTTTGCCCCCATTAAAAACTGAAACAAAGAGAGATGATTACAAAGGTCCCTTTTGTGCCAGGCTCCATGTTAGGAGATAAGAAGAAAAAGCCAAAAAGAAATGCGAAGTGGTCTCTGACCAAGCAGAGGGAATTAGACTTGCAAAAATGTAATGCAATGCTACAGGAACTTTGATAGAAGACTGCATAAGGTCAAGTGGGAGCAATTTAGTTTCTATCATTGATTCCTTAGCATTTAATATCCATTCTAGAAATCTCTGACTCACAGAAGTGAAGTTTGGGTGGACCTGAAGAAACAAGTAGGGAATCCCCAAGTTTGGTCTCCTCAGCTGCCTTGGTTAACCTGGAAGCTCTCATGTTGTTTTAATAGCCCTGTCACCATCAAATTTCTTCATAAAAAGATGGTGAAAATACTGACATGTCCATGTGACAGGGTAATGGTTAATAATGGAAATGAGTAGAAAACACTTGCTCAGTGTTTTATATTAGTGTTGCCCTAATATGCAGCCTTAATCATCTCATTAATCACAGACTAAATATAATCCAAGTTTTAATGTCAAATGTTTGGTGTGTGTGTAAGACTGGGGCTGATATAACAGAATACCATGGACTGGGTGGTTAACAACAGAAATTTATTATCCCACAGTTCTGGAAGTGAGAAGTCAAGGTCCAGGTGCCAGCAGATTTAGCTACTGGTGAGTGCTCTCTTTCAGGTTTGCCAATGGCTGCCCTTTCTGTGTCCTCACATGGCAGAGAGAGTGATCTCTTTTCTTCTTCTTGCAAGCCACTAAGCTCATCTTGAGAGTCCTGCCCTGGCGACCTTGTCTAACCCTGGTTACCTTCCAAAGGTCTCCTCTCCAAATAACATCACATGGGGGTGTAGGATTACAATGTATGAATTTTGAGGACCACAATTCAGTTGATAGCAGTGTGCAACCAACAGTATGAAAACTAACCATGCAATCACATATTTATTATTGTTTTAAGCCTGAGGAAGCCTCATTATCTTCTATGTTTATGTCTTAATGCCTTTATGGATTTTAACTTTTTACTGTGATGTCTCTGAGAGATTTGCATGAAAATAACTTGAGTTATTTTTTGAGGAACTAAAACAAATGGCATAGAGGAATTGACAACGATAAGGTATAAAGAATCATGCCCTTCTGGTATGAGTTGCAAATGAGAAATTTCTGCCCAAAGCCTTGGAATGAAATTAAGAATTAGCATAAAAAGTTAAATACCGAAGTCATGCCTTCAAGCTGCTAGTAACATTTGACAATGTTGGTCTAATTTTGGGATATGTTTGCAGCTAGAGTTAAGATTTTATTACAGTGAGTGGAATAATAAAAATAATCAGAGTAAGAGAACATGAAGAATTGAAGTCAAATGTTAGCAATGAATAAATATTTGGAGGTAACAAATAATGATACTGAGATTTGCTAGAAAATGCAATATCTAATTTCATTTTCTAGACAGAGCAAAAGGAGTTTTGAATAATAAAACTTTTAGATTTAAACACATGAAGGTTTGAATTCTATCAATACACTATAATTCAACAAATCACTAACTTCTCTGAATTTTCTTATGTATAAAATAAGCCTTTTTCTTTCCTCTCTCCCTCTTCCCTCCCTTTTTCCTTTCCTTCCTTCCTTTCAACAATTCAACAATTACTTATTAAGGGTTTATTATGTGCCATTCAAGAGGGAAAATTCTCTAAAAGCTAAAAAATATTGTTCTCATACAAAAATTTAAATAAGAATTTTTTTTTTTGAGAAAGAGTTATAAAAGCATTCAGCATTTTAAGTATATTAAGTGCTTCTCCCTTTGGAGTTGACTTCTGATTTCAGGATTAATGAGCCAGGGGAGTTTTGTTCATGGGTTTATTAAACGAAATAAGATTAGTGGCTTAGATTAAGTTTAAAACTAAGTTCATTAAACCAAATTATTTTGTATACTTCCTCAAACCCCCTGCATTTTCAGGATACCTAAAATAAACAAATACAAACTATACATTCTAAATTTCAGAACAAGTTGGAAATATACCTAATGCAACATTACGTCGTATGAAAGTTTTCATAAAAAATTCATTAAGCCATGAAGGGTTTGATGATACGGCAGAACTGACAGCAAAATGACAAACATGATACACACGTTGCCCTCCTGCCCGCCACAACTGCAGCACCAGCTATTGCAGGATCTCAAGTTCTGGACACTGAGCGCTCAGGGACTGTGATGAGAGTGATGCTGGAAGCCCAGGTCTTTTCCAGCCCTGACCCCATCATTGCTTTTCCTGGGTCCCTGATTTAGTTTATTGGAGCAAGAAAAGAGAGTGTGACAGAACAACTGGAAGAAATCACGCCTTCAAGTTTCCTCCAAGAAACCTCTTGGGAATCGGAGGGAGAGAGTGACTCTTTGCTTATTAATATGCATTTTCCTTAAATGCCTCTGAAATGAACGCTGCCACTGAATCACTAAAGGCAATTACGTCAAGCTATCATAAAAAGTTCTAAAACACGTCTCTTCTCCTCCAGAAACACAAAGGAACATATCCCAAATGTATACTGTAAAAGGCTCTCTCATAGTGAAGTTGCTTAGAATTAAGAGTTACATAAATTGAATTTCAAATTAAATAGGCCTACTAGTAATTGCTCAGTTTGAAATTCCAGGTCTGAGGTTGTCAATGCCATGGCATGTTTACAAGGTCTGAGCATGTCCTTGTCATTTTGACTGTTGTTTTCTTTTAGGGGCGAAAGACATGTTATGTAGATCTGTGCTATTTTATCTGGATTCTGGCAGTTCAGGGGGAAATCTTAAATGTCCCCCAATGGCCCATACACTAAATTCTTGGTCCCCAGGTTATGGTGCTGTTGGGAGGTAGTGGAACCTTTGGGAGGTTGAACCTAGTGGCAGGAGCTTAGATCATTGGGTATTTTGTCATAGACCTAGAAGACTGACTAACACACCCAATATTCAAAACTGTGAAACTAGAAAAGAAGAGTTTGGATTATCCTTGGTACTTTGTTGGGAAAGAAGAGGTTTGAATAAATTAAGTTCAGCATTAGCAGAAAACCTGAAAAAAAGTAAAGCTTTTTGTTTGTTTACTAGCTTTGGACATCAAGTTTCTGATTAAAGAAAACAGTTTTGTAGAAGATTTCCATTTTAAACATATACTCTCATTATTGATAGCAGTCTCAAGAGAATAAATCAGCGCGTTTCACTCAGCAATTGGGTTGTTTTTATCTCTGGATTCTGAGTATTTTATAATGGATACTTCCCTGTGCATTTTATCTGCTAGAAAGATTAGAGCCCAAATCCATAGCCCACTTATTTCAAATTTATCAGACTTTATAGCAAGTACTTTATATACTAATATCACTTTTAACTATCTTTTCTTCGTTTACTTTATCCAGTTTATTCCACCTATAACAAATAGATTTTGCCTTGTTGTATCTTTTTCTGAATTTTCTTGGAACACAGTGGAGTAAAATTAACAATAATAACTCCTAATAATGTTAACATGTTCAAGGAAATTACAAATATTAATATTCAAAAATCAAGTGCCATTAGATAATACTAAAGTAAATTACTTGAAGTTGCAGTCTAGAAACATAGTGTTGCTAGTTTTTTTTTTTTTTTTTTTTTTTCTTTTCCTATTGATTCTAAGTACATGTAAGTCCTGACTACATAGAGCTGGGAGAAGAAATGGGAATTCTTCTGTTTGTTTTTAAACCCTCCCCCCAGTACAAAATACGTGGGGGCTCAATCCTCTTTAGATGGTGCCTAATGACTGCTTAATCTTCCCTGTTGTCAATTGCTGATGCTGATGATTGATCATTTGTTCCAGTCCAACCATATTAGTTGTTAAATTATTGAAATATTTCCATTAGAAGTATTTGGTAGAAAGGCCTTCCCCTAAGCCCTTAATCCTGCCAGTACCTCTCCTTCATTCTGGCTATCCTCTCACAAAAATCCACCAATTAAAGGGTTAATGATTGACATAAGGGTTAGGCTCTGGTGCCCTGCTCTATTCTAATTGATTAAAATCTGCAAGAAGTAATTCTAACTATTTTGAATATCCTCCTTGGACTAGATCTATATCTGCAAACCAAGGTAAAATCTTGCAAAACTAACTGGTAAGTTGGAGTACCAAAATGATAAAACAAAAAATATAACCTCTCCCTATTTTAAAAAAGACTGAAATTAGAAGAAGCATTTAAAATCATTTCAAATAAAACCCTCAACCAATCGATTAACCAATCACTAAGCATTTTTGAGTTTTTACTATGCTTTGGTGTGCTAGGCATATAAAGAAATATAATACCTGGTTGGGGAAGTGACAATATACTGGTGACAAGATAATTGCCAACACAGGCAAGGAATAGATGTCATAGACCTCAGAGGATGGAGAAAGCACAGGTGGAGTATAATTAAGGAGACTTATTGGAGGAGGTAGAACTTGAGTCTTAAAAGATGACAAAGATTCACAGAGGTGAAGATAACAAATTAATTCTGGCCTGCAGAATCTACGCTAAAGGTGCTATGCACGGTCTTTGTACATGGAGGAACCAGAGAAAAACCTAACACTGAGGTTTGGAAGCATCTGCTTTCTAGAGGACACAAAGAAGTTGTGAGGCCTCTTTGTAACATATAGTATGATAGGGACCAATTGTTTAGCCATGGCAGTAGAACACCGATTATTGGGTGGGTCTTGTCCTATCTGCACTTGTAAATATTGATTGGGTGAAGAATCTAGATAAAGTGTTGTAGAACATTATCCTCAGGCTCTGGGATTTGGGTTTGGCATTAACTCATTGGTACTGGGTTTGGTTTTCTTTTTTCCCCACTGGTTTCTGACTAAGCATGAAAACTGTAACTTTCCAAGAGGTTTTAAGGGAGCAGAAATATCTTTCAAAATTAAGTGAAAGGGGCTGGGGTTGTAGCTCAGTGGTACAGCCCTTACCTTGGACGTGTGAGGCACTGGATTCAAGCCTCAGCACCACATAAAAAATAAATAAAATAAAGGTCTAAAAAAATTGAATGAAAATTCTATCCCGGGAACATATTCTGACTGCTTCCATAGAATGATAGCACTTAGAGAAAAGCTTTAAGGAGATATGAGAAAGAGGTAGAGAAAAGAAGGGGAAATGTACTGTTTTGTCCTTTTCCCTACACTAACAAACTAATTTGGGGGCAGAAGTTGTCACTTGGAAATTTCTTATGGCCTTAGACACTACGAGATCTTCTTTTCTACGAATAAGACATCATCCAAATGTATCATGGAACTTAAAAGCTCAGATCCAGAATATTGGAATATAATGTAAATAAATTGATTTGGGGAGACAGTTTGTATTTGAATGGGAGGAGGAAAGGGGCAACCTACAAAAGCATCTGCTGATTTTAAGGGTTCTGTTTTCATTCTTTCTTTTCTGTTTAATTATACACTTGATGAGCGATTTGAGTCTCACTTGGTTATCCTTGGACAGTCCCGATCGGAAGTTTACACAAATGCAATACTGAGCATGAAAACTTTAAAGCAACTTTACATTAGAATATTAAAAGAACTATTTCTTAAAAGTATGCTTCTGGTTTCAGAGTCTTTTATATTGCACATAAACCTGCTTAGCCCGCTGATGGTACTCAACTAAAATGGAGTAATGAAGACAAAACAATTGGTGCTTCCTCCCTGCATTATTAATAATTCTTAAAAATAAAAACTTGCCTTCCAAAATTGCCTTTGGTATATCTGACAGGAGGCCTCTACATTAGTCAATTATCACTAACATCTTTTTCACAGGCAGCTTAGAAATCAATTTCTCGGTAATCAATTTGATCCTGCAGGCAATCAAATTGATCTCTGGTTGCTTTTGGACTATCAAATTAACCTAGCATACATGATGCTTGTAAACATCTTTCTTTACCTTTCTATTTATTTCCAACTGTTGGTAGAAGCATTTGATACTAGGGTTTTGAGGATCTTGAATTTTCCCTACAATATCAAGAAAGATTCAATGGACTGTTCTTTCTTATGGAAAAGGAAGTTTTGCTTTACCATATTGTCATGTGCTGGGCCTACTTCTACTCTTTTGGTACCTTGTATTACTTTAAGTTCTCTGCTACGTGACAGTCCATCAAAATTGAAGACAGTTGCATTTAAAAGATTCCTTCTCTCATTTTCAACTTATCCCCTTAGGCCACCAACTCCACCTATTTCTCCATACATTCTCTCTCTCTCTCTCTCTCTCTCTCTGTCTCTCTTCCTATGTTAAGGTATGATCAGAACAAAAGAAAATACAATAGGTACTTCACAGGATAATTTAATATAGGGAAAATGTTCAGAGGATAGAAAAAAGCAAAAAGCAAATACTGAGAAATATTGAGGTAACACATAGCTAATAATTGTGGGAAACTGCTACCACTCAGGATGGGAACACAAAAGAAAACCAGTATTTGGAGGAAGGGTCTCGCAGAACTGGGATTCAGACATCTGAGAGGCCGTGGTACTGCTTGTGGCTCCTCAGAAGCCTGAAAAGAAGCTTTGTGGAGCTGGCCCCCAGCCTTTTAGGCAAAACTAGACTACTGCCAGACCTTAGTAGCTCAGTAAGGAACCCTGGGATTCTGGCGGTCAGAGAACTGGGAAGGGGATAAAACTTGCTGGTAAGGGCACCACAGTCGTTTGGAAGAGGGCTTCTGTGAAGTATTCACTCAGCACTTGGGTTTGGGAATCTGCCTTCCTGACGGTCTTATCCTGAAGGGTAAGGAGGGTGATGACATTGGTTATAGACATGCCTAAAAAAAAAAAAAAAAAAAAAAAAAAAAAAAAAAAGACCCAACAGAAAGGAAAAAATCACCTTCTTAGAACTTAACAGGAGGCCAACTGGAAAAGGAGAAATATATTTGACAGATGCCCAGCTCCAGCATCCAAAAGTTGAGAAAAGGATGGATTTGGAACAAAGAAAAAATAGCCAGGAAACTTACTGTTAAAAACTCATTTTAAAACTTTTTGTTAGAAAATTAAACAAAAGCAGATCAATATTAATTGCATTTTAAGAGAAGGATTAAATTCCAGCCATATCTTTAGTCTATTTATTCATACATATCTGCATAGGAAGAGTTCCATCAATCTTTCTATTTATTCTACTTGGTTTAAAAAAATTATTGTTTTTAGTTTTACTTTCCTACAAATCAAATTTTCTCTAGCTTGAAGATTATGAACTTCTTCTTCATAGACTTCTTTATGTCTCAAATGTATTCCATTTAGTGTCTAATTTTGTAGAATGCAGAATATCAGAGTACGACTTAACTAGTAAAACACTACAGACTGATTCACTTAAAGAAGTTAAATTGATGTAAAATCAACACCACAGATTCATTCAAAACTTTCCTTGTCAGAGTGGAAAAGATGAAAGGAAAAATACATTGGTGTTGAAATACTGCCTTCTCCTTTTGTAGAGAAGTTAAAGAACACCTTTTCATCGAATAGCTTTGATTTTCAACTTCATCGTGGAGGGAATATTTATAAAATGGTTAATAGCAATAACTAATAGACTTGCTTGTGCTTCTCTGGTATACTGACACGCCACATAAGCAGAGTTATTCTTGTTTACACACTTTCATACTGGCACATAGCCAACTCATACAGTGAGTAGCCCAAATAGGATGTAACTGAGGCTCACTTACATTAGTCTAGATTCCTTTGTGCATCTATGTGTGTGTGTGTGCATACTTGTGTGCATGTGTGTTGGAGAGCAGCAAGGTTATTGTCTCCTTCTGTTGTCTTTCATCACCTAGTGTGAAAGTTTGTTGATAAACCAACAGATGACAAGCCCAAATTCTCCTTAAAGTTGTGCTAACTATTCATTTATACAGATAGAGCACACTATCATTGTGGGGACAGGTGAAGCTGTGAAAGAAGTTACAGAAGTTTAAGGGCATCAGGTTAGTTCTAGCCCTTCCAAGACAAATAGCACAAAATTATCTGATGATTTAGTCATTTACTAATGGAGCTTAATTATGAATTGACTACCTTTTTTTTTTTATATCAGAAATTGAACTCGGGGGGTCAGTGAGCCACATTTCCCAGCACTTTTTATTTTTCATTTTGAGATAGGGTCTTGCTAAGTTGCTTAGAGTTTCTCAAAATTGCTGAGGTTGGCTTTGAACTTTTGATTCTCCTGCTTCAGTCGCTGAGGCTGCTGGGTAATTCCAGTGCTTAATCACACCTGGCAGCTACTTCTTTTTTAAATATGTATTAGTAGTATTATTTAAAAATTTTAGAGAACAAAAGTCAAAGATTAAAAGTGCTGCTCTGTGAATCCAGTGAGTTGAGGTTAACACAAGTGGGAGGTGTCTGGTTTATGTTTGATTCCCAGTGGCTTAGCTAGGTTGAGGGCCTTGCTATCTTGGCCACCTTGGCCCGGGGCCCCAGATTCACAGCATTTTCCCTTTCAGTTCAACAGCTGGTGTCACCCAGTGTGTGCCTTCCTGATAAACACCATTCCCCTGCTTTCCCAGGCTCTGAAACAGCAGGCTCCAGGGTCAAAGTCCCCTGTGAGGGTGGCATCTCAGGCTCCTGGTTTGGTCCCATGTGCCAGGTCTCCTTTCCTCGCTCCTGTTTATTCCTAGCCCCTCAGCAGCTCAGCACAGCAAGCTTGACAGGATCTGTCTTTCTAGACTGTTAATTTCACAGCCGGATGAGTAGAAAGGTAATTTATATGGGTCAGTCAGATTTAAAACGCTGCTGTGTCTTCTGACGAGGTGGAATGAGAGGATTTAAAAGAATTATTAGTGTGGTCCAGAGCGGCCGTCTGTGGTCTCTTCGACACAGTCCTCTACCTTTTCCATTTGGTAAATGCCCCACGTAGCCTCCACATGTTGACTGTGGATTACAACCAAGATGAGAAGCAAGCCGCTGGGGGAAGATTTTTGTTTTCATTTATTTTTAATTAATTGCAAACTTCCTCTTTCATTTGGCTGGCCACGCTCTGCAGATCCTGGTGACACAGGAGCTCTGCCAGCATGCGGAGCCACTGTGCCGAGCTGCGAGAGGCCTAGCAGTGCCAGCCAGCTGGTGTACACTCAACCCTGAGGGAAGGTTTTAAAGAAATCTTCACGCTTGGAATCCTTCTCCCTAAATGCTCCATGTTCCTCCTTCTTAATTGTCTCCTTAGATGATAATATTTATAATTAGAAATCATCCATTTCAAAACAAATTTATTAACCTTTCCAGGGCAAATGAGAGTGCCTAGAGGCACCTTAAGGTAAAGGTCTACAGAGAGGTTGTCTTGCCCTTTGGGGTTTTCCTGACATCCCTGGAACTAGCAGGCTTGTACAGGGAAGAGAAGATGTTAAATAGCAGAAGAGCCAAAAAACAAGGGCTTAGGAATCAGTCACATCTGTTTTGGGGTTAGACTGATGTGAGCTGCATCCTGGTTTGCTACTGAATAATTGTGTGGTTGTGGGCAAAATTATCTACCGATTCCCCACCCACTGATCCTCAACTTCTTCTGTAAGATAGTGGACTTGAGAATTAAATACAGTATAGGTGAAGCCCTCTGAACCTATACTGCTTGCTTTATATAATAACAATTATGAATATAGTCTAACAGGAGAACCGAAGTACAGAGAGTAACTAAATAGTGAGTCCATTTGTCTTAAAATCTAAATTAGAAACCTTCCTGTCCCAATAAAATGATCAACTAGAACAAGAGAAACACCCTCTTTCTTCAGACACCTAGAAAGAGGGAAAACATACCAAGTATGTTTTATCTGAATGAAATTATTAGATATCTGAGTCCCTAAAGAAGAAAGAGGGTCCCCTCTCCACTCCCACTGCCGAACAACTGAAGAGAGATCTGGAAACAGGAATAACAAGAAGGGAGACTGGCTCTGAAGCCTGCTGGTCCCTGGGAAGCCAGATGCTGGGGTTTTAATACACAAATGGAATCAGTAGAGGAGACTTGGTCCCAGCCAGAAAGGGAAGGCAAAAGTAAGATAGCTACTAAGCATTTTGAGTTTAAGTGAGAGGGTGGCCTTAAAAAAAGACACTCAGTGGGTCCAGGAGATAACAAGGAAATGTGGAAACTGAGGAGAAATAAAGCCATCTTGCCTGGGATCTCAGATCCTTGGGGTAGCCTCACTAGAGTTTGGAATTTGATTTCCCAATTCCTGCTTTGTTGGGGAGATCTCAAGTCTAGAAATTACTATGTAATTTGTCTAAGGACAGTAAAATGAAAAGAATATGAAGGAAATGAGTAAAAATTAATGGAATACAATAAAGACAAATGTTATGGTTTGGATGTGAGGTGTCCCCCAAAAACTCACATGTGAGACAATGCAGGAAGGTTCAGAGGAGAAATGATTGGGTTGTAAAAGTCTTAACCCAATCAGTGAATTAATTCCTGATGGAATTAACTGAAGTGATAGGGTGTGACTGGAGGAGGTGGGAATTGAGGTGTGGCTATAGGGTATATATTTTGTACCTGGAAAGTGTAGTCTCTCTCTCTCTCTCTCTGTTTCCTGATGATGTGAGCTGCTTCCCTCTGCCAAATTCTTCCACCATGATGTTCAGCCTCACCTTGTGCCCTGAGGAATGGAACCAGCTGTCTATGGATTGAGACCTCTGAAGCCCTCAAATAAACTTTTCCTTCTCCACAATTGCTCTGATTAGATCTCTTAGTCACAGCAGCAAAAAAACTGACTAAAACAACAAACAATAATGAGTCTCTGTAAAGCCAAACACCAGAAAGACAAAATAGGAAGTTGGTTTTTTTAAAAAATATTTTTCTTAGTTGATGAATCTTTATTTGTTTGCAGTGATGAGAATTGAACCCAGTGGCTCATATGTGCTAGGCAAGTGCTCTACCACTGAGACACAACCACAGTCCTTAAATAGGAAGATTTCTTAATAAGACAAATGAAAAAAGAAAGGAAGAGCATAGATAAAACATGTCAGGAATAAAAAAGATAATTGAATGTTTGTTTGTGTGTGTGTGTGTGTGTGTGTGTGTTCAGAAACTATGTTGATAAATCTTTAGTCAAGAGAAAATTCTAGAAAAATTACCAAATTTATAATGACGACTAAGGAAAAGAATAGTTTTCCAACAGTTACAGAAATTTAATCAGCGATTAAAATTAAACTCAGATAAAATTCATGGATATGAGGAGTTATAGGCAAGTGCTACACATTTAAAAAAGACATAATTTCTCTTTTATACAAACTCATCTAGAGAATAGAAAAAGGGAAATGCTCTCTACAACTTACCCCATACAGATAGTAAAAGAGTAAACAGAAGTTTTCAGAACTGTAGTACCACAGAGAAAACTGCTGACAATTTGATTTATGATAGTGATGCAAAATCATAAATAAAATATTAAATAAATAAAACAAATTTAACAATGTATTAAAACATAGTATGATCAAGTGGCATTAAAATTTAGAAATGCTAAAATGATTAGACATTAGACACGTATTAATTTTATTCACCATATGAACAGATTGAAGAAGAAAAACATAATTATCTCAATAGATTCAGACAAAATTACTTAATAAATTTCAGTACCAATTCAGAGTAAAATACAAAACAATTAAAAAATTCATACTAAAGTTGGAAGAAGAAGAAGAAAGTTCCTTAACCTGACACAGAATGTCAGTCACGAACATGTTGTGCCCAGTGGGGAAGCATCAGAAGCTCCATTTACTACTTTTAAAATTCTTCTTAAGTCATTATCTGCTATTGTCAGTTTATTTAAATGTTTTACTGGATATTTTAACCAATGCAGTAAAACAGATCACTTAATTATTTTAAATGTGAAATGACTGTAAAGCAAAATAATAGTTATTGCTGATGATATGATTGTCAACATGGAAAAATACAGAAAATCCCCAAATTATTGTACCAAGCATCATTTAGCTAGATTCCTTGATGTAAGAGCAACAGCCAAAATCAAAAGTGTACTTTTATATTTCAGTAAAACTTAACAAATGTGTTGGAAGATAAATCTAAAGAAAGAGTAATATCTTTATGAAGATACGTAGAAATTCTTGTGAAGGGCTTAGAAGAGGTATTCAGTATGTGGAGAAATGCCATGTGCAGAGATCACAAGACCTTGAACTAGAAAGATGCCAATTCTCTAACTAATTTACAGAGAGGATTTAGTTTTACAGAACTTTATAATCTGACCCAAAGCATTAGACACAAGTAAAAAGAGCTGAGAACGGTCTAAAATATTATTATAGAATGAGAGAGTAAGGAGGAGAAGGAGGAAAAGAGGAGACTTGCACCACTAAGGGTAAAACTTACTAAATGAAGAGGTGTTGCAGACATGAGGAGAGAAATAATGAAGAATCCAGACCCTACACAAAACCCATCCCTATGTGGGGACATGTGTAGAGTGACCTTGTAAATTCACGAGGGAAACTTGAGGCTGATCAGTAAACAGGACCACCACACTGGTTATCCATGGGGAAAATGAAGTCAGACTCTTTTTTTGTAGGGTACTTCAAATTCTCCACAAAAATATATGCATGTAAGTACCATATATGAAAAAGCACACCTTTAAAATTTTTAAGAAAGAATGTAGAGTAATTCTTTACAACTTCGGGTAAGAGATGTTTCTTAAACAACAAATAAAAACAAAAGGAATAATGATAGACTTGACTTTTATCAATAATGTCAAAAAACAGTGCTTGAAAAAATATTCCATAAACAGTAAAAAGCAACAAATGCTGAGAGAAGATATTTTCTATGTAATTGACAAAGGAATAGTATTCAGAATACATCAAACTTCTAAAGATCAATAAGGAAAAGAAAAAGAATCCATTTGGTGATGGGTAATGGATATCCAAGAGCAGTTCACAGAAGGGGAGACTGGAGGGTTTCTAAACATATGAAGAGATATTCAACTATGCTGATACCCAGAAAGTACCATTAAACTAATGAGCTATTATTTCATCACAAGGATAAGAAAACCTGTGAGTCTGATTATCATCAAATATTGGTACGGATGTAGGGAAGCAAAACCCAGGTAATACTAGCAGGAGGATAAATTAGTAGAGCTTCTCTGGAAAACAGTATTTCATTAATTAGCAATGACGGCATGCATGTATCCTAAAGTTCCAAAATTCTACTTCCAGGTACACACCTCTGAAAAACTCTCATACATGGGCACCAGGGATCATACACAAAGATGGTCACTGCAGCACCGTTTACAAAAGTGAAAACAATGTCATCGTCCATCAGGGAACTGGAGAGAGTTGAGTTTACTTAACTGGAGAGAAGTTGGGTTCACTTAAACAATGAATATCATCCAGCAGTTAAAATGAACTAACAAGATTTACATGTATCAATATGAGCACACCTTACAAGGAGTATACTTAGGAAAAAGCAAGTTGTAAAAAGATACATGCAATATTAATATTTACACAAAAGTGTGAAATATACCAAACAATAACATCATTATTTATGGACACATGCATATGTGATAAGATAGAATAACTCTGAAGGCAACAATGTATCCATATTTGATTAGGGTGTTTTGTCACTCCAAGAAAGAGGCAGGAAGGCAGGTTGCTGGTGAAGATTGATCTGTGCCTGGACATTTTACTTCTTAAAAAAAATTTGAAACACCAAAAGATGTGTATTAAGCAAAATGATGAAACAATGCATTTTGAAAAGGGCAGATATGTGTTAGTTCTGTCCTTTTCTATTTGCTTGAAGTATTTCATAATTAGAATGAAAAATTTAAAAAGATAAGTAACCAAATGATATATAAATTTCAAAGTAAGATTAGATTCCTGCACTTTCTGTGGAGGTTTGGTATGCTTCTAGTCCCCACCATTCTCCATGATATGCATAGGATGGAATTGGTACCTACCAGAATTTTGCTGCAGTTTGTTCCTTGTGGTTTTTGTTATTCAAGCAATAGAGTTTTTATTTCCCCAGTGAGGAATGCACATGTTTTACTATTAATTATACCTTTTAAAATTGAACACACTTTTTGGACATGCTTATATATGCTGCCTCCAACCCCTTCTCCCCCACCCAACTAGAAATCACAGAGAGAAAGAATCAGTCAAACAGAAATGGTTTTTCTGGAAAGTTCATTAACAGAAAGTCTGTGAGATAGACGAATGAGTGTCAACTATGGAGCCAGGAGTCCCAGCTTCTCTCTCTGCTTCCTGTGTGTCTGTTTCCTGAACCCTTTTGTGCTGCAGTTTCTTTGAAGTGAAAGTGCCAACTTTCAATCCTTTCCAACTCTCAGGTTTGGCAATTTTACGAAGTGTGCGCTTAAAGTCGGTCATAAAGGCAGTGTGATTGGAATATACGAATTGAGGAGGAGCAAAGGGCTCCCCTGCCTCAGAGTACCCTTTTCTCTGTCTTTGTGTCACTGTTATGGAATAATGTCATAAAGGCTGAAATTTTTGAAAGCCAATGTGTTCTGAGAAAAAAAATGCCATTTTGGTTCATTAATGCCTCAACAGAAATGGATTTTTGAATAAGCAGTTCAAACAGCATGTTTCCTGAAAGAGTCTGGGAAATAGGACAGGTGTGTTTTGATCAGAAGGTGAGGTAAGCAGGGGCTGGAAAGAAAAAAGCACTGCTGTAGAGGGAGGTCCTTGCCATTTAGAAGAAAGAATGGGGGTCCTGTGTGGGTGGGAATATGGATTTGAGTGGGGGACATGGTGGAGAGAGGAAGACGGAGCAGAATCAAACACAAGCTTTGCAACAGTCCAGGAGAGCAGCTCCCAGAATCACCTCTTAGATTCTAGCTAATGAAGAATCATTTCTTCATTATAGGGAGTTTAGAAAGTTTCTTACATAATTAGAAATGGTATTATGAAATATTGAAGTTTGATATAGTGATGGTGTTTCTATTGTAGGGCAAAGTTGAAGAGGAACCACGGGTCACAAGGAAATGCCCCAGCAGGTAACATGCTTGGTCAACTCCATGGTCCCAGTGGCTCTGTAATGACTCCTTCCTGAGTCTTCAGCTGGATTAGTTACTAGAAGCTTCCATTAAGGTTACATGAAAATGGTATAGGAAAAGTTAGCTCAAAAACTTTGACACAGTGCAATCTGTGCTTCATATGGGAAATTCTGAGTTGGTGTCTACCTTTTCAAGTATTCTACAGGAGAAATTTAAATGTAATTTCCTTGTGTCTTAATTGCTAATTATTTTAACTAAGGGCTCTAAATTAAACATTCTCTATTTTGAAGGCTTTAAGGAGTTTAAAGCAATTGCTGTCACTGGAAATGTGTTTAGTATCTGTTCTCAGGAGTGGAATCTAATCATCCACGTAAGGCTGGTGACCTCAGAAAGACAGCCAGAAGCATCGGCCTTAATTGTATTAAGAACTCAGTGTCCACTTGAATGAAAAACTGCCTTTGACTGGTGGAAAGTTTTGGGACTTAAAAGTTCAGTGTATTTGAGTCTGTTATGTGTGAAATATGTGGAAGATATGTGGAAGATTGCCTCAAAATTTATTGTTTGATAGGCTGACCTGGTCTATTAATCAACTCTACAGAGAAAAAATTGAGATGGGTTGTTTGGGAGTTGAGATGGCACCCCATTTTTTTCTGCCCGATCATACTCTAAATGACATTAAAAATTATACTAAGAAGTAAGTTCTTTCATTAAGATATGCTTCTTTTTTGTTAATCCCACCAAGAAATTTACATATTTATACCTATACCATACACACATATTTATACCTATAAATATATGTAATGTATATATTACATATATTTATCTGTATTATTAATGCTCACTCTTCACCAAATATAAGGATTTCAATACTTAATACATAGCTGAATCAAGTGCTTTCAAACTAGATATCGTTAACTTCTTCCATTTTAAATATGGCTGGCCAAGCCAGTTTGTGGTGGTGCATACCTATAATCCTAGCAGCTTGGGAGGCTGAGGCAGGAGGATTGCAAGTTCAAAGCCAGCCTCAGCAACTTAGCAAGACCCTGAGAAACTCATCAAAACCCTGTCTCAAAATTTAAAAAAAAAAGGTTGGAGATGTGATTCAGTGGTTAAGCGCACCTGGGTTCAATCCCTGATACCTAAATAAATAGATACATAAATAAATAAATAAGTCTGGTTACAATTTTACTTTCCCATATTCATGTGCCTCAAATAATTTTAGAATAAAAAATTTGGGTTACTGTAACAAGAAGTGAAGTAGGATTTATTTTTTTCTCTGAGTTTGGGGCTCTGAAAGCCCCAAATCTGTGGGCAAAAGGTAGTAAATACCTAGAATTCTAGGCAGATAACCAAGTTGCCAGAACCAAATAACCTTCTATAGAGCATGAAAGTCCTATAATCATAATGCACACTCCTACCACCATTTAATAGAAGAGAACTTCTGGGGAGAGAAAAGGAGCGACTTTCCCTGAGAGATATTGTTTCTCAATGAGTGTTTGCTTAGCCAGTTGACTTGCCCACTGCCTCTGTTCTACCGAAAAGGAAGGGGCAAATTAGGAGAGAGGTGGCAGACCTTCCAGATGAAAGAAGGGCTGGGACTGAGATATACATCCTTGTTGTCCCTGATTTAACATTTCTTGTTTCCAAGAATTTTCTGGAAAAAGTAGTTGAGATGTAGGGGGGCATAATCTTACTAGGCCTGCTGAGTCATAAGGAGTGAAGAGTGCTGGATCACAGATAACCTGTTGGTCATCTGCCAGCAGTCATAGAGTTCCTTCCAAATCTCATGGCCATTGTCTAGGAAAATATGTTATGGTGTTCCCTGATCTTCAGCAGTGGAGTGTGTTGGTGCTTCTACTCACTAAACTCATAGACATTGAGCAAGAAGGGTAGTGTGTTAGTCAGCTTTCTGTTGCTGTGACAAAACGCCTTAGAAAACTGACTTAAAGGAGGAAAGATTTGTCTCATGGCTTCAGTTCATGGGCAGCAGTCTCTATAACTTTGGGCTTGAGTTGATACAGAATATGATGATGATGGGAGCAAGTCCTAGAGAAGGCTGTCACCTGATGGCAACCTAGAGGGGGAGAGAGAGAGAGAGGGAGAGAGAGAGAGAGAGAGAGAGAGAGAGAGAAAGAGAGAGAGAGAGAGAGAGAGAAAGAAGAAGAGAAGAAAAATGAGAAGGAGGAAGAGGAGGAGGAGGAGGAGGAGGAGAGGAGAGGGGACAAAAGCAGACCCCCAAAGGACCCACCTCTTCCAACTAGGCCCCATCTTATAAAGTTTCCACCATTTGTCAATAGTTCTGCCAGCCTGGTACCAAGTCTTCAACATACAAACCTTTGGGAGACGTTCCAGATGCAAACCATGATAGGTAGTCTTGTCCTAATTGGCATGGAAGTGCTGCCTTCCCAGTCAGGGGACAGTCCCCTCTCTCAGACAAGATGTGCTCTTCTTTCCATGGGAACTAATCCTCGTGCAATGTATCTCCACCTGTCTCACCAGGTCAACAGATTTTAACTGGTGTCTGTGCATGTAGCCTGATTGCTCTCCAGTCCTTCTTCAAAGGAATGATCTTAAGGAAGGTAAACTGGTCATATGACTTGCCATATTAAAACTCTTTGATGGTTCCCATGATCCCTTAAGGATAATTCAAATGCCTTAATTTTGCTTCCCTGGTCTCCCTAGCTTCAACTCTTGATCATGTGAGCTTCTTTCGGTACTTCTACCTTGCCAAAGTGCTCTTTCACTCCTAAGTTTTCACAGGAACTTCTACTCTGCCAGGAGCACTCTTTTCTCAGAAACTCCCCTCCAGCTCCCATCTAGGTTGGACCTGCTAATTCTTACTTGACCTTCACTTAGACGATTAAATGTCACTTCACCACAACACACCTGACCATTAATTCCTGTAACATTTGCTGCTTCCTCCTGCGTGGGAGTGAAAAACCTGCCTGTCTTAGTCACCACACCAACCTGGCCCAGAGTACATACTTAATAGATATTTGCTGAAAGAATAAGAGTTAATTAGGGACCATTTAATCCTTGGGCACTAAAAAGATGAAGTTAGTTACCTTAATCAGATCAAAACTGGGCCTTCTGCCCACACTGTATTAACATCTGACTCAGAGCAGATGCTAACATTATATCAAGGTATCAACTAGAGAATAGTGAATACAATCCATCATTTTTTAGACAATAAGCAAAAGCAAGAACTTTAGTGCTTATAGCAGAGTTCATCCTGACGACCATGAGTCACATACCTTCTCTTAGACTCAAACTGTTTATCCCCAAGCTTTTCTTTATTTGTTGACTGCAAGATCATCTGTTTATTCTTTTCAATTTATTACCCTGTAAACCCAGGAAAGACTGAAGCATTCAGAGCTATACTGAGAGGCCAACTTATGAACTTTCTGCATGGATTTTCTTCTCTCAGACTGCTCAGTCCTTTCTGATCCCACTAGCTTCATGTGAATTTGCTCCCTTGAACTTCCCAGGAGTGTTTGCTTTTTTTTTTTTTTTTTTTTAAGTCAAATTGGGTGCTTTGATTATTGTATTAATTTGCTAGGAATACTACTACAAAGTACCACAAACAAACCAGGTAGTTTAAACACCTCACAGTCCTAGAGGCTGCAAGTCCAAGATCAAGATGTCAGTGGGGCTGGTTCTTTCAGAGGGCTGTGAGGAAAAATCTGTTCCATGCCCCTTGCCTGGATTCTGGTGGTGTGCTGCTAGTCTTTGGCATCTCTTGTCTTGGAGAAGTAGTCTCTGTGAGTTCCTAATTTTTGGATTCATCTTCATGTGCTCTTCATGTGTTCTTCTCCTGTATGTGTCTATAGCCAAATTCTCCCTATTTATAAGGACACTAGTCATATTGGCTTACTCTATTCTTGTATAAACTTACCCTAACTTAATGTTAAATAATCTTAAATAGTGATATCTATAACAACCCTATTTCCAAATAAAATCACATTTTGGGGTCTAGGATATCAAAATATGACTTTTTGGAGAATATAATCCAATACATATACTTACAAGTAAGGGAAACTTTTATGTAAGTGAAAAATGGAATTCAGTGCTAAAGAATAAGGTGGTTTTGGGGCTGCTCAATTATCTTCCAGACACTGCAGCTGTGAAGAAAGGGCTACCTTTCTTTGTTTTTTAAAAAATATTGTTAGTTGTAGATGAACTCTATCTATCTATCTATCTATCTATCTATCTATCTATCTATCTATCTATCTATCTATCATCTTTTTATTTGGTGCTGAGGACTGAACCTAGTGCCTCACACATGCCAGGTGAACATTCAGTCCATGGGCTCCCTTTCTTCTATCCTTAAACAATTGAATTTGAAGCTTGGAATCCTTCAAAGAGAGAGAAAGTTGAATTGGCTAAGCTTGGGTTATATGACCACTCCTTGACTGATGGTGTGGTGGTGAGAAGACATTTTGCTAAGAGAATCTGTTGGTTTTCATCAAGGGAGTTTCAGCACTTGGATTTATTGTTCTACCAAGTCTGCACACAAGGAACAGTGAAGATAATTCCCCCAAAGGAATCTGGGATTTGTAAATGTTAGAGACAGAAAACATCATGTAGTATCCAAAACCAAACAAACCAAACAAAATAATTCTTCACCTATTTTTTTAATAGAGGAAATAAGAAGTATAGTTTCTTTCTGGTATGAATATCAGACCCTGCCAAAACCAAGTGCAGAGCTATGCCTAGGCAGATGTAAGTTGGGAATTTGGGAAACCCTTTAGTTGTATTACATGCTGACACTCTTTGCTGTGTGACATCCTTTAGAAGAGACACTGACATCTTTGCATGAGCTTAGCATGTGGACATTTTTAGGGATAGGGATTTCCAAAAAGTAAAAGGGGAGAGGCAGACATCAGGCTACTGTAATTCCTTTCATTTTTGTCTTTCATGCCAATCCTAGTCCTAGAGGGGGTCTTCGTGGTCTTGCATACAGAAAGCAGAACCAGTCCTTGGTAAAAGGCAGTAAGAATTCTCCCAGTTCCGGATACCAAGGTTTTTATTCACTGGGTCAGCTAACTTACTTGTCTCATGTCCTCCGAAGCTGAAGGTGCTAACTCAGCTTCTAAAAGTGTCACTGTGGTCCAGGGCACAGAGTATGGGCTCCAGAATCACTGGGTGCTGGGAGAAGGCTCTATAGGACTAAGTCAAGTGACAGATTTCCTCTGGACCTCAGGGTTCTCCCCCACTCTAACCGTCCTCTGCCTTCTGTGCAGGATGAGTATAAGTAAATTGTCTAACCTACTTTGTGTGGTAGTAGAACATGAGGCCTCCATTCTGAAAAGGTGTGCCCTGTTCCCCGAAGGAATCACACAGAGAGGCCCAGAAGAACTGAACAGACTTGCTATGTTTCTCTCAGTCTCTTCCCCATAGCTTCTCTTTGAGTCCAATTTTCTATGTAATGTCTAAGCTTCCTTTGTCATGTAAAACTTTGATTAAATAAATGCGTTATGCTTTTTTCTTGTTAACCTGTCTTTTGTTATAAGCATCTTAGCACCTGCTGTTTGGACCACCTTGCTGATGGTATTTGTCCGTCTGCTTCTCAAGTCCCTCTCCTCAGCCACTTTGGCCCTGCCTGCTGAGTGCAGGAAGTTTCTGCCCTCTCTGTGTACAATTCCAGTGTGCTCTTTAGGTTTGCTGGACTTCTGGAGTCTGGCTAAAAGTATTGAATATTCTACCGGGGATGTTAGATTTAGAAAGTGAAATAAAACGAGTGAGTCACAGCCTCTTCTACCACCAAGCTGACCATGTAATGAACACTTGTGGTTGTTTGAAAGATCGGTGAAGCAGCACCATCAGCACCTGTCACTCCCCAAAATGTGACTTGGCAAGATTAGGATGTTTTATCGGATTAGCTCAAGGCTCAGTAAGTTCGAAAATTTACTTAGAAGATTAAATAACCTTTTATTGTGACTGCTCTTACCTTTCTGCCCAAATCTTGTCTAATAAAATTTCCTCTGCAGCCAGTGAGAGTAGAGAGAAAGATTATAGTTTGGAGAGTTTCGGAAACGTGTGCACATCAGAAATTCACTATACACATGAATACTCAGCTCTGCAAACGAATGGGTGGGATGGTTTCGTGAGGCTGTTGACTTTGCCCAGCTTGCCAACAAGTACAACTAGAAAGTTGTCGCTCTTTTTTTTGCTTGTTCCAACCTGTGCCTGATGCGCCCAGACTTGGGGAACTCCTTCCCCTGGTGTAACCACAGGGCTCTGCTTACAGAGCCTACTCTTCTTTGCACAGGGCTCTGCCCTATTTTCCAGTTCCCACCTCCCTCTCTCCTTCCTTCTTTGTCTATATGTTAAACACTTTTACTGATAATCTCTGGTAGGAAGGGTTAGATGCTAAACTAACACTAGTGACCTTCTGGAAACTCCACCTGGTATTTTAAATTTTTATTTAAAAAAATCTAACCCCTTTTCCCAAGTCTCATTCATTCACTCACATCTCCACAATCTTGTCACAGCTTAGTAATCCTTATAGTAGATTTTTCTTTGAGCCAACTCACATTTTAAACTTCAGTCTATGTTTCAGCTCTTATCCTAAGCAGTAATATCTATGGAACAGTGACTTTGACCTGTAAGTTATGTTATTTCTAATACATATTAAAATAATATGTACCTATTAGAAGTTCCCTGTAGACTAGCTGTAGTCACCTGACACAGTCCCAGTAGCACCCTCTTGGTCTAGTTTAGTGGCAGCCAACGGAACGTCCTGTGATGAAGGGAATGTTCTCTATCCACCCTGTCCAATGTGTCAGCCATGAGCTGCATGCGTGAGCTGAGCACTGGGAACGTGGCAAGTGCAACCGAGAAACGGAATTTTAAATTTTATTCAACTTAGTCAATTAAAATCGAAACAGCCATATGTGGCTTATGACTACCGTTTTGGTAAATAAGGATCTGTATTTTCAGATGGTTGGACTAAATTATCTCTCAACTTTTTCTTTCTCTAAAATTAAAAAAAGAAAGAAAGAAAGCTACTGGGGGTCTTAAAGAGTAAGAATATCTCGGTAGGCAGGAGAGTAGAGTATCTAGAATAAAAATTTCCAACAAGAGGGAGTTTTTCAGTATGGTTAGTGAACGGCACAGTACTTGGCACAAAGTAAACAAACAAACAAAACCGTGAAGGGATGGTCGCTTTCACCAACCCTCAAGCCCTATCACCAAGAGGGCGACTTTAGTGAAAGAGCTTACATTGAAGTGACCTTGATTAATTAGAGCTGGAATTTGCCCTGTTATCTATCAATCTATCGTGACAATTAATCCAGGGTTTGTTGCGTGCAGAGCGATTTGTTAGGAAAGGGTACAGTCCCTGGAACCATAACCCCTGGTCTGTGGTCAGGAGCTGCTGGTCAAGGATGCATTTTAAGGAAGTTGTGCTTTCTGGAGCTAGAAAACTTTCAAGCTCAGTTCTTTCTCCAACTTCGTTTCATCTTGAACAAACACAAGAGTGCTTGTAGAGAGAAATTCTCCTTCAAAGTACACTCTTCTGGTGATTACCAGCAGGTCCACTGGCAGCGGCTGGATTGAGAGTCTGAATCAGCCCTGCTGATTACCTTAATCACCTTAATCACAGAATTCACCCTCCCTGGAATGGCCTCAACACAGAGAGTGGCAGAACAGCCACTCCAAGATGAATGTTCCTCCTTAGAACATATTCACATGCATTTAATGAAGAGCTCGTGATTTCTATTGGGGACATGAGAATTTCAAGGCTTTGTCACCCTTTCACTAGTTCCCCTTGTTAGCAGTGAAGAGTTTTTCGAGACTTCGTTAGAACACTCAGCACATCCCAGAGAGGTGTTGCTGAGTCCCAAGGTGAGCATCTTTCCCCTGCCTGCTCAGGAGCCACCAGAGCAGTCCATGGCACGTTCTCCTTCTCTTTGTCTTCATTCTGAAGGCCCCCAAGCCCCACATACTTGGGGACGGGGAACTCCCCATTCATTCACTCCCAGAATAAGCAGTAGCATGGCAAGTGCTCTTCATCAGGAACAGTTCCAAATGGCTTCACTTGACAGACATTCACTTTACTAGGATGGCACCAACTGAGTAGTCCAGGAACTGGGCAAGTTAATGGCTTGTATTATTTTTCAAATGCTACCTAGTATACAAGGAAAACAAAAACAAAACCAGCCTGCACATTGGCATGAGTACTGTATCATGGGAATTTTTTATCTTCCAATGATTTTGGAGGTTTGAGTTGGTGACATTAAGCCACCAGAGACGGTTCATTCCCTCCCAGCATCACGTTTGATAAAAGTTGTCACAGAAATGATGGTGATAGGATTATTGGTATCGCCTGCGCCATTAGATTTTTCTAGGTATGGCTCACATTCTAAGGTTATGATAAAATGACCTCTTTACTGAAATAACAAAGCATTAATATCAACTGATCTCTTCTTACTAATATTTAGAAAAAAATGCAAGGAACAACGCAGATTTTAGTTAAAGCTGGAAGTACCTTAATACACTTATCAGAAAAAATAATTGCCTGTAATAATTAAGGATGGTAATCTTGGAGTCAAGAAGACTTGGTTTTGGATTCTGGTGTCTCATTTCCTTCTTCTGTGGTCTTAGGCAGGTTCTAAATCTCTGTATTATCTAGCCAATTTGTCTATAAAATGGCAATAAGAATATGTGATTCACAAAACTTTCTGTAAAAGTAAAATTAATAAGTGAGTGGTAAATGATTACAGTAGTTTCTAGCATAAGGTCATACAAGGTTAAAAACCAAGCAAACGATAATTAGTACCCAATAGCATTATTATACTCTTTATCCCTGAGAACTTGTTTTCCAAAATTGTTTCTAATTTAAAAATATTAGACTATTTAATCTTTGGAACATTCTAGAATATATTTATTTAGAAAAAAGTAATTATAGGGAGCATTTTTATTATAACATTGGTTGTCCTTATTCTGTGCACTTCATATACCATATTCACATAATTGTTACAATAATCCAATGATGTAGATATAGAGATTGTCCCCATTTTACAGATGAAGAAACTGAAGCACAGAGGATAAACAACTCACTCACAATTACCTGGATAGTCATAATATCCAGGTTATGATTGAGGCAGCAGGACTTTAGAATTAGTGCTTTTATTTACTAAGTTATCTTTTAGAATCAGAAAGAGAGATTTATTTATAATTATAAAATAATCTAATATAAGAAAATTTAAATGCATGTATAAGTAAATAATTATTGGATTTCTTTGAGTCAGATAACTGCATAATTTGTTTTCCCCATCCCTTTGGATGAATATCCTTATTCAGTAAACTCCTATATTTAATTTAATACTAAGGGTTTCATCTTTTCTAAAACAACTTAAAGTTTGCTGCACAGAGGGTTTTTTTTCTTTCCAAATCTTTTATTCTTATAAGAAAAAATCTCTTCTATTTACAAAGATCATCCTGAAGAGAAAAACAGCCTCTAGTGCTAGGGAGATGAAGGGAAAGTGAAGAATGTGAGAAAACAAAGATTGTTTACTCAAAAATCAAAGTTTTAGACCAGTTAAAAATGGATTGAGGAATCTGGTAGTGACTTAGCTCTGTAATGAAATGGGTCTTAACCCCCCGACCCACCATCATGCAGGCACCAGGTTAATGAATTGTAGGCACAATAAAAACTAAATTTTGGGTGAAATTATATGCCATTGCAATATTTAAAAAATTGGAGATTTTCAACAACATTGATTCTGTGAATAGGCATATTTTGAAATACACAATTAAGATCATAACTATATGTATGCATCTAATTTAAATTTTATTTGTTTAAGCAATATACTGTTTCCCCTTTTTAGTAGATCTTCTATAAGCTTGTTTTAACAATTCTCCTTTTGGAAATTAGATTATTTGTTTCCCATGATAGCTCTACAAAAATTACCTTTGTGTATGTATCACTTACTCTCCTTGCTGGCCTCCTACTAGTTCACTAAGCTGAAATCTTTAAATTTTGAAATATATTATCAAATAATTTTTTTCTAACACTATACCCATTACATTTACTAGGGATAAAATGGAATGCCTGGGTCATATTACGTTAGCTAGTGTTGAATATTATCATTAAATAATTATATTTCATTTTAAAATTTGCAAATTATGAAGAGACTGAATGGGCTACTGGTAGTTTTCTTCTTAGCATTATTCATGCCTTTCTTTCCTTTTTTTCAATGCCTTGTGCAGTCATACCTGTATTTTGATTAGAATGTCAATAATATTTCCTAGTGATGTTTAACAGTTCTTTCTATGTTAAGAATATCTATACTTACTAATTTAAAAATAATCTTCTGAATTTGTCATTTGCACTTTAATTTTGTGATTTCTTATCAAAATGTTTCAAAATCAAGTCATAGAGTGGCTTATTCAAAAGCATCATAATCAAATATTACATTTGCTTTAATAGTCGTGGTAACAAAAGGACAGGTTTGCAGATTCTGCCTTCCAGGCTGTCCTTAGCAGCGATTAGCCTCAAGACACTGAAAAGAGAGGATATGGCAGATTTACCAAGTGGCCAGAAGTCACTTTTGTGATGAATCAGCATAGTGTGCCAGAGACTCAAACACTTTTCTTATACCCTTCTCTCTACCTTCTCACTTCTTTCTCCTGGTGTGTCCACATTCAAACTACTTGAAAATTTGTTTCAAATTTCGTCTCTGTTAGATTGTAGTACTGGAGCTATTACACCCTGCTTTCTCTGTCTCTTCATTTTGTCTGTATGTTTTGCATTTCCTACTTACAGATGCTCCTTTTCTTCTTTTCAAACACAACTTTCAATGAAAAAAGAAAAGATGGGAAAAATACCTTATTTTTTTCACTGCTTTTGAAAAGCAAATTAAATATCCTAAGGGCTCTCCACTGTGGGGACCCGATGGGGCTATTGTTAGCATAGGGCTCCTAGCTCTGTACATGAACCTTGCATTAATAATTCCCCCAAGGGCTTAGGGCATAAGAACTTTTGACACACAAAGCTCTGCTGAGACTGCTTATTCTTTCGTTTCTGTTTGAAAATTAGATAAGGGTCTTACCAAAAGAAGACATTGTTTCAAATGAAAAAAAAAAAATCACTCAGTTTCAGCAGAACAACATCTGAATCAGATGAAGAGGAAGAATAATAGTCTTGACAAAAAGGATCTATGAACAGCCCAGTAAGCACTGGGTCCTGCCAGAACTCTCCAGAAAGTGATGAATGTTGGTGAGAGTTGTTATCATCTCGTTCTACTTTTATACAACCTCCAAATCCCAAATCAAAATGGATGTTATTTTCTCTCCAGCCCCTGACTCAGCTACCAGCAAGAGGAAACTGGGTGGTCAACCTCTAGGGGAACCTCTCAAGTGACACTAGCTCAGATTCTTGTTTTATGCATTACTCAAGTGCCAGTGTGCTCTTCAGCTTTTTTCCAAATTCCTTTAACTTGCTTTCAGGAAGATCTCACATGCATATTCCAATGGCTCTTCCTCATGCAGAAAATCGGGATGATTTTTAAGAAATCCTCCAAGTTAAATCTTTTCCTTCTAGACCCTTCATTTCACGTTTGTTCAGTTTTAAATGAGACTTCCGTTGTTGATTCACTTGGCGCCCAGCTGTATAAACCTGGCAGATTGGTCTGGTGGACTACTTGTTTCAGCAGCCGGGTGTTTTTCCATGATAGCCTTTTCTGTACAGGGAGAGGCCAGAGATGTGGAAGTTCAACTTAAAAACCACACGGTAAGTGGCATGTGTGTGGGCAGTCTCTGTCGGGTCCCAGGTGCTTGCTTTGTGTAGTTTTTCTCACATTTGTGGAGTGTCCCCTGCTGTCACTCGAGGTGAGCAGGATCGTGTGTCAACCTGATTTTACCAGGTTTCCAGGCACCATCATTCACCATTAGCCTGCTACACTAGTGCCATCAGGAACCAAAGTGGAGAAGAAAGTCGTTTAGAATTTCTCACTTCTTCCACGAATCCTGTCTCGACACTGTCAGCTACAGGCTGTCCCTTAACACATTTCCCAACCTGCCAGATCACAGGTATCCTTCGGGGTACTCTCTTCAAAAACAAGTCTACACCCCTCTCCTGGACAATCCTTCTTCAGTGGGTTTAAAGGGGGAGGGCTAGAAATGTGTCTTTTTAAAAAAGTCTCCCCAGATTTTAAACATATATTTAAAAACCATTTCAAGTTGGGTCTCATGAGTAGGCAAATTTAGGTCTTCTGTCTCAAAGATCTGATGATTTAATTACATCTTAATTCTTGTCCTTGAAGTGTACCTTATGCAGAGATTTCCAAGAAAAAGAAGGGCAGTTTGATTTTTTAAAAAGGTGGCCATAGGGACTGGAGTGTGAAAAGATAATTAAGGAGCGAGACAGGAAGGAGTACTTCACTGAAGGAAGAGGGACAGGGTGGGGGTGAGCGGGGAGATGGAGCACTCCAACCATCCAGGCGGCAGCATAATGACCTCCTTCTGGGTCTTCCCGCCTCAGGCTCGGGGCCCTCGAACCCTCACAGCTGTCACAATCAGCTTCCGCGGGCCTCTCTTTGATTGCGTTACTTCCCCCTCTCAGAATTCTGTGCCAATGCCCAATTACCTCTCAAGCCAAATTAACACTCTTAATCACAGACCTCGAAGCCCTTCACCCTCTGGTTTCCTGCACCTAATGGCAGTTCTCGCTGTGCTCGGGTTTGCTGCGCCGGCTCCCACGCTCTCCGTACCAGCCCACTGCGCCGGCCAACGCCTTTTCCTTCCTTTCCACTTCTTCCTTTAAATGCTCCTCAGAAGTCACTTCTTCAGCATTCGATTTTCACTTTTCTGATTTGCTGCCCAAGATGGCTTTTAAATTCCTCCCAACTCACTAAACTTTAACCAGGTTACTTCCTGACTCTCGGACCCTGACCTCCCTTTGCTTAGAGCATTTGTAATGCCTGAGAAAACCTGTCATGGCAAATGCTTGCTGTCTCTGCCCCCTTTGAGAGGCATATAAATCTTCTCCCCTCCTCTATCTAGCCAGTTCCGCCACCCAGGACTTGGGAAGCATGTCTTTGAAGCGTCAACCCTGAAGGACGTAGCATTCCTATCTCCCTTCTCTGCACTTGAGTGGATTCCTAAGTTTGATAGGTACCAACCAGCATGCTCAGATGGCCTCATCCTCGAGAAAAACATCTGTGAATCCAGGAATAACCTAATGTGCTCAACACATCCCATGATCAATCCACCTTCTGGCCAGGTCCTCTAGTACTCCTCCACTAGCTGAAACGAAGGCTTAAAAACGGGTCTGCCTTTTGTTTCAATAGAGTTGAGTTCAGTCTTCTCCTTCCCCCATTGCAATAAGTTGACTAAAATCTTCCCTGCCTGTTCAACTTTGTCCAGTACAATTTTTGTTTGGCATAACTGTTATGGGGCGCAACTTAAGAACAGACCAATCACCACTGAGAAGTCCAAATGTGAGAGTCTTTACTAAGCTGGTCAGCCAACTATTTCATACAATGTCCCAAAAATGGTTATTGGGAGAACAGCCCAGACCATAGGGTTGCAGGGGTTTTTATACCATAAATCAGTATACCAATCATAAGTATCTGTTGTGATTCAAAATTACAAACTAACATGAGATCTAAAATCATTAGCAGAGGGGGAAGTGGGTCAAAATGACCTTACTTAGGTACAAATTAAAGAATGGTAACTAACATCTAGACAATTGCTGTTGACATGGTACAGTGCTTAAGAAAATAGGAAACAAAAAAAGGACATTTTTCATTATACAAGAATTGCCATTTTGTCATTTTGTATTGCCACCATGTCATGCTTAAGCAACTGTTGATGGGTACAGAGGTGGTGCATTCCCATGGGAGAAGCATTTCCTAGGTAATACAGAGTCTCATAGCAAAATGAAGTCTGTTTAGTCATTGCCCATATAGCTTGGCCTACAACTTTTCCATGGAGTCAAATCTGTCAGCCCGTCACAATAACCTGACACCCTAGAGGAATAACTGACTGTATTCATATACAACACTACACTTCAGAAAAAATAATACATGTATGTTGTATCTCTAAAGTGTAAGGCTCTTGATATTGGTGACCAGGCCTCTCAGTCCTAAATTCTTCTGCACAGGACTTCTCATTAAATCAAAGGAAGGGTTAGGGGAGTGTCCATATACCATTAAGCTCTCATCCCATGGAAATGATGACAGGCTTTCAAACATTCTGAAGATATATTAGAACACTTTTCAATAGAAGAGTAAATGCTGGTCTATATTTTAAGTGCTGGGGATAGTTTTCCAAATCAGAAAACACAGCACTATCTTCCAAATTTACACATTGCCGATTTAAAAGGTAGGGTCATTTGCTCTATATGAGTTTTGGTACAGAGCTTCAGTACAATTGAATGGAATCCCAGATCTGGTTTTTCAGTTACAAGGAATGAGTCCTATTAGTAGAAAGTATTAAACAGAAACAGAATGAAATTTAAAAAAAAAAAAAGAAGAGAAAAAGATGCAAAAAAATTAAACAGTAACATTTTATTTATTTATTTTAAATTATTTTATTTGTTCTAATTTATTTTATTTGTTCTAATTAGTTATACATGACAGTAGAATACATTTTGACACATTATATATAAATGGAATATAACTTCTCATTTTTCTGGTTGTTCACGATGTAGAGTTACACAGGTCATGTAACCATTTATACACATAGGTAATAATGTCTGATTCATTCTACAACTATTCCCATCCCAATATCCCCTCCCCTCACTTCACTCCCTTCTCTCTATTCCAAAGTATTTCAGTTCTTCCCTAGCACCCCCATATTGTGAACTAGCATCTGCATATAAAAAAAAATCAATCTTTGGTTCTTTGGGATTGACTTATTTTGCTCAGCATAATATTCTCCAGTTCCATCCATTTACCGGTAAATGCCATAATTTCATTCTTCTTTAAGGCTGAGTAATATTCCATTGTGTATATATACCACAGTTTCTTTATCCATTCATCTGTTGAAGGGCACCTAGGTTGGTTTCATAGTTTAGCTATTGTGAATTGAGCTGTTACAAACATTGATGTGGCAAGTCACTCTAGTATGCTGATTTTAAGTCTGCTGGGTATAAACCTAGGAGTGGAATGAATGGGTCAAATGATGGTTCCATTCCAAGTTCTGAGGAATCTCCATACTGCTTTCCATATTGGTTTCATCAATTTGCAGTCCCATCATCCATGTATGAGTGTACCTTTTCTCTTCACATCCTCGCCAACATTTATTATTGCTTGTTTTCTTGATGATTGCCATTCTGACAGGAATGAAATGGAATCTCAGTGTACTTTTGATTTGTATTTCTCTAATTGCTAGACATGTTGAACATTTTTTCATAAATTTGTTGATGGATTGTATTTCTTTGTGAAGTGTCTGTTCAGTTCCTTAGCCAATTTATTGATTGGGTTATTTGCTTTTTGGTGTTAAGTTTTTTGAGTTCTTTATATATCCTGGAGATAAATGCTTTATCTGAGGTATGTATGGTAATGATTTTTCTCCATTCTGTAGGCTCTCTGTTCACATCATTGATTGTTTCCTTTGCTGTGAAGAAGATTTTTGATTTGATTCTATCCCATTTATTGATTCTTGATTTTACTTCCTGTGCTTTAAGAGTCTTATTAAGGAGGTCAGTTCCTAAGCTCACATGATAAAGATTTGGGCCTGCTTTTTCTTCTACTAGGTGCAGGGTCTCTGTTCTAGGTGCCTAAGACCTTGATCCACTTTAAGTTGATTTTTGTACAGGGTGAGAGATAGGGGTTTAATTTCATTTTGCTACATATGGATTTCCAGTTTTCCCGGAACCATATTTTGAAGGCTATCTTTTCTCCAATGTAAAGCATGAACATTTTATATGCAACATATGCACATGATATACACTTGTCAGGTTTTATATATATATATATATATATATATATATATATATATAAATATATATATATATTAATTGATTTGTCAAGAGAAAGAACCAGAAATGCTTCTTTGCTGCAGTTTCTTCAGGTAAATGTGGGGGAATATTATTATATTGAGTGTGGAAACATGACTTTTTTCTTTCTTTCTTTTTTCAGTGCTGGGGATGGAACTCAGGTTTTTTTGTAAGGTAGGTAGGTGGTATACCACAGAGCTCCATTCCCAGCTGGAAGTGTGTCTAACAGAAGTATGTATTTTATAAGGTTGTCCTTTGTGGGAATGGGAATATAGCTCAGTGGTACAGCCCATGCTTAGCATGCCCAGGACCCTGGGTTCAATTCTCAGTACCAAAAAAAAAAAAAAAATCTTTTGTAAGATTATACCGTTTCAAAATTTTTCTGTTAAGCATATGAGAAAGGAAGTTCAATTGCTAAATAAATTAAATAAAAACAACAAAGACGTGTAACATTTATTTTCTGATCTTCAATTCTACCTGAACCATTCTTGTCTTCTCTCAGTAAAGGCAAATCTACTCTTTGGTTATTTTGTTCAAAATAAAGGTTCCTTTGCTCTTGGGAGACATGAGTTTTCTTGACTATGCTGACTTGTCTTGGGAATCACAACTGCTTTCAGTAGTCTGTCATTAGAAGGTAACGTTTGCTAGAGACCCCAAAGAGATCCCTGCCTTGCCTTTCCTGGGAATATGAACAATCAGACAATTAATTAGTTTTTAACTTAAGGACCGCCCCCCATAATTTTGGACACACTCTTGCTGGGTTTTCTATAAATATTATTTTGGATTCTAGGTATTAATAGAAATGTAATGATTGTCACTTGAAAGGGTTAAAAAAATCCCATGAGATATTAATAAAGTATCAGTTAATTTTTAGAATTCTGCTAAATCTTCTGACCCTGTTCTTAAACTAAAGAAATAATACTTTGGATTACAAAAAAGCTGTTGATTACACTTAACATTTATTTGCATATGGATGTGAGTGTATACATTTGAGAACCATTTCTGAAAGTAGAAAGGGCAGATGGCAAAATTGAACTAATCTGCTAATCTCTTGCATCGAGCCAAGATTACACAATTTTCTGTCATTATGTAAAATAGTCCCTCACAACTTGCATATAGATACTGGTCTATGGCCAAGTTGATTAGACTTTTTTTTTTTTTTTTAAAGAACAAATGACTTACAGTTAAAACTATTTCTATTCTTTCCATTTCCTATCTAGAAATAAAAATGGAAAATTGATTATGTAGCTGCAGTTCATTGTTTTAAGCTTTAGTAAAAATCATTCTAACAGGGACCTGAGCTATTCATGAAATGGGCTTAATATTAGAGACTGCAATTTACCCACTTCCGGGGTTTAACAGTTTTTGTTGTTATTGTCATTTTCTTTTTCCCTTAAGTTATAAGACAATGTGAGCAGCTAGACTTTTATTGAGCCTACTTTTTACCCGTGTTTTAAAACCTGTGAAGGACAGAACTGTAGAGGTGAAGTCCTCAGTGGTTAACTTACCACCTGCCTCCTGCCCCCACCCCATCCCCTACTCTGTTAGCCCTCTTAATTTCCTTTGCCTTTTCTCTTCTCTAAACATTCTATGGTTCGTCCACCCAAGCCTGACCGCTTTAGCTGTTCCTGAGCCAGTCTTGATCTTGTCTGAGATGAAGTGCCAGGGTTTGAACTAGCTCAGAAAGAAAAGTTAGATTTTAAGTCCAAAGGAAGTGAACATTTTGCTCATAGAGGAGTGATGTCATAGAACAGGTCTGGTCCCCAGGAATTGAAGAGTCATGCTACCCCCATTCCTTGACTATTGCTTGCCTTCTCCAGTCCCCTCACTTCACATCATATTTCATGAAACTGCCCTGGCAACTATTTTAAAGGAATATAGTTTGGGAGGACTTATTACTTAACTCCAATAAATCCTGAGTTTTCAAACAGAGATGATACTATACAACAGTACCCAAGCTTGAATATTGTTTTGTGTGTCATTTTCTTCCTCGAAGAGAAGCTACTGATTTGAGAAATTAAAAAAAGTTTCTGAAGGAGGAGCTTGGTAAACTTGTAAGACAAACATTTCTGGAATTCCAGGGTACTGAGAAGCCTTGAGACTGAAATTTTCGTTATAAAAGCCTATAAGGACATTAACCCAGGTGGCCCCAAGTCTCAGTGGCAGAGATGTGCAATTCATAGAGAAGAGATTGTATTAGGTTTTAATTGCTGCTGTAACTAACTACCACAAATTTCATGGCTTAAAAGTATATACTATTATTGTCTTACAGTTCTCTAGGTCCAAAAATCCCATGTGTGATCTTGGTTGGCTAAAATCAATATATGAGACTGTGTTCCTTTTTGGAAATTTATTTGCCTTTTACAGTTTCTCAAGATTCCCTGCTCTCCTTGATCATGGACCCCTCCCTTCATCTTCAGAGCTTGCAGCACTGTGGGGAGGTATAAAATTTCTAATCTCCAAAACCCATGGCACGTGCTTCATTAATGGCTTCTCACTATGAGCTACATATCATATATACAAGACAACCTGACAATGTTGCCCTGTCTTTAGCACTCTAGCTAAAACTCCATATATTTTTCTTGCATTTGGGGAAGCATGTCAGAGTGTATATAACAAATATGGCCTTATTGTAATGACATCTTTATACTCATTGCTGCTTATAGGAAACCAATAATTTGCAATATTCATTGTTTTTTTATTGGTAAGAAATTACTTATCTCACAAATAATGGTGGGTTAACTCAGTCTGCCATGAAGGTTAAGGTCCAGTCTTATAAATTGCCTCTACAGACAATCATAGTGGTAGCATCTATGGACCTTGCAGTGTGTGATCCTTGCTTCTTTTCTTTATGAAAGGTATTGTAGCTTGCAACTGATCTAGGGAGGTGAGAAGAGGAAGATCCTGTCTTGTTTATTTTTGACTGCAGCAAAAGCTCTCAAACCTTAGAATCACTTGAAAGGTTTGTCAGAACACAGGCAATGGGGTCCCACCCTGAGTTTCTGATTCCATAGGTCTGAGAGGGACCTGCATTTCTACCAAGTTCCCAAGTGATGTTTTTGTTGAGAACCACCATCCTAATATTTCAGTCTCAGACCTGAGAATGCACTGAAACTGATTTTCTTTTTAGATACTTCTGAGACTTACTGCTAGTGACTCAGCTTTAGTTGACCTTCTGTGGCATTGCCAAAGTCACTTAATGCTTCTGTGTTTCTATATCACTGTCTGCAAGATGGAATATGTCCTCTAAGGCTTAACGATGCTTAGGCTCACATGAATAGTGCTATGGATTTGCAAGTATTTATTTTAAAGTATTATTTTGCAGACTTGGAAAATTCCCCAGAGAAGTTATGGTTAAGGCTCTATATAGAAATTGAAATCCCTCTTTGGCTTTGAAATCATTCACTCTTGAGCATTGGCTTATTTGGGGGGGAAAAAAAGTAAGCTTTTTCGTTATCTCTGTGAAGTTAGAATTAAAAATAATTTTTAAAGTCAAACTGTCACTAAATTCTAATGCCTGTTGATGCATTTGGTCAAACTTTGAACACATAAGGAAATTTTAAATGGTAAGTTAGGACAGTTTTCACTAATTTTCGAAGGTTGTAGATCTAAAAATTTAAAAGCATGTAAAAAGGTACTATTAATTGCAATAAAGTTTGTTTCATTTGAACAAGAAATTTATTTGATAAGAATATTACCTGACATTGAAAGATTCTTTGCATCAGAGTCCCATACTGCATATGTTCTATTTTATCTCCAAGGTCCCAACCTTGACAAATTTTTATCTCTGTGTATTTGGAGTAATAACTCACAAGAAGACTCAGGTTTTTCATCTGATGTTGATGATAATGCAGCACCATCCTCTGCACAGTTGTTTCAAAATCTTATAAAGATTCTATAGTGAAAATATTTGGGGGCACTGTGGGTCACTAGATAGTTGAGATCTTACCCACTAAAATATATTTAGATCCTGCAAAAATTACACGAATAAGAATTTTTAGTGGATTTCTGCTTTCTTAGAGCACAAGGGAAATCTCTATGACAAATGCACAAAACAAAATAGCAATTAAAACAAAAAGAAGCTAGGTGCAGTGATGCACGCCTGTTATCCCAGCAACTCAGGAGGCTGAGACAGGAGGATTGGAAGTTCAAAGCCAGCCTCAGCAATGGTGAGGTGCTAAGCAACTCAGTGAGACTCTGTCTCTAAATAAAATACAAAATAGGACTAGGGATGTGGGTCGGTGGTAAAGTGCCCCTGAGTTCAATTCCTGGTACCAAACTAAATAAAAAAATAAACAAAAAACCGAAAGAGGAGTGAGTTACTTACAAAATGGGGAAACTTCAGAGGCAAAAGTTAGGGTTGTCCACATAGAAACCTCTGCCAGTTTTGAGAGCAGAGAATAAGCCTTGGGTGAGCAGTGAGATGAATGAGATGAACCTGAAGAGATAATGAATTAAAATGTAGATTTAAAGAAGGTTCCTCCCACATAAAGGAAGCTACCCATAAAGCAGCAGAGAAAGCAGAACAGATTAAAAATATGAATGTTTAAAAAATCATGGAGGATAGAATGAAAAGAACTAACATACATCTAAAAGGCATCGAAGTTAAATAAATACCTAAAAACATAATGGATAAGAACATTTTCAGACTTGATAAAATCCAAACATTCACCAATATGGGAATCAGGATAGTTCCCAAGTGGGATAACTAAAAATAAATTCACATCATGCAAATATTTAAGGAAAATTTTAGTATATTAGTGACAAAGATGGTGACAAGAAACAGAGAGAAAACACATGCAACTCATAAAGATATAACAAATAGACCAATGGTACTCTCTCCAACCTCAATAGTAGATGCCAAAATACAGTAGACTAATAATTCTAATATGCTGCAACAACTATATACTCATTGAAATTGGATTTTAAGAACAAGAGCAAAATAAAGATATTTAAAGTAAATTAAAATGGGCAGATTTTACCACTTCACCTATAAAGGCTATATTTCAAGCATCAACCATAAATGGAAGAAAGATTCGAATTATAAGAAAGAATGGTGATTGAGAAAAAAAGAGCCACTGAAAGAAATTTATATTTTAAAAATCTGTACGGCATACTAATTTTAGTAGCACCTAAATTGAGAGTTAAAAAATAAAAATAAAAAACAACAGCATGCATGTCAGGAAAGAATGACTTAAATCAAATTATTCTGAAGTTTTTGTGTTGTTTTTAGGAGAAAAGATTGCCTTTAGATTTCTTTAATATGCCTGATAAAACTTCAAGAATATCTATTAAAAAATAGAAATAGAACATACAACTTTGAAGCAAATTATTTGTGGTTTCTATGCAAACAAACAAACAAAACATACTATTTTCATATAATTTTTGAAATCAAATATTTATTTAGGATAATAAAATAAAGCACAATAAACTAATAACATTGGAACCATCACAAAGCACAGAAAACCAATGTTTTTACTAATTTTCTGCTACTGCATTTTCCCCCATAGATTTTAGCCTTACACTTCTTAATTGCCCCTTTATAAACACTGATTTAGAAATATTTGCATAGAAGGAATGGAAAGATAATAGACAGAAGGAGAAATTGCAATGAGAAAATGCAAATAAACAAAAAAATTCATTATTTCATCTTTGATTATGGAAAAGGAGATGATGGACAAAAGAGGGACAAATAAGCACAAAGTCAAAAGAGTAGGAACAAATACAAATATGTTAATAAGAATATCATTTAGTTACTCTCACAAAATTATTCAGTCACAAATCATTTCACAAAATCAGTGGATAAACACAGAAAGCATCTATGCCCATGGATCTTGAGGTTTTCTGAGGATTAATTGGTGAACCACGCTTTGCTGGCTAACCAAGGAATATCATTCTCGTGGCTACGACTGAGAAACACACAAGCATAATTCAGTCCTGTACTGCATTACAGCTGCTAGCATTCTACTTTCCCCAGCGAGTCCTGTGGCCAATTCCAAGACTGGGTGCATGGGCAAATGTTCTGCTTCCATGATGTGAGAATAAAGACATAAATATTTATAAACAGCATTTTGGTACAAATAACAATGATTGTAATTAAATTCACAATATGTTTATACTATAAATAAATATATATGAAATAAATTTCCCAGTTCCAGTAATTTAACTATCACCCATAAAAAGGAGGGATTATTGAATTGGATTTAAAAGGAGCATAGAAATCCAGGGAGATTGATGGTAAGAAAAGGGGTGAGGCAGAAGAAGATAGGCAGGAACATGCAGAACAAAATAAAACAAGAAGAACTTTCGGGACTATTGCAGATGATTAGCAAGGAGCTGTTAATATTCTATGGCTGGATTTGGTGAAAATAATAATAATAAAAAAGCAAGCCAGCAAGTTGTGACAACTGAATTACAATTGAATAAATAAAACTTTAACCACAAAGCATTATTAAGGATAAAGTCTATCTCTATAAAATGATGAGAGGTTCAATTCATCAGAAAAATACAATTCTAAACTTGTATGGATCTAACTAAGTAGCACCAAAATGCAAAATACAAAACATGATAGAACTATAAAAATATCCACTAGAGAAGAAGTTCACAAATTTTTCATCTCTGGTTAATTTGAGGTCTGGCAGATGAAAAAAATGTAATAATATGGAGGATTTGAACAATGTATCAACAAGTTTGATTTAACAGCATATATAAAAGCATATTCCCAACAATTGGAGAACATAGAACATATATTCTTTTCTATTACACATGAAATTTTACATGGTAGTGGTTTACACATTGCAATATAGACTTCAATACTGTTAAGATAGAAATCATTCATTGAGGGAAAAACTTAGAGTTCTCATCCACTTGGAAATAATAGATACCTAGAACTGAATAATTATAAATAACATGCAATAACTGTAATATATTGTACATATATATGGTTTTAATACTTATAATAGAAAAGAAAAAAGTTCAAAATGAATTTGATGATTATTCAACTTAAGATTTTACAAAAAGTATCAACAAAATACATCCAAGGAAAGTAAAAGATAAATATTAAATGAGAGGAATTAATAAAATAAAAACAGATACAATGAGGAGAATCAATGAAGAAAAAATTAGTTTTCTCAAAAGACTGTTTTTTAAAAATTTTTTGATAGATAAACCTGTGGCAGAATTTACCAAGCCAAAAAGACAAGGCACAACAGAATATCATGAATAATTTTCAACTAAAAATTTGAAACAGATGAAATGAAAAGATTTGTAGGAAACTCTAACTTTTGAGAACTGATTCAATAAGAAATGGAAATCTAGATTGGCAGCTAAAAATCATCCCATATTGAAAATAGCAAGCCCATTTTAATCAGTGAATTCTTTAAATTTTTAAGGAAAACAGATAGTTCTAACGTTATACAAACTCTTCCAGGGGGCAAAGAGGAGTTCTCCACAGCTTATTTTCTAATACAAGTATAATCTTTCTACTAAAGACACAGATAAGGACTCTATATGAAAAGAAAATTACAGACCATTCTTACTCAAAAACATAAATGCCCAAACGAAAAACACAATATTAACAAACCAAACCTAGCAGTGTATAAAAAACAATAATACATCATGATCAAGTTGAGTTTATCCCAGGCATGTAAAGATATTTTTAACATCATAAAATCAATTAATATTTTTCACCACATTTGCAGATTAGCAAAATACTATTTGATCATCTCATTTGAAGCAGAAAATCATTTGGTATAATTGAACATCCATTTCTGATTACCTTCTTTTCCAACCCAGCAATGTTAAGTATTTATCAAAACCTTACAGCAAACATTGTTCTTAATGGTGAATTTTGGAAATATTCCTTTTAAAATTAAGGACAAGACAACCCCATCTGTCTTTCTTTTCCACTTTGCACTGGAGTTTCTGACTGATGAAATATATGAAAGAGAAATAAATATACATTTTGGCAAGAAAACAACAAAACTGTTACTTATAAATATTTGTAAATAAAATACAAAAAGTAAAGACAATTTATTAGGATTAAGATGAAAGAATTAGGGAAGTGACCAGATGATATGAGATTGAATACAAAAATCAACTACATTTCCAAATGTGGGCATTAAATTTAAAAATCATCTTTCAGAAAACTTCTTTAACACAGTAAAATTATGAAGTACTAACAAACAAGTTTAAGAAAATATATGAAATGCCTGTGTGAAGAAAATTAGATACTTTATTGAAATACATTTAAGAAAATAAATAAATGCAGAGAGGTCCCCATGTTCATGGTTAGGAAGACTCAATGTTGCTAAGATGTCAATTTTCTCTGAATTAAACGAGAGTTTCAGGGCAAATCCAATCAAACTCCCAAAAGGGGTTTTAAGGTACCTGACTAGCTTATGATAATATTTGAATAGAGGATGAAGGGGTCAAGAAAAGCCTGGATACTCCAGATGAATAAGAATAAGTTTAAGAGAATTGTCCTACCAGCTACCAGACCTACTATTAAGCTAAGTTAATTAAGAGACTGGTATTAGAGCAAGTTTAAAAATCGATCAGTAAACTAGTGAGCTCAGAAATAGACTTCTTCATTTATAGAAACAAGATATATAACTGAGATAGAATCTTACAAATTTTACAGCAATAATTATTTATTCACAGAGTAAAAAAGATCTCATATACAAAAAATATTTCTAGATAAACTAAGTATATTAAGAATGGTTAAATCTTGCAAAGAAGAAAAAATTTAAAAGAACATTTTTATGACTTTAGGGTAGAAAAGTTTTTATATAAAAAAGACAAATGAGAAATTGATGAATTAAACAGCAGATTTAAGCTTCCTTAACTGCAATTTCAAAATCTATAAAACCATACAAAATGAATGTTTATTATGATATGTGACTTTATTTTGTGGCAAAAGAAAACATGAAACTATTTCCGGTGTTTCTTAGATGTGACTATTCACTCATTTTACCCTGGGATATTTAATGAGTTTGGCTATAGAATTCTCTCTAGACTCTGTTAGGAGTATCATAATATATAATATAAGATATACCCTATATAATCTTTCTGAAATTAAAAACAATAATCTGTATCAGAAAGTCTTCTGGTCCCAAGGGTTTTCCATAGGGACTATTAATGAATATTAATATTAAGAATGAGAAACATTTGCATTATTGTGCAAATGTTAATTAGCTCTCATCATTCCACTATGTATACATATTTCAAAACATATTGTACAAGATAAATATATATTATTTTTATTTGTCCATTAAAAGTGAATTAAAAAAAAAAAGAATGAGAAACACTATTCAGGATAGTAGTTATTCCTGAGTGGTGATGGGGAGGCAAGAGAGACTACATAGGTACTTTGCTAATACTCAGCTAAAAGGCTTAAGGGGTCATGATTTTATTTTGCTTTATAATTTATAATATCTTACATATATTGAGTGTGTTATATATTAAATAATACATTAAAAACATGGATAGAGAATCTTAATTCTTCTGTATTTTTTTCATTGTTTATAAAACAGGTAATTTTTTTGCTTCTCACAAAATTGATTTCATGGCTCACTAATGTCAAAAGCTACTTTTTAAACAGCTGCCCTGGAACAACCTCGCCCGAGAGCCCCAAGAGACTGGAATCAGAGTATCAGCTGTCCCTATTCCTAAGCGTTAAAGTGGTTGGTGCTTAATGGATGGGTTGTCTTCGTGTTATAAACGAGGTGAATTGATTTTATCCGAAACAAAAACATTCTCCCTCATCACCGCGAAGGTTTTGCTTTATTTCTTCCCTTTTCCGATAAGTACTAATTATCCCATAGGTAACTTCACCTCTTCCAAAGTCTATTATGCCTCGTGTTGTGAATTTAATGCCATCATGAAAAATAGGCATTGGAAAGTGAAAAACAGCATTGAGCGGAACGGGAAAAAGCCCTGGAAGCGGCTAATGCGACCTGGTTGGACAGCGGATCCCAGTGGCGGGCTGTCTTCCGCGGGTTCGGGAGACCCGGAGCGCGGGTGCTCCAACTGACGGCACCTGCTGCAGCCCGCCCTCCCGCCGCCTGTCATCGCCCAGGGCATTCGGCTCCCTCGCATCTCCTGTGTGTCAATTTAGCAGAACAGTCTTCCTGCTGGTGAGCCAAAGTGATCTGAACACACAGGAGACAAGACTTCAAAGAGACTGGAGAGCTATTTAAGCAACTCTAGGTTTCCCTCGCTGAGGCTCTTGGGGGCACGTGCAATCCAAAAGTGTCGGCACCCATTTGAAATTTGGGATTTTTGCCCAAAGCTTCAGGGATTATTTTTATCGAAGGAATCTCCAGTTTTGTGGCTGCAGAAGTAGAAGCAATATCCGCAGACAGGCCCTCGGGGCAACGGAGATTCCACAAGATGGGGACATTCTCACAGGAAAGTAGCCATCGGAAAGGGGAAATGATCCTGTCAGCTAGCCAAAGCAGCTAGGGCCGAGTTTTCCTTTTTGCAAGGGAAGAAGACATTAGTCAGCAGATGCTCTTGAACTTATTCACAGACTAACTGTAGGAATTAAAGCATTATTCAGATGAAATCTGTCCAGCTTTTTTTAAAAGGGTCAAAATATTTTTCATAATTTGCAATAATCTGCTTTTAAAAACAAGTAAATATTTTGTTTCTTTTAAAAATTAATAAGCTGACTCGAAAATCAATAGAAATATTAATGATGAAAGAACAAATTTTTTTTTCACCTACTAGCCACTACCTAATAAATTCTTCACCTTCCATAGATTTTAGTGTATTTTATTTAGCTGTGTGTGGCTTTACATTATCACTTCATGGATGTTTCAAGAGGGTCTTTTCTATATTATCCCTGAAATATTTTTAAGACTCCATTAATAGATTCCAGATTTTTCAGTTTCAAATCCCAGCAGCTCTGTTTACCAAATTATGACCCCGTTAAAATTGCTTGAATTTTTTTTGAAGTTTTCTCTTCTGTAAAATAGGATACCATAAAAGGCATTTAATTTCATAGGACTGTTGTAGGAATTAAACAGGCTAAACCACATAAGATAATTAAACTCTGATTGACGAATAACTAGGTGTGGAATCGTTAGCTGTCATTATTAACAATAAATATAATTAATAATATTAATATTATTGACTTCAAAATATTATCAATATTTGTTAACTATCATTGTTATTTCTCCATATGTACATTTAGAAATTCTTGATGTTTTCCCACAATGCCAGATTATTATTATTATTTTCTCCTTTTTCTTTCTTTTTGTTGTTCTTCTTTTGATAAAACATGACTTTTTAGAAGTTTTGCAAGAAGAAATTTGGGCCTATTTGTTTAAAACTTATTTTTAAAGTAGTGCAATGAAGTCAGTAGGTAAACAATACTATAAACATTTCCTTTTTACTTTATCACTTAAATTATCAGCAGTTACCTTCAGTTTCTTTTGGTCAGATGAATTTTGAAAAACAAGTTTGTACAAAGAACATAGCCTATTAACAGAAGCAACATATATTATACTCTTCTCCAGTCGGGTAGGTAAAGGTCTGTTCTCAAAGCAATCCTATTTTAAAAGAGTGTAACTTGTTTTAGGTATTTTTAATAGTTGAGCTCCTGGGAAATTTTCATTTGAATGAAAGTTGTCTCATCAACTAAAACAGTAAAAAAATTTGACAACTTCATGCTTAGTCCACACTTCTCTCTAAATAGATGAGAAAACTGAGGAGCTCAGAGGTGACATAGCTTGTTGACAATAGGGGATGTGCCCTACCTAGGAGGAATAGAACAACAAATTAACTAACAATTATTGTTAGGTGTTTTCTGTTCTCTATCTTGAATATGTATGAAATGCCAAGGTAAACACACTTTTTCCTGTTATTTCCATAAAGTGTAGAAAAGCAGGAATGCATTGTTTTTTATATGAAATTTTGTCTGATATTTAATACACAATATGACACGTATCCTTATGTGAATTATTTTCTTTAATCTTTGAACAACCTTCTATGTAGGTTTTTAAAAATATTCTCACTTTATAGGTGAAGAATATGAGGCCCTCAGTCAACCCTGTTAAGGGTAAACCTATGAGTCAAACCCAGCCTGACAGGCTGCAAAATATATGCTTTTTATTTGTCCTGTACTGAGAGAAAGACCACAAAGGTTATTACCTGTGTTATTAGTAGTGAAGTTATAGCTTGAATCTTCCCATAGTCCAACGATTATAATAAAACATTATTATAATGAAAACAACAGCAAGTAGTGGGAAACAAGTAATTTAAAAATAAATATAAGATAAAAAACGTCTTGCTCATAGGAATGACTTAGTGATAGAGTATTTGACACTATGTTGCCCTAGTAGGAAAAACGTTTTGTAGTCCCTTTCGCATCCTATCAAATAAGCCATTGCTGACTCTATCCCACTTTCTTATGAAGGATGAATCAAATATCATCTAAACCAGGTGTTTGCAGCAAAAGGCTTTTTTATAGGGATAAGTTTCTAGCACTTTTCATTCATTAATGATTTTCTCCTCTTCCTAGAAATAACAAATCATAACTTCATCTACAGCCCTAGAGTTAGTCACATTAAGATTATTATGCACATTTCCCAGAAGATATATTTTACATCTTGTAGCAAATGAATCGTGTAATTCTTAAAATTTTCCAGTGAGAAGTTTCTCTCAAGTTGCAGCTTGCTGTTTAATGTTGTTATTAGAGAAAAAAGGGACCTAATTATTGCATCCATCCTATAAAATGTAACAAAATTTTGAGGTTAACAGAGTGATTAATTTCTAACCTAGAAAAGGTTATGCCTGAAGCAGTCAGTAGGTATAGACAAAATACAGTGTCTGCACCCCCCAAAGGAGGGGTAGTGTAGATCTTCTCAAGCTTTTACCATCTTGTGCAACTGATGATTGTGAAAAGTCCTAATTCTCCCTCATCACTATCTTATAGTTTTTCCCTACCTAGTTTATAGAATATACCTTCTCATGTACATTTTTCTGCAATTTTTAAGTTAGCTTAACTATCCATCGAAGCTAATGTGATGCCTGTTACATTTTCATTTAAAAAAAGGAAGGCATTTCCATTGCACAAATAGGTAATAAATACTCAATTGCAGAGAGGAAGACTCAGTGGAGGAAATGATGTGCTAATCCTCAGACCTGCACGCAGAGTTAGGAGGCAATCCAGCCTGGGAGCTTTGGATCAGACTCACAGTTTTATGTTACATCTTCTATAGCAGGAGCTAATAACCACTATAAATCAGAAAGGGTATTATAGAATATAAGGAACTCAGAGTGCCTCTTCCAAAATTGTGCCCAAATTTCCCTCAATTCCCTGAATTGTCTTCTGAGTGTCCTCTGTCCAAAATACTAGTGCCTGCAGGCTGCACTTACTGATCAAATTCCATTTGATGTGGTAAATGAGTCCCTCTCTCCTGTTAGGACTAGGTTATAGTCAGTGAAATTGTTTTTCTCTGGAACTGACAGCACTGCAGTGGTGTGCTTCTTGAGTAATTAGCCTGCCAGTTATATAAGTATTTGGACTTTGTTAGGAGCAAGGACTCAACAGGACAATTTTCATTTATAATAACTTCCATCCTCTGTAGGAAATGGTTAATTTTTCTCCCCCACCCCTTCAGCTTTACCGAGGTTTAATTGACAAATAAAAATTGCATATATTTAAAGTGTACAATGATATACTTACATATTGTGAAACCATTGCTCTAATCAAGCTATTTAACACATCCATCACCTCACAGTTACCTATTTTTTGTCATTAAAACACTGAAGATCTCCTTGCTTAGCAAATTAATTTTTCTAGAAAATAAATGTGGTTATTAACTTTAACGTTCCTTATGTTTGGAAAGATAAATATGTTTTCAGTTTTCAAGGTTCAGTTAGAAATAGACTATTCAAGGGATTTTCAAAAGGTTGTCGAGCTCAATTTCCTCCAGGGAACACAGCCATAACTTCATCCAGCATTTAAACAGTAAGCAGATTAAAGAAGAAAAAAAAAAGGAGTAGATAGATTTTAAGATCCTTTTGTTATAGCATGAAATTGCTGCTATATTTGGCACACCCATAAGGAAATTGCCATTCATGCACAAAGAAGGGCAGTTTATCTAGTTTGTTCATTTTAGGCACTGGAATCCTAACTACAGTGATGATTGAAATCAGGTACTTGAATTCCATCTATAATAAGATCCAAGGGTTCTTCTATTATGAATTTCATCAAGATAACTAAATGAGATTGGCTGAACCAGCGCTGAGCAATGAACTCTATACAAGATGGACACATTTAGCAGGCAGCATAGCTACAAATAATAAACAGTAGAGCTCTGATAGCAACTTGCAGTCATTTCTCAATAAGAATTCATAAAATTAAAGCCAGATAAGGCCAAGGAACATGTTGTCCTCATTCCTGTCTTTCTAATTTATCTACTGTTTCTCTCCCTACTGGTCTTCCTCAGCATCCCATTTCAGGCAGTGGAATTACACTTCCATAGACATGCACCTATCTGTCTTGCTTGCTACCATATCCACAGCAGTGAGCACTGTACCTGGAGTGTGTTCAGTTTTCAAGTAGCAAATCTAGTGAAAGAGCAGAGTCCTTTAATGGATTCAGGAGCTTTCTTGTCTTTTTGGCAACATCTCCCATTGCTTCAGCCTTCGCTTTTTTCTGGTGACCTCCTATAATTTCTTAGTTGATTCTAAGACTTTGGGGTGGCAGAGGAGGTGGAATAATGTTTTTTTTTTTTTAAGTATTCTTTTCTAATTATTTTAAAAGCAACACAATCTGCCATTAATATAAGTCACTGAAGGAAAGAAAAAAGTTTCTTATGTTTCAAAAATATACCAAAGTATATTAAAGAAAATAGATATATCACCCATGATTTCACTGCCCACAGATAAACACTTAACATTTTAGATTTTTGATAAACAATTCATATTTTAGGGTTTTTCTTGTTATATTATGAGTACACAATACAGATTCGACTCAGCTAATACTATAAAGACTTTAACATCACATTGTTTTTTCTTAGATGGTTGTTTTTTCTTCCAATCAACAAGTTTTCAAATATTTTTCTTATTTTGTAGTGCCCAGGCCTCCTGTATGCTAGGCAAACACTCTACCACTAAGCTCTATCTCTAGCTCAGTGGTTTTAAAATAAATGACTTTGGTATTTTATATTTAATTCATTATAGGGATTTGCATAATGATTTTACCATTCTCTATTGGACCTAATTGTTTTTTTTGCTGTTGTAAACAGTGCTTTAACTAGAATCTCTGTACTGATACTTCTGTATTCCTCTTATAATATTTACTTAGGATAAATTCCCAGAAATGGGAGTTCTGGGTCAAAAACTAAGACTATTTTAAAGAAGACGCATACTGCTAACCTTTCCCCCAGAAAGATTGCACCAATTTACATTGGTTGGGGGCATTTTTTTGCTTGAGATTAGCTGGTAGCTAAAATGGGAAATGAGAGAGAATTCACTGCAGCACAGAGGTTATGATCCTGGTGGCTGTGCTCATCCCTCTCTCACACCTTCTCTGTACGCAGCAGCCTGGGGTTGTGGTAGTTCACCCTTTATGCTCCTTGTTGCTAGACTTTGACTTTTTTTTTTTTTTTTTTTTTAATGTAAGATCTTCTCTATAATTCCCTCCCTTCCCGCTCCCCGCCCCCGCCCCCCGCCCCGGGAAATCAGAGTTTCCAATAGCATAGTGTTACAGTTGTAGCATTTTACCTCTTTTTGGCTGCTGGGACTTAACTTCTTTACCAAAGTGCACACGGGCTACATAATCAAATTCAGATAAGGACATAGTTAAATTACCAGAGTCAACATTTGTGCCTAGAAAGTTACTGGGGCTGTAATCTATTATGTGTGCTTAGAGAGAATGCACATTTACTCTTTTGAAATGTCATCCAATGTCATGTGTTAAATAGACTAAAGCAGACTGTATGCATCAATAATCAAGTGAAGTAGGAGTGATGATTGGCAAAGTTCAAATTCACACAATATGAGTTTGCAAAAATGTTAAACAATTAAAGCTTAGAGTCCCATGCCATATCATAAGAACAAATAGTACTGAGTTCTTCCAAGTTTATTGTTTTCTAGAATAATAGATGAAGCTAGGCTGTGCATGGATTTTCATTCAATTGACTTCCAGGATGCAGCAACAATGTGTCTGTATTCCAGTGTAAGCCCATAGTTTCTAGGATCCTTTGATATACTTCAGAATATAGTTTGAGTAGCTGGCATTAAATACAGTAAAATTAACTACTTTATTTTTAACATGAGAGTCAAGGTCTGGTCTTACTTTGCTCTTTTTATTTCTTACTTATCTTTTCTACTGATGATATTTTTCAGATGCACAAATGCAGAGAGGAAATTGGTGTTTCTGATGAGGGGCAGAATCATAGGGCATAGAATCATAGAATTGAAAACTAATTCTGGGAGCCACAGGGTTCATAAAATAATTTTCTGTTTTACAATGATGCTTCACTAGAGTTAGGACAGTTTTAATTGTTTTCAGGGAATTTACTGTTCAACCAATATTTACTGACTGCTTGATATTTGCTTAGGGCTATTCCAGGTCCAGGTCTGGTAATAGAACAATGAGCACAAAATATATTTGTCCTTGCCCTTATGCTGCTTGCCACCTAGCCTGCGAAGAGACACTAATCACATAATTTTATAAACGAATGCATAAATGTAACTGTGGAGACGGATTTAACTCTTCTGAGTTTGGGGAAAGTTTCCCTGAGAAATTGACATTGGGGTTGAAAATGGAGAAATATGTAGGTGTCTCAGCTTGTTTGGGTTGCTATAGCGAAGAGCGTAGACTGGGTAATTTTATAAACAATACAAATTTATTTCTCACAGTTCTGGAGGCTGAGAAGTCCAATATCAAGGTACCAGCAGATTTGGTGTCTGGTGAGGTCTTGCTTCAAGGATGTTACATTCTTTCCATGTTAGAACAGGGTAAGAAGTGGGCCAAAGAGCTTGTTGGAACCTATTTGCTGAGAGCATTAACCTCATTCATGTAGGTGGAACACTCATAATTTAATAATTTCCCAAAGATCTTACCTTTTCATACTATCACCTTGATTATGAGATTCCAACATATGAATCTGGGGAAAATACCAATGTTTGGTTCATTATCCAGGTAAAGAGAGGGTAGACAAGGAGAAAGATGGTGAAACTGTGTTCAGCTGTGTATGAAAAGCGGAGGTAAGTAGGAGTTGGTCATACGTGACTTCCTAGGTCATATTACCTATACTGATTTATTTGTGGTAGGGATGGAACCAGGGCCTCATATATGCGAAGGAAGCACTCTACTATTGGGCTACATTTCTAACCTTAAAGTCACCTATTTTAACATTGATTTTAGGAGAAATAGGGAGACACTAAAGGATTTCAGTAAGGGAGTAATGTTGTCAATTTTGTAATTTGAAAAGATCACTCTAGTTTTAGCATAGAAAACAGATGAGAAAGGGTCAGTGAAACCAATCAGAATACCATTGCATTAATCCAGGAAAGAGTTCTTGTTAACTTTGACTAAACTGTGTGGTATAGATGGAGAAAATTGGACAATGTTGAGGAATATTCAGGATAGAAGACTAACAGGATTTGATAAGAATTTGGAATGTAGAGAGAAAGTGAGGTGTCAATAAAAACATGAAGGCTTCTGGTTTAAGCAATTACTTGAATGGTGGTCCCCTGTCCTGAGTTTAAAAATTAAGAAAAAGGACCTGGTTGTGAAGAATATTTTGTATTTGGTTTTGGACATGTTTTATTGGAGTTTTTGAAATACTCTGGAGGAGATGTGTAGATAGTTGAATATGATACTCTGAGCTTGGAATAAACACGTGGGTTGGAGATACGAGGTAGCCAGTCATGTGGATATTGGGTGCTGAGCCTGTGGATGCAGATGGAGTTACCAGCATGAGAGTTTAAGTGTGTGAAAGGACAGCAAGTCCTAGGTTTAAACAGCTATATTCAAAAGGTGGTCTTGTCTCCTGCATCATTAGCTAATGACACGTATGTCATTATGTTTCATTCCTAGGCTTTCTCCTCTTTTCATCTATCAAGAGGTCAAAGTCTTTCTGGAGTGAGGGTATGATTAATGGTGTCAGAGAATGTCAAAAAACCAAATAAGAACTGAAATGTTAGTTGAGTAAAATGTTATTACAGACATCTGTTCTTTTATTGAGAGTAGTTTCAGAGAAACCATATGACCACGTGTTGGACTGGATTAGGCTGAGCAGTGAAGAAATGAAACATGAAGTCCAGACAATTTAAAAAATCTGTCTGTAAACGGAAGGAAAGATTGGGCTTGTAGTTGGAGAATAATAAAGAATTGGTGGAGTTTTTTAAAATTTTATTTTAATGGTAGAAACTTCACTGTGTGAAACTCAGTAGAAAAGTCCAATGATGGGGAGAGAGGATGGATATACAGGAGAGAGGAAAGCTAATCAGAAGCACAAGTTTCTTACCATTAAGAAAAGCATTGAGCCCATAGTACAAGTGGTGGAAAATTTAGGTTTAGCTAGTAAAATAATAATAATTTTAGAAGTATCTTTTATTTCTCAGAGGGAAAAAAGGGTAGGATAATTGAAAATGTAGATGTGTGTTTGACTGATGTCAAGGACATGAGGTAAATCCCACCTGATGGTTTCTACTTTCTTTGAAAAAATCCTACACTTTTATGAAAAGGTGATTTGCAGAGTTTGAGAGATGAAGAGAGTGGTTTGAGAGAGTGGAAAACTTTTGACATAGTCATTGAGGTAAGTACAGGAGTGACTGAGCCAAAGGAAGTTGATGAGATTAGCAGGCAGTGCTGAGGGACCATCGGAGGCTGGTGATTACCGGTTTACAATGGAGCCAATCTGGCCTATTGTGTGATCTCTGGCGGCACTCAGCTGCTGAGCAGGAGGCAGAGAGTCACACTTTCAGTTCTGGGTTTCCTTAGAGGAGAGTAAAGAATAAAGTAGAAAGGCAATGAAATTTATAGCACTGACAAGAATATTATTGAAACAATGGAAAGAGTGATCTACTGTCATGTACAACTAATTAGAACAAATTAAAAAATTAAGAAAAAAGAAAGTACTCTGAATGATCTCAGAAGAGATTTAAGAAGAAAGAGGGAGATACATTAGGAGGAAGTAAACAAAGCATTAGACTGGAGACCAGGAGGAAGTCAAAAGAGGGAGTTATAAATACCAAGCTGAGAGGACAAGAGATGGTGGTCCAAGAATGATTTAAATCTATTTGAGTTATTGTTTTTGGACACAGAACAATCTAAGGCAAGATTGTACTCATTAGAGATGCAGATATTCAGAAACCAAGGAGCCAAGGTCATCTAGTGGGTCTTGGACAGTTCTCAGGGAATGCGGAATGTTTTGGGAATGCTGGGGAAGATTATAAGCCAGGAAGCAATAGCTTTAGCGACAGTGATCCTGACTTCAGAAGGGCCAGCATTGAAGAGATGGAGAGCTTGATACAGTTGCTTAGTGGGGCTAATGTATTTTTTCCTTTTTTTCATTTCATTTTCTTTTTCTTCCCTTCTCTTTCTTTCTTTCCCCCCTTTTTTCATTCCCCTCCCCCCCTTTTTTAAGAGAACAAGGAAACAATAATTTGAAAGTAGCAGTGGAGAGCAATAGCGTCATTCCCACATCTTAGATTCGGGGAGTGTGGGACATGAGAAGATGATGGAAAGTTATTCCTTGGATAACTTAAGAGCCTCCTAAGAGGAGAGCCTGACAGAGATCCAGCAGAAGGTAAATGGGCAGTCAGAGAAGAGGCCAAAGGTACAGGGGAATTAACTCATTCTGGAATAATAATTCCCGAGGGCCCACTGGAAGGGTATAGAAGTTGGGATCAGAGAGAGGGGCTGGGTCAGGGACATAGAGATAAGTCCTAGAAGAGGTTGAAGTGCTCAGTTGATTCCATCAAAACTCATCACCATAGCTCTGGGTGCAAGGTTTTCTTAATGGCTGGTACCCTATTCAAGATGTGCTTCCGGTATAAATTAACACAAAGATTCTATTCCTTTTACTTTAAATGCAAGGCTACATAAAATTATAATTGCTGGCATGTATATTTCCTGTTTAGTTATTCCAGGCTGCAGGAATTCCTCAACAGTGAAAATTGTCATGTGTGTATTTCCCCGGTGGAGTTGCCTGGCCTGTAGTATGTGAACTCTGACTATGTGGAAATAAATGAATAAGTGTTGCTATTGTGTGTTTGTGTGTGGGTCTCTGTGCTTAGAAGTATTTAGGATGCAGTTTGTCTTCCATTCAGAACTGTGGAAACTTGGGGTAAGTAGCACATGGGGCCTATATGCTGATGCCACCATTCTTATAATAATGATGCAGAGTATAAAAGGAGGACAGATATTCAGGAATGAACCAAAGAAACAGACTTCAGGATGAAGCTTTGTTTTGTAAGAAGCTAGGGAGGATTACACAGACTTGGAACAGATATTTAGCTAGAGATTGGAAGGAGAACAACATACTAGCATTCTTTAAACTGTTGGATTGTCTATTTACCAAACTCAAAAATTTCTCTATGCAAACTCCATATTTCAGTAGTTCACTGGAATTTTGAGATAAAGTACAATTGACTGAATTTTGGGCCTGAAGGAAAAACTCTGCCTTTTTGTGGTCTTCAGTCCCCCAAATTATTTTACATTGTTTTACCTAATCTTCATAAAAACCCTGTGAGGAAAATGCTAACTCATTTTATGAAAGGGGAAACTGAGATTCAGAGAGGTCTGGTTAAATTTTCTTAGTGTTTGTAGCATGGACACAGTCGAGCTAAATTCAATGCCAAGTTTTGTGACTTTTCTAGTGTTGACAACCTCTTAGACATGCAGCTCTTGGCATCACTCCATAGTCCTTCTCAACAGCACTATCTATGTCCTACCCAGTGAATCCCAAATTGTCTCCATAAAGATACATTGGCAGGGTTCTGGAAATTTGGATTTGATAACTTAGGTTTGAAATGAGCAATAGTAACACCTACATCACTTTGATAATTTCCTGACTATTCCCACATATTGAAGATTCTTTCTTGCAAACAGCATATGTGCAATTTCCAATGACTCCTTCAAGGGAATTTTGGATGACAGTTTAATGTTACAACTAATATTGGGGATAATGTAATTAACTTAATTCTTTCCTTGCCACAATTACACAATATATTGAAAGGATACTTACTTCTGAACTCAAATATACAGATGTTTTTATTGAACCATTGCAATCCCTGGGGCAATTTCTCAGTAAAAAAAAAAAAAAAAAAAAAAAAAAAAAAAAAAAAAAAATTTGCATCCTTGAATTAAGACTTTTTAAATATTATCCAAGGATGTGAATGTCTCCTTTACGTTGTAAAAGACATTTATAGTCATTCCTTGTGTGAAGAAATTCTCTAGTCCCTTTCCTTTTTTTTTTTTCCCTAGAATAAATATAAGCTTTTCTTTCTGAGGTTTCCATATACTCACATTTTAAAACTACTTTTGCTATTTCTTTTTATAATCCTGCTTTTCTTTTGTTTTTTGATAAAGCAATGCTTTGTTCTTCTTTCCATGGGATTTCCCTACACAGAATAATGTCCCTCAATGTAATCTTCATCTCAAAAACTCTTTTAGACAATTCTCAAAGTTTCTAGAGGTCAAAAGAACAAATTCAAAATTTTATGGTAACAATCTAGCACAAAAATTGTGGAGGCCATACTTTTGGATAAGATGTACCCCAAAGAACTGGCTGCAAGACTTGTTTTAGGCAGGATATTATTCAGTGGCAGTTTTAATGTAGAGCTAACAGAGTTTCCCAGTAAAGTCCCAGATTAGCCTGATTTGTTTTTGAGTTCATCAGTTTAAGAAATAGAAGAGTGAAGTCTATTTATCAGCATCCAGCTCTTCTATATATTGCTCCCACCCATCATTCAAGGTGGCTAAACTCAGGACTATCACCACCTGACCCAAGCACTGAGAGGTGAATTATGGAATGATACCATTGAGCTCACATGGTTGATGTGCCTGTGGGAAATAAAGGCTCAGTGAAGCACAAAGAGAACTCGCTCTCCCACTTATTTATTTCAGTACCCTTTCTGATATCTATCTGTCTGGATGCACAGTCTAAGGAACAGTTTGTACTATAAATGCAGTTTCGAAATCATGATGTGAATAAGACAAAAGATGGAAGGCTTCCCCGCTTTGTCAAATGAACACTTTCTCAAAGACTTCTTTGCCTATTTACTCAACTTATCTCTAACTGACAACTGACTTTTAAACCTTAAATTTTCCTACAATCTATTTTCCTTTAACCTTTGGAGACTTCAAGAACAATTGCTGACTGGGCGCTGTGCTGTATACCTGTAGTCCCAGTGGCTCCAGAGACTGAGGCAAGAGGATTGCAAGTTCAAAGCCAGCCTCAGCAGTTTAGAGAGGCCCTAAGTAACTTAGTGAGACCTTGTGTTTCAGAATAAAAAATTTAAAAAATTAAAAAGGGGCCTGAGGATGTGTTTCTGTGGTTAAGCAACCCTGCTATATTAAAAAAAAAAAAAAAACAAAAAAAAAAAACAAAAAACTGCTGAAGTTGTCTAAAGTGATTATAACCCTAAAGTCTGACTGTGCATATTCTTTGAAAGATAGATTTGGCTTGAGAAAATTAGTAGTGTGCTTAGAAAAGTACAAGTTTTCAGAGAAATCAAAATCTATAAAAGCATTCATTCAGATCATTCCTGCCCACTAAGTGAACAGTAACTTGACCTGCTGGAACAAAATTCTTAAAATAAATAATCTTAAGAGTCATTTTCATTATAGTACAAATACTTGATAAAAATATTTGTAAGGACAGCAACCTCCCAGAATATATTCCTTTTTAATATAATCCTTATATGTAGCTAAGGATAGACCATGATGGTTAGTATTCCTTTCAGGGCAAGTTATAATCACTTGGGAAAAATAAGACACTTGAAACTCTTGTAGGAAAAACAAAAACAAAAACTATTGTCTATATTTCAAGAGATGTAAGTAAAATAAGGCAAAAATATCAAAATGCCTGGAACAATACTCTGTTGTTACACTTAAGATAAAAGAAAAATTCCAAAGCACAATACAAAAACCCAGAGTATAAGAGAATAAGCGTAGGGTGTGTTCTTGATCACCTAAGGAGTGCAGGAAGCATGGCAGTTAAACAAGAGCAAGAAGCTGTCTGTGAACAGTAAGTGAAGCCGGAACTGGGACAGGCAGTTAGTGTAGAAATAGGGGATTGGGTTAGATGGAGGAAATGGAGGTCATGAAAGCCATCTGCCTCTGGAAGTTGGAGACTGTCCCTGGGAGAATGAATGTCAAGGATCTCCGGAGCCCATTAATTACCAAATTTACCTGCCCTTATCAAGAACTGCAAGCATGGAGCTGCTGATTAATGCCCCCTGGACTCTTGCCTGGCTGAATCACTTTGGCCCTCCCCCTGCCCATCAGCTTCTCACTTTTTTGCATCTCACCTGCAAAACCAGGCCTAGTCACATAGGCAGGAAGGAGAGATAAGAGGGGAGAGAACTGGAGAACAAAAGAGACCCTAACCTATAAAAGATGTAGGATGTGCTCACTTCTGGGGACTCTAGAACATCAGCCATGGCCCCCTTCTCCCTCCTGGAAGAAGTCTGTATTATTACCTTTAAATAAAACCTGCTTAATATGCTTGCCTTAGGGTGCTTCTCTGATGTTATACTTCAACATCTGGGGAAGCAGAACTCATCGCTGGTAAATGGCGGTATCATAAGGACTGTGAAGAGGGATGTTTCCAGGGTAGAAATCTTAGTGATTGTGTTTGGCTCTAGAAAAAGTAACTGCAAGTGGATCTGAAAACTGCCTAAATACCTTCCAAAATATGCTCCATGAGAACAGCATACCGACCATGTTCTCATAAAGAGATGAGAACATGGAGAAAATAGCAAAGCCCATAACTGAAAACTTAGGAGGTGACAAAAATAAAACCAAACCTATTTGTCAGAACAACAATAAAAGTGGGCTAAACCCATTAATTGAAGAACGATACTCTGGATTTGAATAAATAAAAAAAAAAAAAATGAAGAGAATTTTGTGGTCTACAAAAGGCCCCCTGGAAACAAAGCAACCTTAAAAATGTAAAAGAATTATAAAAATATGCCATGCAAATGTAATCTCTGAAAAAGTTATAAACATTAATTTCTCAGTGTAAAAAGTTCGTTCCAAAACATTGAATTTGAGGTTTAAGAAAAATGAAATGTCTCAAAGTATTGTTTTGTATTGAAAAATTCTAGACATATATAAGGTAGACAGAAAAACAAAAACAAAAACAAAAACAAAAAACACTCAAAAAACCAAAAAGCCAAACCAAACGAACAAAAATAAAAGTGATTAGGAAAAGACAAGAATTTGTTTTTAGGGAAAAAACTCCAAGATGATAAAATATACAATCCTTTCACTGGGGATGGCATTGCACACTTGTAATCCCAAGAAGGGCAGCTGAGATAGGAGGATCACAAGTTGGAGGCCAGCCTTAGCAACTGAACAAGACCATTGGTCACTTAGTGAGAACCTGTCTTGAAAAAAAAAAAAAAAGACTGGGAATATAGCTCAGTGTTAAAGTCCCCTGCGTTCAATCCTAAGTACAAAAGTAAAACAAAACCAAAAATAAAATAAAACAATTCTCTAACAAAATATGCTGAGCTGACTTATCTCAAAATTCATATGTTGAAATTCTAACCTCCAGTATCCCAAAATGTGACTATATTTGGAAAATAGAATCTTTAAAGAGGTAATTAAATTACATTAGGTCAGAGTTGTGAGCCCTAGACACAGACATGCACACAGGAAATGTAATAGTGGCCCGCTTCACCTTTTGAATATAGCTCTGAGGTTTATTTTTTAAAGGGATATGTTTTCCTTTTCCTCTTCTCTCTCTCTCTCTCCCTCTCTCTCTCTCTCTCTCTCTCTCTCTCTCTCCTCTCTCTCTCTCTCTCTCTCTCTCTCTCTCTCTCTCTCCCTCCCTCCCAGGGATTACCTTGATTAGTCTGTGCTCTACAGGAAGGAGATATCTGCCAAAGGATCTAGGAAGTGAATATGTCCCAAATTAACAAGTGAATCCTAACACACCCTGGGACCCCCTGTCAGGGCACACCTGGAATGTAGCCTTCAAAGAACTCTTTTAAAATCCCCCTGTTCCTCCTGGTGGGCAGAATCACAGTCTCTGGGACAGGAGTCCCCGCCTTGCTTCTCCTTTGCTAGCAAAGCAATAAAACTTCTTTTTCCTTTTTCTCAAAACTACGTGCTCATTATTGAATTCGCATTGGGGACAAGGACTGAGCTTTGAGTTATAGAAGACTGTGTGAAGACACATAGAGAAGGCAGTTATCTACCAGTCAGAGAGTGAGACCTCAGAAGAAACCAACTGTGCCAACAGCTTAATTTTACATTTCCAGCCTCTGGAGTTGTGAGAAAAGCATGCTATTCATAATAGCAACATGGAGTATAAGTTACTTCGGGATAAACTTTGCAAGAAATGCCAAGCAAGTACCACAAGACCTTAGGATTCTAATTGGGGATATAAAAAGAAGATTTGATGAAATAGTGAGGCATTTGCAACTTTATTATTGGATTTAGAGACTCATTGCTATAAAATTGTCAGTTTCTCTAAATCAATGTAGTAATAGTGATCCCCATGATGTAAGAACCCAGTAAACCACAGCGGACATGGGAATTGACATAAGAGGGTTTATTAAGCAAAGAGAGTGTCTCCCTGTGGGGTAAGAGAGAAAATGAGAGGAAAAGAGAAAGGGCGCTGGCAAGAGAGAGTGTGAAAAGCGAGTAGAGGAGAAAGAGAGTAGGAAAGAGAGAGCATGAGAAAAGATGGCGGGGGAAGCTATCCTTAAACAGTTGAATTCCGCAGGGCTAACAGGGGACCAATAATGGAGAAGGATACTTGCAAGCTAACTGATGAACCAATAGCTAGATAGGATGTTCACAGACTGACAGTAGTAGGGAGGCAGGGAAAATGGCTGCACCGGAAAGGGCGGGGGAGCAGCATTATATTGCACACGATGCTTCATTGTTTTGAATCATGAAAATTTGTTACCATGTTTATATAGATATGCACGAAAAATCAGAAATAAGAGAAAGTTCTGAAAAGTGACTTTCCCTTCTACATTTTAAAGCATAAAGTTGTAATGAAACCAGTGTCACTTTAGTGCATAAATAAATAGATCGGCGAAGTGGGCAAGGATCCAGACATAGAAAAAGGTACATATGGGAAATAAGCATGGAGTAACATTAACAATTGTAGCAAAAAAAAAAAAAAAAATACCCGATAAATTATTTAATAAGTTGTGTAAGGATAAGTAATAGCCATTAAAAAACAAAACAAAATGAAACAAAAACGCATAAAAAACTGGACCATTACTACAGTACTTATAAAAGTAAATTCCAAATTTAATGAAGATGAAATGCTAAAATAAAATTATTAAGTAACCAGAAAAAGATTTAAGGGGACAAAGATTTTTCTTAGATTGAAATAAAAGCCAGAAAAATAAATAAGCATTCAAATATTAAATATATAAAATTAAAAACCCTGACACTGAAAATCATATTACAAACAAGACTGATGAAAATTAAACATTTGCAATTAATGTAATAAAAAAGGAGTTTGTATGTGTAGTATATAAAACACTCAATATTGAAAAGGAATAGATTATTATTTTAAAAAATAGATGAAAAAAAATGTTATAAATGGGCTTCTTTAACCAAAGAAGACCAAGTGTTCACTGAATTATGTACACGTGATATAGATGAGTGTATATGTGCCTTTATATTTCAGCCTGGTTGGTAATCTAACAAATGCAAGAAAACACATGATGAGATATCACCACCTTTCTGACTGGCAAATGTAAAAAGAACCTATCAAACTCAGATTGGTAAGAGAAGAAATTGGTTTTCTCATGTATCGTTGGAGTGAATATAAACTGACACTTTTTTTTTTCCAGAACACAAACTAGAAACATATGTCAAAACATGAAATATGCAATTACATTTCTAAGCAATTATCTGAAGTGTGTAAATATACAAGAACACAAGGATTTATGGACAATGATTTTCACACTGCTGAGTTTCTTCTTTTTAAAAAAGTATATTTTATTGTGTAAAAATTTAAATACACAAGAGTAGAGAAAGAAGGATATATAGTGAACCACTGACAGAATCACGAGTTTGAACAATTAATAACCTTTTTAAAATTTTATTTCATCTGTGTCACCTTATTTTATTGGGGCAAGGGATATGTTAAAGTAAATCCCAAACAATGTAATACACGGCATGAACTCTTCAATGTATATCTTTAACAAGTGAAGATTTTATAATAAAACACAACTAGAAATAGCAACTGTCTTACATCTGACCCATTCAAAATTTCTTAAAAATATGTTTAGAGTTGGTTTGTTTAAACCAAGATCTTAAGTCTACTTTATTACCTTTAATAAATGTCATAAATAAATAAATGTTTAATAAATTCAATATGTCTTTGAATTTCTTTCTTTTAAGAATCTGTACAACTCCTCTCCTTTTTTTTAAAATATGGTATAAATGACTACAAACTGAAATTCAACTAAATGTGTTCCAATATGCCAATTAATTTACTCTTAATTTCTTTATATTTACTATAAAATGGTGAATTTTTAGCTTGATTTAAAAAAATTGACAAGAATATTACATAAGGGATAGTATGTACTTCCTGTTTCAAAATACCAGATTGCTGCATTTTGGTGATATTAAGATCCAGATGGATCTAGATGAGGTTAACCTGATGTCTCCATTATAATGTTCTTCAACTACTTCTCACTAATGGTTTCAGTATCCGTGTTGTTAGTTGCATAGATCCAAGATATCATTAAATGCTAGAAAATGTCGATTTTCTAATTCTATCTTTCTCAATGCATTTATTAGCTGGGATTCTTTAAAGAACTTTTCCTTATCAACTTACTGGTTGCATTGAAATAGATTTTGTACAGGAAAGCCTGGCTTTTCATTTTCTTTTTGTCATTTTTTTTTTTTTTTTTTTTTAGAATATTGAGTTGGTTTCTGAGAAGCCTCTAATGATGGCCATTGGAGGTGTGTGAGGTGTTTATATCCCTAGGAACTTGAGGATTTTCATAGTTTTCATGTGTCTCAATCCACAGTGACATTATTCTGTGCACAAATTTCATTCTTGGACTAGTGGAAGCCTCTTCAGAACCTTCTTGGTTTCTAGCACGTCTGAAGATCCTGGGCATACTTTGAACATAACATCCCAAATATAACTGACCTGGTTTAAGACTCTGCGCCACACTTGGTTTATGGTAAAAGACTAAACTGGGCTTCCAGTTTCTGGTCTCGGTTCACTTAACATATTCCCAACATAGCATCAAAATGTATGCAGTTAGAAAATTCTCTTCTTAGTGTCTTCTACTGGCTTCCTCTCTCACTCAAAATAAAAGTCAAAATACCTACTGAGCATTACAAATCCCCTCATGATTACTCCTCTGTCCTCTGTTCCACCATGTTCTGTTTTTTTGCCACTCTGTCCTCATTTTCCCTCAGAGTTTGGTATTTGCTGTTCCCTCTGCTTGGAATGACCTTCCTATAGTATCTGCATGGCTCCTTTCCTCATTTCCTTCATGTGTTTACTTCCCTGGGTACCCTGTCTGAAATTTCAAATTTGGCATTATCTTAGTCTGCTTGGGCTTCTGTAATAAAGCACCATACACGGGGTAGCATAAATAGCAGGAATACATTTCTCATAGTTCTGGGAAATGGAAGTCCCAGATCAAGGTGCCAGCAGAGGTGGTGTTTGGTGAGGTGGTGTTTGGTGAGGACCCATTTCCTGACTCGTAGATGGCTGCCTTCTTGCTGTCTGCTCACATGGCCTTTCCTTATATGCTTATGGAAGATCAAAACCTTTGTGCTGTTTCCTCTTCTTATAAAGCCAATATTGCCAATATAAGGACCTTGCCTCATGATCTTACTTAAACCTAGTTACCGCCCCTGGTGGCATCTCCATATGTGATCACAGAGGTTAGGGTTTCAAAATATGAATTTTGAGGTAACACAAATCTTCAGTCCGTAGCAGCCACCTCTGCTCATAGTTTAGAGTCCTCCTCATCTTAATTTTCTCCTAAGCACTCATCATTTTGTAACATACAATATATTTTACCTATTTATCTTGTGAATTATCTGTACTAACCAATTAGAATCAAATTTCCACCAAAGAAAATCTTTTCACTTTTTTTTCTTTCTTTTTGGTACCAGGAATTGAACCCAGGGATGCTTAACCACTGAGCCACATTCCAAACCATATATATATATATATATACACACACATATATGTATATATATAATTTTTAGTATAAATTGTATATATAAAATTATATTCATATAATTTTTTAATTCAAATTTTTATTTTATTTTATTTTGAGACAGCATCTTGATAAGTTGTTTAGGGCCTCAGTAAGTTGCTGAGGCTAGCTTTGAACTTGCAATCCTTCTGCCTTGGCCTCCTGAGCCACTGAGATTTATAGGTATGTGCCACTGTGCCTGGCTAATTTTCATCCTTTTTGTTCACTGATTGCAGTGCCTCAAAACATGTGTGGCACATAGTCGCTACTCAGTGTTGAGGCAATAAGCACCCAAAATATCTTCGGAGTTCAAGTAGGCTAGAAAGTTAGGGAAACACAGCCTTTGTGAAAAATAGCCCACATAATTGTGAAACAATCAGTGTCCTATAGGAAATAATTGAATTATGTTCATATTCACAACTGGGAACATTTTAATGTTCATTTATGAATTAAAATACTTCTTTGGAAATTTTTTTATTTTTAATTTTAATTCATTTTGTTGTACTGGAGGTTAATCCAACTCCTTGCATACTCTAGGCAAGCAATTTACCACTGACCCACATCCCCAGCTTACTTGGAATAAATACTGAATTAATGAAGTCATAATAAATAAGTGCAACTATCTGAAAAAGGACTATCAAAATAATTTAAATTCCAAGGCTGATAAGGGCATGTCTAAAATAGTCTTTTTTCTATACTTTAGAATAAACAACTGTGAGGAATTGGCTCAATATTTCCTTTAGTTATGTTCATAACACATTTTAAGCAACATAACAAGTTTACATTACCCATCTTGTTTTCAATATCCATATGGTGACCATTATGCAAATGTTCCTTACAAATAAATGGTGCTGTTTAGTATACAATGTATGTTGTTTGCTGCTAAAACCGTGATTATGTGAAAAAAAAGAGGAGTCATTGAATTATTCTAAAAAAAGGATTACATTCTAGGAGAATTCCAAACAGGAAATAGCTGATACAATTAAACAAATGTAAGGAACATTTTATTTCAACTTACCAAGATGAACAATTTAACGTGAACAATATTAAGATGACAAAACACGTTTGTTAAGATTTTCAAGGAATGGAGTTTATGGAAGATTCTGGAAACCATCTACTAGAAAAACTGAAATCATATGCAGGAAAAAGATGACCTGGAAATGTGGGAACCAGTGTGATACTTTATTTCTCAAACATCCCAGGTACTACAGTGCAGGGAGGAGCCCTCATAATTATTAATGGCTATTTAAAATATTTCAGGAAGAAAAGCACCAAAGAAATAAAATTTAGTGAGAATTTTATTTTTCTCACTCTTCCCCAAATGACATTTTCTTTTGTGGGTTTCAAATCAGACCTTTTGGATAATATTTATAGCCTATTGAATTGAAAGAACTTTGAGAAAGACTGAAACTACACAACACTAAGGCAGTTGAAGGACTTCATTGTGGGTCCACCTGCATCTCGAGTAGATTCCTCCAAGAGACACTTCATATCCTCTATTCAAATTAGAAAATGTTCTGTAATCCTTAGTTATAGACACATAGTATCTAAACCTAAATATTTTGTGGAACTCCTTTGTTATGGAGGAAAAACATTGGGATTCTGAAGGCATAGGAGCTTTCTTGTGATCACATAAGCCAGACCATATGAGACAGGAACTAGAACCCATCATGTCCACCAGTCAGTCTCCTCACTGTCAACACGAGTATTCCAAATCTTTTTATTACTGGGTGAGATTGACTAATTTAAAAATAAAGACATACACGCCCATTCACAATATGTGCATAGAATTGTAATTATGAAGCGTTACTTTCATTCACAATGGGGACTGATTGGGTACATAAGTTCAGAATCAGGTTTGGTTCTATCAACATTTGATTAATGTGATCTTGGCTTGTTTTCTTTCTGAAGATAATTTTTATGCTGAAAAATTTTTCTTTGGGGGGGGTGCTTGGGGTTGAACCCAGGGCCTTGTGCATACAAGGAAAGCACTCTACCAACTGAGCTATATCCCCAACCCTTGGCTTATTTCTTAAAGCAGCACATTTTCTTAGTGACACTCAGAGCCTGGGACTTAGGAAAGTGGTAAGTGTTTTTTAAGGCCAAAAAAATGGCCCATGAGTCTTTTGTTTATTTATTTATTACAGCTGGCATTTAGGAAAGATTAGAAACATAATGACTCTAACTCTAAACACGAGTACCTAAAATTGCCCTGTTCAGCTAGAAAACAAGAAATAGGCCCTGGAAAAATCCTATATTTGCTGCCTCATTATCTTCCTACATCACAGCAGAGTTCAGTGTGAGGGGTCTGACACAGAATTGTCTTTAAATGACACAAGTTTAAAAGCACAAGAAAAAATATTAACCTAGAAAAAACAAGAAAAAAGAAAAGGGAACATCACTGAACAGCATATTGTCCGTGACTATCTTAAATTTTCTGCCTTGAATGATGTAAAATTCTTTCCCAATTGTAGGGACTATGTGTATAAGCCTTTTATCATAAACATTTTCCTCAGATTGTGTTTTGTTTTTTTTTTTTTTAGTATTTGAGGATGTCCTACTAAAAATTTGGATGTCTAAAATAAATAGCAGTAGTTCATCAAAATGGAATTTTATTTGGTGCTTCCTTGTCTGTTTGAATGTCCTATTGAGCTATCAATTCAGTAACTCCATAAAGATGGGCTTCTCTAGGTGCTGTGTCTGTCTTTTGTATGTTAATGTGTTTTTCTACTTATCAGAGGTGTGGTGTTTTGGTTTAGGTCAAGGGGGTGAAGTTGTAACAGTACAAAATCGTGAAGGAGCCTGATGCTGTCCAGTGATCTGGAGGGCAGGACATTGGTGCAGGCATTTCCAAGTCCAAGAGCACAGGCATTGCAAAGGGGTTCTGAAGAGCGCTTAGAAAAGTAGAGGACAGTGCTGTGACCATACAGACAAGGAGGCTGAGAGGCCACTATTGGCTTCTGGTCATTTCTTCTCAAACCTGAAACATTATAAAAATTCAGGCTGCTTGCTAATGTCAAATCCATATAGAACTCAATGGACAAAGTAACAGCTTGTGAGACTAAGAAAAGAACTAGCAAGTGCTTATTCTTTCAAAAAATACTGTAACTCTCAAGTTAAATTTAGAGACTGAGTTGTCAAGTAGATAATTTTATTTAAAATGTTTCTTGCTGGTTCACTTATGTATAAGAAATAAAAACAAACAAAAACTGGAGTTGTAAGAGGCACATGTTTAAAAAGAAATGGATCTTGAAACATGGGAAGATTCTTCAAGAAGGATAGAGGAAACCACAAGGACTTTTAAAATGCTAGAATGAAATATTGTGGAGTTTGCCCAGGAATTCTTGGTTTTAGTGGATATGCTGCGTTGATTTTTTAAACATCTATTTCAACCTCCTCTAATAAACAGAGGCAAAAAAGAAAAAGAAAGAAAAAAGAAACCCATCAGATATGTTTGAAGCCTAGGATAATAGCTGTGACTTAGGTCTTGCTCATCAGATGTTCTCAAATGACTTGCATTCAGAACCAAGTTAGTTAATGAGTGAACTGAGAAGCAGGGTGTGAAACTCATTTGGTTGGTGCAGACTGGGCAGAATCTGCACAGCTCTGGAGCTGACGGTGGTAGTGATGTTCTTCCTGTCCAGAACACGGCTAAGCAAGCGTGGTTCTTGAGTAGGATTGACCACATTCTCAGGTTGCAAGCCCCTTGGTAAGCTTTGGCTCTGGCTCCCTTTGGCTCTGGGAGTTATTTCTGGAAACCCAGCCCAAAGTCGGCTCTTAGAGTTCTTGCAACAATTTTGTAAATGTCTTACCTCCTGCATTACATTATTTTCTAATTTCCTGTGTTAAATTTCCTCTACTAAATTCTTTTCTGCTTAAAACAGTTGAATTATTTTCTGTTACCTGCAATGAACGTTGTATAACAGCAGAATGCGTCCTTATCATAGACTTCCAGTGTAGTGCTGCCAGAAGGCCGTAGGAGAGGAAAGGACTAGTGATTGTTCCCTTCCTAATTTGTTTCCTCTGAAATCGGAAACAGACCCACTCTTTGACCTTTGGCAAGTTACTCAACTTCTCTTGCCTGAGAATAATAACAGGTGTCTGCTTTACAGAGTTATGAGAATGAAATTGTAAAATGTGTGAAGCACTTAGTGCAATTCCTGGCCAGGTAAATAGCCAATAAATGAGATCTACTGTTAGCATTATTACCTCTGTATAGAATTCTGTCACTAGTAATGACAGATATTTTAAATGGTTTTAATTTTCTTGAAGGAAAGAACTAAGCTTCATTCACTTTCCTGTCTTAAGAGGCTATTGCAAAGCTTGACACTTGGTAGATAGGTAATGCTTCCTCGATGACTTCTCTTAAATGAAGAGTCTATGAGTTTAAAAGAACCCTCGAAGTATAAACAGTCTTCTATTATTTTGGGTGGGTGGGTGGGAGGAATCTGGACATGTCCTAACATTGCATTGTCTTCCTTGTGAGTAAGAGGTAGAAGAGAATTTAAAAAAATCCCAAAAGAGGCTCTGTATAATATCCACTTTGGATCCTGCACTTCATGTGCGATGAAAGGGAGACCCAAAGTTAACCTCCACTCAAGCCCCCAAATTTATAAGCAGTTCTTTGTAAACCCCATTAGATTTTTCTATGGCATCACATTAACTAGGAGATGACCATTAACATTTGTTAGCCTTGGGGATCTATGATTTTAATAGAACTTAAAAAAAATTAACTTAAAAAAAAATTTTAAAAAAAAATTTAAAAAACTTAAAAAAAATTGCATCATTTTGGAAATAACACTTCAAACCTTTCTTGAAAACTCGCTTTCTTTCTTTCTTTTCTGGTACTAGGGATTGAACCTAGGGGCTTTACCACTGAGCCACATCCGCAGACCTTTATTATTTATTTATTTATTTTGAAACAGAAACTTGCTAAGTTGTTTAGGGCCTGTCTACATTGCTGAGGTTGGCTTTGAACTTGTGATCCTCCAGTCTCAGCCTCCTCAAGTTCCTGGGATTGTAGGCCTGTACCACTGTGCCTAGACCACACTTTTCTTAATAGCATAATTTTATATATGTTGATTACTGACTGCTATTGTGATGAGCTAACAGATCTGGCTCTATGAGAATGTTATAGGCCAGACAGACTCCATTTTGCTCTGAGACTCCATGTTATGTAGGAAAAAAGCTTCTTCCATGGGAACAACTTGCCTCTGTCCCCATCATCAGTTACTTAGTGTGACATGTTTAGCAATACAAAATGACAATTCTTATGTAATGAAAAATTACTCCTTTGATTCCTATTGCTCCTAAACAATGTACCATGTGAACCGTGACTGTGTGGATGTTCGTAACCCTTCTTTAGTTTGTACCTAGGTAAGGGTCATTTTGACCCACTTCCCCTCTGTCGTTGATCTCATGATGTTAGTTTGTAATTTCAAATCATAGCAGCTGACACTTATGATTGATGTGATTTTTGATATAAGAACCCCTACAACCTTATAGTCGGGGCTGTTCTCCCAGCAGCCATTTTTGGGGGCATTGTGTGAGACAGTCAGCCGGCCGGCTTTAATAAAGACTCTCAAATTTGGACTTCTCAGGGGTGATCAGTCTGTTCTTAAGTTGCGCCCTGTAACACTATAAATTTAAGCATAATTTATTATGCTATAGTAACTTCTTAGAGAACTTAGAGGTGTAAGGAGATTTTTTTTTTTTTTCCCTGAAATAATAGAGTTGTCACTGTTTGGAAGCCTTTGGTGTTCTTTTATGGTTTTGTGCTTAGTTTCTTTCTTATGAGGCCTTCAGTCATCTTTTTCTGTTGCCATCAATAATCTGGTCTTTTGGGGCACAGTGGTAGTAGACCCAGTAATCCCAGGACTCAGGAGGCTAAGGCAGGAGGACAAGTTTGAAGTTAGTCCAACAACTTAGCAAGCCACTGTTTCAAAATGAAAATAAAATAAAAGGGTTGGGGATGTAGCTCCATGGTAGAGAGTCCCTAGGTTAAAATTCCCAGTACTGGAGGAAAAAAGAAATCTGTTCTTCAGAAACTCCAGGAAAATCTGAAAAGAAGCTTCTTATATCTAGTCTAAGCAAAAAGTAAACTGGCTTTGAGTGGGCACTGATGGGAATTATCTAGGATAGATATAAATTTTAGGGGATGACCACTTAGTCTTGGTATTGGCCTCCTTGGTTCTCTCCCCTTCCACTTCATCTCTTCTGGTTTCTGTTGGAATTTGGATAATTGAGGTGAACAAAGAGCCTGAAGATATATTAGACTAAGTATTCATGCAGAGCCTCAAGGCAGCAACTAATGACAGGATCAAATTCTCTTCAGTTGGATCTCTATGTAATATGCAATGGTATGGTTACTTTAAAAAATATTCTCATGCAAATATTCCCCGAAAAGTTAAACAAGGGTTACCATTTCACCCAGAAATACACTCTTAAATATACCCAAGAGATGTAAAAACATATTACCATGTAAAATACAATCTATGTATAATAGTTTACATATGTACACTAATGTTCAGAGTGGGCACTATTCATAACTGCTGAAGGGTGGAAACTACCCAAATGTCCTTCAACTGATGAAGGAATAAGCAAAATACAGAATGTCCACACAATGAAATATTATGTGACCATATAAAGGATTGACAGGATACTTGCTCCCACATGTATAAAGAACAGTTATGCTAATGAAAGGAGACAGTCATAAAAGACCTTTATATTATTCTCTATATATGAAATGTCCAGAATAACCAGATCTATAGAGATAGAAAGTGGATTAATGGTTGATTAAGCATGGGGATGGGGGTTTGTGAGGCATATAAATTTAAATTTACAAACTTTGATGGCAGTGATGGTTACACAATTCTGTGAATACACCAAAACAGTCAAATTATATACTGAATTACATGGTATGTGAATAAAAGAAGTTCTCCATGTAACAAATAAAAATCAGACTCCAGCAGAAATTCTATCAATTTCAAACAATATTTTTTCAACATAGTTTCAAACAGTTCTTCAAAATGTGCTGTAAAAAGATTCTGTGTGCAAACCGTGTTTTGGTAAGAACAAATGTTTTTTCTGAATTGCCTATTTGATCAAAAATCCCTACTCCAAATTTATACTGATTAATAGAAAACACACATGAATGCCTTGTGTCCCACCTATTTTTAAATATTTTTTGATCTTATTGTGAAGGATGTCACTGTCTGGAATCTCACTTACAATGTGACGCAAGTGGGATTTGTTAAATTAAAGACAGGAAGTTTCAATAGTAGAAAGATGATTAATCAGCAGAAAAGAATTTCTAACATCCTGGCTGAGTGGAGTCCTCTGGCCTGCTTGCTTTTTCATTGTTACCATAGGGATCATGAAACTGTAACCCCATGTGGTTTAGACAGGAAGCTGCTTATACTTCATCAGAAACAAAAGGGCAGAGGGCAGCCCAGTGAGGGGGCCAGCGCAGCAGAGCTCCAGGCCCATTCGTGACCCTGTCAGGGTTGCTGGGAGATGGTGGTGACTCATTTTGTGTCTCTCAGACCTATTTTCCCTGTTTGTCACAAATCTTCAGAGTAGATCCTGAGAAAAGATGTATTAGCTTATTAACTTCAGGTGTTTTATGAAATTCTTCACAATAGAATTCTCACCTTCCTGTGTTGTTATTACCATTTTTAAAAAACAACACAATAATATGACATTCCATTATCAAGTAGGTTTAAAAAGGAGAAAGCAGAAAAAATGTTAATGATTCAATCTGAACTGCCTAGAGGCAAATAGTTCTATTAAAAAATAAATGTATTTTAGGTGCGATTTTTTAGATTGCTTAAAAAATTATGCTAGGGATGATAAAAGAAATATCAAAATAATTACCCACACATCCCATCTTTATGTAATAGTTTTCTCCATGTAGCAAACTTATGGTGGAGGAAAATGCTTTCATAGAAAACTGCATGTCTGTACACACGACAGTGTGTTTATATGCATGTGTGTATATATGTGTGTCCATAACTTGGGCACATATTATTTGTTAAGAATTCAGCTACTGAAGTAGGATAGGAGGTAAATTATCAGCACTATTGTGTAATCTAAAAGTCTTTTAGATAATAAACCATTTAGCATTTTGAAAATTAAGAAATACTTAAAAGTATGGTGTGGTTGGCTAATATCTAAGTTGCCCACTTGTGGAAAGTTAATTTAAGTGATTACTTAAATGCTTTAATTACAATGTTCTGTTTTCTTGCCTCTAATTCTGTAAGACTGGAAGTGAAATAGAGAGGAATATGCTCTACCTGTGGGGATGTCTAATGACACTGACCCATTTTCCATGTCGTGGAGAGAATCCATTCTAGTTTTGATTCTAAGCGTCAAGAGGATTCTTGACACCTACTCACTGACACAGCTCAAAGAAGAGCTCTGATTCTACAGGAAGTAGATGAGCTGCCCCCCCGCCCCCCATTCCCACTCCACTGCCTTCCTCGCTCCCATCTTAGGATGTTGATTCCCCAAGAAAAATGGACATGCCAAAGGGACCGGTGCCTGCCCATGAGTATACACAGAGCACTCAACAAGGGAAGTAAGAGAGCAGCAGCATCACACTGGCCACTCTGGGGATAGGGAACAAAAGCTGAGTTCATATTTCAGGTTGGTCATAAGAATCCAGGACCAGCACAGATGACCCCTGACTCAGGAAGAAGTTTATTCCATGAGCTGCACAGGCACATGGGAAAGGCAGCCACATCAGTGTAAGCTGAGGTTCTGCAGATGATGCCTTCTGGTCCCTGTATATGAAATCATTCTAGAAGATTTCTAGTCTAGCAAGTGGATTTAGCAGTATCAAATACTGTGTAGAACTTTTTTCTGATTAGGAGTATATTATCTGATTAATCTGTTAGAAAATGTAAGAGGCTAAAATTGATTAGATTACACTATGAAAAGTCTATATTTCATAGTAGAACATGATTTTTTCATGTTAAGTACCATATTACTTCATAATATCTGGACTGATTATATAAGAATGGAGTATTTATTTAGGTAGATTCAAGGCAGTTGGAGTGATTATTTAATCCTGAGGATTAAGTGACATAAATAAATCAACTTTCTGGCCAACTGGAAATGAAGCTACGGCAAGAACTATGGCTGCATTTAAAATAAACTAAGGTAAATTTCAGTGATTTGAAACTTGTAGTGCACTTGCAAAGATGAGATATTATTATAATCATTGAAGAATATTATGGATTTTAACATTATTACTAACTCTGCATGATTTAATTTTAGATGCTTGCCAGTAAGAATTATGATTAAATACCTGTTTTCATTATACGCAGCTTTTCCTAAAGATTATATAGACGGTCTTTCCTGGGAAACTTTCTTAAGTGTATGGAAAAACTTTGGGGGAGGTATCCTCTTGAATGTCAATGAAGATGTCCAAATCAATAATCCCTGGGTCACTGTCACTAGGGAATTTTTGTAGTGCCTTGCCTATGGGCCAGTGACTAAAACCGGCTGTCTCTTTCACAGTTGGAATTCTGAAAAACTATGGAGAAACAAAACATTTATGTATTTACTTAATGTCACTGAACAGCTCTGGAATCAACAACCCTGCACTGATGGGTGGTCCAGAATGTGAGAAGTTAGCATGTGTGTGCATGGCACCAGGCAAACCTGAGAGTTAAATCACAACTCTAGTTTGCTGAGGAGAAAGATGAAGTCCCCTATTACCTGTGCTGGTTTCAAGTGGGTATTTTGCAACTCCATCAATCAAAGGAATGCCTTTCTTCTTTCTGGGTTTCTGCCTGCTGTAAGAATGCTCTAGGATAACATAGGCTTTACAGTCTCCTATGAGAGAGTAGAGGAAGAAGGGGAGAAGAGAGATGAGGAGCAGAGAGAGGGCAGATGAAAATGGGAGGTGCCATGACCTCAAGCTTATGGACAGTCTGAAATTGACTTAGGGCTTTCAGGAATAGTGTGCCTTATTCTTCATGTATATGCTCTCCCCAATAGTGTGATATGTAGAATAAAAATGTTTAGATCTTAATTTCCAGAACCCATAAGTATGTTAGCTTCAATGACAAAGGGAAATTTAGGTGACAGATGGAATTTAGATGGCTAATCAGTTGGCTATAAAGCAGAGATTATTCTAGATTACTTGGGTATGTACACAAATGTTCTTAAAAGTGGAGGAGAGAAGCAGAATGGCTGATTGTTTCCCAGAGTCACCAACATGGTATCTTGAAACAAGTATCATCTTATCATTCTTCAGGTTAGAAGTCCAACCTACAGGATCTTGCTGGGGTAATATCAAGGTTTGGCATGGTTCCCCCTTGCTGACTCACTTCTAAGAAACTTTGCTCATTTGATACTTTAACAACTCCATCTGGAATGCATTTTCTCTTAGTTTTTATAAAACTATTTTATTCACCTTTATTTTCCTCCGACACCCATTCTTTCTCTGATCTAAATCAATCCCACACCTGTATCTGTATTCCTGTCTCAATATACATTCCCTTCGTGTTTCTGGTTCTTATTTTCAATGGCATAATTAATACCTCTACATCTGTACTCAACCAACCAAACCTAACTCATTATCTTCCTATTTACATTTTCAGTAAACATCTTAGGATCTATAACACACATCAGGGTATTGTTTGCTGCCCTGAGGACATTAAGACGAGTACAACACAGCTTGTCCTTGAGGATTAGAAGGTGGATTGGTAAACAACTGTAGTATAAAGTGTAGGTATACGATGGAAGTATGAGAAATAGCCGGCCAGGAAGCAAGAGAAGGGAGCCCATGGCTTCCTATGGTTCAAAGAAAGTTTCCCAGAAGAAACAAAAACTTTTCATATCACTGTGAAGGAGATGTCTAGGCAACAAGGAGAGGAGAAGGTCATATTTAATGTTAAAAAACCAGTGCATGCAAATGAATGGAGGGTCCAGAAAGAGAATGGCATGTTAAGGGTGTCCTGTGGATTGCCAGCTTAGATGCTTAGGAGTGGACATTGTTTACCGTGATTGATGGCATCGCTGTTGAGTTGTTTACCTAGGAAACACCTGGCTTTTCTCTCCCCTAAGACATGTTGTTTCTTATTAGTATTGTGATTCCATTTTCTATAGGGCTCTGAGCCTGTCATATCCTCTCTTTCTTTCCGTGGTTACTGCCCTAGTTAATGGAAAGGAACCCTGCCTTCTCTATGATTACCCTTTTACCCTGTTCAAATGTAAGTATGTTCTCAAATCTAGGTGCCCTATTATGCTAACTTAAAATTGTGCTGGCTTTGAATTTTTAAATAGAACGAAGCAATTTTGAAAATATCAGAATAACTTTTCTCAATGTGAGAAATCAGTTACACTCCCCTACTTTTTAAATTAATGGAAGATATTTTTCTCATTATACTTATCTAGGAAGATTGGATTATATCAAATGGAAGGAGACTTAAAGGGTTAGAAGTAATGTTAGGAGAAGAATGTTTCAGTATGTTAGTGAAAGAGCTTGGAATATGGAGATTATTAAATAAATTGTGGAAAAATACAGAGAAGTGAGATCTGTTTTATTTGGAGAGACAGGAAAAAAAGTAAGTGGCCATGAGTGATGTATTTATGCAAGCATGGTTCTAGCTCTGCCATGCCATGGGCTGAAATGGCTGTTTTTTTTTTGTTTTTTTTTTTTTTATTGGTGCATATCAATTATACAGAAGAGGGGGTTTCTACTGTGGTATATTATGTACATGCATATAACATAGTTTGATGAATTTTACTCCCCATAACTTTCTTATCCCCTTCCCTCCTCTCTCCCCCTAATCACCTTCCTACCCTAATGGTCTCCCTTCTATTAAGATTGAGACTTTATTCTCATCTTAGCATCTTATCAAGGGTTCTGTGCGAACAATAATTTATATACCCCAACTCTTAATTCTTTTTCGAATAGTTTTTTTGGTTGTTGTTATTGTTGTAAATTTTGTTTTATCCTCACTGAACTCTGTAGATGGGAATGATTATTGGTCACATCACAAGTGGAAGAAACTGAGGCAGAGTGTGTCAGAGACTTGCTCAAGATAAGAGTTAGTAACTAACAGATCGGAAACAAAGTTTGTCCTTCAAGCATTCTTGCTGTGGTAGGAGTCTGACTCCAAGAAAATATGGAAGAAATTGAAATTATGTACCAAACTCCAGGTTTCTTGAAGGCTGATTCTGAAAAATTATGTGAATCAAGTGAAATTTGCATACCTAATAAGAAAAAAATTTCTAAAAAAACATTTGAAAGTGGATACCCCTATTTTGATTAAGTAGTTTTGTCTTCTGTTAATCTTACTTGTTCAGGAATGGTCTCAATTTCAATTAATTAGCATATTTATGCCATATTCACATAAACACTGCATCTCCTGATTTGTGGCTTTGTAAATTTGCTTATCATATGATTTGGCACTTGGTTATCATATAAATACCACAGATATTTGTTGAAAAACTGTATTGTAGTGTTTATTTCTTGCCAAATCTTTTTCCCTCTTCCAGGCAAACATGGAAATATAACAGTGAATCCCATTAATTGTTATAATTTGCATGTGTTAATAATAGAAAAATTAATATTTTGCTTGCATTTGTTTATCAGAATGAGCATTAAGAGGAGGAAATCTGTGTTTCTTACATGCTATATGTGTCCTTTGTCATAGGATCTAATATCTTTTTTTTTTTTTTTTTTTAGTGATGCTGGTCTAAATAATATTTTTTTGTCATTTTTAAAAAATTTTTAAAAATTTATTTATTTTAATTAAAAATCATAAATTTACATAGGGCAATCTTGTTTGATTCATTCTGTTATTTTTTTCCTTTTCCCCACCCCTCCCACCCCTCTTTTCCCTCTACACAGTCCTTCCTTCCTCCATTCTTACCACACTCCTTATCCCTAACCCTAAACCTAACCCTAAACCTAACCCTAACCCTAACGCTAACCCCTCCTACACCCCCTTATATGTCCTCATCTGCTTATCAGTGAGATCATTCGTCGTTTAGTTTTTTGAGATTGGCTTATCTCACTTAGCCTGATATCCTCCAATTTCATCCATTTGCCTGCAAATGCCATAATTTTATCATTCTTCATGGCGGAGTAATATTCCATTGTATATATATGCCACAGTTGCTTTATCCATTCATCAACTGAAGGGCATCTAGGTTGGTTCCATAGTCTGGCTACAGTGAATTGAGCAGCTATGAACATTGATGTGGCTGTATCTCTATAGTATGCTGATTTTAAGTCCTTTGGGTATAGGCCAAGGAGTGGGATAGCTGGGTCAAATGGTGGTTCCATTCCAAGCTTTCTGAGGAATCTCCATATTGCTTTCCAGAGTGGCTGCACTAATTTGCAACCCCACCAGCAATGTATGAGTGTACCTTTTTCCCCACATCCTCTCCAACACCTATTGTTGCTTGTGTTCTTGATAATCGCCATTCTAATTAGGGCGAGATAAAATCTTAAGGTAGTTTTGATTTGCATTTCTCTTATTACTACAGATGTTGAACATTTTTTCATATATCTGTTGATTGCTTGTACATCTTCTTCTGTGAAGCGTCTGTTCATTTCCTTAGCCCATTTGTTGATTGGATTATTTGTATTCTTGGTGTAGAGTTTTTGAGTTCTTTATAGATTCTGGAAATTAGTGCTCTATCTGAAGTATGAGTGGCAAAGATATTCTCCCACTCTGTAGGCTCTCTCTTCACATTACTGATAGTTTCCTTTGCTGAGAGAAAGCTTTTTAGTTTGAATCTATCCCAATGGTTGATTCTAGCTTTTATTTCTTGTGCTATGGATGTCCTGTTAAGGAAGTCTGATCCTAAGCCAACAAGTTGAAGATTTGGATCTACTTTTTCTTCTATAAGATGCAGGGTCTCTGGTCTGATTCCAAGGTCCTTGATCTATTTTGAGTCGAGTTTTGTGCAGGGTGAGAGATAGGGATTTAGTTTCATTCTGTTGCATATGGATTTCCAGTTTTCCCAGCACCATTTGTTGAAGAGGCTACCTTTTCTCCATTGCATATTTTTGGCACCTTTGTCTAGTATGAGAAAATTGTATTTATTTGGGTTTGTGTCCATGTCCTCTATTCTGTACCATTGATCTACCTGTCTATTTTGGTACCAATACCATGCTGTTTTTGTTACTATTGCTTTGTAATAGAGTTGAAGGTCTGGTATTTCGATACCCCCTGCTTCACTCTTTCTACTGAGAATTGCTTTAGCTATTCTGGGTTTCTTATTCTTCCAGATGAATTTCATAATTGCTTGCTCTATTTCTGTAAGGTACACCATTGGGATTTTAATTGGAATTGCATTGAATCTGTATAGCACTTTTGGTAGTATGGCCATTTTGACAATATTAATTCTGCCTATCCAAGAACATGGGAGATCTTTCCATCTTCTAAGGTTTTCTTTAATTTCTTTCTTCAGTGTTCTGTAGTTCTCATTGTAGAGGTCTTTCACCTCTTTTGTGAGATTGATACCCAAGTATTTTATTTTTTTCGAGGCTATTGTGAATGGGGTAGTTTTCCTAATTTCTCTTTCTGAAAATTCATCACTTATGTATAAAAATGCATTGGATTTATGAGCATTGATCTTGTAACCTGCTACTTTACTGAATTCACTTATGAGTTCTAAGTGTTTTCTGGTGGAATTTCCAGGTTCCTCTAAATATATAATCATCAGTGAACAGGGATAGTTTGAGTTCCTCTTTTCCAATTCGTATCCCTTTAATTTCTTTGGTTTGTCTAATTGCTCTGGCTAGAGTCTCAAGAACGATGTTGAATAGAAGTGGTGAAAGAGGGCAGGATCTAATATCTTAGTCCTGGCTTCATGCTCAAAGACCCTGCAGGAATCCTCAGACAACTTCAAAGTCTACAAAAACCATTAAAGTGTTAAGTAAAAGTTGATTTCAGTAGTTTATTTAAATGAGTCTTATAGATGAACTTGGTGGTTTTGTATGGGGACATTTTTAAGTCTGGAAACAATGGTGACAGAACTGGACAGTTATGAGATAGGCCCATTAACTTCATCGTTTTTTTAATTAGAGGCTGATGAGTGCCCCCTCGCTGTTTGAGAATTTCGTCCCAATGTCAAGCCATTCTTGGATCTTTAGGGTAAGAAGTACTATTTAAAGCCATGGAGTTCTTTTGACTCTCCCTTTTGTGCTCACTGAATTTTCCTCTTTTCTGGAGTAGACGATGGAACTGCTGGAATACCCAGCAAGCACAGGAAATCTCCAGGGCAATTCTATGTCTATAGAGTCCTTTTCCTTACTTTCACCAAGTGTCGTGTATATCTCTTAACAGTGCATAATTTCAGACAATACATGTGTGTTATCTGAAGCTTTTCTTGTATGTTGTATTGTGGGAGAGAAATTATTTTCACTATGGTTTGTCAGTATGTCCTGTTTGGCAAGCATGAATTTAGAGGAATTGCTACGTCCCTCTCTCTTTCTGGGTTCCTGAAAACCCTGGCTTGACATTATCCATATTTGGGGAAGACCTAGATACTGAGGAAAAGGAGATGTGCTGAATATTAAGGTAGTCCTTACCTCTCTCTCTCTCTCCTGTGCTAGGGAATAACATAAGGAGATAAGTTCCTCAAAGCAGTAATTTTCACTGACATTTCTATGGTTCATTTACAAACCTATACATATGACAAAAAATTTTAAGACAACTATTGCTTTAATCCAGGTAAAGTGTGTCACAAGCTCTGATTTTAGAATATGGTGAAGAGATACTACTTACAAAACTACAGTGGTATTTTCTGAATACATGAGGCCTGTAAAATCATAAGGGAGATCTAGAACAGTGCAGAAGCAATATAATTTAAGCCATGTTTGTCATTTTAGTTCTCTAGTTGCCTTTTCTGAGAAAAAATTATCCATGACTGCTCACATTTTTTTGTGAGTTGTAGTAATTTGCCCTTTGTGTTCATCTATCTTTTCAAGAATGTTTATATAAAAAGAACTTTGGAAGGCAGAGAGTGTCTCACTCTAGAACACAGCCGGTTTTGCTATCTAGTATAATAAAGGATTACCTCCCTCCAGAGTCAAAGCCAGGTCATTTATTTGTAGGCCATTGTAAAAAGATTTTAATTCCCTTTGTTTGAGATCTCTCAGTTGTTAAGTGAACCCACTGTATGCACAGTGCCACTTCGTCTGCTCTATCTTGCTCCCAAGAGACTTGGAGAATAAAAGGCACGGATTATTCCCAAACATGGAGCTTATGCTGCCTGTTGCACCATGAATAGTGAAGCTTTTTATTTTTGACCCAGAAACCTCATGTCTTCTACCAGAATCTGTGCAAGCTAACTTGCTGGCTTTAAAGTAGGGTATAAACGTCAGACCTTCACCATTCTTGGCCACATTGAAAAAAGTAAAAGGTAAAATTAATTAAAATAATTCATTTTATATAATCTAACGCACCCAAAGTATTATCATTTCAACATAATATAAAAATTTTAAATTATTATATTTCACATTTTTTAAATTAAGAATATCTTTAGGTCATAACGAAATGGACTAACTTGTTTTTGGTGAGTTGTATGTCAAGTACAGGAAAATGTGAACAATATAACCAGAGTCAAAAGACCATATTCATGAACCTGAGGAACCATTGAAAACACATAGAAGACTTACAGTCTGTAAGCAGTAGAAAGGCATAAGAAGTGAAAAACATGTTACGATGAAGGTGCTAATGTTCACCAAGTGTTTACTTTTTAAATTTGTTCCTCTATATTTCCACCTTCCTATTAGTGAGACTAGTTCATTCGACCAGCTCTGGCTGATCAACATGCATAAAGTCAATATTTCGTTTTCCTGGTTGAGACTTTGAAGGTCTCCAGTCTCTGATCTCTTATCCATAAGTGAGGCATTTTTATTTAAAACATCTAATACCAGATATTCATGGAGATTGTGCAGCTGCAAGACAGCAAATCTCCCACCAGCCTCCACTAAGTGAAGCAGACATATAGAGAAATGTGATATGAGCACTAACATTTGTTATATTAAATATTGGAATTCTTTTTACATTCTGTTGCCTTGAGAAACTCGAATTATTTCTGTTTTTGGCACGGTAATCATTTATGGATGTTGAATAAAATTCAATTCAGCTGCAGATTTTAAAAAATAAAAACCAAGCTTTTCTGAGAACTTTTAAAAATAAAACATATTGGAAAGATTCTATAGTGGTATAAATAGTGATCCAAGTTGTAGATAAATAATGGGATTCTGTGTGAAGATTCCTGTGTTTTAGTTGTAGTTGATCATTACAACATAACATTTCTCTTCTCAGAGTGTATTTTTATATTTTAAAATAATACCTCATATTTAAGATACTTTTGCATGGAGATTCCATTATTGTTTTATTACAAAAAGTCAGAATAAATTGAAGACATCATTTCTCTCTCCTAGTTGCTGCATGGTTCTACTTTCAGAGAAACATTTTATTTATCCCTCAAAAATTTATTTCAGCCAGGCATGGTGGCATATGCCTGTAATTCCAGTAACATGGGAGGCTGAGATGGGAGGATTGCAAGTTCAAGTCTAGCCTCAGCAAGTTAATGAGACCTTCTCTTAAAATAAAAAATAAAAAGGACTGGGAATGTGTTGAGCCTCTAGGCTCAACCCTTAGTACTTCCCCTGCCAAAATTATTTAAGATATTCTCAATATTAATTCCCATATAATCTGATTAGTGATTATCTTATTCAAGTTATTATTCATCTTGACTTCTTTAGGGGGAAAATAAAAGTACTTTCGAAAATTTTGGTACTTGACCGTGATACGTACAATTGTATTTAGTGATAGGATTATCCTAGATGAGGCTACAATTAGTTTGTGAATTTATTCCTAAATTCTGAGAAGGGAAGAGAGGTGTGTCAGAGGCTTTTGGATCACTGGGAAACATAGGCATTTCTTGAAAGGACTCTGAGACGATTTCTACTATATATTTAACATATTATGATTCTATTTTCTTTTGGATTTAAAAATTAAATAACTTTTTAAGAAAGTGAATGAATTGTCAAAGAGCACAGATGACTTGAGAAGAATTCAGTAAAGTTTTCTTACACAACCTTGGCTTATCCAGCTCTCCATACTGTCGCTCTCTGTTTCCTCGGTAGGTCATACTGCCCAATACTGCCCAATGTTCTTGACACTAGGTACTTACTGCTGCTAGGCTACTCTAAGGAAGCCTGCATTCTTTGCTACTTCCCATTGAGTTGTATGTTTACTAACAGCCAGTTGGGTGTCTTACCAAACTTATTGTGTCAACTGTGATATTGAAATTCTGATATTTAATTAGATGTGAACAAACCAATGAAATATAAATATAAAGAGTCCCTGTTTCTTTGGAACCTTGATTGCACATTTTGGAGATTGTCAATAAAAGTGTGTTGTGTGAATGTGAGTTGCCATATTAGGTGTGGATTAGCACTCTGTAAAAAATGGGGTGTGTGGAGGGAAATTTCCTCATTCACATTGCTTCACAAGTAGACACTTGTGTTTTTTGTTCCACATTAGGAGAGTGAAACTGGAACCTGAGGATAATGCATTCCAAGTTTTGTGAAAGAAAGATGATGTAGAACTCTGATTATCTGACTTACACTTAATTAAAAGGCTTCAACTCCTCATCAAAAGATGAAAATATAGATGAATATATATGTTGGCAAATGAACATATATTTTGCAAAAAGTTAAAATGTTGAAGATGTTATTACTTTATTATTATGTTATTATTAATTAATCAAGATTAATTAATTATTTAGACAATTATTTGATTAATTAAACAATTATTGTTCCTAATCATGTTCGATAAATGAACAAATACCTCACCTAGATTAAAATACATTTTCCTCAAATAAGCAACTTGGGAGTTTACAAAATTTCTTCCTGGAGTTTGTAAGGTTCACTAAGGTGGTTGGGAAAGAGATTAGGAATCTCAGGGGACAAGAAGCTAATAAAATTGCTGCCACCACAATGCAAGGAGCATGATAGTTTTTAGAATTTAATAAACTAGGGCAAAAAGAAAATCTCAATCAAAATGACTCTGGTAAATGTTGAGACTACCTTTAAAAGCTGGAAAAGAAGAAACATAGGGAAAAATGAAACTATCTTCTTTGAAACACAAGGCATATGCCTACAGAAAAGGAGAAGAATAAAAAGAGCCAGAGATAGGAAAATATTGGGAAGAGAAAGAGAAGAAGGAGAGAGCGGGGAAGGGAGAAGGGGGAGAAATGAGAGGGAGGGGAGGGGAGGGGAAAGGGAGGGGAGCAGAGGGGGAAGGAGGAGAGGAGAGGGGAAGGGAAGGAAGAGAGAAGAGAGAAGGGGGATAAAAGAACATAAGGACAAAAGAGAGATAGGACAAGAAAATGCATATTCAGATATTCTTAAAGTTCCCACGTGGTCTCCAATTTTTGTCTTTTTTCCCCTGTGTTAAGAATTCATCTATATTCAAGACAACGTAGGAGCTATTGACCTTTTCAATTAAATCACAGCCCACACTTTTTAATGGAGCTTTGAGCACCCAAATTGTAAGCCATCTTATAATATAAGGAAATTTATGACTTTTATGAGCCATTCCTTATTTTCCCATCAATTTTTTTAAAAAAGGCTACTTTGCCACAGGTTGGGTTCTCTGAGAAACAGTAGCTGAGATGCGGATCACCATGCAGAAAAGAATGTTCTCAGGATCAGCCATCATTGAAGGGAAGAGAAGGGAACAGGTGGCTGGAGGGAATAGTTGGGCTGTGGCCTCAGTAGACCCCTCAATTAGATGTAGCCTAACATCTAAGGGCAGGAACTGAGGCCTGAGAACTGTCAGCCAGCAACGTGCCCAGCAGCTGAGAACCTTCTGTCCTGAGGGCAGTATAGCATCCATCTTGATCTTCATGTTCTATTTTGGGATGAGTGTGACAATGGAAAATTGTAGCCACTGGAAATAGATCTGGGTTCCAACACTGATCTGAGCTGTGCATCATTAGACTAATTATTCTATCCCTCACGGTCTGTTTCCTCCTTTACCTAACACTTTGATTTGGGGGGAGAATAAAAGGAGTTAATATTTAGGAAAGACTGACAAATAGAAGGCACTCAATAAATACCGTCTTCCTCCCACCATTTTAAAATTGATTAAAGAGATCAATACACATAGTTATATTTCACCTGAGTCTTTTCCTCTTTACACATTCCTCAGTCTACTTGCCATTTGGAGGAAAATATTAACACTGTTTTCCAAGCTATGTAATTAATATGCTATGGTTTATGATTCCAGGGCAGAATTTTCATATGAAAACCTTTCAACTAAAATAGATTTTATTTATTTCAAGGAATAAAAATGCTAAATCAAAGAAGAGACTTTTTTCTACTTCTACTTACTGAAACCATAAGTAGAGTATTTCTGTTAACATCTGAGCTGTTTCATAATCTTTTCTCTGATTTTAAGGTTCTAGGGCTTCTGGTTTATTCCACCATGCAAGCAACACTCTTTTCTTAAAGAAACTTGGGACTGTAATCTCTACCTGGTACTTCTTGTGGACCGGTGGTGGCTAAGTCCTACAAAACCTTAAAACATTTTGATAGTAGGGTAGTTATCAAGGTGTGATCCTAGAGCATTGCTTAGGAAATTATTAGAGGTATAAATCCTCAGATTCCAACCCAAATCTATTGAATCTGAACTTCAGAAGTGAGATCCAGCTATCTGTGCTTTGACAAGTCAGTCCACTGACTTTAATGTATACTGAAGTTTGGGAACCACTGGATTAGTGTATCAGTTAATACTCCAACAGAAAATGGTACCATATATAAATTAGGATAATTTAAGAAAGGTCTAATAAAGGAACTTTTTAAAAGTTGTCTAAGGAGGAAGGGAAGCATGAAGGCTAGTGGAACACCCTGGAGATTGTAATGGCAACATTACCATTCTTAGTCCTAAAGTGATGCTGGGAATAAGAGGCCACTGAACCCCAGGTAGAGAGTCCTGTGAAGAGTGGCTGAACCTCTAGCTGAATCCAACCAGAGAAGAAGGCAATGGGTCTATTGATGTCTTGCTCTTAAGGATGGGGAAGAGTGGGTGGGCCTAAATGTGAAATGGAAAATGTCCAGTAAAGTGATGAAAGCTTAATGTTAATGTTGATTTTCATGTGTTTAAAAGTTCAGTTTCTCTTAACTTTAGTCTTCCCAAGCAGTTATTTTTAATTTAGTTGAAAGTAAATTGCCTTGCAACTCCAGAGGGATATCCCTTCTTTCAAAGTTATTGTTTGCAAGACTCTAAAAAAAATAAAAAAAATAAAAATAAAAATAAAAAGCATGTGAAACACTTGAGTCTAGTAATAAACTTGGGTTCAGATGATCATAACATCATCTTTCTCTTTTCCTAGTCCTTACTAGACATTGCTCCATTTAAAACTGAAAATATGCTTACATGAATTGTAAAATCAAAAGGTACTGTTAGTAAGTATTTAAAGCCATGGAAATTCCCTACATTGTTGATGTAAATTTGTACAGAAACATTAGAGACCAGTTCAACATTATCTAAAAGAGTTGAACAGGTACTCTATGACATGATAATTTCAATTCAATCAATTCAATTTCAAATTCAATCTCAAATTTGTCCCAGATTAACTCATACTCATGAAATTAATAAGGCAGTTTTGTTTGTAATAACTAGAAAATTAATATAAAACAAAATTAATCAAAAGTAGATTGTTGGTGAATAATTAACAGTAATAAATTGTGTATGTGTGTGTATATAAAAGAAAACCAGTAAAAATAATGAACTTCAGTTAAACCCATCAGTACAGATGAAACTCTTAAATATCCTTTAAATGAAAGGAACAAGTCAACAAAGCATGCATATAATTTTATTCAATTAAAACAAACTTTAGAAGTTGGCAAAACTAAGCAATATTTAAGGGATACATCTATGTATGGTAACACTACAAGGAAACAAGGACCTGTTATCACAAACATTGGGATTGTGTTTATATATGGTTACATAGGTAGTTATCCACTTGCATAATCTGTATGTGGTTATTACACTTTGCATGTGGTTGAAAAACAAATAACCATTTAAATTCAGGTTGGCAATCCATAGTGAATTACTATGATACTGAAAGCATTTCCTTCAAACTCTGGACCAAGACAAGAATATCCATTCTCACCACTCCTATTCAATATAGCACTAAAAGTTCTAGCCAAAGCAATCAGGCAAGAGAAAGAAACAAAAGGGATAAAAATAGGAAAGGAAGAAGTCAAGTTATTGCTCTTTGTAGGTGATATGATCATATGCCTAAAAGATCCAAAAATTTCCACAAGAAGACTGCTAGAGCTAATAAACAAATTCAGCAAAGTAGCAAGTTACAAATATCAACAACAACAAAAAATCAATAGCTGTACTATACACCAATAATGAACCTGCTGAGAAGTAAATATAAAAAATCCTATTCACAATAGCCTCAAAAATATAGTGCCAGGTGTAGTGGTGCATACCTGTAAACCCAGCCCCTGGCGATGCTGAGGCAGGAGGATCATAAGTTCAAAGCCAGCTTCAGCAACTTAGTGTAGCCCTGAGCAACTTAGCAAGACTCAAAATTTAAATAAAAAAAGAAAAAGGGTTGGGAATGTGGTTCAGAGGTTAAGTGAATCTGGTAAAACAACCCCTCAAAAGCTGGCTATAAATCTAATCAATGAGGTGAAAACCTGCTACAATGAAACTATAGGACATTGAAGATTCAATAAGATGGAAGGACTTCCTATGTTCTTGGATAGGCATAACATAATTACTAAAATGACCATATTACCAAAAGCAATATTCAGAATCAACACAATCTTCATCAAAATACAATGTCGTTCTTCACAGAACTAGAAAAAAGATCCCTAAAATTAATTTGGAAATGAAGAATAAATGACCTAGAATAGCCAAAGAAATTCTAAGCCAAAAAAGCAATGTTGGAGGCACCACAATACCTGATTTCAAATACTATAGAGCTATAATAATAAAAATAGCATGGTACTGGTATACAAATAGAAATACAGACCAATGGAACAGAATAGAAAACAGAAACAAACCCACACAGATATAGTCATTCGATCCTTGACAAAGGTACCAAAAATGTACTTTGGAGAAAACATGGCCTTTTTAACAAAAGGTGAGGGAAAACTGGTTGTCCATGTGTAGAAGAATGAGACTCGATCCTTATCTCTCACCCTGCACAAAAGTCAACTCAAAACAATCGGATTTAGGAATTAGACTAGAAACCATGCAACTCCTAGAAGAAACCATGGGGCCAACACTCCAGCATATAAGTGCAGGCAATGACTTATATGAAAAAATGTTGAACATCGTTTACAATTAAGGAAATGCAAATCAAAACTCCATTGAAACTTCATCCCACGCCAGTCAGAATGACTGCCATCAAAAATATAAAAAATAACAAAACTGGAGGATGTGAAAAAAAAGGAAGAGTTTTACACTGTTGGTGGAATTGTACAACCATGTGAAAATCACAATGGAGGCTCATAAAAAGACTGGGAATGAAACCACAATATGAACCAGCTCTACCACTCCTCCATGTTTATCCTAAAGAATTAAAGTTGTATAATACAGTGATACATGAATACTCACGTTTATAGCAGTACAATTCACAAGAACCAAATAATGGAACTAGGCTTAATGTCCATCCATGGATGAATGGATAAAGAAAAGGTGGCAAATATACACAATGGAGTTTTATGAATCTATAAAGGAGAATTAAATTATGTCATTTGCAGGAAAATAGATAGAACTTAAGAACATTATGTTAAGTGAAGTAAACCAAACTCAGAAAGTCAAGATTGTATATTTTTTCTCATTTGTGGAAGCTAGAGAGAAAAATAAAAAGAAAGGAAGGTGGGCCTCATGAAAATTAAAGGGAGATCAGTAGAGTAGAGGAAAGAGACCAGGGGGAGAGAGGAGGGATGGGAAAGGGAGAATACAAGGGAATGATATTGGTCGACTTATATTGTTGTATTGTGCACATGTGCAAATATGTAACAAAAAACACTTCGTTATGTAATTGTAATGCACCAATAAAAAAATGAAAAAAGTAGAAAAAAAATTCAGGTTGGCTCAGTGAATCAATTTGTACCTTTGGGGTATTTCACCTTGATGAAGTTTGCCAACATATCCAATGTATTGCTTTCAGAATTTTCTGGTTCTTAGGCTACATCTGAACCTTGTATTGGGATAATACCCCGTCTGCTCCTTTGACAACTTTATTTCTATCCCCAACTTTTTATCCCTTTTACTTTATTTCCTTTCAGAAATTGGTTTCCAGAGAAAAAGTCCCTCTGATTTCCTGCCAGTACTTAAATAAATTGGCTCAAGGATAAATATCTTTTCAGTTAAATAATAGTTTTTACAATTATCACAGCAAAAATATTTATTATGTAAATTTTAAGACACACATATGAGAGAACATATAAGGAGTTTCCATTCACTCTCCAGTCAACTTCAACAATTAACAATATTTTTCAAAATGTCTTCTTATAATGAAATTTAGATTAAAAAAATGCAATTGACTTTTTTGCATACTAGTTTGTGTAGAAGTAAAATGAACATACTTAGGAAGTCAATGGATTTGAAAAATGTTTCAGTTCATTGCTTATATCACTTCTGTGATTTGGAGCATTTTTAGTTATTTTTTATGTAGTAGAATAAATTACATTTTTAATAGCATTTCATATGGTTGCCTGAGGTAACACATTCTCTTACTGCATTATAATTCAGTAGGAGAATGTATTAGTTTTTCCTAAATCAAGCACCAGTGTTGTTGATGGAATTAGGATTTAATGCCCAGAATTTTGAATTGTTATGTGGCTAATGTTTAATATTTTCTAATATGCGGTAACTAAGAAATGATTATAACTATTAAGAGAGAGGAAATTTAAATACAATTTTTCTCTCAGAGTAGACATTGTCTCTTTTAAGACATACACTAATTTTATACCTTTGGATAAATATATCCTATATCCTGTATTATATTTTCATATAATAATATTGATGATCAATTAGAAATAATATTTCTGTAAGTCTAAATTCTTGCAACTAGTTTTAAGTAGAAGGAAGGGAAAGAGAAATGTTTTGCTCTCTTAATGTAGATGGCTAGCTAGGCTGAAAAACTAGGGGGACCAAAGGACCGTCCTTGAGATAATTTTAAATTTTAATTACAACAGTGGAATAGCCATAGGAATTACTGAATTGAGCCTATATTTTACATGAAGGTGCTCAGATGGGATAGTTCCTAGATTTCACCCCAGGGAGGAGGGTGAAAGCAGCATGACAACATACTTTGAAAAGAACAGGACAAATAAAAATAAAGTTGCTTTTGCATGCCATCCAGCAAATTCTACTTTCTCTTTTTACATATCATGCAATAAATTCATAGTAGCTGCACATACAAGATAGGGACTTGGTTTGTTGATTGCAGACATCACTCATACCAACTAGACTTACCCACATGCTTTATCAAATATCAAAGGGAGGTGAGAAGATCATCAGCAGTGGATACATAGAAGTGGCTTTCTTCAATCCTTTCATTCTTCACAGGGTGCACCTCACGGAGTAGAGATGGCCCCCGCCCTGCTCAGGAAGAGGAATGTTCCTGGTGTAACGGCACCAGAGCAGAGAACTACACCAGACTAAGCTTCACACTCCTAATCAGGCCACACTAACACCCATTTGATTATGATTCCACATAAGACAATAATTCTGTCACTCAGCAACATGATAGCTCTCAAGCCGTCCACATGCCTCCAAATCCTGAAGCTAGCTGAAGCTGGGGTGTGGTGGCACATAACTGTAATCCAGAGACCTGGGAGGCTGAGACAGTAAGATTACAGGTTTGAGACCAGCCCCAGCAATTTAGTGAGACCCTGACTCAGATTTAAAATAAAAAAAGACAGGGATATAGCTCAGTGGTAAAGTGCCCCACGTTCAATCCCCCATACCAAAAAGAAAAAAAAAAAAAAAAAAAAAAAGAACCAGTTGAACCATTTTAAAGCCAAGTCCTGTTTTTCTGTGCATTTGCTGGGAGTTACACATGTTAAAGAGATGTCATGTGCTGTCATAAACTCCAACATGTGTAATAGCTCAAGTGTTGACAGAAGTTCATATTTTACAGAACTTTCAGAATTGGTATCCCTAATTGGTAGACAACTCTTGTCCCTGTGCTTGTTTGTACCTTTTTGTTGTTCCCTCATATTCAGCACAAAGGCTTTCAGAGTCACTGTGCTTGTTGCATTGAACTGGCAAAAAGAGGAAAGGGCTTTGAAGAGTTTTTATGGACTAGACCTCAAACTAGCACCTATCACTTCTGTTTTAGGTTCTATTGGCTAAAATTAAATCGATTGTGGCCATCTGTAGCATTAGCAAATGACACAGAAGGAAGAGGAACTGAGTTCCATGAGCTGCTGGCCATTTTCAGCCACGTCACACACTTCCTTCTCTGTACCAAAGGGCCCAGGGTATTTCCCACTATGTCTACTTAGGAGCTTTTCATGAACAAGCCTGGCTAAGGCCTGCCCCACAACAAAGTTAAGCCATTCATTCAACTTTATGTAATTACCTCCCCTTGGCTTTCGATGTCAAGAACTAATAATATCTAATTCTTCTGGCAGAAATTATTACATTTAAGGAAGAAATATAAAGGGCACTAATTTTGGTGAACTAATGTAGCAGTTTAATATTTGCTCATTAGAGTCCATCATTGCCAAAAGATTTGTTCTTTGAAATAATTTTCATAATAACTTGACTAAACTTCCCCATGAAAATAAATGGTGAAGATCAACTAAAATTTTGCTTTAGGATGTAGATAATTAGTGAGCCCATGTTTTCCAAATGTCTCTGTCATGAGGGCAGAGACAAAAATTCTAAATTCTTTCCTTGCAAAAGGGCAACATTAAGCAGTACACAGAGGTTGGTGTTCAGAATAATGGAATCTAAATGTGACCTTGACACTCAATTGCCAGATGATTTTAGAAGCCTTGGTATTCTGCGTATCAGTAATCTCTCATGCAAAATATCTCTTACATATATGTTCTGAAGATAATATCAAAATAAACTCTAAAAATATTTTTAAAAATCTAGTTTCTATATGAGTATTAGATGAACTTGTTCAAATTCTGAGTTACTGTTAAAGATTGGTAAAAGGAGAAAAATGATGCTGTATTTAAACAGAGATCATTCGTGGCCTCTGGCAGACCTTATTTTCATAAGTTCAGTTATTTCTAACTATCTTCTGAATACTGCTTGGCAATACCTTGAAGTTACCTTGCTGCACTCAAAGTCCTAGGGATGGTTTTGTTGTCTTTGCACTGCTGCCCCAACTTGACCTTTCCTGGAAGTCTGGGTTTGGTTTACTCTTATGGGCAGAAGAATCAGCTTTCCTGACTGAATGTCCTAGGGCTTCTCTATAAAATGCATACAAATCCAGGCTTGATTTTGTGCTTTGAGAGATAGTAGCCAATAGGAATGTGAGCATTTTCACTTAAACCTGGAGATACAGGTGTATTCAAAACTAAAAATCATTTGTCTGGAGTTATTCATAATAAATAAAACCACTTTATGCCTATTGAGCAAAGCTCTACCTCTGGGGAGAAGAACTTAATGATTCTCTTTCTAAGCATCACTTTTCTATTGATCCTTTACATAAACAAATATATATATCTCCACCCTCTGGGCAAAATTAGGTCAGAGAAATAAAATGTCTTAATGAGCTGGTATTTGAAAAATGAATTTAAAATAGTAGAGTGCAACAACTCTTTTTTATGTTTCATAAAATCCAGAAATATGTTTAAAAGTATCCCCAGTTAATATCTTAAAAAATTCCCAAGTTTATATTGTTAGATGAGTTAAGTGAAAATAACTCCACTAACAAGATTTGGAGAAATTTTTGCATTTTTTTAAAAAAAGCAAAATTGGATTTTCTCAAGGAATTAATAACTGGCTTGGCTTAGGAATTTTGGAATCTGCTCACAGTAGCATTATGAGCAGAAACTGTGAAAACAACTCTGGAGCCAAAAACATCAATGCAATTAGAGGCACATTTTGTTTTGATTTCGCTTTTGGCTCTTCCTCCTAACATGTGCCTCGACGCTAATAATCAATTCTCGATTGAGATATAGCACCTGCGCCAGCTACCCTGCCCATTCAGCAGCTGGTTCTTGAGTGCCTACTGTGTGCTGGCCACTGTGGAAGCCACCAGGTATGTGGCACAGGTTACGTGCAGGGGTCAGTCTAACTTGAAGTTGGAAAATCCTCTTAGAATGCTCTCAGGGGACAATCCTCAAAGGTGTTTAATGTCATAAAAAGAAAAGAATGCTTCCAAGTGAAAAAAACAAAACAAAACAAAAAACCCAAAAAACAGGACCATGCCAAACAGTTACCCCAGCTTTTCCTAAAAAATAATTTTTAAAAAATTGGTAAGAGTGCAGAGTTTAAGAAACTGCCATGAGGATTGTGTCCTTTATCTGATGATATTTTTGAAGCCGATATTATTAACCATCAACATCATCATCTAAATAGCTTTCATAAAAGTTAACAGTTTAGAAATAATAGCTGACAGTTAAATGTCATGATATGAATGAGAGAAGCAGTATGGACTCCTGAATCTTCTTTTTCTCAAATTGGCTGGACCTTTGCATTTGAAAGGAAAGAAAAGAAAAAAAAAATGCTTCCAGCACATACATTATTTTCCCCTTTAGGCAAAATGTCTCATAAACTGAGATTCATTGAAATATACACCTAAATTATGACATCTTTAGTCATTGAAATATATACCTAAATGCTGATATATATTTTTCTATATATAAAACTATAAATTCTAAAGGCCTAAGATTATTTCCTTGAGAAAGGTGGAAAATTAGTTAATTCTGAACTTTTAAGCAGAGACTTCAACTTTATTACTAATTTCATTGTGGAGGATTATATTGAAAATTATCCCAATACCAATTAAACATTTTGATGGTCATGAATTATTTCTAACTTCAGTTCATTTGCTGATGTTTATTCTCTTCTTGACATCTCTAGTCACAGTCATGTATGATCAACCTTTCCTCCTGCAGTCCAGTCCAGACTGAGATAAGAAATGCTCGTGGGACCTGAACTAACCCTTAGTCTTGGTAACTCCTTCTTTCCTTGCCATCTTGACTGTCCCTGGGATCCAGCCTCCTGCTGGCAAGAGTGATGGAGCTGTAGCATCTGTCACTTATGCAGAGGGTATCTATCTGACTGGCATGTCCTGTTCTTCTCACTGTTCCACATACTTCCCACAAAAATTGGGCCTTTGGTTATAAGAAGATTCTTTTAAAATTAAGGCTATACATGCTGAAGTCTACTTTCATCAGTGCCTGTGAGATTATATAAGTACACATTCTGATGTTGACTACTCTATCTACTACATGTTATATCTTCTAGGCTCTGCTATTATACCCCAAGACTTTGATGGTTTCTCCTCTTTGCATTGCTTCATATGATGGGCACCTTGGTTTCCAAACAAGGCTGCAATTTATAGTTAGATGAAGCTAGTAGTTATCTTCTGTTATGTATTTGCAAAGAAATTTATAGGGACAAGATAATATTTTGGTAAGAAAAATATAAGTAAATAAGTGTGAAATAATGAGTGAATTCTGCCATAAGTTCTGAAGTTAGGGGAGAAGGTGATCAGGCACCAGGAACACTTCCCTCCATGTTATAACAGCTCTGTGGAGTTAAGAAAATATAGTTTTAAAGTGCTATCATCTTTCAGGCCAACACCTGAACACAGTCGGGGAGGAGATGTTCCCCTTCTCTTCTGAAGTAGACTACAATTGTCCTTTCACTAAAGTTTGGGAATGTCTGTAGCCAGTATGGGAAGAGTTCAGAGCAGCAATAATCAGAAATAAAGTCACTTTGTTCTCACTTATGGTACATACCAACTACTCCTTTGGAAGGTTCAAGAATAATTGCTTGTGGAGCAGTGAATTGTGCCAGACTGAAGTTCCTTAGCTTCCCATTCTTCACCGAAAGCCTTCACAGTTACATATCACATGATCTTGTCCTTCACCTGCCTCAGCCACCCACCCGAATGATTGAGATCCCCTGTCCTTGCTATTATCAATCCCTGCTCTCCTATAATGGATGATGAACTCTGCCCTTTATTTAGGATTGATCCCTCCACGGGTTCCATTCAGACCTGCTCTAGAACTCGGCCCTCACCCTGACTATTCATCCCTTCTGCAAAACCAACTACTCCCTCCCAATGTAACACACACAAATAAGTAAATAAATGCCATTCTGATTCTGGACAGTAGATTCTTCTTCAACTGCCAGCATGTTTCACTGTTTCTCTTTACCATAACAAACAAAACAAAGCAGAGAGAGAAAGAGAGCGAGAGAACATTTAAAGAGCAATGTCCTACCCATCACTCCACTAAAACTGTTCTTTTCATGTCACCAGTGACCTTCATGATACCTAACATTGTGGTCGATTCTTGGTTCTCATTTCACTTGGCCTCTTACTGTCATTGGCACAATCGATCACTTCCTCCTCTTTGAAACATCTTTGTACTGATGTGGCAAGGCATCTATCTTTTCTTTTCTTCCTTTAATTGCAGCTTCTTATCAGTCCCCTCTTTTGATCTTTCTCCTCTTCTGGATCCCTAATGATAGTGAACCACAGGGCCCAGTCTTGGATTTCTTTTACTTCCTGTGCTGACTTCCCAAGTGATCTCATTCTTTCCAGTTACAAAGATGTTACATGGTTAACCCTCAGGTGTATATTTCCAATCAACCCTACCCTTGTTCTTGAGTGCAGTAGCTTTGAGTATCTTCTTATTTGTTATCTGCACATGATGTTTAATAGATATCTTAAACTTGGAATGTACAATCTGTACTTGAGATTTCTTCTCTACTCTTCTCCAAACTTGCTTTTTTCTGCAGGGTTCTCTATGTCATTAAATAGATTCATGCCTCAAAGTTCTGTTACAAAGAAAGGAGGGGTAGAGGGATGCAAAGTGGCTTTACCTTCAGTTCATTTATTTGTATTCTACTAAGCAGCAACTTCTTAGTTTCCCTCCAGCTATATGCTATGTGCTTAATGAATGGTTTCATCTGTGGGAGAAAACAAACACTTTTCAGCAGTGTGATAAACCCTGAATCCTTCTTGTTTCATAAGCAATCAATAGTACATCACGGAACTAATTCCCATCGATCACTGTTTTGTTCTAGGTTAGCCTGAGTTTTGCTTAAAACATGTGATAAGTTGCAGCCCAGATATTTAAGAGACAAGTAATTTAAATCCTGAGGTATACATAAGGCTATATTCCCCACAGTTCTATTGTATTTATTTTCTGTTCTTTTCTCTGTTTTTCTGTTTCATATTTGTTTTCTTTCACCCTCACCGCTACTGCCCTTTACTAAAGTTTTGTTTTCCTATTTTAACTTTTCAATGGAGTATAGATTTCAGAATCAGAACCAGGGGAGTCTTAGTTCTTCTCAACTCCAGAGGTTATTTTCAGAACAAATCAATTTGTTATTGTATTTTAACAAAGTATATATTTATGTATGAACTGTCTTATTACTTAAAGAGTTTGATAGCTGTCAACCTCAAAGTTCAGGAAGATCATATTGATCACAAGGTTTTTTGGTTTTGTTTTGTTTACTTGCTCTGCCACTAGCTTTTTGGTTTCTTCATCTGCCACATCAAAATAATGACAGACTCTTTTTCAGCAGTAAATAGAAATTAAATGTTTGAATGCATGTATAAAGTACATAATGCTCTGGATATACACATTTTAATCTTTTGATGAGACAGGAAGAAAAATAGTACCTTAGAAATTTTACCTGTTTATATTATTTTGATTTTTACTGTGTGAAATTAAAGAAGTAATCATATTTCATATGTGACCCCTAACAAAAATCCCAATATATCTATATGAATATTGAAAATCAACTAATTTTTCTTTTACTTCATCACCTTTATTAAGCAACTTGCTAATTTTCACTTAATTTGTATAACAAGTATCTTATAGAATGAAGAGTTTCCAAAATATATTAAAAAAAGCTTCTTTTATCACAGAAATTGAAGGACTAACAAAAGCAATGGTAATACTTTATATTTCTACAAAAAAACTTCAGGCAGGCTTAACTATTTCTCCAACTGGGCTTCCATGTATCAGGAAACCTGCTCATTTCCTAAGAAATATTTTATGTTGTAATTTAAAAATCACTTGGAAGAATTGAGTCCTACTTGAGAATTTCAGGCTGATCTTCCTATAATCAAGAACTGCTGTAGTCTTACAAACATACCTGTGTGTGAGGTTTTGATAAAGCTGGTACCTACGGTGATAATTTTTCTTTAAATGTTTTGATAATCTTGCCTGGCTGCTGTTAATTTCCCACTGTCAAAGTGATAACTATTGGCATCAGATCTGCCATTTTGCTGCTGCCAGTATTCTGCCCCTGCCCCAATACCATTTTATAACCCAGATAGTCAGTCTATGAACATCCTAGCCAGCCATTGGTCCGCTCATCAGTCTGCAATCATTCTCGGCAGTCATTGGTCCAGATTGTTAGCCTACGAACTCCCTAGTCAGTCATTGGTCCATTGTTATTACCCTGTGAAATTCCACTACTTAAGAATGGCTCCACCACCATATATTTACCTCTCTCTTCTGTTCTTCTGCCTAATAAAATCTCTTGAGTGAGTTCCCATATCCAGAGTGGCTTTTCTGGGCGCTTTTCATTTTTCAATACCAATAGCCCAAAGTCTATTGAATGTTCAGATTAAATTATCATCCTAGTTAAAAATATAAAATTTCTAAAGTGATCATTCACAATTGAAAGATATATCAGAATTTGACTTTAGTTTAAGTATATTTTAAAATGTCAGTTTAATTTGACACCACACAAAAGACAGTTGGGAAGAATAATGTATTTTTAAATATTGTGGGCAAATAATACAGTCAAAGTCAATCATCCTAACAAATGCTAATGATGGATTTGTAGAAAATGTTAGACACAGATAATGCCATGGTGTACTGTACATATGAAGTTTCACAGTTATTACAGTTAAAAAAAAGAAGAAGAAGAAGAAAGTTCACCAAGCACTTTTTAAAGCACTTTGCATAAATTAATTTGTTTAACTTGTGCTAGGCAGAATCATAACCCCTTCAAGATATTCAGAAAATGTGTGATTCCCAGAATGATACATGTATGGCAGATAAGATTTAACAGGTATAATTAAGGTTATGGACCTTAAATAGTAGCATTATTTTTAATTACATAGGTGGACCCAGTCATGTCACATTAGCCCAAAGAAGCGAAGAACATTCTTTGGCCAACATCAGAGCCATACAGCAGCAGAAGTGAGAATAAGTCAAAAGACCAGAGGAACACAGTCTGCCATTGCTAGGGAAGAGCACCTGGAAAGTTTTGGAAGAAAGGAAGATAGTAGGATCAAATACTGACATCTGGCTGACAGTCAACAAAGCAATGGAGAACTCAGTCCCGTAATTGGGAAGAATTGAACTTGGCCAACAATCTTATGTGTTCAGATGCAAATTCATCCCTGGAAACTGCAGAAAGGAGCACAATTGTGTTGAACCTTGATTTTGGCCTTGTCTGACTCTTGGAAAACAACCCCACTGAATTCTCTAATATTCTGAGGTAGGAAACTTGAGATATAATAAATGAGTGTTGTTTTAAGGTGCTTAATATGTGGAAATCTGTTATGGCAGCAATAGAGAACTAATGCAAATTTCCATAGCAGCTTGCTAATTTATATAATTGTGACACCCCCTTTTATAGACAAGGAAACTGAGGCGCAAAGGAGATAACATGCCCAAGAACAGCTAGTGGTAGAACTAGGGTTTGGGTAGGACAAATGAACTATTAGATGACAGAATGGCAGAGTGCATTAAGGGTATGTCACACCTAAAAGCATATGCTCCACAGTAGTCAGAAAAATGATTTAATTTGATGAAGATGTCATGTGTGAATTGCATCTTTTGCATATTATCTTTAGTAGCTCATTAATGATGGGATACCAGTAATTATTAGTGAACTTTTTAAAAATAGCATTTTCAAGTTTATCATATTTCTTTGAGAGATACATATTAAAATGACTTGGTCCATCAAATTAATGAATTAACGACTAAAGAGTCAGAGTTCCTTACTAAATGAAAAGCAAAATAACTTGAGATAGTGACTGAAATAATAGTTTGTCTTATTCAAAACAAAAAATCAAGTTGATCCAGAAAATAGCAAACATTCAAATAACACAACACATTCTTGTCGTAAGAACTGGTATAAGATTCACATATAGCTAGCCACAGCTTGGAATTCAGTGTAAATTGTTATGAAGTAAATGCTTAAATCTGGTTAAACCTGAATTTCTGAAAATTAAGATAAAATGTCAAACTTCTCTCTCAACTTTAAAAATGGCACCTGAGAATCTCGTGTAAATAGGAGCACTACAGAAATGGATCTGGCCACAATGAACAAAAGGTATACCTAGCTGGGCACAGTGGCACAGGCCTATAACTCGAGTGGTTTGGGAGGCTGAGACAGAAGGATCCTGAGTTCAAAGCCAGGCTCAGCAAAAGCAAAGTGCTAAGCAACTCAGTGAGAACCTGTCTCTAAATAAAATACAAAAATGGGCTGGGAATGTGACTCAGTAGTTGAGTGCCCCTGAGTTCAATCCCTGGTACCCACCCCCCCAAAAAGTATATCTAAAAAGAACAAATGAAAAAAAATTTTTTTAAAGTGAGAGCAAATGGCATTTAAGGCATATATGATTAAAGAATCAAATAAATAGTATTTAAAACATTCACAATAAAAGCAAGAATAAAGCATTATAAAAAATTTCAGAACATACTTCTTGCAAAATACCTTTACAAAATTAAAAATTGTATAAACTATGTACATTAGAGACCACAAAAATGATGGTCATTAAAATGCTGCAAAGATAAATTAAGTGAATTTAGCAATAAATTAATATTAACAATATTAAACATTATAAAATGCTATAAATATTAATACCAAATGAATAATAAATAATATCAATTTATAAAATCATTAATAAATTAAAGTTTTGAAAATATGGAAAAATTATTTTCTTATAAATTTTTCTCAATAAAAAGTATAGTTATTTTGAGTAATGCTAGTTATATTTTATTAATAGAAATATGGGTAAGTTTTAAAAATATTTTTTTCTTTTTATCTGTCAGTCAATTGTATTGTTTTATTTTAAAATGTAGCATAACTTTTAATTTCTCTTAATGCTACATTTTCAATGTGACAGAATAAAAAAGGTGCTATAAGTGTTACACATGAAAAATATAGACCTTGTTATGAAGATAATGGTTATTGGGCCAAATAGCATCATTTTAGTTCACATAGGAAATCTATAGAAGTCAGAAACACACTGGAACATTTCACTAGATTAATATTTTATAATAGCATTTATTATACTTCATATACCAGATGCTTACATATTTTCTTTGTAAATCAAAGAATGTGAATATAGTAGTTTTATTGCATTCTGAAAAATTTTGGCTAACTTATATGAAGGTTTTTAAATATTTTAAAAATTACTTAATAATATAGAACATTTATAATACATTTCAACTATGTCACAAGTATTCAGTTGACTTAAAATTTTTAGCACTTGTATAATTAGTTAACTGATGAAATAGAAATTTCTTTGAATAATTTTTGCAATATATTTTAATCATGCTAATAAATATTAATTTAAATTGTTGGTTTTTATAGCATGTTTGAAATATTAAAATTAAACAGAAAAAAGGAAGCCTTATTTACCTTTAAATATGCATAACTTCAGCCTGTGTGCAAAAATTAAAATAGTATGAAGACTTGAAAATGATATCATTTTAGTTTTAACAGTGCTTAATGTGGAAATCAGGTAGATCAAAAGCAAAAATAATACAGTTCACAGTGCTAAAATTGTGAATAATTCATATGTATTGCATATACACACATATACATTTCATATACCCTTCCTCTGATCCCTCCAAAAAATGCCTTAACATTCATACACATTTAAGCTAGTTGTCTCTGGAAGATATACTTCTTGGTTATAGACCTTTCTTTGTGGCTTTGGTCTAGAATTTATAACTGTTTTCGTGTGTGCTAAATGCAAGAATGAGCTGCCTTCTGACCACATAGTCCGGTGGCATGGTGTGTAGACCTGTCTGGAAATCTGAAAGTAACATGGCAAGCTTCACTTTCTGTAAGAAGCCAGTAAGCTCACAGCAATATTAGTCCAGTTGTACCAAATAGGGTTGTACAGGTCAAATTTCCAACTTTCCAATTTGCAAAGTTGTACAAAGTTGTACAGTACAACTGTAGGGTTGTACAGTTTTGACATTTTCCAAACATTACCCTAATAGACATTCTAAACTCTTTCAAGACCACTTCCAAATTCAAGCCAAATAAAGTATCTCAAGGCATTCTGCTGCTTTTCTATAGAGACTTTATATTCTATTAGAAATCGCCATCTATTTGACTTCTATCTGATAGACCTTTAACTCTCAGTCCTTCAAGAAAAGACAAGGTGATAACCTCAGACTCTTATTTTAGGAAGAAAAACAAGGTGTTAATCAAGTGTTACAACAAACATTTGCAGCAAATGTCCTACAATATGGGTTGCTAGTTGATGGATGCAGTGACAAAATGAGGCCTTCTTATGTGTCTTTTGAAAATCAAATGGACTCCATCTGTTAGAAATCCAGATAGCCGATATTGGTGTTGCTATATTTAAATAGAATTTAGACTGTTTTTGCTTCCTGTCCATAATCAACTCTACATATCTTGCATAATTCTTTGCAATAAACTTTCAAGTATATAAAGAAACAATTCTAAATCGTATGGTTTTACGCACAATGCTAGTTCTAGAGGTATAAGTTAAACTTATATTTACAAAGGAAAGAAAAAAGTCTTAGTGAAATTAAATTATTCAAATATGTTGAACGTTTGTGATTTTTGCAAGGTGATTATTATTTTAAAGTGTTCAAAATTTATCATAAGAATAAAAATGTGTTGTATTTAGCAACGTGTTTTGATTTCTGTAAAATTTATACCTGAAATAATCTATGAAATTAACTTCTTTATGTTTCACTTGAGTCATCTGAATTATGCTACTGAAAACTAAAGTACTCTAAAATGCATATTTATTCAGGCAATTAATGAGTGCATTCTGTTGTCCTTCATGTTAAATGTGATGTATTGACTGATAAAGATTTCATTTTTCTCTGGAAAATTTTTTTCTGACAATAAAACTTTTTAAAGATTTTTGCCTGACTTGTAAGTATCATAAACTCTCCTACTTTTAAGATGTTAGTCATTTTAATGTTTTTCTTTTCTGTTGTCAAGAAAGACCCTAAGTACTAAATAAATTCTCAGAATCCCATTGAATAAACCCCTCCTTCCCCCACAGAAGTGTTTAAGTCTTCTTACATGAGGCAGAGAGACATTGTTTAAATTTGAAACAATCCTAAATCAGTTATTATTTTAAAAGTATATTAATAATCTGGGTGTGGTGGAGCATGTCTGTAATCCCAGTAGCTCGGGAGGCTGAGGCGGGAGGATCACAGGTTCAAAGCCAGCCTCAGCAACTTAGAGAGGTTGCAAGCACCCCTATTATTTTTGACACCCTGTCTCAAAATAAAAAATACAAAGGACTGGCGATGTAGCTCAGTGGTTAAATGCCCCTGGATTCAATCCCTGGTACCCCTCCCCGCAAAAATAGTACGTTACTAAAACTAGAATTTCTGACCCTTCAAGATCAAATAAAATGGGGACCATTTGGAATTAGCAGCAATTTATTCCCTTCTCTTTGCCATTTAAAAATTTTGGGGGTCTTGAGATGTGTTAGCAATTTCAGAAATTCTGGAATCTCTTAAGGCAAACATTACATATTCATTCATTATTTGTAGCATCCCGAGTCCAAATTGTAACCTCCACGGGTGATTTAGCTAGGGAATAGACCTATGTTAGCCAATATGTATAAGGAACGAAGGACTCTAGGAAGAAAAATCATCCTTAGGGAAGAAGGAGTCAGACTTGAAAAGATTGACCAAGCCTTCATCACTGAGGAAAAGGGCAAGTCTGTGTTCAATTTGGTGTCATTTGGCAGCTCAGATCTCTAAAATAATAGGGCTAACATCTGAGGGAGTTAAAATGACAGAACAGGGATATGATCTTTCCTCTTTCTGTACTAAACAGTAGTTTGGCAACCACAAGGCTCTGGAACTTGAACTTGGGGGTGAAGAGAGTCTGTATAAACTGGCATGAGAGGATGTTTCCTAAAGACTCTTCAGATCCTTGGAGACTTAGTGGTGCCTGGAGTGACTTTTGTGCCTGCAAGGTGTAGAAAAACCCCTTAGAAGTAAAAGTAGTGGCTCTCAGCTTCCATAAGTCAGAGCAGAAGAGGAAAGAAACAGGAGTCCCAACATGGCAGTTGACCTGTGTGAAACCCTAGGAGGAAGAGACTGGTTGGGTCTTCTATTAACAGGTCTGGATAAATTTTATTTATGGCCACTCTTGGCATCTTCCTCATTATCCATTCTTGTGAAAAAATCCAACATGAACAATATGATTCTCCATGGATGTCCTAATCGATTTTTAGGATTTGAACATTTAAAATTTTTAAATTTATTTTTAACATGTATAAAATTACACATATTTATGGGGCACCCTGTTATGCTTTGATACACATATACATTACATAATATTTAAATCAGTGTAAACATTTCTATCTCCTCAAATGTTTCATTTCTCCCTTCCTTTTTGAAACTTTTTGAAATTATTTTTATCTATAATCATCCTGTTGTGCAATAGCATGTCAGGATCTCTTACTCCTATCTAACTATAACCTAGCCCACCGACTAAGATCTCCCTATCTCTTCCCCCATTACACTCGATCTCTGATAACCCCATTCTCCTCTCAACTTCAATGAGATTTGAGCATTTGAAAATATTAAAAGAACGCATTTTTCGATCATCTGATGGAAGAATGAAATTATCCTATCGTGTAGAATTCAAACATTAATTTTACCACAGTGAGGTCAGAGAATATTAAAAATTAATGTAAATTTTGTGTTAAATTTCTTGTTAATTTTCTAGGATGATATTCTCAAAATCGGAAATATATTTTAATTCTTATTCAGGATAATTTCCTCATTATCAAGTTCTGAATATCAAGACTCTTACTTTGTAGTTCCTTGGCTCTGAAACAAAGTTTAATGAATTCTAATGTTTTAAAAATATCCTACAGAAGATGAATATAATGTTAATAATGAAGAAAAATGATTCATTATTGAAAAATATAAATACTACATGTTTTTGCAGCTGCCATACCAGCTTCTTTAGCCCTACAGGAATAGTCCCTGATGAAGTAAATTAATTGATGTGCATTTTTGTTTAAAGCCTAATTATTTTCATATGTTCAGGAAAACGTTTCTTGAAGACATAAATTTGATGATCTTACTCTCTTGCTTGTGACTCCTTTAAGGATGACTCGCTACCACCTGTTGCAGGCTGAGTTCCCTGGTAAGTGGACCTGGAAACCAGTGTTACTAAATAAGAGTTGTGCAAGAATTTTCAGAGGTGAATGATTGAATTATGAGAGTCCTTACCTAAACAGTGGATTCGTAAAGTGGTATGGATTCACTGGGTGGTAATTATAGGTCATAGGGTATGACTGGAGGAGGTAGGTATTATTGTTTAGATGTGAGATGTCCCTCAAAAGCTCATGTCTGAGACAAGGTAAGAAGGTTTAGAGGAGAAATGATTGGGTTCTGTGAGTTTTAACCTAATTAGTGAATTAATTCCCTGATGGGATTAATTGAGTGGTAAATGGAGGCAGGTAGGGTGTGACTGGAGGAGGTGGGAATTGGGGCATGACTGTGGGGTATATATTTGTTTCTGGTCAGTGAAGTCTCTCTCTCTGCTTCCTGATATTGTGAGCTGCTTCCCTCAGCCACACTGTTCCACCATGATGGATTGCCTCACCTTCAGCCCCGAGGAATGGAGTTGGCCTTTTATGGACTAAAACCTATGAAGCCCTGAGCCCTCAAATAAACCTTACCTCCTCTATAATTGTGCTGGTCAGATCATTTAGTCACAGCAGCAAAAAAAAAAAAAAAAAAAAAAAAAAAACTGACTGAAACAGAAGGTCTCCGGGAGTGTGACTTCAAGGTTTGTATTTTCCCCCTGTTGAGTGAGCTCTCTCTGCTTTCTGATTGCCATGTGCAGAGCTCTTCCTTCTACTAGGTCCTGCTGTTATGATGTTCTGCCTCATTTTGGGTCAGGAGTTATGGAGTCGGTTGACCATGGACTGAACCTATAAAACTATGAGCCAAAATAAACTTTTCCTCCTCTAATTGTTCTTGTTGGATCTTTTGGTCCCAGTGACACAAAAGTTAACTAAAACAGGAATTTTAACTTTAGGGAGTGGATCAAAACATATGACAATGACAGAAAAAAAAAATCTAGACTTAAACAAAAGAAAAGTGAAGCTGAGAAGATGTTTCGTGGTCATGGATGACCCTCAGGGGAGTTCTGAGGTTGAGATAACCCTTCTGAGCTGTTCAGAGTGGGGATCAAGGTACCAAGCCTTATCAACCCATGTCAATCCATCATTTCATGTGGGCCACCTTGGGAAGGAGGTGACCTTGGAGATGGCTCTCTCTAGCATCATAGGCAAGCCCTAAAGGAGCAGTCAAGGGCTGAAGACTGAGGACTTTTTGCTGGCAGCACTCCTAGAAGCTGGGAATGTAAGACATCTCTACTTGAAGGGGATATTACACTATGGTATCTTTGCCCAACACAACAGGATGGAATCTTAACTCATTGATGTGACTCACAATTCCAACCAAATCCAATCTACCTTTTTAGATTTGTTCTCCACTATCATCCTAGCATGCCTTAGGTATTAACTCCCTTCCCTTGTATGCCTCCATGCTGTTGAAAATGCACACTATCTTTTCTCCCTTTGAAGACTTCACTCACTGGTGCATACCATATATTCTTTAGTCTGCATAAATGCTTCTTCTGTTCTTATGCTGTTAGTATTTATCCCATATTATTATTATCCATTTACTTGTGAACTCCAAGAAAGACAGCTATTTTCCATTCACATCATACATCAAATACTTAACATAGAATCAGACGAATAGCAAGGGTCCTATGAGTGACCAAATGAGTAACAAATGAGAAATGATTCACCAAACCAAAGAAGAGCTGATACTACTTATTCCTTTCATGAAACTGATCATCTTCTAAACATACCAAATTTATTAAGTGCAAAAATCTAATAGACCAAATTTATACCAGTCCTGGTTTGTGAAACTGCTTGGATTTGTGGAAAATACAAGTAAATGAGAGAGAGATTTTTCTTTCTTGAAGGCTCCTATATCTTTTTGAAGAGACAGGACATGAAAAATATAAAAATTAAATGGCAATACATAAAGTAGCATTTAATACAAAAGTATATGAGAAATCATGGGCATCCCACTTATTTTAGCTGGTATGCATCCCAGAAAGATATTTATGAGTTTTTATGTGATTGTAGAATTTGGGCGCCATCTTTCCACGGAACCGTAGTTGACATATTAGCCAATTTCCCTGGAGAGTCTACATAATCCTAAGAGTAATATATAATCTAATATCACTTATAGTATCATTTTATTTGATGCCAAATTTAGTTAATTGACTAATATATTCAACAATATTTTGATGAGCATCCACTACATGGTAGGCCTTGAGAAGTAGCTATGCACAATACAAATAAGCTCTGTCTAACCCTCATGGAGCACTGTCTCTTGAGAAAATCAGACATTGAGTGACCACATGAAAGGGAGATGAGTGTGCTGACAGGGATGGGTGGGGTGTGGAGATTACCCTGTACCGCAGGAGCGTCAACAGGAGTTTCCTTGGGCTGGGTCTTCATACATAAGGTAAGGTTAGGGTCAGATTATAAGGAAGATTAGATGGAGACTGGAATTTTAGGGAAGAAGGCAGAATGGGTTCTACGTAGAGGGAAGACATAGGAGGAAATAGAGCCACGAAGCCCATTTTGCCCCATGACTAGGATACCCATAATAAAGCCAAAGAAAGTTAACTGCTGAGAGGTAGGGAAGGGGAGACCTGTTAAACTTGATAATGACAACAGCCTTTCTTCTTTTTTTTCTTTTTCACATAAGGGAGTTTATGAAGCAAACAGAGTGTCTCCCTGTAGGGTAAGAGAGAAAATGAGAGGAAAAGAGAAAGGAAAGAGAAAGGGTGCATGCTAGAGAGAGTGGAAATCGAGGAGGAGAAAGAAAGTGAGTCAGGGGGAGAGAAAAGCAAGAGCGTAGCCTTTTTTCTTGAATGCCTTGGAGAGTGATGCTCTTTGATTTATATTTGGGAACTATCACTCTGGATGCAGTCTGGGAGAGGGGTAGTGAGGGTCAAGGGTGACAGAGTTTAGGTAGCTAAATGCTGGCAGGGCCAGTGGACAGTATAAGATCTTGGCAATGGAGCTAGAGAGAAATGACTGGGAGCAAGTCAGCTGAGTGAGTGACGTTGGAGGTTCCTAAACTGTGCGGGGTGAAAGTAAAGGAGAAACAGGGGATTGGTCACTGGAACCATCAAGTTCCAAGAAGGCATTGCTCCTGTGTACTACTTCTCTCCCCACCTGGTTAGGGCAGTATGAAAGGGTTTGGTTCTGCCCTCTTTCACACACAGGCCTCAGTGCAGGAATATACCACCAGAAAGGCAGGACAGGAGCTGCAGGAGTGGAGGAGCAGCCCCAGGCAAGCGGGCTGAAGGCACAGACAGGCTCTTGGGGTCTGTGCCCACAGAAAGAGTCCCTGACTAGGGCAGCATGTGTGTGTATGTTCACACACACACTATGCACAAGCAGCTCCTAACATCTGGAATTCATCTGGTATTCACAGGTGAGCTCAGTGTTGAAATACCAGTCTGAAGACTGGTCTGACATTCAGAGTCAGGCCATTTTATTTTCTTTTTCAGCATAAACAATTTCTGTACTATCAGACAATGTTACACTGAGGCAATGATAAAATGGAACAGAAAAAGGACCCTTCTTACTTCTGCCTAAGCAGAGACAAAAACACATTCATTGTGCCACCAACAAAACACCCCAACACAGTTGCCCGCCTTTCCTGGGAATATCCAATCTGAACTCTGCTCCCTCAGACCCTCTTACCAGTCCAAACCCAAATTCTACAAAACTGTCTAACATCCCCATCCTGAGAGACCACTCAATTTTCCATCTTATTCTCTGCAAAGAATAAGAAATCCAACTTCTTCAACTGCACATACGTGTTTGGCGGGGGGAATTAGAAATTTATAAACTAGCAATGGCCTGCCTATCTATACAGTACGCCTTGGCATTTTAGCACTATTTAATGGCAACCAGGGGCACACAATGAACATTGGTTATATAAACAAGCAGGCATTTACAGAAATGAAGAAACGACCCCTGCGGTAATTCTCCTGCTTAAAATCCTTTCTGACTAGTTTCTTGGTGTCAAATTCTGATCTCATTTTGCATTGAAAGAAAAAAATGGTGTGGGGGGAGATTAAAACAAAAACAAAAACAAAAGAACAAACCCCAGAGGATGTGTGAGTAATACAGCTTCAGTCACGACAGTCTAATTTTTTGTACTTTGATTTTGCTCGGGGAACTTTTAGCATTACTCATCTTTAATTACCTTAATTTCATGCTTAACCCAGGCACAGAAGAGATCTGTTTGTAATTTCAGATGAGAGAAAATGAAATTCCCCTCAGCAAAGTCAAATTTTAAAATTCAAGAGGAAGAACAATGTGCTGGATCACACACACACACACACACACACACACACACACACACACACACACAAAACAAAATCAAACTTTTACATTTCAAGGCAATTTTGTGGTAATGCAATATTAAAGAGCTCAAATTTTGTTTTGAAAACAAAATAAGCAAAACAAAATAAAACAGAGAACTCAAAATCTGTCTCTGGGAAATGAGATATTCAGATGTTAAAATTTTACTTTAATATCTTTTATTTTCCCAATGTTTAAAAAAGAACAAGAATTATTTTATACTTAAAAAAAGTGATTCAAACTAATTAACAAAGTGAAGTGGAATGGGAAACGGTTAACTGTCTGGGGTTTGACAGAGGTTATTTAAGGGGAAAGGAGGAGATGGCTCTTCCATTTGTGGCTGCTCACACTAATCACGTTCACCAAACCCTTTTCACTCTCTCTTGTTTATTTGATGCTGATTAGGACAATGACTCAAAGACCAGGAAGAAATCGCCTCCTGAAGGCTTGATAAATTTCGATTTACCAACCTAATTTCCTGAGTTTGAGAAAGGAAGTAACGAGAAAATGGAAATATGCAAAAAAGTTACCAACCTTGTGCATTATGGATGATAATATTTAACAGTTTCTATGAGAGGCGAATACCGAGAACACATTCTGCATTTTTAATATGCTTCCTATATTTGTTGAGGAGAGCTAGGGTAAACAGATATATCTCCCTAATGAGCAAGCTACATCAGATATTCCTCCATACTCCAAATTTTTGAAGAACACAAAAATGTAGTTGAAGGCAGAGCCTTTTTTTTTTTTTGAAAACCAGATCTGAGTTTCACTTTCATTACTGAAATGTGAGTCTGATTAGGACTGTGATATTGATGGATAACATAGTGATTAAAAGAATACTTGGCCCTCATTTAATGGACAATGTCAGTGTAGAGCCAGGCCTTGTATTTCTGAATTGCAGAGAATGCTGGGTTCAACAGTAGTTTTTTTGGGAGATTTGATACCCAGCGAGATTCTAATTGGGACTTGTCTGCAGTCCACTCTTGTGTTTCTCTCTATACTTTATCACTGATCTTTAACCACATGTTTTTCTTTCCTTCTCCATCCTCTTCCGTCTCCTCCTCCTCCTCTTCCTCTTTCTCTTCATCCTCCTCCTCCTCCTCCTCCTCCTCCTTCTTCAGCAATAACTTAAATTCAAATTCTCAAAAGTCCATTTCATTGTCTTTAAATATTTATATGATACTCAAAACGTTTTACAAGCCACTAGTCTTCACATCAAGCCAAAAATAGTACTCTCAGCAAAAAAAAAAATCTGGAAACCACTGTCCAAGGGGAACAACTCAGGAGGTAAATGTCATTATACAAATTGGAAAAGCAATAAGACCAACTCTTGTTGCATGCCAAAGTGAAGCTGGTATCAGACCACAGAGGAAAATCTGAATGGTGAAGGGGATTATAGAGGCACAGATGTGGTGAATCACCCACATTCAAATGAAACTTCTAATTTGTGCACAGCTAATACTTTTTGAAGACATAGTGAGAAACTTGGGGATTTTTTTGAGGGGATAACTTCTGCTTTTTCTATATCTCTGCAATCATCTGACACTAAGTGGTGGTTGATTCTACTTGACATGACCATCACAACCCTATCAGAACTATACGTTGACACAAATAAGAATAAAAAGATACAACAATGATTGAAGCATTAATAAAGAATACAACGCCAGGACTGAAATAAAGTTGAGAATGTTGGAAAATTTCTAATCTGATACAAAATCTGATTCTAATCTGATCAAAATCTTGACTTTCCCCATTTCCTGATGTCAAGGAAGGTGATGTCCTGGTTGTGGGCTGTTCCTGCCAGGGCTCAAGGGAAGACGGAGTGCGTGAAACCAGTGCTATTAGTCAGCTATTTACATTGACTGAGATATTTGGAAGCTGAGGAATCTTCTTGTGGAGGAAAGTGGAGGTGGTGATGGAGATGGGAAGAGAGACACCGTCTGTAGAAGAATGTAAGGGAAGAAATAGCCCACTATAGGAAGCCAGACGTGGAGCAGTATGCCCGGCTCTAAGGTGAGTGCTGTGAGACTTTGCAGGGTTATTAGTATTTGAATAGGTCACTCCCAGGCTCTGGAGGACAGACTGAGTGTGGACAACTTCACCAGGGTGGTACCTCTCAGCCCAGGTGTGGTGCCTAGGGACATTGCCTGCTTCCTGAGCTTATACTGAGCCTGGGAAGATGAATCTATGATGTGGCTGGGCAGAGATGGGATGGGAGTGTTATTCTAATTGTATTGTCTAGCTCTAACTATGTGGGAGGAAGCAGTCTTAGACATGGGGCTCCATGAAGATGGAAGATTGGGAGTCATATACATGCCATGAACACACTATGGAAATGGGAATTACATTTTACCCAACAACTAAATTTACATGTTACTGATGACATGATTTCTTAAGAGACAGACTATAATAAGTGGAGTGTTTTCCTGTCTTACTTATTTTATAGTGTGTATATGTACCACTGAACAGCACACTGTTTTAATCTTATACAAATTGTATCAAACCAGAAGTGCTCTTCTGTCACTTGCTGTTCTTGTCCAGTGTTGAATTTTTGAGACTTATTCAAGTTGATGCCTTTGGCTCTAGGTCATTTCTTTTCATATGATGTGAAAATCCACTATTTAAATGTATCACAGCGCAGATAGATATTGCCAAAGTTACTTTTGGTTGTTTTACATTTGGCACTAATATGAACAATGCTGATGTGAAAATTCTGATTTTGTGTCCACCTACCTAAGTCTCTAATAGAGAACATTACTAAGAACAGTTATGATGGGATCCAAGGTTTTTACAGTGAAGCAATGGAAAATTCTTTCTAGAGAGGTTGCAATGGTTTTTACCCTCAGCCTTCCCACATTCTGGTTGTTTTCTTTGCCTCACATTTTCTCCAACTCTGGCTGTTATCCAATATTTTTGTCGTTGTTGATGAAAACTCCCATCTTTTGGAGGTGAAATGGTATCTCACTCTGATTTTATTTTGCTTCTCCTTAATGACTAATACATCAGGCATATTTTAATTTGCTTCTGAACCATTCGTGTCCTCTGCAATAGTTTGCCTTTTGTCTTCTTCTCTTGGTTTGACTTTTTATTGTTGATGTGTAGGAGTCCTTGCAATGTTCTGGATGACAGTCTTTGACAGTTGTGTATTCTGCCAGTAACTTCTCCCAGTTATGGGGCTTGTATTTTTATTTCTCCCTATGGTGTCTTTGATGAAAATCAATTTTTGATATACATTGAGATACATTTTTCAATCTTTTCCTTTAGGTTTGTGCTTTTTTTTTCTTTTTCTTTTTCTTTTTTTTTTTAGGTTTTAATGAAATATTTTTGTGTATCAAGGGCATAAAGATATTTTCCCATGTTGTCTTAAAAGGGGTTTTGGGTTTTGCTTTGTACATTTAGGTTTGTTTAGAATTGAATTTTATGTGCACTCTGTATCATGGTCCTATCACCACCCCCTCTGATTTTTTGGCCAACTGTAAACCACTTTATATACAATCTGTCTTTCCCTCTGATCTGCCATGATGGCTCTGTACATATCAAGTTTCTGCACATACATGTCTGTTTCTGGGCTCTCTTTCCCACTCCCACTTTCCCATTGTTCATTTATCTATTGCAATTCCAAGATGGTGTTGTCTCAATGGTTATATCTTTGTAAGTATTGTGGCCCTGTTGAATAAATCCTATCCTTTTTTTTATGTTACACATTCATTTTCCAATATTCACATTTTTTAAAAAATAAATCTCATCCTTCTTGGAGGTGGTTTCCTCTTCTCATATTTTTAAACTTTCTATTTACTTATTTCTTTTTCTTTTCGATATTTTCTTTTTAGATATACATGACAGTAGCATGTATTTTGACATATGATACACGAAATATAACTTTTTCTAATTAGGATCCCATTCTTGTGATTGTACATAAATGTGGAATTTCACTGGTTGTGTATTCATATATATTATTTGAAACAGTTAATGTTGTTTAGTTTTACCTTTTTTTTAACCCCCTCCATTCCTTCTTGAATTTCAGACTTTGCTCCAGGGATCATTTTCCTCCTTGAAGTGGGATTTTAGTGAAGGTTTGTTACTCTAAAACTTAATTTGTTGTTGTTGTTGCTAATGTTTAAAAACATCTTGACTTAGTCCTCATTCTGAATAAAAGCAATCATTTTTATTGGTAGGCAATTCTAGGATGATAATCATTTTCTGTCAGGACTTTGAAATATTTTTCCAGTTTCTATCATTATTGATATGATGTTTGTTTAAATTTTCATTCTTGTAGGTAATTTGAGATCACCTAAAATTAATATTTACACCATTTTTTGATAATACAATTGCTATGAATTACAGCTCTAAATTTATATGGGAAACCTCTATGGTTATATGGTTAAGCATTGCCCAGGGAATGATTTCCTTCCCCCCTCCCTTCCTTCCTTCCTCTCTCCCTTCCTTTCACCATTTATCTATCTGTTTATTTATTTATTGAGTAGCCTTACCTGGAGCCAAAATTCAGGTAGGTATGTATCCCCACTAATTTCCATAAAGAGTTTTGTTGTTTGCTTAGTTTGAGCTCCAATCTAACCTACAGGTTTGACTCTTGTCTCCTACATGCATCAATTTTCAAGTTCTAGGTTCTGGAACTACAAGGAATTTTCAGATATCTTCATGATAAATACCTATTTCTGTACTAATTTATTTTTTTCATGATGCTTTTTTATTGGTTCTTTTTAGTTACACATAACATTAGGATTCATTTTGACATAAAAACATGGAATATAATTTGAGTCTACAGAGTGAGAGAAAATCTTTTCCACATATACTTCAGATAGAGTACTTATCTCCAAAATGTATAAAGAACTTACAAAACTTTACGACAAAAATACAAAGAACCCATCAATAAATGGGCCAGGGAACTGGATGGACACTTTACAGAAGAAGACGTACAGGTGATTAATAAATATATGAAAAAGTGTTCAACATCTCTAGTAATTAGAGAAATGCAAATTGAAACAACTCTAAGATTTCATCTTACTCCTATTAGAATGGCTATTATCAAGAACACAAACAATAATAGATGTTGGCGTGGATGTGGGGAAAAAGGCACACTTTTACATTGCCGGTGGAGTTGTAAATTGGTGCAGTCACTCTGCAAAGCAGTGTGGAGATTCCTCAGAAAACTTGGAATGGACCCTGCAGAGACATGTTTAAGCAGCTCTAACATGGCGGCTAGTGTTGAGCCAAGAGGTAGCGCATAATTAGTGTGATCTCTTATGACCTTTTGCCTAATTAGTTAACGTCTCCTTTGTGCTAGTGGTCAACAGATGTTCCTCATTCTTTCTTGATTGGTATAGTGGGGCGTGCTTCAATTGTGCTAATCCTAAGCTGATTGGCTGCCTTAGGTATATAAGACATTCTGTTCACCTGGGCGGTCGTGGCAGGTTGCAGGCTGCAGGCTGTAGGCTGCAGGCCGCAGGCCGTAAGCCGTAAGCCGCATCCCACACCTCCAAGAAGTGACCCACCTTTAAGAAGCAGTAGACCTCTGAAAGCGTAGCACCTCTAAAATTAAGCAAAGCCTCTCTTCCTCTAAAACTAAAAGCAAGTAAGCCTCTCTTCCTCTGTAAACTAAGTAGTTCATTCCCAGTCCACCTCCGATTCTTTCCCGCAGGATTGTTGCTGCGGCGGCGGCAACAGGACCCACCTTTTGATCCAGTTATCTCACTCCTTGGCCTATACCCAAAGGACTTAATATCAATACACTACAGTAACACAGCCACATCAATGTTTATAGCAGCTCAATTCACAATAGCTAGATTGTGGAACCAACCTAGATGCCCTTCAACAGATGAATGGATAAAGAAACTGTGGTATAATTTATTTTTTTAAATTTATAATACCCTTGGCTTCTGGTCTCTGATGATTTCTCCAACTTTGCTCAAAACTTGGCCATTCTTTAAAAAGGAAAGGTTACACATTTTGGATACTGTATATAGGGAATCTTTCTTCAGATAGCCAATCAAAAGTGCTATGAGAGGCAGAGCAAGGTGGGACATGCCTGTAATCCCAACCACTTGGTAGACTGAAGCAGGAGGATGGCTAGTTCAAAGCCAGCCTCATCAAAAGCAAGGTACTAAGCAACTCAGTGAGATCCTGTCTCTAAATAAAATACAACATATATTTGGGGATGTGACTCAGTGGTCTAGTGCCCCTGAGTTTAATCCCTGCTACTCCTCCTGACAGTCGCTGCAAAAATAAATAAATAAATAAATAAATAAATAAATAAATAAATAAATAAATAAAAGCAGAAAACTCAGGTATTATCCATCAAGTTGTGCTTCACTGAAAACTGGCAGGCTTTCTTGTCCCATATAGGGCCATGAGCATCTCGTATCTATAAGATCTCAACGCAAAACCAATTCAATATCTGAATTGTTGGTGTTACTAATCTTTACCACTTGTCTTTGTTTACTTACCTCTGTGAGCTTCTACTTTTATCTTTGAAGTTTCCTTCCCTTTGTCTTCTATTGACTTTGAGGGGAATGGTCCAAATCACCAATGAAGAGTGACTGGCTCAGTAGAAGAAAAGAGTTAAGAACAAAAACCAAAACAATCTTAGCATATGTTCTTCTTAAGTCTACTTGAGAGAAAATAAAATACACATATTTGGAATGCTATGAGAAATAGGCCTGTAGTTGTTATGTGGGATAAAATTAAAGCTATCAGAGATAAACATACTTCCTTAACCATGTATGTATGGAATCCTACCATCCAGGGACCAGTAGGACATAAGAGAAGTCTGCCTATCTTGTGGGAACTAATGCTGGTCTATTGTTTATTTGATGTATAAGGATAAATCTTTCTCAACTCCAGAGTGCTGAAAGATTTTGAGAAGTTGAAGAAACCTTGATTTCTTTTGCTAGCTTTAGCATCCTTAATTTTTTATACAATCTTTAATTTGCAAAATCAGGCATTAACAGAGTTAAATATTCTTTCTGTGCTCTATAATGTAATATTCAGTACAGGATTGTGGGGTGCAGCACTATTTTTCTTCCATCTAAAAGAAAATCCTTGAGTTGTTTAAACATTAAACAAGGTTGTGATTCAGTAGAGAAGTTTGTTTTGAATAGTGATCCTCACACCTTTCTGTAGAGATATGTTAAATGGAATACAAACAATTCATTAATCAAATGGTGAGAATGGATTTAGAGTTTCCAGATAAACCTACAATATGTGGAGAAAGGAGAACTCTCTACAATCACAGATCTGAGAGGTAGATAGGAATGTTTATAATCCAACCACCTGATCTGGCATCATTGCAGGCACATTGAGTCAGGGTTCACCTTCTGAGCAGTATGTGCAGTTGCCTAGGTCTGGGTCCTGGGGTCTGGCACATGCTGGTTTAGAGAGCATCTCGCAAAGAAAAAGGCACTCCCTTTCTGCCTCACGGGCCTGCCACTCTTCATTGACTATTGCACATGCTGATCCCTTCTAACACACTGCTGCCTCTGTATCTTTTCATCACATTTTTAACAAGCATAATGTCAACACACTACCTTTATTTATGTATCTTTTTGAAATGGCACCACTTTCAGAAAACGTTCTCATCGCTTTTCTCCTGGCTGCCTAATTCTGTTGCAGCTTGGAACTGACCATGTGATGACCAAAAGTAAGAGAATGGAAGACACAACAGGAAGCTTCCAAGAGGAAGAGGATGGACTGGAAAGACCATTGCTGAGCTTGATCTGGATACCCCTTGTGAATGGAGTTACATAAGCCATGGGCTAGATGAGCATAGTATAATCTGCAAAGCACAGGTTTTATTCCTAGTTCCTGGTACATAGTAGGTGCTCAGTAAGGATTTGTGGAAGGAATGAAAAGTTAGTACTCAATCTGAATTTAAGAAGTAGACTTGTTTTCTTTTATACTTTGCTCTAATAATAATAGAACATCAATCAAAGTAGAAATTAATCAGTTTAGGTAGATTCATTTTAAAGTTTATTTTGTATAAAGAACATCAGGAAATTAATAATGTATCATACCCTTGTTTTCCTACATCATCCATGCCTGAAGTGAGCATAGTCATTGAGGCTATGCTATCCAAAACAGATATTAATATTTATGTGGCAGCCGCTACCAGGAGAGCAGACAGGGGACCCGGGGGAAATAATTCGCATCCCTCGGATCAGCCTTGCATACCAGATCCTCATCAGTGAAGAAATGCCCCAGAATATCTCATTTGCTGATCTCCACTCAAAACCTCTCACGCTTTCCTTCTCCCTCTTGTTTCCAGGTTTTCTATTATTCTACCAAGGCTCTTACCACTCTTTCAAGTGAGGCAGGTGCTAATGAATATGTTATTTTCTTTAAAAAAAAAAATCAACCTGAAAAGTTGTCACAATCAAAGTATACTTGTAATTTCCTTTATGTAGTGGATGTTTTTGGAAAGTGGGCTATAATGACAGGTTGTTAAGTATATGTTGGCAGAACAATAATGTATGTTTTAAGTGCATTCAGAGAACTTGACTTGTTAAAGAAAACGAAGTTTTGGCAAGTTTTGAAGTTTACCTTCAGAAGTATTTGGTTGAAACAGGGAAAATAATCATCCTCTACTTATAAAAATCTGGATTTTCAAACTTTGGAATTACCAAAAGGAGGAAAATGTCTTTACAAAGCTAAGATTTTTTTTTTTTTTTTGCTTTTGTTTGTTGTTTTTCAGAGTATCAGATGTAGCTGGTTATTTATTTTTATTTTTTCCTACCACCTTAAATTTTTTTTTTAATCATTTCTTTGTGGTAAGTACATTCAAAATTTTCTCTTCTAACTACTTTAGAATCCCCTTTTCTACAATGCATTATTGCTAAGTATGTTCACCCAGTTGTGCCATAGAACATCAGAACGTGTTCCTCCTTTGGAGCCATGGTATTGTATCTGTTGACTAACTCATCCCTATGCCTCCTTTATGGCAACCACTCTTCTTTTCTTAGCTTATGCTAGAACAACTTTTTAAAATTTCACATATGAGTGAGATCATGCAGTTTGTGTGTGTGTGTGTGTGTGTGTGTGTGTGTGTGTGCCTAGCTTATTTCATTTAACATAATGTCCTCTAGATCCATCCAAGTTGTGGCAAATGACAGAATTTCATGCTTTTTATGGCTGCATAGTATTCCACTGTGTATATATGCCACATTTTCTTTATCCATGTATCAGTTGATTGACACACTGTTTTTTTTTATTTGATATTTTAAGTATAGCATCCCTATGCATACCATTTAAGCAAGAGTTAAACTTATTAAGCAATATTTTAATACATCTTGGATTTCTAACTTAATTCAAATGGTTCCAAGGTAAGGATCCCAATTCAAATGTCTGAAGGGGTCAGGTAGATGAATGAGTAAAGCAAGTTATGTGTATGCAATAAGAAGTAGTGGGGACTGTGGCAAACTAAAGATGTAAGCATGCTTTCAGAGTTCCCCTGGGAAAAAGTTGACAACTACTGCCAGATCTTCTTTTTCTGGAAAAACTCCAAAGACTTATTGTGAATTTTCCCACTTGACAATATTAATAAATAAAAATCACAAAAATGGTTAAAGATAGGATCAGGCCATTCACAGAGGAACCCAAAAATTCAATAAGCTTTTGAGAAGGTGAATTCAACTTCATGAATAATTTGGAGAAGGAATAGTTCAACAATAATAGAATGTTATTATGGTCCCATTGGTTTTAAGAATTGCCAAGAAGTCTAGCAAAGAAAACTCTCCAATACTGCCGGTAGCAGTTTAAATTGACATAACCACTTTGGACAGCAATTTGGTGACTTTACTAAGACAAAAAATACATGTATCTTATGACCAGCAATTCTACTTCTGGACTTCTATGGTACCCATATTGTGTATAAAGTACATGAATGTTGACAGTATCATTGTCAGAAACTTCAAAACTTGGAGTTTCGATTGTCTAGTTCACATCTCCACTTTTAGGTCTGTGTGACATCTCAAGTACAACATGTTCGTTACCCAACTCCTGATTCCTGCCTCAAGCTTGCTTCCTGCAGCTTTCCTCATCTCAGTGAATGGTAGCTCCCTTCCTCCTTTTTGTTGCTCAGCCCAAAACTGGAGAATCAACTTAAAATTCTCTTTCACTCCTTTATTATGACTAGTCAGAAAGTTATGTGATTCTGCCTTTAGAATCTGACTACTTCTTACCACATCCACTGCTACCCTCTGGTCCAAACCAATATTAACTTTTGCCTGGATTGCTGCAAGATCGGAATACTTCACCACTTCAATCTATTCTCAGAGCAACCGAAGTGATTTTTTTTTTTTTTTTTTTAAATGTAGGCTAGGTTATGTCACAAGTTGGCACAGATCTCCAATAGCTTTTCACTGTGGCCTGAGTAGAAGCCAAAGTGTTCCATGGACCAGCAGGCCCCAGAGCATATGGCTCTTCTCCAAATCTTTTTATTCATTTCCTACTTCTCCCTCTCACTCTGCTGTATCTGCTGACCTCATTGCCCTCCCTCTCCAAATCTAGGGCTGGTCCCAGGGCTTGGAGGGTGCTACACTTCTTATGCCCTCTGACCTACTTTGTCTTCACCATTCTTACCACTATCTGACTCACTTTCTGCTTCTCTACTTTTTATTATAAACCTCCTTCATTTAAATCCAACAAAGGCAGGAAACTTTGGCTCTTACTTACTGCTATATCCCCATCTCTTAAAATCATGTTTACCACATAGGAAACACTCACTAAACATTTATTGAGTGATTTAAAAATGATTAAAAATAGCTTTATTGGAAGAATGAATAACTGACAGAATAAAAAATAATCTTGATAGGATGGAAATATGCAGATGAAATTTCCATGGATATTGTAAAGACCTGGACTTAGATAAAAAGTCTTTTGTATAGAATAGAAAAATACTTGTTCTCATGTAACAGAAACTATCATGTTTTAATTGATGAAACACTTAATATTTGTTAACTTGGTTTATATAAAAAATAATGTAGTAAGACTGCATTTAGAGTAGAAGTGAAAGATAATTGATAACACCTATCCATAGGCCAGATTTTTATTCTCTCGGGAGAAGATCAGACTTAATATCTTCTACCCTTTCCATGGGTCTCATTTATACTGAAGTGAGGTAACAATTTAATTATTTTCTTAAAAATTAACTGTCCTTAACGTCCTAAGAGTATCCAATCATTTTTTTGTAACCATCTCCTGTTTCTCCCTTTGCATCATTACCAATACCAAAATTCTTTTACTTTATTGATATTTTAATTGAAATTACAATAAAAAAAACTAGAAAAAAAAATCATCTAAAACATAACCATGGAATTTAGCATGTTGCTGAAGACAAGCAATGGAAAATCTTCCTAATATATTTCCCCCTTCCTGTGTTCACTCCTGGTCTTCCAGACCTTTATTCAAGTCTTTTCCCCTGTGTATTATTGAATAACCTTTCTTCATAGGTTGACTTTAGGAAAGGAGAGTCATGCTCCTTACAGGGAAGAATCCAAGTGTCTTTCACCTCTGTCTCTAGGGCCTTGAACATGGAGAGAACTCAACTAATTGTGCTAAAGAGAGGGATTTAAGTGTAGTTCTATCAACAATGGGAATCATGCAAATACATGGGTCCCTGCACACCGCAAAACAGTGAAACAGAGTCATGGTAAGTGTTGAAATAGATAAGACATGTTGTGTGATGTTTAACCTCGCTTCTGTATTTTTTAATGCTTAAGAATTGATCAGTTGATGTTAAAATGTTAGACTTTGTAAAGGTGCAATAATTAAAATGAATCAGTTAACGTGACAGAGAAAGAATGAGGCAAGAACAAGGCTTTCACAGTCTATTTGTATCAACAACCAAGCCACAATAGGAAATGTTCCCATACTACTAGGGACCAGGAACACAATCAAATGCCAAAACTTAAATGCCTGCTGTCTAATGTGATAATGAAGGGAATAATATAAGCTGCTTCCTCTTTTCTGTTCTTCATGAACTGACCATTCTTATCATAAATTCTCCTGTGTCTGCAGAAAGAGGAAATAAGCAGCCAATCCCTGACTCATAAGATCAAGGCAAACTTTCCATTCTCAATTGTTTTGGATTGACTCTGACCAGCTACAACAACTCCGCACTATACATCAGTTTTCTGATGTCAGCATTGCACTCACTGTTTTGGATGTACAGAAAGGTGAAGAACTGGGCACAGTGGTGTACGCCTGAGATCCAGCTGCTCAGGAGGCTGAGGCAAGAGGATCACATGTTAAAAGCCAGCCTCAGCAACTTAGCAAGGCTCTGAACAACTCAGCGAGACCCTGTCTCTAAATAAAATATATAAAAGGGCTAGGGATGTGGCTCAGTGGTTACACACCCCTGGATTCAGATCAGTTGTAAAGCAGTACTTAGTAGCATGATCAAGACCCTGGGCTTCTCAATCTTCAGCTGTGTGTGTGTGTGTGTGTGTGTGTGTGTGTGTGTGTGTATACATGTATATACATACATACATGCATATACTCTGTTGTTATGCACAGAGAATTGTTTTGTGATCAAATTTTCATCATCAGATTCATAAGATCAAGGCAAACTTTCCATTCTCAATTGTTTTGGAATTATTTGTCCTTCACATCATATGGTCCCTGATACTTTCCAAATTCCTCTACCAAAAGAATTTTCATGTTTATGAATCTCTTCTTTTTATTACTCATTTCTATCTAAATGAAAGGAAAACAGAAACAGAGAGGACTTCCAACTGAGAATATAAAAGACACTGTCCAGAAAGGAGGATGCTGGTTAAAAAAAAATAAACTTAGATCTTATTTTCATTTAAAGAGCAATCCAATGCTCACTAATGTGAGTGCAGTGATGTTGTTTATTTAGTACTTATGTTATGGGAAATACCGAATGTCAAATGCTTGCCCAGGAGCTGAAGATGGCAGCTCACACTCAGGCAGGGGTTGGCTTAGTGTACATGTCAGAACTTAGAACTTGAACAACCCATGACTGTTTTATCTGTTAGATAGCAACATATTACAAGTCACCCACAATCTGGTGACTTAAAGCATCTGTCAGCTTTTCCCCTGAGAGTTATTGGGGTGCCTGGGTGTGCTGAATCATGGCAGCTTCAAAGTAGCTAGGTGACTTTGCTGATTTTAGGAAGACCCCCCTCTGCAACCTTGAAGAGAACAGCAGCTTACTCAGCTCTGCTCCACGTGGTCTCTCATGTTCAAGGACAATAATCTGCACTTATTCTCAGGATTAAGGCAAAATTCCAAGTGTCCCTTTCCCCATGGAACTAGGTATGCAACTGGCATTCCGTACTCTTCCACAATCTATTGGCAAAAACAAGTCAAAAGGGTCATGAGTCAATTCAAGGCAAAGGGTGGAGAAAGAAACTCCATTGTTTGAAAGGAGGAGCTTCAGTGGTTAAGCACCTCTGGATTCAACCACATTGAAAGGAGTGTGGGCAGAGGAAGGGCTAAAGAATTGGGGACACACAATGGTTTCATTTGAGAACAGGAAAGAACATAAGAAACCAGAATTTGACTTCAAACAAACTCAAATAAGAAAATGCGACTTGTCAAATAAGAAAGGTACAGAAAACAAGGCACATAGAAATCCCACCCACCATTGGGCTACCAGGTCTTATGGGATCTTGAAAAGAAGCTTTACCTTGAGAATCAGCACAGCCAATCTGCAGTGAGCACTTAGGCACATGACAAGGTTGGTGGTGCTGAATGCTAGTGTTAAAACTGGTCTTTATATCATGGTAGAATGGGCCTGTAGGTAGCGATCAAAGATGGCAGTTCTCAATAAACTATGCTTTACTGCAGAAAAAAGTCTGGCTTACTTGGAGGACCATGGGTGCCTAGAATGGCTCTCTTTTACAAAATCCAGTAATTCCAATAATTTCAAAGTTATCTTTTTATTTGACTCTAATCAGTTCTTGCTTCCCTTCTGACAAAATCCCCTTGGTCTCCTTTACTACATATACAATGACTCATTGTTGTGTTCTCAGCTTAGGTACATCTGGCTGAGAGCAAATATTCAATAGTGAAAAGAAATGAGAGCCAGACTCAGCCATTCTCTTTTGATTACATTATGACTCAGGAGGACACCCACCAGTAGTTTTATTCATTACTGGATATTAAAATCAAAGGCCTTTAATATGCAGCAACAGAGTTGTCCAAATTGAAGCCCATCTGTGCATCCTTGTAGAAGTTTTATAGCAAAATACATAGGCAATTTTAATAAACTTATTATTTTTTCAATCTGCCCCAAAGGACTGAATGAAATTTTAGCATTATCTTGGTGCCTCTTTGAGCAGCACTCTAACTTTTTGCACAATTCAGATATTTTAAGACTAGATTGAACTGGCCATGGAGGATGTAGTCAACAACTCTAAAGAGCCACCTGCTGCTCTAATGCAGCCCAGAGTGTCTGGCTAAGGTCATAGATCCTTTTTCTCTCCTTAGCTATTCACAGATTTCTGTAGCTCCATCAGTCTTGATATTTTTCTGGTCAAAACCTGATGAAGACTCAGGTAACTCTGTTCTCAGTATCTCTGCCATTTTAATTTGTCTTCCTTTCTCTAATCATAAACATTAGTGAAGGGAACTTTAGAAATGGAAAACATAATCCAAGTAGATTTCCAATGTGTGACTTTTCAAAGTTCTAAAGAAACTTCAGAGGTAACCAAGTTCTGTGGCTAATACCTATACTTTAATTGCTTCCAATCCATAAATGTATGGATCCCTTCCATTCCTTCTTCTACCCACTCACCAGTTTTCTTTTAGTTCATATCCCATCTTGAATACTGGAAGATCTTCCCAACATTGGTTCATGGATGAGGGATAGAAGCAAGAGATCATCACAAAAAATGGAATCCAAAAAAGCCAGACAGAACTGTTTCAATCTCTCCAACCTTTGTTTTTTTCATATCCAAATGAAGATTAAAAATTATATCCGCTTCCCAAGGTCATCATGAGAATTAAATGAGGTACGACATATCCCATTTTCACATAAAATGTCCAATACAAGTGAAAAATAATTATTATTACTCCTAGAATAGGGAACTGACTCAGACACTTTTAGACCTGTCTTACAGACAACCAAAATGTAGTACCAGCTGCAAGCATCATGAGCTATAGTGCATGCCATTGGTCAAGCACTATTGAATGCACTATATAGATATTAACTCATTTAATATTAATTTGATATACATTTAGTATATATTCACCCTTGCAATGATCACAAAAATGTTACAAGGGAAATGCTATTATTATTATTCCCATCTTGTTCATAAGGAGAATAAGGCACAAGAGATTCCATGACTAGTTCAGTCACACAACTAGCTAGTTACAGGGTCAGAATTCCAACCCAGGCAGTCTGGCTGCTGCTGGTCTTCCAATCTCCATCGGATATGGCTTCTAGGGGATGGAGAATGACACAGTGTTATAGATTTTTCCAAAGGTTGTATACCTCTAATTAGGTATATGGCTTGCTGACTGACTTGAGTATTTCAAAATGTTTCCTTCTCCTCCTTCAGCATATAAACTCCTCAGGGGCAAAGACACTACATATTATTTTCCTTATGCTGAGAACAACTTTCTGTATGGTGCAGGTCTGCAGCGGGTCTTATTGTCTGATTCTCTTTCATTTTCCCACAGGGCTTCTAGGAATTATAAGTGGGTCCCAGGGGCTGAAAATTAAGAAGACCAGTGATGTGGCCTTCTCCACCCCACTTGTGAAATTCTCATTAACACTTCTAAGGTAGCAAAGCAGTTGTCCCTGTAAAGAAATCCTAGCATTCTGAAAAACAGTACTTACTTCTGGAAACTTCTGAAACAATAGTATCCACAGCTGCCAGTGTGGTGGAGAGCCAGTGGGTTCCCCAGGCCAAAGCTTCAATGCCTCTTAAGGCTGATAGGTGAGAACCAGCCTAAAGGGAAGCCACAGAGCTCAGAGGAAAGAAAGCATTCAGCAGTCTTTCTTGATCAGTAGAATGCTTTTCATTTGAAGATTTTTAGAAATGTTTTAAAATTTTATTTTGTAGGCAAGCAAAATGTTATCCTTAGAGATAGCTGGGGATATGGTAGAGGCTGCCTAGGGGACATTTGTTGAACAGATAAAGGGTTTGATATTAAAACAAATACCCCGCCATTTGCTATCCCAATAGCTCTACATGAAATAAAATTTATGACATAAACTTGATTTAATATTTTTAAAATCAGTCCTTTCCCAGTTCCTGCTTTTCATGATTACAGAAAATTTTTGTGAGTTGAAATATTTTCTAGGCCAATTGAAGTAGTGTTCTGGTGCCTAATGATGGTTTGGTCTGTTCTGCTTAACTATCAAATCCAAACTGGGTTCAAATCCAAGCTCCAATTCTTATTAGGGGTATGACCCTGTGGGAGTTATTTAACTCTCTCTTAACTTCAGTTTCTTCAACTATCAAGTAGGAACAATTATAATAGGGTTGTACTGGGGACTCAAAGTATCTAGCACTTAGCAGTTACTCAGTTAGTGCATACTATTGTATTGTCTGATATTTAGACCCTGGTCACTCACTAGAATATAAATACCATGAGGATAGATATTTTGTTTTGTTTTCTGACATGTCATTGAGTGGGCCTGGCATGTAGTACTTATTAAAAAAAAAAAAAAAAGCAATTGAATGAATGAGTGTTTGAAACAATTTGGGAAGATTTGAGCTTCATAGCAGGTTTATGAACACTAGATCCTATTCTGTTAACCAAAGACAGCCACAGTTTCCATGCAGAAGCGTCATGCACTAGTGTCACCAGAGAGCTGGTCTCTAGTTCACATCCTATGTCATTTCTGCCTTTGGATAAACACTCTTTGTTCCTGGTTCTCTTTTGCTTTTCTTGTTAATCCAGTGTTTATAAATGATCAGCCCCTATTCAGCTGTAAGAATGGTAGCTTGTCTTGTCTGGTTGACTCTCTTTTGCAAATGTTAACAACAGAAACCTGTGGGAGAGGAGGAAACTGGCTCGTTTTTCTACTACTATGGGAAAATTTTAGTTTAGTAAGTATGTAGGAAAAGAAAAACAGGTATAACACATTTCTTATTTCTTCCTGTTATGATCTTTGAGTCATGGGTACTCCAGAGAACAGTTTGAAATAGAATGTGGACATCTCAACAAAGCAAAACTCGTTTTCAAAAAAGAACTGCATGCAATCCCCAATACTTGTAGAAGATACATTTACACATCAGTCTGAACTCACTCTTATAATACAAAGACAGGCACATCTTATTTCTGGGGTAGAGAGAAAAAGGTAGAGGGAGGGAGAGAGAGATGGCTGTGGAGAGGGAGACGTTAGTATCCAAGTAGAACTTCAATTAAAAAAAAGTTATGTGGATCGGTGATCAAATATTATTGAAAGTTTGCAAAAATTCTATAAGAAGATCACACACTTGTGTCATTTAGAGAGAGTCTGGCTTAGTTGTCATGAAATGAGCCTAAATCTGACCCTGATCTACTAATGGAAATTAGCTGGGCTTTCTGAACCCCTTGGTCCAGACTTTAGGAGTCCATTGTATTTGATATTCATTTTTCACTCTAGCCTGGTACCCAAGGGGAAGAGCAGTTATAAGACACAGTCCTCACTCTGAAGGTATCTACATTCTGATGGTGTCACAAAACTAATGCACATTTGACAATTAGAGAAGAGGTAAAAGAAAAGGGTGCAATGATCACATAGAGAGCTCTGTGGGCTAAGCAGAAGGAAAAGAATTTATGGACAAGCTAGGACTTGAATTGGGACTGGATAGTGGACAGGACTGGGAAGACAAATGGGAAAAGGGTGCACAGTCCGGTAACAAGGAAACAAATCCCAGAACTGTAGGCAGAGTGGTGGAAAATCAGAGTGAAGGAGCATTTCATCTTGAAGAGGAGAGGCAAAGAGTGAGCATCTCTTATTCTTTCAGAAATGGAATTATATTTTGAAAGCATTATTCATTCAACAAATAGAAATCATGTACCGACTTTGGGCAAGCCATTATACCTGCTGAATGAGTTCGACTGTTCTAGAAAAGCTTTGAATTGGTCAGAACCTGTTTAAGAAGTCTTGTTACAGAAAGATGTATTTGAATGGGTATGTGTTTTAAATGAACATCTTAGCAATATATGAAAGAAAGTTTTATTATTAAGTTGGATGTAAACCCTCTTAAAACTTCGTTAAAAATTCTTGTGCTCCACTCTTGGTTCAAATCCACTTAAATCTCAATTGCAGCACTTACTGGCATAAAAATATCTGTGGTTCAGAAAATGTCTCTGAAGACTGACATTTAATTCTGTCCGTTCTCAGAGTTCGTGCTGTGCATTCTGAGGGTGGATATCATTTCCTGATAATTCTTTTTTTCTTTTTTAAAAGAAGTTTGAGATGCTTTTTTCCCAATTCTGGCTATGACCTGCCCGGATCTCTTACCCAAAGCAGACACTAACATCTGTTGTTTTCACTTGGGATGCCTCAGATTGCATGAGCCATATTACTTGTCAAGATTGGACAAGTGACTCACTGTGTTTATCTTTCTGCTAGCTTCCAAAGTTATGTTGCTCATATTGAAATGTCAGTTGCTTGACCTTTGGATGCACAGGGGAGCTTCAGAGGATATTTCAAGCATTCGAAAGTAAGTAGTGAAAATCTGGTACAGGAAAGAAACATAACTTGCAGTCTTTGGGGTTAATGCAACACTAAATGAAAATAGCACTCTCTGATCCAGGAGATTTATTTGAGCAAATTTATAGTGTAGCATAGGTTAATATAATTATTTCTTGGAATTGCTGAAATTTTAGTGATAAGTGTTTCAGAGATAAGTTATTTTCCTTGAGTTATATATTTTTGGACTCATTGGCTACATGAACTTGGGAAAGTGCCCTTTAGTCTGCTATGGAGAACCTCACTTCCTCAGGAATGCCCAGGACTCAGGTCAGTATTATTCTAGTAACATCTTGATGAAGAGGAAAACATCTTTACATCCCACAAACTTGAACTAATTAAAATGAACACCATTGTGACCCAGTAAAGGCAAATGCAATTTTAAATAGCAATTAGCAAAATTTATATTCCAGGGTAAAAATGAATATGGTCAAGGAAATGAGGCTTATCAGGTCCTTCCACTTGCCTCACAAATCTTCTATGAATTAATAATCATTGACATTTTTATGAAACAATGTCATTCTCAGCACAAGTCTCTGCTTTCCGCATTATGACCGCCTTCATAAAGGCTTACCTCAAAGTGAGAGGAATTAAAAAAGACTCTTCATAGTACTCTTCGAACAATTACCAGGGAAACAGCAGAGGGAAATAAAGGCCGAACTTATTCTGCCCTGCAGAATTCTGGCAATTGACATAAAAGCAATATGAGGACATTGAGAAGAAAATCTAAATGCTATATAATTACAGAAAATCCAAACCAGATGAATTATCTGAGAAGCCTGAATGGAAAGACAGGCTTTGGACAGTCATTACCTTCTAAAATTCTCTTATTAGATTAAGGCAACATAATCAGAATGTTCTACATCCATGAAGGCCCAATAAAAAGCCATGAAAATAGAACAATGTAAAACTTATTTGTCCATTAGTGTAGCAGCACTTTGAAGTGCTGTCTGAATATTTCTTTTTCTAAGAAAGGGTGATAAACTTATATTTGAAGTTTGAAATTCTTTCAGCAATCAAAGCTTCTCACCTAAAAGAAACTTTCCTATGGTTAACTATTATTTATTAATCAGAATGAATTTGCATTCAATACTTTCTTTAGACTTTCTCTAAGTTAGTTTCACCTATTTGGAGAGTCTTTTAGGACTAAAGTGATAAAATGAACACTAGAAACCAAAAATACAGGGACTTTCTTCCAAAGACTTTATAGGTCTTCTTAAATGTAAGTGGAGTTTCATCTAATTCCCTTGACTTGAGAATGAGAACCTTGACTATCTATTTAAGAAAATAAAACAATTGCCTTTGGATATACGGTGGGTGGTGGTACCAGAAAGAACAGTCACAGTAACAAGAGTCAATGACCAGAATTGAAGAGTCTCCCTATCTCCTTGATGCTGTTTTTGAAAATGATCACAATGTACGATGCTTCTTTAAGAACTTACAAATATGTGTTCCAAAATACTATTCATTAGTGTTTTTAAAATATGTGCAGAGCAGTCTTTGAGGTATGACAGTCACATACCATTACACAACTTCAACAGATCAAAAAATTTAGGCCAAGGAAATAAAATGATTTGTTTAAGATCACATATTTAATAGCAATCAGGATTAGTATCCTGGCTTGCCTGGCTCTGAGTCAGAAATCTTTTGATAATAAGAGGTGTTGTGTCTATCATCCATCATCACAATTCTCCCTACATCTGCATCTCTAGAGAGGAAAGGCTAGTGCCCTTAAGATGCAGGTACCTCCATGGGCCTGTAAACATGTGTAAATAAATGCCCATGTGCCCAGAGCCTTTCTTTGAAGAAGCCTGGTAAGCAGCAACCATTTGCTCTTACATTCTTTTCTCTGAATAGTTTTATGGGTCACAGGGCCACACTGTTAGAACATGTCAGTCAGGTTCCTGAGCCAATTGCGGTTTGGGGGGCTCGTGTCTGATATGTGAAAGGTGACCCCATCTTCATTTGGAGTCCCGTCAGGGCTTTACTGCTTCCCACCTTCTCTACACCAATGACTCAGAGGAAGGGAGTTTGTTGTGAACCCCGGAACACTCTTATAGTAGGCATCCTTAAAGTCCTCATCCGATGGATGCACTTTGGGGAGTCTTACAAAGATCCTGAAATTATATGTGGAATGTCCAATGTTCAAATGGGTATTCTTCTGGGAAAAAAGATCCATAAAGTTTTCAGATGCTCAAAGGGATCTGCGACTCAAAAAGTCAAACTAGAAACAACTATTTGCTTTCTATTTCATTCCTTTGAGCATTTAGCAGAAAATGTGCCAAAAATCTGTGGTTTCATAGCAAATGGGAAAATCCTAGAACTGGTATTAGCAGGTTAGGGCTTCTAACATGTGAAATCATTATAACTGCAACCTGAAGCGTGATACAGAAATGAGGTTCATAAATATTCAGTTGATATAAGACACATGAAAGTGGGCAAAATATGATAATATAAATACATCTTGTGAAAGACATCCACCAAGTCAGAGAGCATGGGAATTTTGCTTTCAGCTGAATTTTTAACACCTTTATATTATACAGTTAAACATGGAAATTAAATAGTGTTTATATTAAGGTCAATCTTACATTATTGTGGCTAGAAATTCTCTTTTATTTGCTTGCATATCTGCTACATACCTAAATAAAAAAGATTTAAGTTTATGGCAGTCAAATAAGAAATTTTTAGAACACTGTAGAACATACAAATGAATTGTGGTTAATTTTTAGTTTTTTTCCTCCAGCACAATGCTGGGAGCTATAGATTATACATGAATTGGGTACTCAATAAAAATATATGGGGTGAATGAATATGTTCAGGGATTTTCCAAAAGAATGGTGTGCTTAGAATAAACATATCAAAAGGGAGGAAGTAAAGGGAATAAATAGGAATCTATAGGCGAGGACAGTTATTTCCTAAAAACAATGTCATTAACTTAACAAAGAATATTAGGGAATATTTTCTATGCTCTCTTTGGAAGAAAAATTTTAAATTGTGGCATGGACAGGTATTCCCAGTGACTAATTTGATGCCTGACATGTAGTAAACATTTAATGAATATTGGTCAATACCTGAATTGCTCTTTAGAAGGCTGCATCACAGTGAGCCATGTTCCTTGTAACTGAATTTCCAAAATTGAACCATTTCTGATAAGAAGGTGTCCTGTGAAGGTGACCCTTCAGTCATGCAGTACTGGAAACTTGTAGGCTGGCCCTCTCACTGTAGGAGCTCTTAAATCATTATTACCTCCAAAGTTCATTTGGAAGTTGTGTTTTTCTCTACACGGTTTTCCCTTATTGGATAATAGACAAAAATTGTTGGAAGTTCATTCCTTGTCAGCCACTGTCCTAAAAGTGCTGTGTGCTGAACTTCAGGCTCACCCCAGTCCTTGGAATCAGTATCACAAATTCACCAGATTTCCAGGTGATTCACGTGCACATTGAAACGTGAGAAGCACCAATTTAATCCATTAGATTTATGCCATAGCCCTGTGAGGTGGTACCTTTAATGCCATAGTTTTAAATAAAAGGAAGTAGAGCCACTCAGAAGATGATACATTTGTAAGGACCCAGCTAGCAAGGGTTAGAGCCAAGACTCGGGTCCAGTGAGGTTGGTGTGGTAATCTTCACCAGAACACCATGTTTCTATTTGACAGCACCACCAAAGCAGGACACCAGACCTTTATCTCTAGATGTAAAGGCAATAGTGACACCCTTGAGCTGGAAGATTAGATGGAATCAGAAGATTTCCAATGAGAGGAAGTCTGCTTTAGCAGAAAAGACACAGACTTCAGAACATGACAGATCTGGGTTTTGTCACATATTATCTGCCTGACCTTGTACTAGTTAGTCATTTACTCTCGCTTTAGTTTCCTCATCTGTCAAGTTATTGTAAGAATTGAAGATGGTGCATTTAATTTAACTTGGAACTCATTAAGTGGCAATTATTATTCTTAATGAGAAGTGAACTGCAGTTTCATCCATATCATAAATAGCTTGAAACATTTATTTGCACATCTTTTAGAATAATTATGTCATCCTGAGCAAATACTCAAAACAAAGCCCCAAATTTCTCCCACACTGATTCTAACTAGAAGAAAGCTATTTTTAAAAACATTAACAGCTTTGGTAATTATTAAAGGGTTAACTTATTCATTTGGACGTAATAAGTTGTGTATAATATAGGACTAATCGCTTGACAAAAAAGGGTCGAGTATGATAGAGGACTAAATACCCAGAGCAACTTCTGGAGTTTTGGAGCAGATGGAACTGATCTTGAGGTTTTACCCTCTTTTCCTAGAACCCCCGGGAAAGATGACTTAGGGAATAACACTGTAGCCAGATCTAGCATTGCTCTGGGATATCACTGGCATTTATCCTCTGTCTGACGATGGGAGGAGAGTGTATATGATTTTTTTTTTGACCTTTAAAGAAGTAAAAAACAGAGTATAGCAGTCCTCCTGTCCCTTTTGGGCTGTTATTTCTCTGAAAAGATGTCAAACTTACCCATTGAACTTTAGATTTTCAAATTTTGGTTACGAATTGTTTCTTTATGCGTTGATGGTGGGTATAATTTTTAAAAAAGTAAAGTAAGGGATTACAGAACCACTACTTCTCTGGCCTCTGTGCAGATTCATTGTCAAGTTATGTAGACAGGAGGAATAAAAAAAAAAAAAAAAGAGAGAGAAAAATAAACGCTCAACTGCTTAAGGAAAGGAAGCCTTAGCCCTTAATGCAGTTATCAGAGCCCTGGCAGCATATTAAGGCAATTGGCCCAATTGAAAGCTTATAACCTATTTTTCTTTATCTCCCAACTGTTTCCCAGTACCATTAGTTTCACACACCAAAGTTTTCTGAGAAATAAAGCAATTACATTAATGTTGTCAATCACTACTGCCAGACTGATCAATAAAAATAACATTAACCTTACTAATTAATTGCTAGCAATCACCTAACTAACTTGAAGAAACTATTAGTTGCACAAAACTGAATAAGGAAATACTCTAAGTGATGTTTGTAATGTGCTAGTTGAAAAACAAGAGATTACAATTCTTCTCTATAATAGAATTTTTCAGCTCTAAGTAAAAACAATCGCCTTTTCTATTTGGTTTTAGATAGGATTAATTGTTTTTATTGTAGTTATCATTTAAGGCTGCTGACAATAAGTCAGTCTGGAATGGTCACTACCAATGTGCTCTTTGTGTTTGGATAACTTTGATCTGATAGAGAGTTAGGTTTTGCTAACCCTTTTTCAGTCCCTATCATGACAGAATAGCTTATGTGTGTCCCCCTGGTTTAGAGATTTCTAGTTTAATAATACCTGTTATGGGCCTTTTTGCTTGGGATTTTTGTGAAACAAAGCAACTGTTTAAACACTTCTTTAAAAAACTGTTAATAGTATCAATATTATCAGAAATTTAATGTTAGTCCATCATTAGCTCATTACATTATTCTACAGGCTTCTTATGCCTTGAGCTTTTACTGAGGTTGAATCACTATTTGGAAACGCAAACTTGGCTTCTTGATTGAAGCTATTTTTGGTGGGAGTTTATGTTTCTGGGACAGAAGAGCTCCTCAGGTAATCTGAAACTTGCCTGGTATCTTCATCATGGAAATTTCTTTTTTGAATTGAAAAATGCATATGAAGAGTCAGTTTAAAATACTGATTTCTAAGTAGAGATTCCAGGTTGGTAGGTTAGGTGCTTGGAACAAGAATTTGCATTTTGGCTAAGCATCCAGGAACTTTCCCTGCACAGTTCATACTCTGAGAATCATGACCATAAACCTGAATTCAAGACTCAGTTCCTTCCAGACACTGAGCTCTCTGAACCTTCTCCAATTCTAAATTCCCAAGTTCCTCTGAGCACGACCTCCAGGGGCTGAGGGGGACACGTGGTAGCAGCTCCTTTAGGAACTTTTCAGGCTATGCAGGGTTAGGGTGGTGGTAGTAGCAACAGCGATTTAAATGTGGATAATTCCAAAGTGTTAGGGTGTTGATGACCTGAACAGGAGCCCCTGGATCTGTGGGCTTAGCATTCATGGTTTAAGCTGTGTGCAAATGATCTCATGGGTACTTCAAATCCTCCCTTGTTACATAGCTCAAGACAGGAAACGGAGCCCATGTCCTGAAAACTGGTGCGTAAACGCCAGTCTGTAAACCAGAGGCTGAGCAAAAACCTCCAGCCAGCTTCCACCTCTCAACAGCTTTTTTTTTTTTTTTTTTTCCTGTTGTCTATTTTCACAAACTCAGTCTTCTCCGGTGATAAAAGTTTAGTTTTTCATTTTCTCTCATAGGGTGATAGTGACTCTTTTAAATTTTATTTCATTTTCACTTGAAAATGAAAGCCAGCTCTGTGTGTACTCATGCTGTACAACTACCTAGGATTTTGTGAGCATCTCAGGATGTGGGCATCATGAATGTTCATAGTCTTATCCTGTATTTATTGTTTCTGTTTTTACATCAGGATAGAGAAGGAGCACAAAAGTGACAAAGGAGCTGTTGAGTTATAATCCTCCTGAGAGAGAATAGAAATTAAAATGTAATGTTAAATCAGGGAAAGATGGATAGAATCTTTCAAATATGCTCCGTATGATGACAGTGATATTATTAACTGTCAGTGGTAGAAGAGTGAAGTTTGAATAATTTTATTTTCCTTCTCCCCCACAAATTAAACCCAAAATACCTCATTGGTTCATTTTTTCAAATTAAAAATTATGAGACTTTGAGTAGGCACCAGGGAGTAGGCAGAAGACAGTATAGTTGGAGAATAAATTGTATTTATATGGTGGTGATAACATACTGACTTCCTTTTTCATTCTTATACCATTAAAAATTCCTTGCCTCTGTCTAGTTTTACCCAAAGATTAACTTCGTAAATATTTTTGATTGCCTACTGTGTGCAGTTTACTGAATGAGTTACCAAGTTTAACATTTATATTTCCTCAAAGAGTTTACAGCATAGATGTTATTTATTGTAATCTAAAGCAGAAGGCAGAAGTTGTAGTAAAGAAGCAAGACAAAAACAAACAAACAAAAAATGACAAAGTCAAAAGGTAATCACAATAGACCTGGCTTCAGTCACATGGATGCCAGTAGTCAGCAAGAGGTGTGCATCAGGGGAAGGTGAGATCCACAGTGGGAGAAGAATACACTGTGAATTCAGGAAAGAAGAGTCCCTCCCAGTTGGAGAGATCAGGGGAAAACACTTGTAGCATTAAGGAATGAATAGGATTTGAATAAAGAATTAGACACAGGGAACTGGTTGAATTAAAAAAGGCATCAATTCAAAGAAGTTTAGGAAATGTTCAAGGTTCAGCTGAGTTCCTCAACTCAGTTTTCCGAATCAGGGAACCTTGTAGACAGGCTGCAGTGTAGACAGCTCAGTTGAGGATTATGGGAGGACTAGAGGAAATCTCAGGAAGCTGAAGAGCTAGTCAAACCCTGCAAGAAGGAGCTGAAGGGAACTGGAACTCCACCTGTTCTTGTCCCTGCAGACTTCTGGGTGGCAGAAGGGAGGTTGAACTACAGGGCTTCTGATCCTCTAGGTATAAATTGGCCAAAAAATTAGAAAGGGGGGAAATCAAAATGACACCATTAAGTTGCCTACATGAATCAGGCTGGGAGCTTAGATCAGAGATCTGACAAATATATGGATCAATGAAATCACTTTTTCTGTAAACCTCCATATGTGATGGTGAAATCCCATACCAGAGAAGCATCTAAAGCATATTTGGATATTTCCAGATATTGAAATTAAACTTTTCATTTGCCAATTAAACTCTTTTCTCTTTCTACTGGAGATAGAAAACAGATCCCATTACCATCCTCTCTGATGACTTTTCTTCTTCAGGGAACTCCTTCTCTTGCTCCTCCAGCTCCCTATTTGTCAAAACTTAATTCATTTCAGTTTCTTTACACTGAATGATCTTCAAACTAACCATAAAAGGATGCCAAGACAATGTTGGAGGAAAAATGAAGATGGCATTTCAGAAAATATATACTGCATTCACCCAGTACAAAGATTCCATCTCCATTTAATAAAAATGAAAAACAAATGCAAGGGAATATTGCTGACTTCCTTTGCCTTTTAGACCCCAAAGTCAGTCCTGATCCATCTCATATTCAAGAAGTCTGCACATCACTTTTTGTCGGGGGGAGGTACTGGGGATTGGACTCAGGATCTTGAGCATGCCAGGCAAACACTCTATAGTGAGCTACATCCCTAATCCTGTATATTTCATGTGGATGGGATTATAGAAGTGTGCCATCACATACAGCTGTACATGTGTAATGTTTTAGGACCTTTATCATGGAAAGATTTCTTTAATTTAATGCTTTCTTAGGGCCTTCTAGTCTGAGAGGTACTCCTCAAACAACCACTCTAAACATTTATTTCCAGTTTGAATGAGCTTTCCATTGTGCTTTCCAGAGCTCCGAGTCCTGGTTAAATCCATAGATGATTTTTAGTGGTAGAAGAAATCTTGCAATTTGGGAAAGCTGTGTGAAAATGCAACTCAAGTGTTTCCATCATTTGGAACGATTTTATTTTTTGTTCCTTTTGACAGACCATGAAGAATTCCAACTCCTCCTCCCCCACACGATTTCTGAGTAGTAATGCTCAAGAAGGAGTGAGGGAAAATACTGTTCCTTTTAAATGGGGACAGAGAATATTCACCTGATCCACTGGTACCTTGACATTAGATCACCTGGCTGCTCAGTTTCAGGCTATGCTCACTTCCTGAAGCAAACTCCTTCAAGGGCACAGTGAGCGATCCCAGTCTTGGAGGAGGCAGACACATGGTTTTGATGCAGGGAACCATGGGGAATACATACACTCTTTCATTTTCATATGTGCTGCAGAAATCCAGGAACACACCTTTGACGTTGGAAACATTCCTGAGTTCAGAAAAAAGAGAGACAAGACTGGAGTTCACTTGTCTCAGTACCTTCATGATCCAACTGCACTGTGGAGCCTGACCACTAGCTCCTGAAGTTAAACCAGATGGTAGCTGAGATTTATCATCTAAGCAACACTCTGTGTTTTGGGTCTGTCATACTTTGTGGCCCGTTTTTTCTTTTGAGGATTAAAGGGTGGATTCCTGCTAATGAAAATATAGTGGTGATCCCTGCTAATCAGAAATTCTGCAGGTGGTTAGACCGCTGAATGTACTATTAGCTGTTGTGGATACTTTGTTAAAAACCCCAGGGGAGAGATAAGAAGAGAAAACAGGAGGTGACCAGCATTTAATAGGTCATGGTCTTTGCCTTCCTGGCCTTTATTTATTTTTCTAAATCCCCCTCTTAATTTCCAGAGTGAGCTGCTTCTTCATTTTGCTATTATTGAAAACACCATGGAAGGAGCTCCTGGCGCTTGAGAAGAGCCCCTGATGCTGTGAGCAGTGAATTAGAATGTGAATCCATCCTGAGGCTCCGTGTATAAATTAGGATAAATACCCTTTTGAAAGAGGCACTTGACTGCGCTTTGCAAAAACATGGCTTTTTTTTTTTTTCCTTTAAAATTTCTTTCAATTCTTTAAGGCTGTAAAATTCACTATTAACTGGGCTATTGCCTTTTAATCAAATGCCCTGAACTGGGTAGGGTAAGATACGTAACTCAAATATTCCTGAAAATTTTCCAAATTGTGGTTGAATGTAAGTCTAAATTTTCCATTCTTAAAGACTGCATGCCAGAATCCAAGCAAACATTGTAACAGATAAAAAGAATGACTATGAATTATTAAAGCTACCAGTTTCAACAGTATTAAACTTATTCAATATAGTAACATAGTCATATATATACACGTGTGTGTATGTGTATATATATATATATATATGTTTATACATATATAAATATGCTGGAGATTGAACTTTGGGTCTTATACATGCTAGGCAAGTGTTCTACTGCTGACCTACACCCCTGCCCAGTATTATAGCTTTAAATAACAGGTATTATTTATTTCGTTTTGTGGTAATAGCTGATGGTCACAAGCAACTTTGTGAAAGAAACAAGGCAAAGGTTAGTCTGCAGGTAGTTTTCACTCAAGAATAAACAAACTTAAAATTTAAGTTTATTTATTTTTTCTCAATTTTGGTATATACTTGTAACCTGCATCTGCATATATTTGGAGACTTTCTCCCATATTATTAAATATTTTTTTAAATTTTCTTCTGTGACTAGATATCTCTCCACCTAATAAAAGTGCCATAATTCCTTTGATCATTTGTTTTAACTCATTCAGCTACTTCTTATTTTTTTTTTTTTTTTGCTATTGTAATCACACTGTGATGAATATTGTTTTACATATATACCTTTGCATACATTTGGCTATTTCTTTAGAAATTAAAATTAGAAAAATTCTTGAGGGTTACACATTTTAAAACAATCAATGTTCATGGTCAAATTACTCTTCATAATTTACCCTGGCAATTTACAGTTTCAACAGTGACTAAGCCTACCTCCCGTGAGGTGAGCTCCATTTTTTTTTTTTTTTTTTTTTTTTGTGATTGTGTGTTATTGTTTGTTTGTTTTTAAACCAAGATGTTTCTCACATGGAGAGAGCTCTTTATGTTAAGAAAAGGTGGTAATAATTTCCGAGGCTGTGCTTTGTGACACTGAGGTGATAAAACTGAAAACCATGTGGTCTGTTTCAAATTCCTGCGCCTTCAGTGATTTCTCCTCTTAAGGGCTGAACAGCTGATATTGTTCCTAACAACATCAGCAGAAGTTTTTGTTTTGTTCTGCCTTCTGTTTTCCCTTCCCTTCCCTTCTTCCTCCCTTCCTTCCTTCCTGTTTGTTTTATAGTCCATAGGGGGAATGTGCCTAATCCTCTTGGGAAGCTTCTCTTGCTCTCAGTTTCTCAACCTTCACAGTGTCACAGGACCTATGATGGCTGTGATTTCTGAAGGACAAGCTGCGACACGTGGGTGTTTAAGAGCCTCTTCCACAGGGCTCTTTTTATCAGGTTCAGCTCAATTGTCCCCAGAAGCTCCTAAGGGCCTCCTGAACTATGTAAAGATCCAGATAAAAACCCAATGACAGATTATAAGGAACTCTGCCTTTACTTTCATCTATTGTCACACCCTGTCAAACTTTCATTAAATTTCTGTCAGAATAAGTCCTATTTAATTTTCACACATCCTTCTCTTGTCCCTGCCTCTAAATCTTGACCATGACATATTCTTTCCTGATCCATCTCTTCTCACACCAGAACCTCTGTAACTGCGAAGTTGGTTTAAAATTTCATTTCTTTACAAAGTCTTCTATAGGTAACCTACTTATTTTAGTCCCTTCATTAGCGCCCTTTCTTATAAACTTTTTTTATGTTTAAAAATTCACAGGAGCACAAAATGGATTTCATTAGATCCTCAGTCTATTGCAAAGCTTCCATTTTGTTTTATTTTATGGTCTTATTCTTTCCCCTTAATTCCCTATCCTCAATCCCATTTTTTTATTTTCTCTTTGACACCCATTCTTATTTACTTAATGACTGTCCTTTGACAGATATATTTGTACCTTTGAAAAATATAAAGTATTCTTATGTAGATGGGGCGACATAACTGACATTGTACAAAGAGTTTTATGCTCTCGGTTGCTTTTTAAAATAACATTAAGTTATTAAGATCTATTCGTTGCCATATGCAAATACAGTGAATTACTTCTGACTGTTCCATTGTATTCCACTAATGGTAGCTGCCTTTTTTTAGTATTCACTCCTCTTATGAGGAGTCTCTGAGCTGCTCTGCCTTTACTATCACAAAGCTTCAGCAAATATTTCTATATTTCTGGACATGTAGGACAAGGAAATAAATAAGTAAATATATGGTGTGTAACATAAATAAATAATAAATATATCTATATAAAATCTATGGAGATCTATGTAGATAGGTAAATATGTCTATATATATTTAGCTGAAATGCACACCATGTATTTATTTATTCACATGGAAGTAGGTTCTAAATCATTGTAAATTGGCAACCCCAATTCTTCACTTTCCTCAGCCCCATATACCCTTGATGAGTTGACTCAGCTACAGATTCATGGGGAACCCAGTGGACATCAGCAGAGTTGCCTCAGTAGACACACAGTCACCTAAAGGATAAATATGGGTTGTTGGAGGCCTTCAGGGTTTTGCAACGGATTTCAAGGCAATAGTAGCTGATGGAAGGGGATGAGCACAACTGAATGACTTTTCAGACCGGCTGTGCCAGTTCATCTTTCCAGTGCTGCTTGGTAAAAGACCTTGCCTTAACCACCACACAGCTCATGTTACCAAATAGTACAAGTTTTGCTTACTGTGATGGTCATGGAATGGTAGCTCATTTGATTTTGTTTCTTTGTTAAGAGTTTGAAATCTCTCCATATATGTATTAACCAGTTGAATTTGTCCTTTCAAGTACGTCTTTAGTCCTTTGTTCACTGTCTGTACTGGGCTGCTTGTCTTTTACTACTGGTTGTGCAGGAATCCCTTACAAATTTTAGATTAAAAAATCCTGGTAGATTTTAGGCATTGCAAATAATTTCTACTAGTCTTTCTTCTGTTGACTTCATCAAGGATGTCCATGGAATAATTAATTAGTTTTTATGTAATTCAACTTTCATGTTGGTGTTTTTTGTTTGTTTGTTTGTTTGTTTTTAAATTTGATCTTTCTGAAATGCAATGATTCCTTAAACTGAAACCTCAGGTTTTATTCTATTAGCCAGGTTCAATTAGCATGGGTTTAGGGTGTGCAACAGTTGCAAAAGAAACCTGTCTTTAAAATTTTGTCAGCTCCTAAAGAATAAATTATGGTTTAAACCCAATATATAGCTCATAGACGCTGGTATGCTACTAGACAGCATTTTTAACCTTCAACAAAAATAAAACATTCCTCAAACTGAGAATATTGTGCCAGAATTAATGACTTAAATAGACGTCTTATATTACCAAATTATAGGCAATAGCAATTGCCCTGCCAGTTCTTAGGTATCAGAAATAGAATCTCCTAGAATATATTCTGTGGCTTAAAATTTTACCCATCTCAATTACCTGCCCTTTTACTGTTGGCAGGCTCACAGGGACAATTAACCCCCAAGAGATTATGAATGTTAAATTTGGAGAAGTAACTTGAAACAAAAGAAAAAAAAAAAAAAAAAAAAGGGATTGTAAAAATACTCTTTCCCCCTATGGAATATTTCTAAGTTTTATAGACAACAAAATAGAAGCAAGAAGAGAAAAACGTTTTGACAAAAATCAAGTTTTTGTGATGTTTTGGTTGGAATTACCATTATAATTTGAGACAACACTATCTAAATCATTGATTCCAATTTAAACTACAGGGATATGACCATTGGCCTCTTATTTCCACTGGTTCTATGTTGTAGTAGTGACTTTACAGGAACATGTGGCTGAGGTAGACCTAGACTTTGGTTGGATTTCCAGAGGGAGTTGTGAAGGCCACGACGGGTAAGGGAAGAAGTTGGACATAAACTAACAACTGAGAAAGTAAAGAAGCCTCTCTGGTATTTTGTGGTCCCCGGCCGGAGGCCAGGGTCGAAGGGCGAAAGTTACATGTGTGATAAGAAGACTGGAGCAAAGTAAGAGGCCTATTACAGTCATCATTTTGCATAATAAAATATTAAAGGTAACCATTAACCAAAATGAGAAGAAAATGAACATAAAAGTCTCAGATCCTGGGTTTGTTTTCATTGCATACTAGAAATAAGGTAGCAGATTCAGAATGTAATAACTTATCAACGGGATCTGGTCCCAGTGGTTTTGTGGGGTACTGGCAGTGATAAATGATTTGAGAATAATGGCATCAAAGTAAATAGTTTCCATTCCCGTACTGACTTTATACATACTCAGGTGGTGCTGTTAAAGAGAATTAAATGCACAGTACCCTGTGGGAAGACTTATTCCAAGTTTTCTTTATGACAGACAGTAAAATAACAGTTTTTACATGCAGATTGTGTTCAAATCAGTAAAAGGTTAGGGTCATTAGAATTTTCCTTTAGAGTTTTGTTTTTATTTTAGAGTGTGACATCACATTATTGAGTAAATTAAGTATAATCACCACCCAGCAATGCTTCAAACCCTCTCCTTTCTAATACACATATTGCTTTTATCTCTTCCTGATGATTACATCCGTCCCAAGAATAAGCACCAACATTTATGATGCTGTTTATTTGTTGCAAATCATTCAGCTTCTTAATAAAACTCATCCATATTCAATTCAGTCTATATGAGTCATACCACATTGTCAGCCAGAATATTAATGTTTCGAGATATAATCCAATATAGATCAGACGGCACCGTGAGGACAATTCACCAATTTACAGTTTCATATTTATTCAGTACAGGTGCATTTTACTAAGCAGAGCTGATGCCTCACGATGTTTTCTGCTTAGATCATAATTTGCTGAAATCAATTGATCATACATATTCAAATCTGATTAGCTGTATATAAAATCATGGCGGTTCTATAATATGAAACAAATTTGCAAGTTTTTTTTTTTTTGGCCAAATTGCTATTATATTTAAGATATGAGGCAGAATTATATATTCTGAGCTCTTTATAAGACCTTTTATTTTGCAGAAAAAGGCAGTAAAGAAGAAAGAACAGAGAGGAATGAAGGAGGAATGAAGGTGGGAATGCAGGCAGGCCATCAGGAAGGAAAGAACTGGGCAGTTCTCTGCCTTCTTTCTTCTCCAGCCAGGAGAAATGGAGTTAAAATAAACATCAAGGGTCAAAATGTCTGGAGTCTGGGTACTACTGATAGTACAAGGTTGGTACTAACTAAAAGCAACAAGTTACTCACATATGCTTTTTGCTTGCCTGGGTGGTGGCTCAGCCTGAGAGACTCTAGGTGGTTGTTTTCCATGTGCTGCACCAAAGATTAGTTCTCACTGAGCATACATAAAAGCTTCTGCACTTGAATCTAGCTGCAATATCTACAAAATTATTAAACCTAATTGTTTTCTAATTTTTTCAGTCACATACTTATTGAATTGCTTCCCTCCCTCCCTCCTTCCCTCCCTCCCTTCCTTCCTTCCTTCCCTCTGTTCCTCCCTTCTTCTCCCTCTTCCTCCCTTTCTTCCTTCTTCAAATATTAATTTCATATCTATTGTATTTTAAGCAAATATATGACTATTGAGAGAACATAGTGTATGAGAAAAGAAACATGGGACCAAATAAAGAATGATATAGGAAAATGAGCTCTATTGGCTGATAGGATGAATGCATTTGATGGTCTCCACATTTTTAGCCTATTTACAAGGCTACTTTAAGGTTGATTCAAGCATCTTAAAAATAGGTACTAGTGGAAAGATACCGATGCCACACAGAATTATAAAAAGGGCATTGTGTTGCCATTGTGACTTATTCCTAAATTCACCAGCTTCACTTATTACTTTAACTAGTCTATGCTAGAATAAATCAGGGTTAAATTATGTTGAAAAGTATATATATATATATATAAAAACACCTTGGGATATATATATATATATATATATTATAGTATATATATTATATATATATTATAGTATATATATAAAAAACACCTTGGAAACAAAACATTATATTGTGTTGGAAAAGAAGTTAGTCACTTTGAGGGTTAAATGTAGTATCAACATTTTAGTGTTTATCATAGCATTTATGCTATTAATATATCAAAACTATGACTAGCCTTTCTGATTCATCAGAGAAAAAAGATCATTAAAAACTACAACTTTGAAGTTTCTAAGACCTATGGCCCAATCTAAGCAAGAAAGAATTGAGAGAACACTGCATCTCACAACAATTTGTAATAGAAAATCTGTACAAAAGTATTTACATAACCAAGAGAAGCCTCTGGAGAAAGAAGGAATTTGCAGGTAAATTAATGCAATGGATTCACAGAAAAAAAGGGGAGAATACTGGAAGGCTCAAAGGTGCACTTTACAATGAATAATTCCATCCGAATTATGTGTGCAAATTAGATCAATTAAAGTGGAAGATGCTCAGTCACATACTGGTCTAAGAGCTAACCGTTGTGGGAATAGAGCAAAAACCAATTCCAACTGAAATTGTGGAGAACATCCCAGGTGGAAAATAAAATGATTCCTGAAGGAACGAGACTAAGTAAAAGTATTATTTATTTTCTTTCTTTTTTTAAAGATTGACACTTCAGAAAAAAATCACGCATAGATTGTCTGGTTTTCCCTACATTTATATTCTCTTTCCCTGACGACAGTGGCAACAAAGAACACACAAGAAGAATACACAAACCTTTCCTCGGGAACTCAGAAAGGCCAACTAAAATTTAGTCCAAAGTGATGACCCCAGTTTTATCAAAATTTAGAAAGTACTATTTAATCTTCTACTTTGTTAGAACTTGTCTACACTCAAATGAACGATTTGTTGCTAACTAAGGAATTACAAGAGATAAATGGGAAAGTTGAACATGTTATTTCAAGATAGAGCAGATGTGGGGCAGTTCAGTGCATGTTCACGGTATAAACAAAGCTGTTTTTGTTTTGTGACATTTTTACACATGCACCTTATTGTCAGGCACAGTGCCTTTTTAGGGTAGCTGCCCAATTATTCCTGGGATATGTGGTATGTGCATTTTAAATTTCAAACTGCTTGAGAGTATGAATTTTCACACTCTCAGAAACACCTGATATCATTAGACACTTTAATATTTGGCAATAAAATGGATGAATGTATTGTTTGAATTTTTATTTCCCTGATTTTTAGAAATGTTGAATAATTTCTAGACCTGTATTGGCCATTCATATTTTCTTTTCAAAGAATTGATTGTTCCTTTCTTTAACTGTTTACTGGACTACTTCTAATTGACTTATAGGAATTCTTTACATATTATTGATAAAACTCTTTATCCTTAACATTTCAAATATTTCCTCTCAGATTGTCTTTTTGTATTTAACACCCTCTTAGCACTGCATTTCATCAATCAGAAGTCCTAACATTAGATACAGCCAAATTTGTCAATTTTTAGTATCTTGTCCCAAGAGTTTCCCTGTTTCAAGGATATAGGCCTAATCATCTATCCCTTCTTCTATTACTTCCATTGTGTTGTCTTTTACATTTAGATATTCAATCCATCCAGAATGTAATATTATAACTGCCACAGAGAAGAACATAACTATTTTTTCAAAATGGGTAGATAATTGTTTGGAAAGCATTTATTGCATAATCTGTCATTTCTCCATGGATATAAAATGCTGCATTTATCATGGTCTAATTTCCCAAATATCCACAGACCAGTTTCTGAATTATCTATCAATTTCACTGATGTATTTGCTTATTCTTTTGTTGATTTCACACAATTTTAATTATTACACTTTTTAATATATTTTAATACCAGAAATGGAAAATTCATCTCCTTTTATTTTTAAATATTGTCTTAACTGTCATTATGCATTTGCTTGAACAAATGAATTTTAGAATAAAATTTTCAATTGCTATGAAAAATTGTATTGGGATTTGATTTGGGATTGAGTTGACAAATTAAAATGGTGAGAATTGACAGTCACAGTATTGAGTTTATGCATTCATAAGTGTGATTTATCTCTTTTTTTACTTTTTCCAGTAGCATTTGGTTTTTCTGAGGAATTTGAAAAAAAATAACTGGCTATATTCCCATTTTTTAAGTTTTGTGTCTATCACTAATGACATATTTTTAATGACATATCAATAATGACATATTATCACTAATGACAATACATTCATCCATTTTATTGCCAAATATTAAATTTATTATAATTTGTTATGCTAGACTTTGTATAAGCCATCCATGTTTGTACATAAATGAGAGTCTTATAGATCACTGTAAAAGTTGCAGTCATTGACTATATTTGGCTCTAATGTTTATGTGAATCACAACATAAATTCAGTAGTTTTCCATTTGTTTCTCTACTCTGGAACAGTTTGCATAAATTGTGCATTTCATGTTCCTGGAACAGTTGGTACACATCACAGGTAACAGAGTTAGAACCTAGCAACTTTAGCGGGCAGAGACGTGTTTTTAACTGGATTTCAGTTTGTTCAGTGGTTCTCTTAGGCATTCTACTAATACTGTTCTAGTTTTTATCATTTAAATCTTCTTAATAACTTGTGCATTTCATTTCATTTATTGGCATAATATTGCATACATGATTTTTAGTTTTTAAGCCTTTCTTTTGTGTATTGATGCCCTAGATTTGTATTATTCTTGTAATAGTTATTCCTAACTTTCAAAAACATATAATTTAATTTGTACTTATATCCAATGTCAAATTTAATGAGTACCACATTTTGTCTTTCTCAACAGGAGAGGATGTGCTTTCATTTCTTTCCTCTTTCCTTTCCCTCATCTCTTCCTCCTATATCTAATATTGCCTTTCTTTGGACTTTTTCTCCAAATTTTTACTACAATTTATTTTTACCCAGGATATGACATATAACTCATTTATTTAAAATTATACACTGAACATAAGAAGATAGTCACAAATGTTAAGGGTTGTCATTTCAAGAATCAACCACATCAAAAATTGAGTGAGATTATAAGTGTGGCGTGCTGTTTTCAGATATATGCTTATTGTCTTTTAAGACCTTACCTTTTAAAACCTTGAAAAGATGGTCAAAGCACTTGACTCTGGCCCTGTAGCTGATCATGAAGTTACAGGAGGATGTCAGTCAGATTGTTGGTCAGTGTTCATCATTCTTTCAGCTGATTCTTTGTATAAAGGTAATGATGCACTTTCAAGGAGGGCTTAGTTAAAAGTCTCAGAAGCAGGTGCAAATTCACTCTGAGGAATGGCAGCCATAAAGTTCAAATTACCACTGTAGAATTTGTGATTTTTTTTTACAGGAAAGGAGGCAACTTGAAGGAGTGTGCCAGTTTACCTGGTAAGAGACACATTCCTTTATGTTCTCAGTAAAACCAATTCTAGGGTACTGGAAAAAATTCCTGGCCAAAGATTACATAAGAGTCATTTCTCAATTTTGTGAATTTGTTTCCTGCTTAAATTGTTAATTCTTCTGTGGTTACTTAGGATTTCTGTTGACTTCTCCCCACTATATACTCATTGTTATCTACCTACCCAGCTTTTCCAAACCCAGTTGCAACAACCAAAAGTATCTTTAGATACTGGTGAATGTCTTCTGGAGGGTACGATCACTCCTAATTGAGAACCACTGTACTACATGCGTTATCTTTTCTTATTGAATTTTAGTTCACATTTTCATACAAAGCATTTTAATGTAAACTACTTTGAAGTATTCATATAAGTAGAGTTGTAAATCACAAACATTTTAAACAAAATGGAGGATAACATTATGAAAAATCTGTTCATATTCAGAAACAAATTGAGTCTTTATATAATTTTCAATAAATTCCAAAATCATTTGAGAGATCCTCCACTTCAACATGAACTTTGTGAGATTTATGAAATGACCTGCCTCTCTATACTTGTTTTCTTGTGTAACAATTTAGCTGGTGTTATCAACACAACTTCAAAGATGTATCATAGGTCTTTAGTACATGATAGTGTGTGTGATCTGTCCGTGGAAATGACTGCACATTACTAATTAAATAAAACTGGACAAGGAGAGGGGGGATAAATGGAACCACAGAGTTAGTACTTGTCCTTCATTAAATTCATCTTTTTATCTGTTGCGCAAATAAATGTAATCAGGAGATTTGTCATAGCTCTGTTTAATGATGATTCCCAATAAGCACTGGTCCAGAAAGAATAAGTATTTATTTGTACAGTTAATCTTAGGTTTCAGAGCTAGCTTTCATTAAAATCACTAGCACTTCTATTTACATTTTTCCTGAGTGTTGACATTGTGTAAACAAATATTTGGGCACAAAGTGGCTATATCTACATACCTCCAAATATGGGAATAAAAACTGAAAATTATAGTCATCTAGACGGTTCTTACTTTTGCATACTTTATTTTGTTAAAAATACTAATTAAAACCAAATAGAACAAATAAAAGGTGTCCCAATTTCCCTATATAGTCACATAAAAGAAGACAGTACAGTATAAATTTGGGTAATTTAAGGTTGTTTTTGCTTATATAACTAGAAAATATGTACTCAACTAAAATACATTTATTTTTTAAAGAAATTTCTAAAACACAGAGATACACTGTTATGTTACTTAGAATTCTGCCATTCATTATAGCTATGCTACTTTACATAATTAGAAGACCACTGAAAATAAAAGGAGTTTGCACTCATTCAGTTAACACTAATTGAGCACACACATCATGCAGATGTTGTGTCAGGTGCCGGGAAGATGAAAATGAATAATTATGGTTGCTGCCCTTGGGGAGCTCACAGTTCATGAGGGAAACAGATTGTTAAAGGAGTAATGGTAGCATGAGGTAGTCAGAGATGCATTCTAAGCCATGAGAACACAGCTCACGGAAAGGGGGACCGGAATGCAGTTCTGTGAGGCCAGAGGTCACAGTGCACAGTGGGAGGCCCTTACAGAAGATGGGCTTCTATGGTGGTCTGTGAATTTAATTTCATAGAGAAAAATGAAGTTGAAGTATTGTCTTCATAGTTATACTTGCTGGAGTTTATGCAGAAGCTTAGTAGGAATCCTTTTTATTTTTCTTCTAAATTTACTTCAGCAAATCAGATTTTGGTTTTGTTTTTAATTCAAATCTGACCAGTGGTATATTTATTAATAAAAATATTTCAAGTAAAAATTAATTTCTGTAGTTATTGGCACTTTTAGTTTAAAATACAAATTTCTTTCTTTTAACTACACGACTTTTACTAGTGTCACATAAGAACCAAAAAAAAAAAAACCTTGAAATGATAAAACGCATGGATGGATATTGTATTAAAAACGTCATTGGTTTGGATGTAGTCCACTTTCCTGAAGGTCATATCAATCATAAGTCCAGTACTTTGTGTTTTGAACACTTGAAGCCAACTCCTGTTTTTTTTGTTTTGTTTTGTTTTTTAAACATCTTAAAATGGAGGGTAAGGCTTTTAGTCTATTAGGTGTATATATTTCATACAATAAAATTCAAATGAAAAGCATTAATTCACACTAAGCTATTGGAATGCTCAACATGTATCCAAGTGCATTAAGTAAAAGAGAACATCAGTAGAAACAGCCTTGACTTCCCAGACAGTTGCTGTCTTATTCAAATGTCTTGCTTCCCAAAAGGAAGTCTAGTAGAGTAGAGGAAGGAGAATGGGAGAGGGGAGGAAAGACAGGAAGGAAAAGGGGTATGGAGGGTAGCATAAACTGAAATTGAACTCCATGAGTGTATGAGTTTATTTGGATGAACCAAACTGCTATGTATAACTATAAAGCTCTAATAAAACAGCAACAAACCCAAATATCCTGCTTTCAGACCACGTGTTCCGAGACTTCTGTTTTTTCTATCTTACCCTTTGCCAAAACCTACTTTTAGAAAAGAAGCTGATATTTGTGTATCTGTATAAATTTAAGTCATGACATTACTTCTTCCTGAGTTACTTGCTTTTCAAATCTCATCTCTAATTTTGTATTCAATAAATTACAGATGTTTGTGAGTAGAAGAATGAATTGGGTGAACCCAGCCCTGTCTCACTATTTAATACAATGTGGAAAGTGGGAGATGCTTCTTAAGTACTTAGTGGCTAACCGATGGAGTGCTCATCCCATACTAGCTGTTTGAGTTGGAAAAGTGAAATTCATAATCTATTATCTGCAAGTGTTAGAGGTGGGGGAATGTATTACAGAGTATTTATTTTAGCCCCTTCGCCTTACAGATAAATAATAATATAATTTTCATATGGTAACTTTTTTTCCCAATAAAGTCTTCCATTTTTCATTAAAAAAAAAAAAAAACAAAACAAAAACAAAAAACAGAAAAAGAAAAAGAATTGATGGCTGGCAAGTGAAGAACCAGAAACCCAGGGTAAGGCAGGTGGGTCAGATCTACTGACCAAAATCCATTACCCACAATGCAGCACACTGTTTCCTGCCCAACATCAACAACCTCTCCAGTGCAGAAGACTGAAGGTAGGTCATCTGAAATACATAACTCTTAGCTGTGATGTTTTGATTCTGATATTGTTATCTTTGATTATCCTTTACCAAAACACTGCTCCAGCCTCAGTCATTGAAACCTTTGCTGTGCACCAGTGATTTCAACTTTTATCTTGGTTTTCAGAAGCACTAATGGCCTAATCATCAAGTTCTGCTTGCCTCTTGTCACACACACCTCTTTGTCAGTGTGTTTGAATGTATATGATGCTCCATCTTCACTGAAAGCATTAAGCCCCATCTTCCTAACCAATTTTTATCAAAAATATGTTCTATTTACATTTGTAAACCAAACATTCTCTGATGTAACTACAAAATGAAATTACATTTCCATAACAACTATATTATGATGACTCAGAACTATGATCATGCTCAACTACAAGACTTCAGCCTCTTACCAAGTTTCATCTGGGAATGTTGGTACACTCTGTAAATTGAGGCTCTCCTCTGGGATCTCAGCTGTGTTCTGGCCCCACTCTGCCCACACAGAGTTGCTACTTGCTCCATGGCAGGTCACCTCCTAATGGATGCAGTGTCTCTCAGCTATTATCTTTTCTCTCTGACCCCCATACATTCTCAATGCACTAAAATCATACTCATGGGGTGAAGATTGGTTCTTGGAGGGGTGAAAATATCTTTTCATTTTTATGTGTAAAGCCCAGACATTCACATGGTATGCAAATATACAATCTATTATATGGTGATAATAAAATTTCAAAAGAAGATATGTATTAGAGGGGAAAAGTCTAAGAAGGCTCCTAGGGGATTAACAGTGGAAAAAAAAAAAAGTTGAGAAACATGGTTCTAACCTTTCTTAAATGTGGAAACCCCTAGCTGCTCTGTTAACTTTCCATCGTCCAGCTGAGACCAATCTGTAGGTATTTCACAAAACTGTAACTAAAGATTCTGCAGATGACAGAAGAATATCCTGGGTTGGTGCTAGGTGTGGTACCACTCAGGACACATCCTCCCTTGGGTACCTCACCACAAGCCTCCCTGTATAATTCCCAGGTTGCCTGCTGTTCATCCCTGTCTCTCTGGGATGGTTGTGGGTCCATGCATCTGATTTCACATCTCCCCTCTCCAATTTCATTTTCTGTCCTTGAACTACCACTTTCTGGGGAGAAGAACCATAGGAATGTCCATTCCCTTCAGGATGACTTTACCTCATGTCCTTTTAAAGGAAAATACTGTTGGAATATCCTGGTCTGGTACAGTGCAGTTTTCTGTGTTATCAGGTCTTAGATTCCTCTAAGAATGTAATATCAACAATTTCATCTAGGTTGAGATCAGTCAAACCTAAATCGATGCCTCTGAGATTTTCTTTTCCATCTGATAAGAGATCATATTATTAAGACCTCGCAGACACTTCAGAGATTGTGATGCCCAAACTTTCATAAAACATTTAGGAAACAGGCCAGAAAGTCTGCTAAGACAAAATAGGAAGTCTTGAAAAATTGATTATTAGTTTATCTTCTTTTAGATTCCACTGTGTGTGTTCCAGCAGAACTATCAGTTGTTTGGTCAGGGAATACATGGTTTTACACTATTTTGGATCAAAATATACACTGATGATATGTGGAAGGTTTTAATTTGCCTGGAACTTTCTTAATCTTAGCACTGGAAGTCCTAAGCACTGGAGCCCCAGGACAAACCAGAATTGTTGATCACTCTGGTTTCAGTGCCTACTTGGACAGCACTCTGGACAAGGTGACACAGCAACAGCAAGCATTGTGATGGTCTGTGGTGCTGTGTCTGGGTTTGCCTCCTTGATGCCACCTTCTCCTTTACCCTATTTCTCGCTGCAAAAAGCAAAGTCATACAGCAGTGTTTTTTTCATATATAAAAGTTAAACATTTTATCTCATAATCAATATGTGAGCACACATACCTCTCAGAAACTAAACATTTAGATGGTCATTCTGTAACAGGCATCTGTAATAGGAGATGCTATTATTTCTGACAGCTGCAAGTGGTGAATCATTCTATTTGGTAATCACAGTTTGTTGGTTGTCAAGCAAAACATTTTAAATATTGCATGGTATTGCTTAGCCCTCTGCCCCTCCTTGTCGGTGCCACTGCTGTGTCTCTTGAGAGACCCAATATGTTAGGGCATGTCCATTGAAAATTGAAGCTGTATAATCTATTACAATGCAAAATAGAAATCAGCCTCATGCTGTGGGTAGCATCAAAACAGGCTTGTTACATTTATAAAGATGACTCTGATAAGAGCATCCCCAGTTGACCAACATATGGGCACTGATGAGGCTCTGTGTCTCTCATTTAATTTATAGTTGGAGCTCCCACCTCTGAGGTTTAAATAGTTTTTCAATGCTACATTTCTGCACCTGTGCAGTGCTACTAATCCCAGAGACTATTTTCTTTTTCATCCTGTGGAATTATCCAGAGATATCAATTAAAAAAAAAAAAGAAACAATTCAGGGAAATAGAAATATGCTGTATCCCAGAGGTTACAAGGTGGAACCCATGAGGGAAAATGAATTCATCTTTGAATTTGTAACTGTAATTTAAAAAATAATGTCTTACACATATAAAGATGGCACATAGTTCAGGAAGCTTTTGATGAGCTTTAAAAATCTCTATTAATTCCTAATTTACACAATTTAGGTATTTGTGAACTTCCTACTCTATAGATTAATGACCACGGACAACTCTTTCTTCTCTCTTCACCAGAAACAATCAAATTTCATATCTCATAACTTCTGTATTAGCTAGAGGATGGTAGGAGATGCCCTCATTTCTGTTTTATAAATGAAGAGAACATAACACAAAGACATTGCCACAATTCTAGCAACCTCATAATTTGCCAGCATGCCTGAAATATGATCAAGTTACTTCTTATATCCCTAAGCGCTCTCTGGCAGGAAAATGTTCCCATTTTTTTCCTCATTATTTTGTTTTTTTCTAGAAAACATAGTTTATTAAGTTTTCAAAAGATTTATTTTCTGGAAGTTTTTAAGGGTAATGCTTAAGCATAACCAGGAAGGGGGCCAAAGAAGTAGATATTGGAAGTTCTGTGAACACTAAGTAGAGAAGAGATTGGATTTAAGTATACACACTGGAAGAAGTGGAGAATTCATGCCCTTCAAAGTTTCAGGGAAAACAGTTTGATTTTGCTCTGTCAAGATTGTGATCTTGACAGGGTTGGGGAGTGCAGCTTGGTGGTAGAGCTAGTGTGTGTGAGGCACTGGGTTCAATCCTCAGCACCTCACAAAAATAAATAAAATAACGGTATTGTGTCCATCTACAACTAAAAAAAAAAAAAGATTGTGATCTTCTTTATTTACTATTGTTTTGAAATGCTTAAAAGGGAGTCTTCTCATCCATTACCTGATTCAATTATTATAGTAATTTTTTTGTACTATGGAATTAAATTTGATGAATTATGGAAGATTTTATGTAATTTTCCAGCTTATATTAGAAAGGTCTCATAAGGCCCTAATTGCTTAATAGAACTGCCCAAATTTAATTAAGATAAAATTATAGTAGGTTATTTTAATATTTAATTATGGCTACAATAAAGGGAGTTCTGCCCAAATGTATAGGTTAAACCATGTGATTCAATCTCACCTTGCTCGATTTCACAATTTCAGCTCCTAAAAGATTTGTGACATCCATACTACCTGGTATATGTTTTCTCTTTTCCTTAAAGAGCTCAATCAGTAAATTAATCAATTCTGTACTCAAAAGTTTGGACTAATAGAACATTGGGAAAACGAAACAAGTTTTATAAGATACCTCAACTTTTTGAAGTTTTGACATATGCTTGTTATTTATTTACCACTTTTGATATTTCCGGTAGCTAAAAGAAGTGTTCGAGTTACGGGCCAAAGAGAGGGAGATGGAATGCATATTCTTTAAAAATAAAATTTATTGTAGAATTTTACAATATTTTCCTTCAGACTGACAGAAACTTCTTAGTATACAGAACAGCCAGGATTGGGAATTGCTGGTTCATTGTTTTAGTGACTGAATCACTTCAATTCTCAAAACAATTTGTCTATTCTCAAAACAACTTGAAGTGGCTCACACAAATGTACAGGAATTACACGTTTGGAAATTAAGGAAAGGATGATAAATACATTAGTAAATTAAGAAGATAGGGGAAAAAAAGAAGCATTAATAAAAAAACTTAATCAATTACAGAGAAATGTAATTCTTCTCTACATTAATGTTTCTTAGCATTGCTGCACACAGGGATCACCTGAGACTCTTAAAAAATACCAATGCTTACAACCACCCCAGCCCAGTTACATGAGAATTCTAAGTGTGGGGCCTGAACACTGGTACTTTTAGAAAACCATACAGTATATTTTGACATGCAACCAGGATTAAGAATTGTTGCCTTAAACCAAATAAATAAGTAAAGGGAGTAAACACAAAATCTATTGTGTTCTCTATATCTTTAAATGTGAAGAAAATCACTAGAGTTGTCTTGAAATACATTCTCTGTTACATAATTATTTTGTTTAATTGAAATTGACTCAAATTTTTTTAGGAAATGTTTGTATGTCACTACCTTTTAAAAAAAGATGTGTATGTGTATGTAAGTGTGTGTAGGAAAAAAACTAGTCCCAGATGCTGAAGGAATAAGGGCTCACTAGTGGGAAAAATACAGTGCCGAGGGAGAAAGAAGTGACTCATTGGGACTAAAGAGGCAGGGGTGAAAACCAGAGAGGACTTCCTGGACTAGATGGCTTTCCCCCAGGCTGAGAACTAAGAAAAAACTCCCAGAATGAAGATGGAGCCAAATGAACTTGCCCATGGGAGGGTGAGCAGAGACTGGGGAGGGTGAGCTCTTGCCTGTGGGGAGTTCATGCACACGGGACCCATGAGGCACGGAGGCCGTTAAATAACTGCATTCACCATGAATTCCCATTCTATCTTGCTTAGAAGATATTTCTTTTCAAGTGACTACTTTGGAGCCAGAGAAGACTGATGGTCTCCTGTGTATGTGGCAGGATGAGTAATGGAAATGTCACGTTGTCCTTGCCCCCTAACCCTCTGCCTGTCATCTTTTTCTGAGGTAACTTACTAGACTTTATGGTTCCTATAGACCATGAAGCCAGAATCTGAGTAGAATAAAAGGCAGAAGAAACCCAGAGGAATCTAATCTTTGGAATGTCTTTAATCAACTGAGATTTTGCTAGGGCTCTGGAGTTAGGAGGAGAGGAAGTTTTGGACAGGGCAAAAGAATGGGAGTCAGGGCTCATTTTACAGAGCCAGTGGACTCTCAGGAAGGAGATCTTGACACCCCAGTTCTAGCATTGGTAAAAGTCCTTAGACCTATGTGGGTAGGGAGACAGTGAGTCAGGGAGCTTCAAGGGACCATAGCAGGTAAAACCATGGGGAAGTCAATAGCAGCTCATCCCATTTCTAAGTTCCAACCAAGGAACAAAAGCCTTTCCCAACTGATATAAATTCCTTACTGCTCTTAAGGACAATATAAGGGAAATAGTTCCTGTACATGCAAGTTTGTGCACCAAAATTTGTACTTGCTACATCTATGAATATTCTTGATCTAAAAAGCAGTACTAGTACTTAGGGCTAAAGAGAGTGGGATATTGAATCAGCCAGGTTTCTGTCTTTATTTCTTATCAGAACTTCTAGAATAGAACTAACATTTATTACACACTCATTCAATGAAGGGATATACAGATATTGCCTCATTTTATCTTCCCAGCGCCCTTGTAAGATAAGGACTTGTTTCATCACCAGGTCAGGCCAGACTACTTGGCAAGGTCACCCACAAAGCCTGGATTCAGTGCTAGGTTGACATCACAAAAATCTTATTTCCTTAACTTCATTCCTGTACCCTCTCCCTAGAATCTTTGTTTGGTGTTGCCATTAATAAAACATAGACACTAATAAACCAGAAGGTAAGAATGCTGTCAGTGGAGGAATTATTCCATTGTTCCCCTTCCTTGATAAGCTCTGATAAAAAGGAATGAACAAATTCAGATTCTGCTTATACCAAACTCCCTTTTGGAAATAATTGGTAGAGAACAATCTCTACTGTTACCCAGTCAGGTCTTCCCGTGTATCGCTGCACATTTTTTTCCTTTTCTTCTGACTGCAATTTTTTCTCTGCCAGTGTCTACTTGTCATTTACATCCATTGTACTCTGATAAAGGGCTGCCAGAGCTTTAAAGTAGGCAAATCCACCAAAGTAACCTTCAAAGAAACCATCCCTAATCAAATGCTTATCGATCTCTGTCTCACTGCTCCTTATCTCAAAATGAATATTTGAGAAGGAAATCCATTTGCCACATATTCACTGGGAAGGAAAATGGATTGTACTTTCCATATGTGAGTCAGAATTTTTGATAAACTTGAGATATTCTGGTACTTTATGCACCTGTCACTTTGTTCAGTCATAATAGTTTTGTTTTCTGACAACTTGTTCATTGGTATAAGAAGTCACTGGGAAGGTGAGCTAAATAGAGGGAGAAATTCCTAAATGGAACTTGTACTGAGACACAGCTTCTCCATAAGCTCAGTTCATGGTGGAGATCTCAGGTGCTCAGGGACCCTCATGATTATGATTTCCAGGGCTTAATAATATATTCTTCTGACTTGATCCACTGCATTGAGAAAGAAATGGCATAAGATAGGTATGTCCATTCTGGCAAATTCTGAGAGGGAGCAGGGGCAAAGACAGAGAATGGGTATCTCAAAGTATGATTACAGAAACATTTGTAGTTTAGTAATTACTGATAAGATTATGGGAGTTTTAGTTCCTGTTTTATATTCATATTATTCTTTAGGACCCACGTTTTTCTAGAGTGGACTTTTATAATAATTGATGAACACAAAAATAATGAGACGTGGAAATAGCCGTGTGGGGCAGGTGAAAAGAAAGGGAAAACTATATATAACTACAGTTTTCATGCTATTAAATATCAATTAAAATGGCATAAACTGTTCTGTCAACCATAGGCAAAGCCTCCAAAGAGTGTTTGAATGGGAAGGGGAATATTGCCTGTACACAGTCAGCAATGGAGGAACAGCTGGGCCAGTCTGGCATCTGAGTTCTTCAAGTAGCTAGAGATGATCCATCATATGGCTCTGGACCTTGAAGGGGTTAAATGACATTGGCCTTCCTAGCCCCGCAGAAGATGTGGAAGAAGATCAGGGTTTTTGACTGATCCTTATCTCTCCATAAGTTATAAACAAACAAACAAACAAATTTAAATAAATAATCAAATAGAAACTAAAAAAGAAATATCTTTAATAGTTGTATTCTTTCTGATAAAGGAAAAGAGAATTGAGGAGACCAACTTTGGAAGTGGGGTCAGAGAAGCATCAATAGGTACACTGCACTGTGAGGAGGTATTGGGAACCTACTGTCCTGCTGGCCTAGTTGCTGTTCTTTACCTGCTCAGGGCATCCCAGCCGTTCCTGCTAACCATGGCAGCTGCTGACAGATAACTTGGTGGTTTCATTGTGGGAGCTTTATTTCTGATGAGGAATTATGAAGATTGTTTCCCTTTTGTTGTTTTACAATAGAGCTGTCTTTTATCTGAGAACTTGTTAATTAAGTTATCATGTTTTGCCTTAGTGCTAATTCAATGTGTTTAGTAGGGACAAATGACCCTTTAGAAGATTGCTTTCAGTACTTGTCATAGCAGCTGACATAATTCCACCAAGAAGAGCATCCCAGAGCATCCAGAGCCTGAGGAACAGGCTTGAGGAAGTGGGTAGGGGTGTTCAGATCCAGCTCTAAAGCAGACAGGACTCTTGCCATGGCATGGTCAGGTCTGCTTCTTTGTTGTGCTTCCTAAACAACTTGTTATCTATGCACTGGCCTCCCTTTCTCTGATGCTATTTACCAGCTGATCCTCCTACTAGATTTCTTTGCTGCCTCAATGTTGGTCTTTTCCAGCCAGAAGCCAGTCAGGAAACTATGGCCTCTATTTCAACAGGCTAAAGTGTGACCTTTTCAAATGGGAGCAAGAGGTGCAATGTCAACTCAAATGGCCATTTGGGAAGCATCTGCTGTACTTAGTGCCCTCTCTTAGAGAGAGAGAGAGAGAGAGAGAGAGAGAGAGAGAGAGAGAGAGAGAGAGAGAGAGAGAGAGAGAGAGAGAGACAAAGATTGAAACGTAGTCTCCAATCTTAGGTAGTTTGGGACCTGACTTGGGATGGGAGCAAAGCAGTTGTTTCCAGTAACAAGAGTAAGTACAGCAAGAGAGATGTAGCTAATGCAGTATGGGAGGAGGCATTCCCTGTGAGCTCCTAGGTGGGTGGGGGTTGTGACTTCATTCTCTGTGGTCCTGACTTCATGCAGAAATGTGGCACAGGGGTTTCCTTGCTGCTGTATGCTCAGCCATTATTTAAAAGAGGTATCCAGTGCTGTGAATCTGAAAGAGCTTACTCAGGAGTGAGGTGCTTATAGGGAGACAAGCAGGATGTTGAAGAAGAGACCAAGTTTGGGAGAACATTTTAATCTGAAAAAAAGAATGTGAAGAGCAATTCAAACACATAGGATCTCTGTCCCAGCTTGCTGTACTCATTGCCTAGGCCTCGCAACCTCCACTTTTGTTCAACAATTTCTAGTTGTTGAAAACAAGACTTTTCTAGCATAAACAGCTCATCTCTTTACTTTGAAATTGCTCACAAACTCGTTCCTGTTTGCTTCTTTCCCTTACTCCCATCTTTCCATTTCTAACCTCCTTAGAGCTTCTTTGTGTCCCATTTCCCCTTTCCCTTCCCCTGCAGACTAGGAGGACAAAACACAGGTGCAGTAACCAGGACATCAAACTACACTCAGTTTTTCCACGAGGGAAAGTGTTGTTGAGTTGGCCTTTTGTCTGACTCTCCTGCCTCCCTCCAGGGATTGATATCCTTTTCTGTGGTAGCAGAACAGAAGTCTTGAGAGTTGATGTGGTTGCAGCATGACATAAATGGAAATCCAAACACTCATTTTCCACTTCTTTATTTTGCTTTCTGAGTCATGGTGCCTCTGCAAAACTTCAACCTCTCTTCCCACGGCCTTAACCCCCGAAAACCTGCAGCAAGTTCACGTGCATCTTCAACACTCCGCTCTTATGTCCCAAATGAATCTTTTAACAATATTTTGGATCCAATACATGGCCTTAGTTTTATAATAAGAGGCTGGTACTTTTTTTTTTTTTTTTTTTTTTTTTTTTTTAACTTCCACTTTATTCCCCACTTTGGGTTTTTCTACTTTACCTTCCATCTTTGTAAGATTTCCTTCCAGATGTTCCTTCCAATGGTTTGAAAACAGCCTTGTTATTGTCAAAGAATCTAAAAACACTTTACTGCTTTGCAAAAATGTGTCTGCTTTTCCATCTTGTTAAGCAGCATCTGAAATCTCTCTGAAAACACATGAAAAAGATATACTGAGAGAGAGACAGAGAGACAGAGAGAAGAGAGCCAGAGAGAGCGAGAGAGAGAGAGAGAGAGAGAGAGAGAGAGAGAGAGAGAGAGAGAGAGTTCCAGAATCTGAAAGTCCCAAAGAAATAAGGGCCTATTAGTGTTTTTTATAACATCAAAGAGTTACCTCACATTTAAAACGTACTGTTTTGTTTTGTAAGGCATGGCATGGGGTAGGACATTAATGCAACTTATTTGCTTCTCAGTTTTTCATGGAAATCAAAAGAAACGGGAGAAGAGAAAAAAAGGAAAAAAGAACAGAGAGTTCTGACTTTCATCTCAGGCTATTTCTGAAACAAAATGATGATCCTGCAAGATTCTCCCTCCACCTTGCTGAGAGTTCTTCTGTGCTCTGCGGTACTTGCCGTTTTAGCCTTTCAGGTTACTAAGCCAGGGCAGAAACAGCCACAAGGTGTCACTATTGTTAACATCGCTCTCCACTTACAGGATCAATTGTGATTATGCACATCTAAGTTAACAGTCCATTCTCACTTTCAAATAGGCTTATTGGGAAAGACATTTTTTTGATTGGCACTATTAGTTGCCTCCTTCACTTCAAACGAACTTGTGACTTCAGCTCAGTTATCTCGTGAGACTTAGATTTCTAATCTGAAAATTGTATAGGGGATAACAATTCCTGGTTTTTCAGGATCATTGAGAGCTTTAAATGAGAAATCCTTGGTTTAGCTGTTTCAGAGGCAGAATTTAGCTCTCTACAAAGGCTAGCTTTCTTAACTTGAAAAATCAGGAGGTGGAAGTGGGGAGAGGGTGGTAACTTTTTACATTCTCAGAGAGCAATTGGAATTAAGGACTGTAAAGAACATCTAATATAGAGTCCTGGTTATTATTAATAGCTGTGCCACTAAAAAAAAAAAAAAAATGGTTAGGAAAAGATAACTACTGTAGCTTCCTCTTACAGAGTCAGAATATTAAAGTTGCATTGAAATCCTTAAGAATCCCTGCTGTAAAGACAGTCAGCTAATTTTAATACAAATTTCTTTGAGCCAAGAACATATATATATATTTATAATATATAATATATATAACATAATATATAATATAGTATATTTTGTTAACATTCAAACTGGAAGACCATAGTCTGATTTAACTTCATTGTACAGATGAGAAGCCCAAACAACAAGATTTGGCACACAAAACACATACCTTTTAAGTGGCAGTTGTGCAGAATCACTCCTCAGAGTTGGTTTGGGTCAGTTATGCTCATCTCTTCCCATGTCTGTGCTGAGCGATGCTAGGCTGATAGTTCGAAATCAACCGCAGTGGTAATATTTCACCACAGAAACGGGCAAACCATCTTCCCCGCAGAGAGCAAGTTTAGTGGTATACCACTTTTAGAACTCAGGTATCTAAGGACCCCAAACCCACATTTCAAAAGTTTCTCAGTTTCTAAGGTATTTTGTAAACGTTTTGGTAGAGGAATGACAAAAACTCAGAATATTAGTATTGTATGTGTGCTCGTGCGCACGCATGCCTGTGTGTGTGTGTGTGTGTGTGTGTGTGTGTGTGTAATATTCAAGACTCGCCTGTCATTGGAGGAAGAAGGGAATTCTTTACCTCAAATGTTAGGAGGAATTTCAGTTTCCCTGCTGAGTTCTAACCTGCCAAGCCCCAACCAGTAAAGTTCATGGCGGAGGAAGTTTTGCTAACCGATCAATATCTCTTCCAGCCTACCACTGATTCCTAGGGTAGTTCCAGGGGCCAGAATGAATTCAGTGGCTCCAGTTAACCCACAGCTGACCCAAGATGGCTTATTTAAAAGGTCCTTGACATGTTAGATATGGGGATTTGATGACTTCCAGGTGTTTTCTAACTGTTCTTAAAAGACTCTCTTACTTATGGATATATGTATATAATAATAATATAGTCAGCATGTTAACTTCTTCATTGTTATATCTCCAACCACTACTGAAATGTCTACTGCAGTCCAAATGCTATGTGAGATGTTTGTAATTTCCAGTTCCAGTCTTCCAGAGGAGAAAACTGGAATGTAACAAAGTCGAATCATGTTCCCACCATGACATAACTCATACCCATCGGCTAGTCTTTCCAGACCCACAAACCTGGAGCCACTCAGGCTCCCTCTCCTGTAGAGAAAGAAGGGTAGAGTTGACCTGCCTGGCAAGGGCATTTACCGACTAGAACACATACCAGGACCACAGAAAAAACTCTTTTTTGAGGAGACCCCTCTAACTCTGTTTAAAAGCTCCACTTGCCACACAGGAGGGTGGAAATAGGGGCATGCCTTGCCTACTGGAGAAATATTACAAAAATACTTTGGGAGAAAAAAAGAGATTGCTGTCCTTGCCTGTCTAGTTCTGGAGAGAGAAAATAAGGAGAGAAGCAGGAAGTTATGTTCGTTTTTTACAAATAACAGTTTCGGTATTAAGCCAGAATGACAAGCTGCTTCATGCTTTTTGGGAAATGGCTTCAAGTCATTCATCAATTGTTTCAATCATGACAACATCAGTAGCAGCAAAGGCTCTGAAATTCGTGGAGGGCTACAGTGAAAAAGAAGGAAAATTGTGTAGGTCATGGGCTCTGGCCTGGGCCCCATGCCTTGGGTAGATGGGTGGTACGTAGATACTGTGCAGGCCCCAGACCCTGGCATGACAGTTGGAGACCCTGGTCTATTCTTGGCACATGGCTCATCACTGGGGTCATGAGAGCCTTGCACTGCAATGAGACTAACTAGGAGACCTGGCAGAGATGAAGATGACAGGTTACTCCAGCTGTATGAAGTGGCTTGCTTAATTCTGTTTTTTTTTTTTTTTTTTTTTTTTTTTTTTGTGAGTGGGTGTTGTAGATACAGCTATAGAGCTATGAAATCACTTTTGCATTCAGGCTTGGATATTCAATTTCTGCTCTCCATGGTCTACTGGTTGAGTTTCACATGGATTTTTCATCCTGCAGTGTTTATACATTTTGTTGATAAATTTGAATTTGATACTACAAAATTTGAACTTGAAATCATTTCCTATACTGCTATTTACGGTTCAGATCAGATAGCTGCCATTTCTTTCTACTACTATAGACATTAGAGTTCAGTTATTCATGGTCAAGCTCACGAAGTCAAACTTGCATCATTTGATGATTTTTTTTTCTATTTTTAAGCATATAGTATGTTGTTTCTGTATTCTAGATTGCCTGTGTTGAAAGACCTGTATGCTGAATATCTGGTAGTCTGTAGTGGAAAGGGCAGTAATGTAATCTTTCATGATTACAACTCCCTTCCAAGGGGATCCTAGAGTTGCCTACAGGTGACTGCTTATATAGGTAGGTATCCGTGTTGTGTACCACATGACCCAGGATTACCACCTGCACTCAAGTCATCATTTGACCATGAATGACCAGTCTCAGACTACTCTAGGTTGGGTTGGGAACCATGAACAGAGGTGGCAGAGGGAAGCACGCCTGCTATAGAACACAACTGATGGAAAATGTAGCTGAGAAGGGAAAACCGTTGGAGCTCGGCTCCAGGGTTGTTCCACCAGGACAACCAGTCACATCTTGTAACTGAGCTCTAGATTGTTCTCACAGGGGACAGGTCTCCCACTGAGCCAGTCCTTGAAGGGTTTTAAGGTGCACTCAATAATGGTAATCTACATACATCCCTGAACCAGAAGATACAAAAGTTTAAGAGTGAAAAAGCATGAAAATTTAAAGTCTGATGGGATCAAAAGTTCAAGCGAAAAATAAGTGAAATACCAAACAGAACGGCAGCACCAACCATCCATTGGTGATGCTAAATGGAATTGACGATCAAACTTTCACTGCGTGGCCTTTTATTTTAGACCCTAAAAGAAACAACAGATTCAAAAGTTAATTATAAAAAGAGAAGAAACTACATCACAGTCTTGGCGGGCTTATCTTCATCCACCACAGCAGCCTATTAGCACGGCTTTATCAGCGGATGTTAGAATGCAGACCCATCAATGAAGCTCATCTATTAATTCCGTGAACAAAATTAGATAGTCACTGCTTGCTCTTAAATTTGGGAATCAATGCTGAATATTAATAACTAAGTAGATAATTCAAAAGAAAGAAGTGCATGCTGTACAGGCACCTTCTCTCACACTCCCCCCAAAAAGGATCTTGTCCCTCTCTGAACCTGACAGGTGTGCCAATTGCTCAGGGCACTTGTTTGGAGGGCCTGCTCTGTCTCCTTGGTTATGGGAAGGAGGTGGTTTCCAGTGGCACAACAATGACAACCCAACTCTGGTTGCTCTCTCACTTTTCTCTTTGCAGCTCCCTCCCATTCTAATCTTGTGTCCCGCAAAACTGGTTTCCTCACTATTTGCTAAATATAATCTGTTCTCCTACCTCCCCAGTGTCCATACCTGTCTTTCCTTCCAACTAGAGTGCCCCTTCTTTGCAATTTTAACTCTTGAGAACTATCCATTCTTTATTTAAAACCCAGCCAAAAACCACCTATCCAGGCCCCAGGAACAGGATATGATCTTGTCTGTCTCTGACCAACTTGAAAGGCTGTTTTGAAAGTTTGGTGAAACAGCATGATAAAAAAGTATATTCCTAGACTTAACTTCCAGTGATTTTGATTAAGCAGGTTTGGAGTGGGAGGCAGATAAGGATTGGGGTTCCATAATCTTCACTTTTTAAAAGCACTGCAGTTAATTCTGATGTACCATGCTCATGAACCCTTCCTTAAAAGGACTATATAAGCCAGTCACCCAACACCTAGTTATTTACTGTTTTGCTTTTTCCGTTGGATTTAGAGCTCAAGAGAGAAAGTGACATCATTAAATATTTTCAGAACATATACGTTAAATTTCTCTAAGTCTGAAATCAGCTATTATTTGTTATGTGAACAGCAACAGGAAGTTGAAGAAGCAAGTAAGATCATCTCTTCAAAATTAAAGATTCTCAAACCTCACCCCAAAGGCATCTACCAGGTGAAAAGAATAACCTTGACAAAATCACACATTGGTGGTCCTTACCCAGACCCACTGACAGATCTAGACCCTTGATAAAGATTTCACTACCTTATCTATGAAAACCAATCAAGGCAACGGAATCATTTTTTAAAACTTTTAATTTTATTTTTAAATTTAAATATGGTGATTTCATTGAACACTGTGTCTTTCCCATTTGTTGCTAGTAGATGCCCCCTCCCATGAAATGGTAATAGTAAATTTATGATTTTTAGCATTCATATTTAAAAAAATGTTGTCTCTATTATGGATCCTATTTTTTAAAAATTCTACTGGTCATCGAAATTATAAAGTCTGGATGCCTCCTTAAAATTCTAGTATTTTCTCAACTCCAAAGTGCTCTCCTTTTCCCTAGGACTCTGATATGTCAAAAACAGCAGTAGCTGTTTCTTCATATGGCATTTCATTATAACCTTTGACAGAAGTGCCACCTCTTCTCCAGAAGTCTCTCTTCTTGGGGACCTTATAGACCTTTGCTTGGTGTGCTGCCCTTTCAATTTGTGGCCCTGAAAGTGTCATTTTTCATATACAAGATGGTGATAGTATTTAATGCTCTTAGTTACCACAATGTAGCGATGTGCCTCTATGATGCAGTTCAAAGGAAAGGAGAACGTGGTACTGAAATTTGAGTACAGTATTTGATTTATTTCTTTATGTTACTTTCGTGAGTTTGTTGTATTTCTCCCAAGGAGTAAAAGTTTACTATGAATCCTCAAGAAGGATTTTCTTAACACAGAATGATAGTGCAAATTGTCCACTGAGTTGCCCACATCTTAAATGGATCTGCTTTTGGAACATTTATTGTTGGCATTAATTGCTCATGGTTGAGACTTGATGCCAGCTAATTTACCAATATCTTCAGAGGTGGCTGAGAAGTCTAAATATATGGCCTGAATTATTTGACAAATAACCATTGTCTTGGTTCCTCCACCTATGGAAAAAATTATGGTTTTTCATTAGGCATACGTCAAGCTAAACTAAGTGAACGATTGCTCTGCAGAGAAGCTCAGGCCCTATTTTACTTAATTTGCTTTGTATTAAAATTGTTCAATTAAACCCAGGAAGAAAAATAAGGTGTTCCTCTAGTGTTTATATGAAAACCATTCTTCTAAACGAGTTCCTGTATGAATATACATAACATTTTATCAAAAATTAATAGTCTTAGCTGGAAAAAAAAAAAACACCAGAGCACTATATATTAATTATCCAAAGCGGTGGTTTTATTTATGACCTCTTTGACACAGCCTTCACCTCAGTAGTCTCAATCCCAGAAGCCGTGAAGAAAATAGAAAAGGAGCTGAATGTAGGTTTTCAACTGGAACGGTGGTTAATTACTTCTGTTCTACACTATTTGTGCTGTATGGTCAGTAACATGCTAATGAGTTTCAATTAAGTTACCTTTGCAAAACTAAATTACCTTTGCAAAATTCTGCCGAGAAACAGAAATTGGGTCATATAAGGTAGCACATCGAATAAATATTGTCTTGTTATCAGTGAAAATATACGCTTAACCCCTTTACTTTTCCATTATCCGTGATTCAGAATCACTGATATATGTTATGGGGGTTATGGTCGTGAGTACATGTGGCTTAGAAGGAAGTAAAAGAATTAAAATCTAAACAATTGTAGCTCTAATGTATTTTCACGAAACCTGAAAGATGTTCGTTGGACTGTTCTACCCTAAACCTTGATAGTAGAACACTGAGATTGGACGGCGACTGGCCTAAGAGAAATAAAATGTGATATATATACACTAAGGAATATTACTCAGCATTAAAGAAGAACGTAGGTATGGAGTTGGAGAATATCATGCTAAGTGAAACAATCCAATCCTAAAAAACCAAAGGCCAAGTGTTTTCTCTGATATATGGATGTTGATCCATAAAGGGGTGGGGGTGCACTAAGGAAGAATGGAGGAACTTTGGATTGGGCAGAGGGGAGTGAGGGAAGAGGAGGGGTTGTGGGGTGGGAAGGATGGTGGAATGAGATGGATATTATTACTCTATGTACATGTATGATTGCATGAACAGTGTGACGCTGCAGTGTGTGCAACAAGAGAAATGAGAAGTTGTTCCTCATTTGTGTACAATGAGTTGAAATGCATTCTGCTATCATGTATAACTAGTGAGAACAAATAAAAAAAATTAAAAAATGAAGACACATTGGTGAGCAAAAGAAACCAGACATAAAATTTTTATCAATTTATATAAATTTTAAAAACATATAAAACTGATCATTAGTGATAGAAGCCAGGATACTGGCCACCTTGAGAGTAGAGACTAAAAGTAGCACTTGTGATCTGGGTGGTAGTAGTATTTTATTCTTGATCTATGTAGTGCATTCATAAATGTGCCCAGTTTGTGGAGTTGTGTTGGGTTATACAATTAAGGTTTGTACACTTTTCCCTAGATAAGTTTTAGCTGTAAAAATGTTTATACAAATAGCCTAAGTTACTGCCCTGTTTTTATCCTGCTCTATTATTAACAGATATTTTTACCTTAGACAAATCCCAAAATCTCATGTAGCCCCAGGTTTCTCATTTATAAAATGAATGAGAACATCTGTCTGCCTTTTTCTCAAATTTTAGTGGAAATCAAATACCTTAATGAATGAAATTATTACTGGACTGATAGATGTAATCTCAACCTGTGATGTCATTTTGAAAACTCAGACTCAATTTAGTTGGCTTTCAATTATTCACTGCCTAATTATCTAGTCTGTGAGTGTTCTGAATGTCTGCTCTTCTCTTCCAAACTGTTTATCCATAGGAGGATTTTCAGCAGAAGATGCAGCAATAAGGGGAAAAGCAATTAACTTTTAATTTTTTTAACTTGGCACTGATTTTGATAGAGAAAGAGATGGAATAATGTTGTAAGAGTTTATCTTGTAGTGTAATTTTTAGATTGTCAGTAGATTGTCATTTTGTGTACTAACTTGAATCTCTACAAATTTATCTTGATTACTAAAAATAATTGCTATCATTTGTTGACTATCTTATCATAGATCAGGCATCACATATAAGTTATTAATAGATGGATATAGCTGTGTATATATATATGTGTGTGTATAAAATTATCTTATTGGATCCTCACATCCAACACATTCAGTAAGCTTTGTTAAAACATTTTGCATTTAAGAAAACAGATTCGGTAAGGCTACAGGAGTTCTGTTAAGTTACATAGGATATGGCTTTGGTGCCTGGAAATTTTTGCCTTCAAAACTGCATTTCATTTATGCAATTCCCTCTGTTGGTTGTGCCTTTGGAGCACAGCTTTTCCATTATATTGCCCTCCTAAATGGGTCTGGATGGCTTTGACCATTGGCAGCAGCTGCTTTACTAAGAAAATACTATTGCCAAATAGTCTATCTTTTGCACATGACACTGTCTACATATAAAGAGAACATGTGCAGTCTATTTATTTGGCTACCTCTTACTATAGAAAATACCTGATAGAAACTCTCTTTTACAGAGAAATCACAGCTTCAAACATTTAAGATTTGCTGCTTTGGAATGAAAAGTGAAGGAGTCAGTCATTGATTATAAAAAAAGTTCTTGTGAGATGATCTTTTTCATAGGCATCTCAGTCTTCTAGGTTTCCCCCTCTATCCCCCCACCCCAATTTAGAATAGATCTTAGTCTTCCATCCCTAGACTCCAGTTTTCTGTGTAGGATTATAGGAGACTTTTGCATAAACTTCCCTGAATTTTAAAAAGAAACATGCACTTTGTCACCAATAAAAGCGTACACAGTAGTTGATGAGGTTGAGGAACAGAGGAGATGGGGGCTTGGGCTGGAGTCTAAGGAAACTTTAAGAAAAACAGGAAATATTACATGACAGGTTAGAACGAGTGCACCAAGGTGTCACTGTGCTTGGTTTTCAGTAAGAAAACAAAGACAGGGTCTTTCAGTCCTGCACAAATGAAAGAGGGCATTGGGTGTTAGGATCTGCCCACAAATGATTAACAAAGAGATGTAATCAGGTCTCTGTCTTTGTATTGGTGCCCAGCTAGTATCAGCAGGGTCTTGATCTCATCCATTTATGTAAGAGAAGTTAGTGCAAAAGACCATAATAAACATCGTAGCTCCCTAGAGAGGTGTTCTGTCTAAAACTTAAGCCTTAATAGCAATGTCAGCTTGCTGATAGAGGTGAGAAGATTGAGGCAGTCAGAGTGGTGTGGAAATGTGGAACCCGGAAAAACTGGCTGGTCATAACTGCCTAAGAAGAAACTTCAGAATTTGGGGTATCTAACTTTGTTTCTCTTTTTCTCTCCATTCTACTGTTACTGGAGTCTTTTGTCTCGTCCATAAAAGAAAGGCAGAAAAATGGGTAATCTCTGAGGTCCTTCACAGCTCTGACAGCCTATGACTAATCCTTGTGTGGGAAAGCAGCCTTTATATCATATGTAATACCATGTTGCCTGTGGGGAGAAGTCTAGGCTGCAGCATAGAATTATGAATTTGACCTTTGAAATTTCAACTGTTTTGATTGTATTTTTACTGTTTTCCTAAGGGAACAGTTCCCATTGCTTTCGTATTTAGAGACTAAACATAGTTCTTAAAGCGAATTGGTGAAAATGACTATTATCCATCATTCAACACTGAGGTCTGTCTCAAGGGCTGGTTAGAGGGCATGTGGCCACTTGAGGTGGAGGGAATGAAGGAGAGGAAGTTTATTATGCCAAGTACAGTGCCCACCAGAAATCTCTGGAAACCCGGCCTCTTGAGCTCAGTGGGATTTGGAACCACTTGGTGTTTGAAATAATTCACTCTTGCCTAAAGGCATAAAAAATATCTTTCCAATTTTCCCCTTGAAATATTACCAGCCATCCTAGACATTTTTAAAAATATAAGTATTTGGATGTATTATATTTTAAAAGGAGTCAGCAAGATTCAGCTTACATTTGCCTTAAGGCTTTGTGACTTTATGTTTGCAGTCAATTTGAAAAACAGTTTGGGATATCTGTTAAACTTTGAGCACAGTGAAATTTACCCATCTCTCCTTTTGAAACTACAAACAACCCTGAAAATTTGATAAAAAGCCAATAAATTGACTCCCAGGAAAAATGCAAACCCATATCCATATTTCTCAATGCTTCTGGCAAGTAAGTCAGTTCTACTTTGGACCCATAAATTGAACAGAGCAACAACTACAAAATTCATCTTTTGGAGGAACTTAGAATTCTTAGTTCTTAATGGCTTAGAGAAAAGCCATTTCCTCTAATGGCTGTTTGAATCATGTAGGATTGACTTAGAGGCTGGCCATTTCCATATTTTGCTTAATAAATGAACCTTTTTTTAAATCAAGAATGCTATAAATTGGCAAATGTTGATAGAAATATTTATTGAATTCCTCAGCTTGTGTTTCCAAAAGTGCCCCTCCATGTATCTTAGACTTAGCACAGTGACTTATATCATGGTGGAGGTGGTTCTATTTCTTTTTTGCTTTTTATGTGACTTCACGTGAATGGAAGTTAAGACCATTGTCTTAGGTTATGTACCTAGGAAGCAGATTCTGGAATAGACATTTGTGAGCAGGAAGTTTATAGAGAGGTACTCTCAACATTTTACAAAACATCATCTTTGATGGGTGAAGGAAGTAAAGGTAAGCCGAGGGAGAAATAGAACCATGGTATAGCCACAGCGAAGGCCTTGGCTATGGAGCTGGGATGATTTTTGGTTTTGTTTTAGATTGAGGCAAGGGAGCCAGGCCTTTGTACTTTCTTCCCAGTCACGGGCAGAGGACTGCTCTTGGGTAGAGAGGTCATGTATTTAAGTGACACAGAACTCTTAACCAAGGGAAGTGTCTGTTAAGCAATCCATCTTATGAACTGATGGTAGATAACAATCCTGACAGATGGAGCAATGAATGTCCTAGCCTGAACAGGAGAATGTAGCCTTCAGATAATGAGGATCCACAACAGTTCACCCTTTGTATTGGTCAGATCCACTTGCTCATATAGAAAATTCACACCTGAACTGGGGATATAGTTCAGTAGTAGAACACTTACCTAGCATGTGTGAGGCCCTGTGTTTGCTCCCTAGTACCAACAACAAAAATAAATAAATAAATAAGGAAAAAGGAAAAAAAAATAGTAATAGGGAAAAAACAGTTCCCTCAAGAAGAATAGTCATTTTCCCTGGGGAAATTTAAAAGAAAATCATTGGGATAAAGCTATAACCCTTGTTTCTGAGTCAGCCTAAAGAACTCAGCTGATATTCAATACCTTCCACCTTTACCAACCTATCCTTTTCTGTTCTAGATGGCTTAATTATATGAAGTCACCCAGACACTCATCCATAAAAGGTCTGTTGTCACAGTGCCTTTGCAGATTTCAGCTGTTGCATTTGTGAATTTAGCATCAGGATTGTATAGGAGATGTTCCAGAGGATCACCTTCATGTAGATATCCCAGTAGGCAACCTACTCCACCTGATTATCAAAGTCAGTTATTTCCATCAGGATGGTAATTCCTTGCTGGGCTTTTGGCATAAGGAGTAATTTAAAATTTAATATAATCCTTTCTGTTCTTGGTGGACACATTTCTCATATAGGACCTAGCACTTCTAAACCAAGAATACACAGAACTGCAGAGATGAGAAGCACCAATTCTTCCAGTAGGAATCAGGGAGCAGAACCCTGCACAGCCGTATCATGTACCTATTGGAAACACAGCAACATATGACCACCATTGGTTTAAAGTGTGCTCTGTTCAAATAGAGTAGCATCTTCAGGCTGACTTCTCATTTCTGTCAAAAGGTCATCTATCACAATCTGACTGGCGACTTGTGTGTGTATGTGAATCCCATGGTCATATAGCCACTGCTGTAACTCTGCTGAGTTTTTTGTTTTGTTTTGTTTTGTGGGAAGGACTTGCAACTTCTGACTTTCCATGAAAAGAGTTGTAAGTGACTTATCAGTAGGAGATGTGAGAACCATGACATGCAGAAGCACAGTACTATTAAAAAATGAAAGAAAACAAAATAACGGAGAAGAAGGATGATGAAAGAAATGAGAAAATAGTAGCCCTACAATTTGTGATATTCAGGATATGACTGCATCCCTTTGAAAATCATGGGCAATTTTACAAAACAAAGTTAATGAACAGCTTTTGGGTTGCCCAGAAACTTTGTTATTTGATGGTGGTGGTTCTCTCTCTCTCTCTCTCTTCTCTCTTCCTCCCCTCTCTTCTCTAATCTGTCTGTATCCATCATATCAAGAAAATAAGAATCCAGGGCTCAAAGATGAGAGAGGAAAACTGTGATCCCTGGTGTTGCAAGAGAGACTGTGATTTGCTGTAGGATTTGCTTCAGGTGAAATCACCCTGCTTATCTGCAGAGATGGTTTGGGAAACAGTGCATGAGACCTATGGTTCTCTGACAGTCAGTGGATGTCCATCCTCATACCCATGAGCTTGTAACACAGAGAACTGCTCATTTTTCTGATTTACTTATTGTTAAGAAGACAAGAGGGCTGGCCAGTACATTTGGTATTTGCCAAACAATATTGGTTTGATCCATGGAGAGATTAGCATAACGGTTCTAAGTCTTCAATGAACATATGAATCACCTACGAGCATTTTAATTTCCGGAACCACCTTTAGAAGATCTGATTCAGTGAATTTGATTTGGTGTTTTCAGCAAAGGAAAGCCAGGTGCTTTTGCTGGAGATGATTGAGGACAATACCATGGGAAACATGTATCCAGTTAACCTATTTGAGAAAGTGCTGACCGACTGGCCTTCCATTCTTTGTGGAGTTCTTGTCCATTGCAAAATTCACAGTGATGATAACTCCTGATGAAATGTGTTCTGTGGTCTCTTAGAACCTATAAACTTTTCAGACAGGAAGCTGTCTCATCCAATTGACATAAATACAAGTGTAGATCCGGTTGAGTTTTCTTTCTTCTGTTCATTGAATGAAAGACAGACTCCTGCAGTTGAGAACATTGGGAATGATTCAACGAATACTTGGGCGGCTTGCATTGAACTCTGGCTTCTTCTCATTTAGGCACGCTGACAACTTGAAAGGCATTATGGCACTCCATAAGTTGGACTGTCAACCACTAATCATGAAATATGAAGAGAATTTCAAAGTGGTTTTTGAAAAATGAAATGTGAACAATAAATTGATCTATTCATTAGTCACTTTTTATTGACAGAGAAGCTTCCTTCTGAATATCTGAATGAAACATTCATACTAGATCGTTTAAAGTACCATGCACTGCCCTTTAAAATTGAGGGCATTTTTATTACATGAAATTCCTTTCCTTTCTTCCTTTCAAAAAGTTTTTTTTTTTTTTTTTAAATCTTAGCAGGTGTTGTATTTATCAAATAAGGAAAATGTATCAAAAGTACTTTGAAAATGTAAAGCTCTATGCTCCTATAAAATGGTCCCGGGGATGGCTAAATGGTTTTCCACCACAGTAGTACAGGACACTTGCAAATAAGAATCTGTCTTCTTTTCATAACCCTCATGGTTCTCAGCACAGGCAAGTAGATGGTAGAGTTGTTGACATATTTGATCACCATCTCTAATTCTACATTTATTCTTTACAGCCCTCTCTCACTAATAGCTTATAAAATCAATTCCTACTGTGATTATAGTTCAAATACATCTAATAATGACTGTACAAAAATTGGTTGCTCAAGGTCAGAAAGGTGACATCTGTTTTTTTTTTTTTCCTTGATAGAAATTTTTCTTTTTTCTGTGATAGAAATTGTTTTTGACCTTGGATGCTCTTTTCTGATAATCCTGAATGTGATTCCAAAATCCTTCTTCACACATATCCTAGGATTTCCTACCGGTCAATCAGGGTTCCCTACCAATCAATCAAGACTCAAGGTAACTTCTTTACTACCTTCTTTCTAGATACCACTTTCAAGTTATATATCCACCTGGGATGCTGGGATACACCAAAACAAAACTAGTTAGAGCATCATAAAACCTGGGCTTCTAGTGCTGACACTGTCCCCAAAATGTTGTACCACCCTAAGCAAATAATTTAATATCTTGGAAACTCCATATTCTCATTTGCAATATAAGTTATTTGAACCAACTGATCCCTGAGGTGGGTACCTACCTCCAGTTATGAGAGCTGGTGATTTGGTGAATGGAATCCAGCAATTACAACCATGCCACTTTTCCATTCTACCACCAGAAAAATAATATTTATGTCAGACAGACATAGCTGCTAGACTTTTCCCTTGAACTCGTGTTTGCAAATTCTTGATGATACTTTAAATTTTATAGCCCTCTGTGAGACCAGTCAAGCTGGTTATACTGGACATAGTTAAGTGTTGGCTGCACAGAGTATTTTGGAAAGGTTTTTGGTATCACTCAATTCTACTGTAACCATTTTCTGGGTTCCACTAGAATGCAGGCAATAGATGTATCTAGCTCTGAGCGCAATATCATGCTGTATCCCATCTTGAGAGACTTTGGATATCTATGTCATTTGTCTGAATCAGAAGCCTCCTAGTAACAGTCTGATCAGTCAAGAATGTTGCAATTGTAGAAATTCCAGAAGGTTACTGTTCCTCATGGTCCAGCTTGCACCCTGAGCTCCAGGACGAGTTTGAAAGTCCCCATTAAGACTGAAGTCCAGAAACCACTGTGCCTTATTCTGAGGATCACAGGCAACAGGGGACAGGAAAGCCCTCGGTGCACTGGAGAGCGCAAGGAGGGTGTTCTCTGTGAGCATCAGCAGCATGTCGCATAAATGTGGCTGAAAATAGTTGCGATGTGAGCGCACATCCTGAATGATCAAACAGAAAGACGTGTGAGTATTTAGAGCTGTTTTGTAATTTGACTAAAATGCAAGTAAGTGAAAACATACACTGTTTTTCATTCATGATCACTTACAAAGATCCACAGTCACAAAAATGGGCTTATGAAGGAGGATTGCTGGAAGTACCTGCTCTTTCTGTTGCCATTTCTTTTTTCCTCCCCTCCCACTGTCCCCTTCTTCTCTTCCTCTATCCCTCCCTCCTTTTTTTCTCTCTCTTCCTCTCTACCACCCTCTCCCAACAACTGGAAGATTTTCCCACGCTATCTCTGAGAACTTGGGACTGGGTTCAGTTATTTTCTATAGCTTTCCAAAGTTTCTTTCCATGGGATTTTCCCAGTCTTAGAACAGAGAGAACATCTGTGACTGGTTGTTAGGATGACAAACACTCATTGAGAAAGAGCTCTTTTCCCTTCCTTATGGGTTTCACTAAGTTGTGCTTGCAACCCTGTTGTTTGTGGATAAGAAATCTAATTTGTATTTTACTGAAGATTCACTTAAGCATATGTCAACTAGCTGTAAACTATAAAGATCTTATCAGAGACGTCCCAATATACTTGGAATGTGTGTGGCATCTGAGAATTCAAGAAGTGTCCTCTGATGTGTGACAGAGTATTAAGGAAATAATTTTTTTTTTTTTTGCAGAAATCCAATATTTCTAGAAAATTAGAGGAAATTATGAGGACAAGCAGAAGACTTTTCTGATTTCCCTGTGAAATAGATGTTAAGTCCTCTGTTTACTTTGATCCCACACAATAAGTCAATTTTAAACTACCTAGACTTTTCAAAACATAAAGTCATGTAAAGTATGATTTCATGGATGAACAGGTGAAATGTCCAACAGAAATTGACGCTCTGACCTCACTTCTTAGTGAATATGGTTTGTCATAGTGACAGGAAATTATTTTAATCAGAACAAAATAACAGATCTATAAAACACCTGCAAAAATTTTCTTCTTTGGTTCAAGGTAGACTGAACCAAAATCTTCTCCTTGATGTCTACAAAATGAACATCCAAATAATCACTGACTCCTGAAGTAATGCTTAGGACATAGTATGTACTTCTTTTTTCTTTTGGGGTTTTTGTAGTACTGAGGGTTGAACCCAAGGCTTCATGCATGCGGGTCAAGAGTTCTACCACTGATCTATATTCCCCAGCCCCAGAGTAAAGTTTTAATCAATATTCTTGAATAGAAATTAAATGTTTTCAAACAGAAAGCAATATATCTTCTATATTATCCTGAGATCCAAAAGGGACCCAATTAGGAGAGTTGTGTAAATCACCACTGGGAACCACAGAGTCCCTGAAAGCTCTGGAGTCCACCTGTAGTTCCAGGCTAGCCTTTTTATTGCTGGAAGTGAAGGAAGGACTGGGGAAACCTGGGGTCCACACTTGGCATGTGCATTATGAGTTGGCGTCCTAGGAAGCTGTTATTTACAAATTATTACAGAAAAACATCAGTGTTTCTATAGCCAGGAAGGCCATGGGTACTGTGTAAGATCTGTGCTGGGCACTGTGGGCGGGAGGCATGGTGGAGATCACAATAGCAGTAGCAACATCCTCATACTTTAGGGGATAAAGCAAAGTGTAGAGATGGTGCAGGGATGAAGCCCCTCTTTCCTGGTCCTTATCATATTGTTTGTTCATCTAAGAGTTGAGGGCCTAGAAGATGTCCCTGGCTTGGGAAGTTTATGACAGGTGCTGACCTTGTGGCCCCTCTCTGAGAGTAGTATTGATGTGTCACCTGCTGCAGGTGCAGTGAGCACTGGAAAATGGCAGCCAATGCTGATGAGTATAAATGATTACAGTAGTTGGCCTTGGAAAAGAGACCAGAGCAGCCAAACGGAAGTGCAGGTGTCCGAGCAGTTAGACTAATTCAGTCTCAACTGCTGCCACATTTGATTTGGAAAAGGAGCCAAGAGAAGTTATGGGCAGGCTAGAACCTGAATGTAAATGTTGATCTAGTTTACTCATTCATAGGAAGTTCATCATGCAATGGAAAAACATTTCTCCATTATAACTGAGCCTAATGTGTATTGGATAAATGGATAATAACACTTAACATGTTTCCCAATTTACAATGCAGCAAGTTAGATACTACTTTGCATTTAACCAATTAGGACCTTGATGCTTAGATAAGCTTTGTTATTGTCCAGTTACCTGGGGCTTCTATTTTTAAATTTTTATAACTTCTGTTATTTGTTCTTTTTACTTATATACGACAGTAGAATGTATTTTGACATATCATACATACATGGAGTATAATTGTGGTTGTATATGATGTGTAGTTACACCGATCATGTATTCATACAAGAACATAGGAAAGTGCTCCTATTTATTTTAAGATGCTTTTTGTTGTATACTAAAACTCTTTTCAGAGGTCACTTTCAACCTTTCTTCTTTCTATGTTTGATGGTTTGTCATAAAAAGAACAGAAATAACTTATCATTTGTAATTCTTAAAATTCTCTTGGAAGATTATTAAATGTAAATTGCTTATAATCTGAGGACAATATGGTTATCTTTGAGAGGGAGAGAAAAGAACATGATCACATTTTTATCTTTCAAGAAAAGCTGAAGTACCATCTATACAGGAAAGATATGAATGATCCTGTTGGAAAGCAGGGTAAATGCATTGAAAAACAATTTCTTCACTTATTCTCCATCTTCAGAAGAAATACTAAGTCCTTAGCTACTCTTTTACTATACTGAATGAACTTGCAGCCACATTTGTCAAGTATGTAAGAAGTTCAAACAGCATCTAGTGTTTACAGCATGAGTTGAGCAACGGTGAATGAAGGTGAATTTACTACAGTTTCTCTGCTGGGTGGGAATGGAATTTGCTTGTTAGAAAGAGTGCAAACCATGAACCACACTCAGGGACTAATGTAGTCAACAAGGATGTTGGTCTCTGTCTCTTCCACTCTGGGTTTCCACTTGAAGCTAACTCTGCCCTGAACCAGACCCGAGGGTACCTGTGGAGATGGAACCAAGTCATCCTGCTTAGGAAACCAGGCTCAGAAGGATTTACATCTATGGTCTCGCAGTGGTTATCTGTCCAAAGTCTTTGACCAATCTTAAGTCTTATTCCTGTTTGTCTGCTGAGCTCTATGCTTTGTGTATAAAAACTCGTAGTGCCTTTGGGCTCTACCACAAAGTTGCCTTGGATGCCTAACTATCAATCAGAATCAGAAAAATAGCCTAGACACCTTGAAGAGGCCAGTTCTAGCATGGGAGTTCTCTGAAGGCATGGAACTGTACATTCATGCTGATATTCCTGCCCCCAGGGTTTCTGGTCCTCATCCTCATCCATCATTTTCTTTTTCTTTTCTTTGTACCCAGAATGATGAGTTGCCTTTTTTGGGGGGTAAAGTGTATAATGTTGAAAAGTTGTCATACAGCACAGAACCTTCTGACAGTGAACCAATGGTGATTATTAAAGCAGACAGGCACCTTCTCTGATTATGTGGCTAGGAATAAGAACACTTGATTCCTGGGTCACCTCGACCATCATCAGCAGACCCACCCGAAATAGTACAGAACCAACATGCTCTCCTAACATGTGAACATAGCTCTCACATTCTTCTTCCAATTTTACATTAAGGTTTTCAGTGATTTTGGTTACTTCACAGCACTGACAAAGAAGGGTCACATTCTTAGGAAAAAGCATACTTAAATAACGGGCTTTGAGAAAAATCACGAGTTTGAAAGATGTGACAAAAAATCTAGTAAAATTCTTGAAGTGATCAGAGCATAGTAATTATGTACAATATGAACAGGGTAAAAGCAGGAAGAGACTCTCTGACTTAAGGATGACTTAAGGTCTCTGACTTAAGGATGGATAACCAGTTATCAACCAGTAGTAGTCTAATCAATGTTCCCCCAAAGGTATCCACATCCTACAACCTGGAAACTGTGAATGTTACCTTAGTGTCAAAAGAGGACTTTGAGGACGTGGATCCTGCATTATCCTGGTGAGCCCAGGATAATATGAGGGAGGCAAATAGCAGAGATGAGAAGATGGCAAAATGACACTGAGGGAGGAGATTGGAGTGACATAACAACAAGCCAAGGAATGCCAGCAGCCTTCAAAAGCTGTAAGAGGCAAGGAGTAGATTCTCCCTTGGAGCCTTCAGAGGGTGTTGGTGTTCACTTGATTTCAGCACAGAAATACTGATTGCAAATTTCTGGCCTCCAAAACCATGAAAGTATGAACTTCTGTGTTCTAAGCTTCCAAGGTTGTGATAAGTTTTTCTAGTAACCTTGGGAAACGATCCACTTCCCAAGAATCAGTCAAAATGGGGAAGACAGATAGATACCCAGCAAGTGCTGATTTTAGGTTAATGATGCTCTTCAAAAAAGAGTTGGCAGCTGGAGAGTGGTGGTGTACACCTTTATCCTAGTGGCTTGGAAGACTTAAGCAGGAGGATTGCAAGTTCAAAGCCAGCTTCAGCAATTTAGCAAGACCCTAAGCAATTTGGAAAGACCCTGTTCCAAAATAAAAAATTAAAAAGGGCTGGGAATGTGGCTTAGTGATTAAACACCCCTGGGTTCAATCCCTCCTGATACCAAAAAAAAAAAAAAAAAAAGTCGACAGACAAGTCTCAAGATCTCTGAGTGCCTTTCTATCTCTGGTTCTCTCTACTCTAATTCTCTCTCTCTCTCTCTCTCTTTTTTAAAGACTGAGTATTAACTTCATTTAGTAGATGGGATGCTGATCTGGACAGCTTTATCAGCACAGAGCAGATGAGAGAGAACAAAAGTGATTGGTCCGGAGTCTGGAGGTAGGTGCAATTAGACAAGGCCAGACAAGTGGTTCCATCGTGAGTAAAGACAAAACATATATATACACACACACACACACACACACACACACACACACACATATATGTATATATAGAAAACATATGTATATATGTGTGTATATATATGTGTGTGTGTGTGTGTATATATATGTAGATATATATATATATAGTCTTCTCCAACATGTTGTGCTAAGTATCAGAAGCTGAAGTCCAATGGTCATTTCTTGTGATTTTCTGTGTGTACTTTAGCCAATGGCTTAACTTTTCTAGGATTCAATTTCCTTATCTGTAAAAGAAGTCAATTAGATATACTCAGCAACTCCTTGAACACTTAACATTCTATGACTTTAGCTAGTCCTGAATTGAAATTAAGATTTGTAATGATCTCGATCTCATCTTTATAGACACACAAAATTTGTGCTATCTATTCAGGGATTAAGCATCTTACTACCCAAACAACAAATAGCTGGAATTTCACCTGTGAACTGTGTGTGTGTGTGTGTGTGTGTGAGAGAGAGAGAGAGAGAGAGATTCTTCCCATTCAAAAATTTCTGGATGAAATAATATAGTACATTAGAGTAAATGAGTTTATCCATCTTTATTTTCATTTTGTTATTGTCATAGACACATTACACCATAACAATTAGTTTATATGTTTGTCAATACTACTATGCAACTGAGAGAAGGAACTAGATCTAATTCATCAGTGAATCCTCATTATCAAGCACTTAAATGCTGGTATAAAGTAGGTGCTCAATAAATATTGTTGGACAGATGCAAGCCTGGTCTTTTCCCAATGATAGAATATCAGAAGGGTAGTGTGCAGCAGATGGTAGAGAAGTTTCCAGAAAGTGGGGACACACAAAAAAATAACAACAACAACAACAACAAAAACCCACATTATCTGTATCTCCTCCCTACTTATGATGGCTGGTACCATCTACAAATCATCTATCCCAGATTTTTTCTCACAGCTCAAAGCCTTTATCAAGTTTTTTTTTGTTTTGTTTTGTTTTTTGTTTTTGGAGAGGGGTGGAGGCATTGGGTGTTCTCTATCAGAGGTTTGTTTTTTGTTTCAAACATTCTTTATCTCTCTAAAGCACCATTAGACTGTTCATTAAAATAAAAGAGACTTAATTTGTAACTTGTGAAGGAATTAGGAACAACTGCTGCATGGTGTCTGAATGCTTTCCTGATTATTAGCATGTCTTTTGATTCTTTTAAAATTCCTCTACCCTTGAATTTCAGTAGATGAATTTCAGATATTTTTCCATTGAAAATGACAGGGAAGAAAATTGCCAAGCAATGACACCATTAAGCAAAGAATGAGTATTTGGTTGGGCTATTTTTCATGATCTTTCTTGCTATTTTTTAAAAAAATATGAATCCAACTTGCAAGGGAAAAATATGTGGTGAGTTATACCCTACTCTACCTGCAAAAAGTAGTCTATAAACACACTGTTATCAGAGAAGGATTGAATTTGATATGTAACAAGTTACTCTTTAACACTCAAAGCTTTAAAAAATAATCAGTGTCCTCAATTTATAGCATCTTAGGAGAATATACTTATACTAAATTAACAAGAATCCATTCACACAGGAGACCTTGGGTTTAAAATCTCTTCCATTACTCAGAACCACTCTTGGTTAAGATATTTTTTTTCTTTGTAGGCTGATCTGGGCCTACTATGAAGAGATCCGGGACACTTTTTCACATCTTTCTCAGGAGAGTCATTCAAATCACAACCCTGGCCTATAATACACATTTTTAAAATTTCACTCAGATACGTTGTATAATATACATACTCGAATAAATGACTTAGACATACTCATCTTGGTTACATAATTAAGCTGGATATACTTTAACTAATAAATCAGATTTTTTTCCTTCCAAACTAAAGGAAACTTTCCATCTCTGTTAAATCTGGTCTCCAGGAAAGCTGATTCCTTAATAACTGGCCTGTGGATATAAAGAAAATCAAGTCTGAATGACTCCATTCTTCTCAGTATGAGACCACCTCTCCTTGTATTTAGAAGTCTTGGACCACTGTCCAGAGCTCCTTTGGCACCCCTGCTCCCTGATCTCTGCTCTTGAATCATGTTCACTCTGCTCTTCACTCTCCAGTTCCTTTCTAACTCCTATCATTGCTTGTTTCTTAGAAAACAACACGTGTTTCTGACTCAGTCATTCACATGGCTAGAGTGTCTCCTGTTATGCTCTGGCTTATTTTGAAATAGCTATTCCCCAATATCTACCTATCCGCATCACATCATCAATAGGGCAAAAAGTACTATTTTCAAAGCCTTTATCTCTAGGATAGGCTTTTTTGAATGTAGGATGAAATCTTCATCTGGAATTACATGCAGAGTTGCATGAGCTCTTAAGTTCTCTTATCCAAGTTACCATGGTGTCTCAAGAGTTATCATAAACAGTTTCAATCACAAGAAGATTTACAGCATTATCATTCACATTAACCCCTTCACTACTCTCCCCAGACTCTGAAACAAAACAATACACAACCAACTACTAGGCAGAATATTCCCAGTATAGCAATGCTCTGTTTCCCAAGTCTTAGTTTCTATCATGGGATGGAAGTTCATTGTGAACATACTCTTTCTAGAGGAGGTGCAGAGGAGACGAAAATACAGTGGCATGGCTCCCAAGTGTTGGGGATCCAGAATTCTTCAAGATTCCTTATTTGCTTTCCTACTATTCTGGGATATGCTTACCCTCTTACTAGGGAGTAAAGGACACTTAATCACCATACCAATGTTACCTCCTGACTTTAGACTTAAGAAATGAGTCACTAGATCCTTGGACCCAGGATCACCCAACGTGGGTTGGTCCCCAGATATTAGAACAGAACTAGAGGAACTGTCACTTATTCAAGATAAAAATGGAATAAAAGAAGAGAATTGGAGGGGGCAGGGTTCTGTTGGAGAGAAACAGTTTGAGTGAGGCAGTCAGGCAGGTTCTCTGCTACCTTGAGAGACACGATCCATATTGGGTCCACGAAGGGTGGCATTCCTCTTCCTCTAGGGAAAACCAATTTTCTAGGTTTTCCTCCAGCCTCTCTTCAGTACCTTCAGATTTGAAGTGCTTCCCTGGCCTGACTTCTGAATTCCCAGATTCACGGAATGACTTCTTGTTTGGTAGCAATCAGTACTATCCTCCTTCATTCAAATTAACAGTTTATAAAATATAGCATAGTGAAAAAAAGTCAGAGGAGTCATAACTAAATGAGACAGTGAGACTTGAGCAAATTTAATGTCCAAATCAAATCAAATTCACCCAATAAAATGAACACATTTATTTTGTTGTACCCAGTTGCCTCTAAGCAGATTTTGATTATATTGTTTGGCAAAAATGCACAGCCAAGAAAAACAGCCCAGACTGGGAGTCAAGAATCTTTAGCTCTTTGTTTTGGGTGTGCTACTAACAAACTCTGTGATCACAGGCAAATTACTTCACCACTCTGTGCCATTTCTACCTGCTTTCCTATCTATAAAACATGGATAATAATGCTTGTTCCACCAGTCTACGCATATATTTTTATGTCACTGAAAATAGAAAATAAGATGTACTACAGTGAGTCATCCTAATCCAATCCCCTTCTCTGCTTCATCTTGTCAGAATGGAGTCACAGTGAGCTTAGGTAAAACTAACCGGAAGCTGAAAACCTTTTGAAAAGGCTGTCTTATTAAGGAAAAAGAAGCTGAAGTTTAAAGGACAGACAAATAAATATCTCCTTGGCTCCCGAGTGTTGCTTTCCTTGGGAGTGAAACAAACTCAGGACCCTAATTCTGACGAACGTGGTTGTGTTATTGGGGGTGGGGGGAGAAGGAAGGTCATGGGAGAAATGACGAGGATGACTATGAGTTTAGCTGTCGGCAGAGTCACTTCCTCCTTTGGGGTCAAAGGAGGGGCAGTGTGTAATAAATCTGAGATGGGTGCCCGGAACCTTGTTATGAGATGGGCTCTTTAGCTACCATTCTTTCTTATTACACATCCACTTTCGCTGAGGAATAAGAAAGTATTTACGTCCTCTCCCTTTTATATGGGCCACATTTGCCAAAGGAAATGCCTGGATGTTCTCAGTTTCTAAAAGATTAAACAAAAGGCAGAAAACAGGGCCAATAAAACTTCACAGAAGACAGGCTCAGGGTAGCACTGCTTTCTCTCCCCACAAGGAAAAAAAAAAAAACCAAAAATGTGTATATGATCCAATGATTGTATTTTTTCTGAACACTCAACATGTATCTGTTTGCTGCTTAGCCAAGGATAGGATGAGATGCTTAATGATTGGGTGGTGCAGTGTGTCTGTGTGTACATATACCCATATGTATTAGGACCCAGCCAAAGTGGCAGAATTTTCCCTGATAGATTAAGAAAGCTTAATGAACTTAGCCTGTTGCAAAGACAGTAAAGATTCAATCAGGATTTGAATGCAACTCTGGCAATCCAAAGCCAGTAAGTTTTTCACCTTTCTACCCTGAAGCAATAACTGTGACTCACATCCCAGGCACTCACTCAAGATGAAAGGGTTTGAAGTGATTGAGAAGAGGAAGGAGAACCTCATTTCCCATCCCATTTGTGACCTTTCTTCTCACAGCTTGCGAAACCCTTGGTGCTGCCGCCATCGCTGACACTCATTTGCAACATGTGGGTTCACCGGATTTTCACAGATGGAGCTCTGTCTGCATTTGTTGACCGCTAAGTGGAAATTCGTCATGGGGACTCTGGGAAAGTGAGCAAAGAAAATATCCAGCAGGAAAATGTTGCCACCTGAAAAAGTTAAGCAATTTATCGAGTGTGAAGTTTTTGATACTTTGACTCAACAAAAACTTTTATAGTACTTCCTATGGGTAGATAGCATTATTAGTGTCTTATAATTACTAATATGCTCAATTCTCTTGAGAACCTGATGAGGAAGATGCTATCATGATCTCTGTTTTGCAAATGAAGAGTTAAGGAACATAATGATTAAATGATGTTTTCCCAAAGTCACGAATCTAGTTAATGGCAAAGCTAGGAGACAAGCCTATGTACTCCGGCACCCATGCTCTTGAGCATTCCGCTTGGCTGCTTCTAGAAGACAGCTGGTGTAAAAGAGATAGAAATACAAATGTAGTAAAATTCCTAGGTATTATGATCCTGAATGTTGTCCCTTTTGATCTATAGCATTTTATTAACTACTCGTGTGGAAGTATCTTTAGACAATTAAGTTAGGCGTTTAGCATCTAATATATTCCCATTTAAAAATAAGTTGAATCATGGTTTTCCGAAAGGACATCTTTTCCATGTGTATTCGTCGGGGCCAATTCTGCCTCAGTCTGTGCACTGAGGACTGGAGTGGCCCACTGCTCACTCATCTCCTGTGTGCTGGGGCTACATAGGGTGGGCCTCAGGGTAGATTGAATGAGTGAGGACCACACCTTACCCTCTCACCCAGTGGCAGGGGTTTGACCTAAGGGCCAAGGGTTGACATCATTCTCTTTCTGCCTCTGGTATACCTCGAGATACATGCCTCAGTCTCCATGAAGAGATTCCATTCTCTGTTCCCTTAAACCTTTTTTAAATTTCAATTGTCCTTTTTGTAGCTTTTCCTTCTTGTACCTTTTCCAAACTTCCAGTCCACAAAATCTATAAACATAATAAATGCTTGTTTTATACAAGTAAGTTTTGGAGTCAATTTGTTATGCAGCAGTAGGTAACTGGTACAGTTAGGATGACATCACTGGAACATTTTCTGGGGTCTTTCAATTTTTAAATTATTCTTAAATTTACTTAATATTATCAACTTTGGAAAGAAAAAGTCCCCTTTAATTCACATCTTTCTCAGCTATCACCTTATTTCTCTCCTCTCTTCACTGTAAATTTTTTTGGAAGGATGTGTCTGCCATTCTTCTCAGCTTCTTCGACCAGGTTTTTGGATTTTATCTTTCCCACTCCACTATCATGGCTATTATGGAAGTTATCAAGGACACTACACTTGCTAGAACCCAGCTGTTGAGCTTGCTCAGCCTCAAAGATTTTTGTTTTGCTTTATTATTTTAAATCTTTATTGACTACTCTTTCCTCCTAGGTCTTCTTGGTTGACCACTCTTTCCTTTCTTCTCTAAGTTTTATGACCTAACACCCATCTGGATTTTCATCTGACATAACTCAGCATGATTTGCCTGTCTCCTGGTGACACCTCCTCACCCATTAAGCTCCTAGTTGTTCAGAACTCCAGGTGTTTGGTAGCAGTTAGACATGAGCAGTGGGGTCAGGAAGAAAATACTTAGAGTAGAACAAATCAGTTAATCCACAGCCCTGCCTCAGTGGTGCCTCATGGTCTCACAAGATAGTCATTTCAAGACCCTTGCCCAATGTTAGCCCTAAAAACTATTTTTCTTACTGAGAGGAGGAAGATAGATAAATTCAGGGAAGGACAAGAATATGTTTTCTCAGTAGGGCCTAATTTCCAAAACATCTTAAGTACGACTCTACACAAACAACACAGACCAGAGACTTCCAGCTCCAGGAAAACAGGGTGACTGGAGTCCACTGGCCATAAATACTACAAAGCCTGTACCAATTGGGACCTGTCAGCCAGGGCAAGATGATCAAGAGTTGCTCTTAGGTTGTGAACTAATGTAATCTTGTCAGTTCAGGCTGAGAGGTGAAACTTGGGTAGGACCTTCTCACAATCTCTCTCTTACCCCAATAAAAGTTGTAACATAAAGAAGTGAGTTAACTGTGGTATATATATACAATGGAATATTACTCAGCCATAAAGAATGATAAAATTATGGCATTTGCAGGCAAATGGATGAAATTGGAGAATATCATGCTAAGTGAGATAAGCCAATCTCAAAAAGCCAAAGGATGAATGATATCACATAATGGGGGGAGGGAAGGTTTAGTGTTAGGGTTAGAGTTAGAGTTAGGGAGGGGGGCAAGTATGGAGGAAGGAAGCACTGTATAGAGGGAAAAGAGGGGTGGGAGAGGTGGGGGGAAGGGAAAAAATAACAGAATGAATCAAACAACATTACCCAATGTAAATTTATGATTACACAAATGGTATGCCTTTATGCCATGTACAAACAGAGAAACAACATGTATCCCATTTGTTTACAATAAAATAAAAAAAAAAAAGAAGTGAGTTATTGTCTCTCTTAGAGGACCCACTTTCTCTCGAAGGAGCTTCTCTGCTTCTTCTTTCTCTTCTAATGAACATGAATATACTTTTACTAAGTCTTGTGTCTTGCTTAAAATCCTCTCATGAAAGGGTTCAAGAGCTGAGAACAATGCGAACTTCAGTAAGATTTTATTTCAGATGTCATCTTATCTCTGTTATTATAGGGATTACTCCTGGATCTTCACCTCTTCTTTATTTACTTCTGTTATTAACTCTCTCTTTGGGAGCATTCACACATACAGTCTTATGACGAGAACAGACATCATTCCTACAGTGCCTCTGAAGCTACAGACTTGAACTTCCTGCTATTTACTTAATTTCCTTCAGGGCATCTGTTTTGGTTTGGATATGAATTGTCCCACAAAGGTCCATGTGTTGAAGGCTTTGTCCCCAGTGCAGCAGTATTCAAAGGTTGAAATTTTGGGAAGTGGTTGGATCATAAGGATGCTGATCTCATCGGTGGATTAACTCATTGAGGAATTCATATTTAATGGCACTGTTGGGAGGTGGTGGAAACTGTAGGCAGTGGGGCTTCGTTGAAGCAGGTCACTGGAGCATGCCCTGGAAGGGTATATCTCATCCCCTGCCCCTTCTTCTTTATTTTTCTCCTTCCCAGCTGCCATGAATTGAGTAACTTTCCTCCACCATGTCCCTCTGTTGTGATGTTCTGCTTTGGCTCAGGCCCAAAGCACTGGAGCCTGCTGCCCATGGACTGGAACTTCAGAAAACTATAAGCCCAAATAAATCTTTCCCCCTCCAACTTGTTTATATCAGTATTTTGGTCAGAGCAACAAAATGTGGAATAACACACTACCTAATCAACACAAAGTTTAACGTGACCAAAATATTATTACTGATTTTTGTTGCAGAATGAACCTCTCTTCAACTCTTGCTTCACAGTGTTAAATGACATCACCATCTATGCAATTGTTCAGGCCAAGATTTGAGTCATTCTTGATTTCTTTCTTTCCCATACACCTCACATTTACTCCACCAGTAAATCCCATGGTACTATTTTAAAAAATATAACCCAATTTCTTACATTATCTTTAAACCACCATCAACCCCTGTGCCCCCAAACCAGTATCAAATTTGTAGATTTCAAATATTTATCTTCACCACTAGAATGTAAGTCCCTGGGAGCCTAGAACAGAACTTAGAGACAGACATCCCCAATAAATAGCTTTTGACACACTGACTAAATGATGCAGGAACTCTGGTAAAAGACCTTTCTCCCTGAAAAAAATAAAACTAAGTGTATGAAGGATAATGTCTCAAGAAGCTGTTCCGGAATCTGCACATTGGGAACTTTTGAAGAACTCCATGGTTATTTTGTACTTTAAACATTGCTTATTATGGAGATAACTTCTAAATTATTATGTGCACTTTCACATGTTTCATTCATTTTGTATACGTAATATTTTATCTAGTACAGTGATTTGTTACAGGAGTAGACAAATTAAGTCCCTGAGCCAAAGGCAGCCTGTAGTCTACTGCCAGTTTTTATATAGACTTTTAGCTAAGAAGAGTTTACACATTCTGAAAGAAGATGAAGGAACAGAGACAACGTGTGTCAACAAGCCTAAAATACTTGCTATAGGCTCCTTTACAGAAAATGTCTGCCATCTACATTAGAATATAGGGTTTGCATTGATTCTTTTTTATTAAAAACTTTATTTTTTATTTTATTTTTTGGTACTGGGAATTGAACCCAGGGGTATTTTACTACTAAGCTACGTACCCAGATCTTTTTATTTTTATCTTTTATTTTGAGACAGAGTCTCATGAAGTTGCTGAGGCTGGTCTTGAACTTGCAAGCCTCCTGCTTCAACCTCCTGAGTCACTGGGATTACAGGTATGCAAAAACCTTATTTTTTTTAAAAGCAGTTTTAGGTTCACAATAAAATTGAGAGGAAGATACAAAGATTGCCCATATAATCCCTACTTCTACATAAACATAGCCTTCCCCATTATCAACATTCCCCAAGAACAGATTTTTTTTTGTATTAAAATTTATTTTTTTAAAATCTCAATATTTTAAGATGGGAATTTGATGAAGAAGGCAATGAATAAGCAAGTGGCCTGCAGCTCTACAGACCTGATGAAGACAATTCATATGAAATCCATAAATAATACAAGCGCTTCTAATTGACAGAACCAGGGTCAATTAAATTTAATGCCAAAGGATATTAAAGAGAGACGTAATTGTTGAATATTAAAGATTTGAAAGAAGTAACATCTGTGATTCAGTGTTCATTTAATATAAAATTTATGGCATACATTTTAGAATAGAGTAATTTTCCATTTCCTGAGGGTTTTACATACTTTTAACTTTTTATATAGCTTCTAGATATAATTTTATATCTTAAGCTTAAATTCTCATTCCATCTCTTCAAATTGAAGACCAATTAAAATATTAAGCATTAAAATATTAAATTGATTATATGAGGGAAAAACTATTAGGTAAAATATTAATGGAAAGAATATGAAAATGTTTGGGCCTATATTAAATATTTACAGGCTGTAGCCTTCAATAAATTAACAGTGTTGCCAAAGTTTATATTGCTGCTGCTACTGTTATTAAAAGTGGACACCAAAATAGCTGTTGCACTGGGTATGAATAAATTAACTTTCAAATAAATTTTTTTTTACTTTAATGAGTTTCATCTTGCCATCTTGAATATTTATATTAAATATTAACTTTTTGTTAATTCAATGTACATAGCATGGTGGCTATGAATCTGGATAAGTTTAGGACCAGAGTTATAGTTTTAAGATTCTTTTTGCTGTTATTCTGAAACAATGGCAACTTTTTCTTCAAGCTAAATAAACAGGTATAGTTCAAATACATTTATGCTACTTGTACCAACAGGCTACACTTTTTTTGTCATCCATTCTCTCCACCAGTTGTAACAATAGGTTGTTTTTTTTTTTTTTTTCTTTTGGGGGAAGTGCCTTTGTCCACCAGAAACTGTAAGCAATAGCCAAGGTGGAGCTGTCAATTAAGGTACCCCAACTTCCCTTATCAAAAGGTTAAATTGAACTACTCTTGACCAGTTGGATGAACCCTTCAGGCTTGAGCAGAATGACTCACAGAAGGAAAAGCAATTGGGGCTCTGGGGAGAGTCTATTTGCTCACTGATCAGGCTCTTCTGCTTCTTGTTCCCTCCTGCCTTGAATTTGGTGAACTCTCAAATCTTACTCCCAATTTTACTTCCTTTTCTTCTCCCAACCCAAACACCTGATTCTGTCTCAAGTTTACAAGAGTCACTCTCTTTTGATTCTGATACTTCATCTGAAAAGATTCATTTAGGGTCACATGATGTAGAAATGAAGTATAACATTATGAGCTACATCTAAGACACAAAAGCAGATAAAAACTGGTGGAAATGATTTTGCCATATTCTAATGCATGTTGACACATACTCACCTAGTTTTGCTTCATCTAAGCTGCAAATACTTTTAAGCTATGAATATCCTGTGTTAGTAGCAAGAGATGTCACACAAATTGTTTCTTGTGTGTTGATGTTAACCCAGCATACCAGCATGACCTACTTGGCGGGAGGAGAGTCCTCTCCAGTCCACTGATATTTATTTGAACTGTGTGAATTCTGTTAGCTAATGTTGATTCAGGCTTACACCACTGAAATGAGAGTAAACACTAAGCAAACACACTGCTTTATCATAACAAGGGGAAACATGTGGTTTGACAACATGACTTTCCCCTAATATCAAGTATGTGCTAACTGAAAAATTTCTCTAATTTTCCACAGAGTCTTTTATTTTCAACTATAGTTAAGGGGTTGCAGAGAGTGCTAAGAGGTTTGGGGGAAGGATCTTTTTTAAGAAACAATAATAACTTCTATTTATAATGCTAATTATTATTTTTATCTTCTAAATCAGTCCTTGAGACAACATAAAAGGAAGGCATTTTCTCTGTTACTCAGGTGAAAAAACTGAGATTCAAAAGGGAAAAATTAACTTGCCTGAGGTCAACCTTTATTTATGAAGGGACAGGACTGAAATTTGAACCAAGGTATCTCTGTCAGCAAAGCCCATGCTTTTAGACATTGCACCATTTAATTTCTGTAACAGATTTTATACTTTGTTCATTCGTCCATGAAAGAATATCTACAGGGCACACACACAAAAAATTGGATACAATTTGTCACACAAAATAGCTTTTTAAAATCAACACAGATAAGAGACTTGGGCAGATTGTATTTGAAGAAACTAAAGTGATTGGAATATGTCTCTTACAAATTCCAGTCTCTACTTTCTTACATTGCTAAGTAATCTTCCCCTTCAGAACTTGGAAGTTCTGACTACCAGAAACAAGTTCACAACTCCCTTTAACAAAAGACACAAACAAACGAAAAGTTTTAAGCATTAAAACTTGAGAGAAAAGTGCCATAATTTTATCTATTCCTGTCATAAAAATAGCCATTCAAAAATTCTGGAAGCTCAAAAACTCACTTACTAAAAGTACAGAAGAGAATGAAGGTTTTCAAAGCCTGGAAAGGTGCTGGGAAGGAAGAATAAAGAGAATATGGTTCATGGTTCCAGGTTCCAGGATGGGGGAAGAACTTCTAAAGTTCTGTAGGAAAGTAGGATAGCTGTGGTTGACAATGATTATTTGCATATTTCAAAATAGCTAGTAAAGAGGATTTAAGATGTTCCTAACACACACACACACACACACACACACACACACACAATATTTGAGGTGATGGATATGCCAAATACCCTGGTCTTATCATTATACATTGTATACTTGTATTGAAATGTCACACTCTGCTTCATAATTATGGACCATTATTATGTGTCAATTAAAAAGAAGAAATATATTAAAAACAGAAATGTCTGGAAAAGTGCTTGCACAATTGCGCTTAGTAGAGAATGTAGAGGATGGTTATAGGGGATCGGTGTTACCAAACAAGAATACAAATTCCTGCCAAATAAGAAAGGAATTTCCACTAAAAAAATTAGAAGTAAAATTCGAACTAAGTCTCTGCAAGACTATCTTCTCCAGGTGTGGTTATGAAAGCAATAACCCGAAACCAACAGCATCAGCATCACCTGGGAACTTGTTAGAAATACAGATTTTCAACACTCAACTCCCTGGATCAGAAACTCTGGGAGTGAAGCCCAGCAATCTGTGTTAACAGTTCCTCCAGGTGATTCTGAAACTTCCTCAAGTTCTCTGTGGTAGAGGTACAAACAGGGGTCTACTTATGGATTTAAAGCACAAAGCTCCCTTCCATCAGATGAGACCCAATGGAGCTTTTCATGAAGGTTGAGGGAACCTGAGGAAGCTCGACTTTTGGTATCTATCTCCCTCTGATTTCAGCAAGGAATCTCAAGAAGCCAGTTAACGTACGTAGCAAATGCAGATTTCGCTTTATACTCGGGTATGCAAGGTCTATTATCTGTCTTTTGCTCTTTCCACATTCCATCAGGTTGGCAAGGATCCAGTCACAGGCAAGCATAGAGCCTCCATTCCTACTGTTTTTAAAAAGGTCCTTGATTGTCAGGGAAGATCAAATCTACAAAGCCTGGAGGTATAAGGAAGTCCTCTTAGGTTTTCAGTTCATGCAGCTTTGCACTGAGAAACATGCTGTATAAGCCAGCAGGATTCATTTAGGTCTGGCAATTTTGCCATTTCATGGAGTACAGCACCATGGCTGAGACTGGGGCTTTGTTTACAGAGTCTGTCCCCTCTAGGAGAACCAGAATGCTCATGGCAGTCTTGCCAACACCTCTAGGAGATTTTGGGAGGTAGAGAACAGGCTCCTATTGTTCTTGGGACCATGGCTTCCACCACAATTCCACTCTGAATGAATTCCTCTCTGTATGTGAGTGCTCAGAGAAACATTCCATACCAAGGTCCCTCAATAGAAATTGCAACTGTGAGTCCAAGTTTTCAAAGAAAACGGGAATAAGGGTTATCTTTAAGTATAGCCCCTGCTTTGCACTTTCCTAAAGCCTCAACAGTCATTGGTTTAATGTAAGAGTAGATGATCATGGTTTCTCTTGCCAGTTGTTTCTGTAGTTACTCATGCACTAGCCTAAGGAGAGTCCATACCATTGTAATCTCTCCATGTGGTGGCTGCCCAATCACAGGAGCAGACTCTCCTATGTACGTATCTGGAACTCTATGGTTGCTGGTCCTAATAAAACTAACAGTCACACTTCAGTTTTATTCATTCAGTATCTGCTGAGTGACACTCAGTGTGCTAGGAGTATTCCATAGGTTCTCTAGTTTACTTTCTCAACATAACACTGTAAGGAACTTCATGATTAAGCCCCTTAAGTAGCTTTCCCAAGTTCACAAGACTTGGGCAGAAAGAAAGAGATCAGGGTTCAGCCTCAGTCCTGTCTCCTTTCCCTAATACCTCACAGAGGGCTTGGCTTCTTTCCTGTACCACACTGCCTCTTACTCTGAAGTAAACAGCAAATGAAACTCACACCTGAATCAATTACCTAATGCTCTTTAAAACCAGCCAAAGCAGTCACTGTGGGTTCCTTGGAAATAATCAAAACAACAGATTAGTAATGTTTTCAGATAAACCTATTATTGTTGGTGTGTGCTTTCAAATCCTGACCAATGTAACAAGTCAGAGCTACTTTTGAGGAAATAGAGTATCACCTCCCAGGACTAACTATAGAAGCTCAGGCATTCTTCAGAAGTGTGAGGACTGAGCACTATATATGCATTCAGATTCTTGATTAATTAGCAGGCTTAAGAGCCAGACCACAGAGGTTGTGGACTTTGAAATGACTATTAGAAAAGGCTTTAAAAAGGAAAACAAGATGAATTTTATAAATTCATATTGATAGTAATGTTAAATGTTGATAAGCATCAGGCTCTATGCTAAACATCCCAAATATTATCATAGCTAAGGCTGTAAAACATTGTCTGAAGTATTTGTTTCCCAGTGCTATAGTTTGGATCTGGGTTGTCCCCCAGATGTCCTTTTGTTAAAGGTGTGTTCCCTAGAGTGACACTGTTGGGTGGTTGAGCCTTTAGGAGTTGGGGCTTAGTGGGAATTTAAGGTCAGTGGAGACACATCTTTGAAGGAGAATTGTGGAACACCAGTCTCTTCCTGGCCATGAGGTGAGCGGTTTTGCTTGGTCAGGCACTTCCACCATGTTGTGCTGAGTCATCACAGGCCCAAAACAATGGGGCCAACCGATTATGGACTGAAACCTCTAAAACTGGGAGACAAAATACACCTTTATTTCTTCCTTCTTTTCCTTCATAAGTTGACTATCTTAGACATCTGTCATACTAACATGGGGCTGAGTGACATATCGTCTATAAGATAGAGGGTATAAAATGAACATACTTACATCTCCTTTATAGAGTTATTGTGAAAACTAGATAAGTTAATAGTATCAAATGTTTAGGAGGGGCCCTGGCACATAAAGGGTGCTCAACACATGCTTTTGAGATTCCCTGCCTTTTACAGATGAGAGAACTGTGGCTTGGCTAGACTGCATAGGTAGACCAACATGGCCTGGTAAGTGGGAGAGCTGGATTTGCTCCTATAGGATTCTGGGAGCCAGGCTGGAAGCCCCACCCTCTCTGGCTACCAGGGAGTAAGGTTTTTCAATTTCTCCCATTTCACCTTCCAGAAAGTACTTTTACCTAATTAAAAAATTAAGACCCACCATTTATGGAGAGAAGGTGCAAGACTTATCATCAAGGAAGTTGAAAGGAATGGAGATAAACTTCTCTGTGAAAGCCATTGACACTTTCATTAAACACTGACCTGCCCACTGTAAAGTTCTGCTTTGATAGATGTCCCTGGTATGGCTCCCACAGAAGTAACCCAACACCTGCCACAGTAATGCAATCAGGTAACCTTTGTCTGTGACAAGCCCCAGGCTGGCGAATGTTAAAACACAAACAAAAGGAAATGACTTTTTGATTGACATGACTATTCTGTGGATTGGCCCTACAGATAAAATCAGTCAAAACAAATCAGTTTATGCACCAACACATACTTAGAAAGATTGTATTTGGAAATTTCATGGCAGATGTGATCTTTTCTGGTTTTGCTTTTAAAGTCCTTGGTGTCTTCTATCTCCTGATAAGGAAAAATGTTAAGAAAGAGAGTCAGCTATAGTTCTGGTTTTAATTACATAAGATCATACTGGGAGTCAGCTAGAAGCAGTTTTTCTGGGTCTCAAGAGAAGAAATTTTGATTCTGTAAGTTTAGAAGCAAGTCGGGTTGTATACATAGCATATAGCTATGTAAAATATATTTTAATTTTTTTTTAAAAAAGTAGAGCCAGAGTTGGCCTTGGGACTTTGAGAAATCAGGAGATGAAAATGAACTGACATATGTATTTTCATTAATAAAAATGAATACTTAGATTGAATTTCACATACACTCTTTTGAAGTGAATGATTGCCAGAAACCCTTAGATAGGATGTATATTCCAGGGAGCATGCACTGGGCTTTTCACCTTATATTCCCAGTGAGTGGTATATGTTGAGTATTCTTGAGTGTATAAAGGACAGATAAATGCACACCTTAGAATTCTTGCCCTGTTTTGGTGTCCTTGGTTTGCTTTGTATCCCATGTATAATCATTAACAGAGGAATTTCATATTTGAACATATAGTACACATGCAGGTACTACTGAATAAACTATTTCTTAAATAGTCTCCAAATTACAAACTCCCAACTTGCATACAGGCCGACTTTGAACCACGTAGGTGGAAGAAGTTCCCATTATTACAGGTTTCATGATCACTTTCCTGTCACTACCACTTTGTCCCACTTCATTGCCACTATGGCCACCCTCAGGTATAAGACAGCCTGAGACAGCAGAATATCTTCCAGAGGTTCTCCAGCAACCTTCCTACTTCTCCCATTTCCCTGTAGCCTATGAGAATCTGGGGAGCTCCTGACTGGGCCCCTCATGCAACATTCTACTCCTATTTTTTATAGTTACTTGAGTTAGCACTTTGATAGAGCCTGTCTATTTAATATAACATTCACTCAGCTAACCAGGATAAGAAAACAGAAGCAACCTGAAACTCTTCCTAGGTCTGGTTTGCTAGGCAGGAGTCATGTGGGACAAACTGTGCTCTCAGGGTAGACGCCTTCCCAGCCTTTTTGACAGCTACCTCATCTCAGAACCAGTAAGGAGGTATTAACTCCTGCACAGGAAGCCTGCACATACATCTTCATGAGACATCGTGACCTCCTATTCTTCCTCTCTTCAAACTTATGCCTAAATAATCTAATAGAATCACTTAAGGTACAAATAGAGAAAAGAGCGTGCCCACTCGTTGGGCCTGGACAAAAAGGATTCACCACCACACTTTTTATAATTCGTACCAACACTTGAGGTAAACATCAGTGTCTTCCTTTTAAATCTGAGGAAATCTCAGAGAGCTTAGGCAGCTTTAGCAACACTGTTAGTGAGAGGCTGAGAGGAGCCTGGATCCCAATCTGGTGTGATATCCTGAGTTCCTCCTCCTTCAACATTTTCTCCCAGTGGCAGGGCAGAATGAACACACCAAAGAGCCTTCCTTCCTCAAGTCTCCTGTTCCATCTCTAAGTTCATGTGGATTTTGCATTTACACATTATGTCCATGAAGGATCGAAAATAGAAGGATTCTTTCCTCAAAAGTTCAAATAAGATGATACCCCAGAAGGTGAACCATGCTTTCTTCAAGTTTTGAATGCCTCTAGCAGATGGGGGGCCGGGTGTCCCCAAAGGGTGAAACCTGCATCTACCACCCAGTTAGTCACAGTGACTGAACCTAAAAATGGTCTCAAGTTGGAATTAAAACATTGGACCAGTAATTAAGAACAACAGCACTCCTCAGTTATGTCAAAATAAGATCCTCACTTTGATAGACATGCTCAATAACCAATTCAGTTGATCTTCAGTTGGATGTCTTTGGATGTGATTTGTTTACTAATTAATACACTCAGGTGTCTCTTCAGTTACTCCTATATTCAAAGCAAATGCAACAAATTCCAGTCTTTTTAGAGACTAGAATTAAGGGGAAGTTCAACTTCATTGGATAAAGAAAGGTATATATCACAATGCTTCCACCCAACAATTAGCTCTAGAATTCCTAAAGGTAAATATGGAAGAGGAAAAGATTTAATTATGAAGTGTTTGGTTTGCTTGTAAGTTTACAGCTCTCAATCTCCAAGTGAAACTTGTTTTTTAATGAAGTACATACCTTTTATTAAATGTATCAATCATCTTTCCATCTCTTTAAAAAATACCTCAGATAATCAACTTATAAAGTGAAAAGGTTTACTTGGGGTCACTGTTTTAGAGGTTCTACTTCAAGATTGATTAGCCCCATTGCTTTGGGACTGTGGTATGGCAGCATATCATGTCAGGACAGTGTGGCAGAGCAAAAGTGTTCACCTCATCAATTAGGAAGCAAAAGGGAAAGAGGAAGAGGTTGCGGTTCTACAATTCCCCCTCAAGGACACACACTCAATGACATAAGGATCTCCCACTAGGCCTTACCTCCTAAATGTTCCACCACCTCCCAAGAGTTCCTTACTGGGAACAAACCTTGGACCTCTGGGGCAAACCTATCCAAACCACAGCACCATGTTTAAAAATTACAAAAACTGCTTTCAAGACATTTTTCATACCACTCCTTGCTTGGGCTGAATTTCCCTGCACCCCAGCTCCAAAATTTTCTCCAGGAAAAACAGTGAAATTGGGGCTCACCTCGTGTGTCTCTCCTTCCCGAGGATCACAGCTCTGCTTTGGCTCTGGTTTCATTATGGCAGTTCCTTTACATACTTTCTGCTGATTATACAGTTGCTTAAGGTGGGAAAATAAGTCCAATACTAACCATAAATTTTCTTGTATGGTCTTTAACAACACATGTAAAATCATGAGACTTATTTCATAATGTTCATTTATTGCCAGGCTTTTGACAGAGAAAAAGCTCAGGGGCAACTTTATAAGCATTTCATAGATTTTTCCTGAGGATTTATCAATTTAATTAAAATCTTATTTGAGAACAGTCAACTGACTTCAATCATCACAGTGAATGATTATTATAAAATAAAAACTAACAGACCAAAATAAGCCTAGGTGATCATTATTCCTAAAAGCTTCCATGTAATTGAGTTTTTAAAATTTCAGAATCCATTGTCCTATGTAAGCACTGTTGACCTTGGCAAGTTTATTTTACCCAGTGTTAATGTAGATTCAGTTGATCTCTTTTAGGCTATGTACCATAATTTCTTTGAGACAAAAATGTCAAATGTGCCAATTAGAAATAAAGAATTTCCAAAATGTTTCTGATCACCAGTCCCACTAAAAGTGTTCACTCTAGGAGAGAACCCTCCCTTCGCTACCTCTCTCCTGCACTCTCCTGTCTACCCAGTAACAAAACTGTTCCCATCCCCTCCTCTGTGTCTAGTCTACTTCCCCAAACAATTCTAGGCACCTCAAAATAAAAGCGTGAACGCTTTTATTCTTACTCTTCTTAAAAGGAGAATAAAAGAGCAACATCATTTTAGAAACATCATGGGCAGGTTGTATTTGTAAGAAAATGCAAACTTCATTTCAGCAAATGGCTCTGGCTTGTATTGCTGAGGCATTTAGAGGAGGAAATTGTTCAGCAATATGGCCAAGGTGGCACTTCCATCATGGTGAGAGTGACTCAGACCTGGTTAGATGTTTCCAGACATTTCTACCTCAACTCCTATATTTTCTTTAACCTTACATCCTCCTGGTGTGTGTATGCTTGTGTGTGAGAAATGCTCTGAAAGGATCCATTACCTTCCTGTTCCTTTCAGGAATCATTTTTGTGCATCTCTATTGCTGTAAATATCTCAACTGGACAGAGAGAATGTCATATGGAAAGGGGCAGATGATCCTAGGCATGCATGTCTCTCACGGAGCCCTAACTTTGGAGTACCTTAACTGGGGATGGAAACTGACAATCTGTGATCTCACATCATCTTAGCGTGCCCACTGCATAACTGGTCATCAATTTTCTGATTTCATTGATAATTAAGATAGAAAAATAATTTCATCTCAACCTAAATTTAAAATAGCCACTTTGAATATCATGCCAAAATAGCTTTTAGGCTACTTAAATCATGTGGTCAACACAAGTGTTTTTTGTCTTTTGTTTTTGCAGAATTTCTCCTGGCATTTTCCCCACAGTATGTATCTATCTAAAAAAGACAGCATCAGGTAAATCTGTGTAAGTGCTGTGAGTGTTGATTTGCTGGAAGAGAGGACATTTCTGAGATGTTTCCCTTTTAGAGAACATGACTTTTATTTCTGCAATGGCCAGTAAAAGGACTGGTTCTGACTGAGAGAGAATAGTCACAATACAACATTCAGATTGCATGAGCTGTGAAGAGTAACTTTGTGGGAAATGAGAAAGTCCTGGGTCAGCCTCTGAGTGTGACCACAGGCCACTAACTCAAATACATGAGATGTTCATGTCTATGATGAGGTCTTTAGGGTACCTTCCAGCTGTAACCTTCCACACTGTAAATCAGAATCTGTACATTTAGTATTTATAAAGGAAACCCATTCTCCAGATACTATGTCAAAGATCAAGAACAAAGGACCAGGGTTTTTGTTCAACATAAGTATCTAAACTTATTTAATAGATTTGGTAATCCTACAATCAAATAAAATCAGTCCCATCCCCATCCCAACACAAATATGCACATCTAGGCACACAAGCATGCAGATATATATAATAAAATACAACATATATGTAAGTAATAATTGCAACTAGACTATAATGTATTAACAAGGAAATAAAAAATCTGATTAAGAAGAAAACCAATATACAGTAGCCCAGTTAACATTTTCAAAATTATATAACTATTCTCTTAAGGGAAAAAAATAATACTATTAGGTTTTCTTTTATAATTTACAAGTAACCAATTGAAAATAAAAACTGGTATGTATATTTTATAAAAATTCAAAGAGGTGTCTACTTTGGAGTTGTGTACTTTTCTATTTATCCATTATTTTCAATGCTGCAACTGAGACTGCATCTCGACTACATTGATAAATAACATGATTTTTTGTTATTAGGCTGTTGAAATATTAACAAAATCTAACATATTACATAAGAAACTTGTAACACCAATATTTGGATAGGTATAAGGAGGTCATAGATAATGCCATAGAGCAATAAAATTATTAGGCCACTTTTTTGTAACAGATAGGTATGCTTGAAATGCCAATTTTTATGCTGATAATCTTAGGGTGTGGGTACTAGAAACATGAATATAAAAAATTACAACGATTTCCACAAAATCATTATATACACCATATTGTAAAATTCCTGCCATACTTTAGATTAATTAAAGTGATTATCTATTAGAGTTCACTCAAGCAAACAGAAAAGTAAAAGTTCAAAGCACTTTGAGATAGGTCTTTGGCAAATTAAAGAGCCTCTCTGTTGGTAAACTTTTTTGTATCTTTTAAAGGACGTTTGAAAAGGAAGAGACCCATAAATGATGGTCCAGGTACTATCTCTGAAGGGCATTCTACCAGGAATGATAACCTCAGTGGGGAGCAGAGAAAAAAATTATGCACTTCAACTTTTGAAAAAATCTAGGAGGAATAAATGTGCACTAGTATATAAAAATTGGATACATATGCACTATTTAAAAGGACAAATCTAGGGTGCATGCAAGGTGAATCAAAAAACCCATTCCCCATTTCTTTGGTTAGTGATGTCTGATCATTTCAGAGATTCAAAGTAATCTCTGTAGCTCACAGCAGAGGCATTATTGCCCCAGCCTTTGAAGGAAACTTCCTTTTCATCTTTGTACCATCTGTAGAGCAACAATGCTTTGAATCCTTCTGTGAATGGGAAGAAACTCCCTTTAGCTAATTGGGCAATACAACATAACCAAGCATGCATCATCAGTGATTAATCACATCTCAAACTTCTGTTGGGAAAGAAGAGGTAAGGACGATGCCCTTGTTGTCCTGATAGTGAGTTAAAACCAGTGGAAGCCTGAAGTGCCTCGTCACAGCTAGTGCTGTGATCTCCAGAGAGATGCTCTTCGATAGTGATGCCATTTTAGGTGTGCGCATCCAGGAAGTGCAGCCTGCGTGACTGAGCTTCTTGAAGCTAGAATGGGTTTGTCAGAGTGCAGCAACACAACTTTTATTTATGCTTTCCCTGCACAGTGAGGAGTAGGTATTTATTATTATGCACAATAAACAAATGAAAAAATTGAGGGTAATAGAAATTAAGTGACTCAACCGAATATCACACGCCCAAAACCAGAGAAAATAAAACATAAACAAGAACAGGAAATGAAAGAAACTCACTGAGATGAATTTGCATGGAGCAGAGGTTCACACAGTTAACAAGATGGTCCCTCAAGAGAACCTTCACTGAGTGGCCAAAGCATTGAGAACAATGGGAATCTATGAATGTAATTCAGTGAGAGTGACATAGCAGAGTTTATGGAGATTAGTCTTATAGCAAAGAACAAGATTGGGACAAAGAAATTACCATCTATGTGGGTAGATATTAAGTTATAATAATAAAAGCTGGCAATTGCTAAATTCCAACACCTGCTCTGTGGAATTTGCATGCACCTCTCCTGTAATCCAAAAGGGAAGTAACATTATTAATTCCATCATGTGAATAAAAAAATCTTGGCAGGGAGAGGCATTGCTTAACTAAACAGCAAAGCCTGGATTTGAAGCCACATCTGCAACTTCCTGGTGGTCAAGCTTGAATTACCATGGTGTGCTCCTGGGAAGAGGTGATGAAATTGTCTGAACTAACAACCGATTAAGTCAAGTCACTATCATCTGCTTGGATGAATTTTGGAAATTCCTAATATTTCTGCTTCTGCCTCCCACATCATCTATGTGTTACTACATAGAAAATCACCCCAATATTTAGCTGCATAGACTAACAAATGTTTTTGGGCCAGGAGGCCTTAAGCTAGCTGGTTCTGACTTGGAGTGTGTCAGGATGTTGGCAGGGACTGCTGTCATTCGAAGGTTGGACTGTAGCAGGAGGACCTGCTCTGTGGTTGGCTGCCTCATATTGCTGTTGGCAGAAGTTCCCAGTTTCTTGCCAGAAGGTCTTAGTTCCTCATGGAGGGGCAGCTGTCTTTCTCCAGAGCAAATGATTAAAGAGCATTTGGTGGAGGCTACCTTCTCCGTTTTGATGCATTCTCAGAAATTACAGGCCATTCCTTCCATCATAAGCTAATCATTAGGAGGGAGTTGCTGAGCATATCTCACCCTCTAGAGAAGGAGAATTATGCACCATCTCTTGAAGCAAGAAATATCAAAGAACTCGTGGGAATATTTTAAAACCATAACACTTGCTCTTTAATTGGTTCTACTGACTGCAGTTACATTAATCTTTTACAAACATATCTGATCATATTTCTATTCTTACTAACCTTTCAGAGACATCTCATGGGTTTGAAGATAAAACCCAAGTTTTGGGTCCTACTTGATGTGTCCCATTTACCCCCATCCCTGCCAGAGTCACCTCTCTCTCTTCTCTGGCTCTCTGGCCACATTCTCTTGCTTTTAGTTCCTCCAGTATGACAAATTCCTTTTGTTTCAGGGCCTTTACATATGCTGCTCCTGTAGAGCAGAATGATCTTCCTCTTGCTTTCACTTATTCACCTCAGGTTTTGATCCAAAAGATGCTTCATCAGGAAATTTTCTCTGGTTTGTTACTGTGCACCCATTCCTGAGCTGCAAGTTCTCAGTGTGGCCCACACTTGCCATGTGTTTACAATGACTCATTTGTCTGATTTTTCAGAGATAGCTGCAAGGATCTGTGTATGTCCTGCTTACCACTGAATCCTAGTGTGTGACATAGGGCATAGCTGTTGTAAGTGCTCAGTAAATATATCTGCACTGAAGAGTCTATTCCTGGGGAAGATGAGTTGATAGAACGGACACATCTGCTTCAAGATCCACTTTAAAAGAGATAAGCAATACATTTTTAGATCTAATTTTAAGTAAAGACCAAAAGCAAAACATACCATAATAGAATATGCCAAAAATGGGGACACCAACAGGGAAAGAGCAATTAGAGGAAGGCGAGGAAGAGATTCATGTAAGCACAACTTTGCTGCTGTGTCTCAAATCTGGCTGGATCAGTGAAGAGAGACAATCCAATATTAGTGCATTAAACTGGAACCACCTGGGTTCTGAAACTTTAGAATGTATCTTCACATTGGGTGGCTCTTCTTGGGGGAGGCAGGCTCATCATGCTTTGAAGTTTTATTCTGCTGATTTGCTCCATCCGCTGCCTGCAACTCTATCACCCTCAAACTGATCTTGAAAAATGTATACAGAGTTCTCTGCATCATAATCCATGGGCAAAAGAAGCACCTAAAGAGAATTACTCCCTGGGTCGCATGGTCCTTGTGAACATTTCAAGGGGGAGGATCCTGGTTCCTGGATCAGAACCATTCTGGGGTCTGGGTTGTCTTTTGCAATAGGAAAGGGCATCTGGGTGCAGATTAGAACTGGCCATTACTTCTCATTGTGCTGTCAAACCTTTGGCTCCCAGGGACTAAGAGGCCTGCATTTCAGAGTCCATTCACAGAGCATCACAAGTGAGGAACAAAAATAGTTTGTTGGGAAATGAGTTCAGTCCCAGCAGCACAGCTCTGAGCCTAGGGAGAAGACAAACAAAGCTGCTGCTAAGAATAAAAGCAAGTTCAGAATTTTTCTCATTATGGTTCCTCCTGCTTAAGCCCCCGAAAACCTCTTCTATTGTGTCCAGGCCAGAAAGCTTCTGGTGATCTCACTGAAACTCTCTAATTGGGTGCATGCGGTTCATCTCATTTTTCATAAAAAAATATGAGCTCATCAGCACTACAGTCTCAGAGGTCCACATAGGACATGTTTATAGAGAAGTTTTTGTGACTATTAGCACTACACAAAGTCCCCATTACACAAAAGCCTTTGAAACCTGCCCTCGCCTCCCGAGGCGGTGGCTCCCCATGTGAGCACTTGCTGTCAAATTGTGCATCCCTGCCAGTGAAGGCCCACAGCACTCTGAGAAGGCAATCCCTTCACTCAGCTGGATGATTTGAGTCAAGAAATCTTTAAGGGGACAACTCTCCAGAAAAATCACAGTCATTCATTTTGGATTGAAGCTGCAGGAAAGTCATTCCCTTCAAAGTAGAAATCTATGAAGCATCTACAGATTACGATGAATCACACGTGATACCTATCATACATACATTTCAGCACAAGTCATACATATGCAGGTATGTGTATGTGTATATGACATCTTAATGCCACAATTACCTCTGGGTGGGTGTAAGCTTCTTGTTTTGCAGGTAAGATCATTAGAGTACATAGATATTAAATGACTTGTAGTCCCATATCAAACAAATAAGGAGTGGAGTCAAAATGTTTATTGGATCTATCTAAATCCAGGGCCTCTCCTTTTGATACCACCTGCATAACCTCTTAATAAAAGTCTCAGTTTCCACTAAAACCCTGTTAGAAGTCTTTCCTAATAGATAAATAGTGGCAAGAGGGCCAAGGGACAGCCTACAGAGCTTTGGTTCAGTTTCAGCTGCTTCAACACCCTGGGTTATCTGCTGGGCCATTTTTTTCATTGGGAATTAGGATGGCTGCCTTAATGGAGGAAGACTGTGAGCACAAGTTGTGCATCAAGCAACCAATATGTCAAGAACTAAGAAGAAATAATGTTCCACAAGGGTGAGCCAGCAGGAAGAGGACCAAATTAATTTCAATTGCTGCCAGAGGAAAAAAAGGCATCCCAACAATTGATACCAAATGCCCAGTGTTATGAACAGAGCACAAGAGAAAGTGACTTCAAGTTAAACCTGCCCAGATTGATGAATAGAAACCATCAAGTAAGTGCCCACTGGTAGCAGCTGCCTGGAAGGCACTGAAACATGTGTGACCAAGTCTCAATTCTACCCAACGCAGCATTTCACAGCATCTGAAAAGGAAGAACAAACTCTGTGACCATATCAAAATATCCAACTACTATTTGTAACCACTGCATTTAAAGGTGGTTGATTTACATGCACTTCTTAGTCTTTTCTTCCTCTTCCTCCCCACAGAACAGGTGTGTAGTAAGGAATGAAATGCAAGGAATCAAAGACAGTGCAACAGGTGTATTCCATTGTGCTTCTCCTACAGGCAAACTAAGGAACATTTCACTTAGGCGAAAAATGCTTTTACCAGGAAGGTGAGAGACGAAACAGATTTCTGATAAATCCCACCTTCACTGCAAATTTTGTAATGTAGAAACCCATTACTCAAATATTTCTGGGCCAACTTGAGGTTTGACTTTTCACACTGTTTCTGAACCAAATGAAATGATTGCTTTGGTTACTAGTTACCATAAATTATCTGCCTATAATTGAAATGATGGCTACAGAGTTATGTATGTTCAGGACCCAAATAAACCTCTGCTCATATTTAATATGCTAGCTGTGCAATAGGAGGCCATCTTCAAATGTCTGACCTGCAACTCATTCTAAGACAAGGATCCTAGAGGCAGTTAATGCAGATGAATGTAGCAAAAATTAATGAGCCTGGACACTGTTTTAAAGAGTCTAAATCTATGTGAGTTTGTTCCAAACATGGGTGGATCTTAGGAAAGACCCAGAAATTTTTGTGAATAAGTTGGCAAACTATAGATCAAGGGCCAAATCAAGGGTCACCTACCTGATTTTATAAATAATGTTTTACTGGAATACAACCAGATCCAATTGCTTATGCAGAATTGACATCTGCTCTCAAGTTACAGGAGTAGAGTTGAACAGTTTAGACAGAGGTTCACAATGCTGCAAGTATTTACTATCTACTCTTTACAGAAAAAGCTGTTCACTCTTGCTCTAAATTATGCCCAGTTCTCCTTCAAATCCTGCCCTATAAACCCAATAAAATCATCAGTGCTTATTAATATCCTGCAGTGGGTAAACTGGCTCACTCAACTCTTACTGAATAATCCCAAGCAGACTCTCTCCTGAAACATCCACTAACCATTCAGATAATATCACTGACTGTTTGCACAACCCAGAGTTGCAGGATTATGACCAATGCTTCAATCTTTTAAGCAGCAAATATGTGACCATGGCTTCTCACCCATGACTCTCATCTCAGTGCTTTGCAAAATGTAGGACATATGAAGCTGTCTTAGTCTGTGTTGTGCTACTATAGCAGAATACCTGAGATTGGGTTATTCATAAAGAAAAGTGGAATTCATTCTCTCACAGATCTGGACTCTGGGAAGTAGAAGATGAAGACACTGGTATTTGGTGTGGGCCTTCTTGCTGGGTTCTCACAGGGAGGAAGAGAGAGCATCCCCTCCAGCAAGCCTGTTTTGGGAGAGGATTGTATATAAATATATACTTTAAAATTTTAATTTGTATTCATTTTTAATTCCATATATGTACAGGGGAGTGTGATAATATGTACATGTATACAATGTGTAATTATCAAATCAGGGTAATTAGAATTTCTGTCTCCTTAAACATTTATTATGTGGAGAACTTTGAATTATTCTTTTCTAGCTCTTGATAAAATATATAATAAATTTTGTAAACTATAATCACCCTGCTGTTCTGTGTAACACTAGAACTTATTCTTCTTACCAAGCTGTATTTTGGAATCCATCATCTGACCACTTACTATCCACCTCCCCTCTCCCATTCAAGCCACTAGTGCCCACTATTCTACTTTCTACTTTAATGAAATCAACTTTTTAGGCTTCACATATGAGTGAGAACAGGCAGTATTTGTCTGTGTCTGCCCTATTTCACTTAAGATAATGTCCTGCTGGTCCATCCATATTGCTGCAAATCTCAAGATTTCGCTCTAGTTTATGGCTGAATAAAATTCTGTTTTGCATATGTATCACATTTTTCTGCTGAGGTTTTAAATTCCTTATATATTGTGAATGGTACTCCCTTTTGGATGAAAAGTTTGCAAATAATTTCTCACATTCTGTAGGCTGTCCCTTCATTCTGCTGATTATTTCCTTTGCTGTGTAGAAGCTTCTTTGTTGGGTAAAATCCCATTTATCACGTTTTAATTTTGTTACCTACAATTTTGGGATCTTTTTTTTTCTTTTCTTTGTTTTTTTTTAATTTATTTATTTTATTGTAAACAAATGGGATACATGTTGTTTCTCTGTTTGTACATGGCGTAAAGGCATACCATTTGTGTAATCATAAATTTACATAGAGTAATGTTGTTTGATTCATTCTGTTATTTTTTCTATTCCCCCACCCCTCCCACCCCTCTTTTCCCTCTATACAGTGCTTCCTTCCTCCATACTTCCCCCCCTCCCTAACCCTAACTCTAATCCTAACACTAACCCTTCCCTCCCCCCATTATGTGTCATCATCCACTTATTAGCGATATCATTCTTCCTTTGGCTTTTTGAGATTGGCTTATCTCACTTAGCATGATATTCTCCAATTTCATCCATTTGCCTGCAAATGCCATAATTTTATCATTCTTTATGGCTGAGTAATATTCCATTGTGTATATATACCACAGTTTCTTTATCCATTCATCAATTGAAGGGCATCTAGGTTGGTTCCACAGTCTGGCTATTGTAAATTGAGCAGCTATGAACATTGATGTGGCTGTATGTCTGTAGCATGCTGATTTTAAGTCCTTTGGGTATAGGCCAAGGAGTGGGATAGCTGGGTCAAATGGTGGTTCCATTCCAAGTTTTCTAAGGAATCTCCACACTGCTTTCCAGAGTGGCTGCACTAATTTGCAGCCCCACCAGCAATGTATGGGTGTACCTTTCTCCGCACATCCTCACCAACACCTGTTGTTGCTTGTATTCTTGATAATCGCCATTCTAATTGGGGTGAGATGGAATCTTAGGGTGGTTTTGATTTGCATTTCTCTTATTACTAGAGATGTTGAACATTTTTCCATATGTTTGTTGATTGCTTGTAGATCTTCTTCTGTGAAGTGTCTATTCATTTCCTTAGCCCATTTGTCGACTGGATTATTTGTATTCTTGGAGTAGAGTTTTTTGAGTTCTTTATAGATTCTGGAGATGAGTGCTCTATCTGAACTATGAGTGGCAAAGATATTCTCCCACTCTGTAGGCTCTTTCTTCGCATTGCTGATAGTTTCCTTTGCTGAGAGAAAGCTTTCTAGTTTGAATCTATCCCAGTTATTGATTCTTGCTTTTATTTCTTGTGCTATGGGAGTCCTGTTAAGGAAGTCTGCTCCTAAGCTGACGTTTTGAAGATCCGGACCTACTTTTTCTTCTATAAAATGCAGGGTCTCTGGTCTGATTCTGAGGTCCTTAATCCATTTTGAGTTTAGTTTCATGCATGGTGAGAGATATGGGTTTAGTTTCATTCTGTTGCATATGGATTTCCAATTCTCCCAGCACCATTTGAAGAGGCTATCTTTTCTCCATTGCATATTTTTGGCACCTTTGTCTAGTATGAGAAAATTGTATTTATTTGGGTTTGTGTTCGTGTCCTCTATTCTATACCATTGATCTACCTTTCTATTTTGGTACCAATATCATGCCATTTTTGTTACTATTGCTTTGTAGTAGAGTTGAACATCTGGTATTGCAATACCCCCTGTTTCACTCTTCCTGCTAAGGATTGTTTTAGCTATTCTGAGTTTCTTATTCTCCCAGATGAATTTCATAATTGCTTGCTCTATTTCTGTAAGGTACGTCTTTGGGATTTTAATTGGAATTGCATTGAATTTGTATAGCACTTTAGGTAGTATGGCCATTTTGACAATATTAATTCTTCCTATCCAAGAACATGGAAGATCTTTCCATCTTCTAAGGTGTTCTTTAACTTCTTTCTTTAGTGTTCTGTAGTTCTCATTGTAGAGGTCTTTCACCTCTTTTGTGAGATTGATTCCCAAGTATTTTATTTTTTTCGAGGCTATTGTGAATGGGGTAGTTTTCTTAATGTCTCCTTCTGAAGATTCATCACTTATGTATAAAAATGCATTGGATTTATGAGCATTGATCTTGTAACCTGCTACTTTACTGAATTCACTTATGAGTTCTAAGAGTTTTCTGGTGGAATTTCCAGGTTCCTCTAAATATATAATCATGTCATCAGCGAACAGGATAGTTTGAGTTCTTCTTTTCCAATTCGTATCCCTTTAATTTCTTTGGTTTGTCTAATTGCTCTGGCTAGAGTCTCAAGAATGATGTTGAATAGAAGTGGTGAAAGAGGGCATCCCTGCCTTGTTCCAGTTTTTAGGGGGAATGCTTTCAGTTTTTCACCATTTAGAATGATATTAGCCATGGGCTTAGCATAAATGGCCTTTACAATGTTAAGGAATGTTCCCACTATCCCTATTTTTTCTAGTGTTTTGAGCATGAAGGAGTGCTGTATTTTATCAAATGCTTTTTCTGCATCTATTGAAATAATCATGTGATTCTTGACTTTAAGTCTATTGATATGGTGAATGACATTTATTGATTTCCTGATGTTGAACCAACCTTGCATCCCTGGGATGAAACCCACTTGATCATGGTGCACTGTCTTTTTAATATGTTTTTGTATGCAATTTGCTAAAATTTTTTTGAGAATTTTTGCATCGATGTTCATTAAGGATATTGGTCTGAAATTTTCTTTCCTTGATGAGTCTCTCTCTGGTTTAGGTATCAGGGTGATATTGGCTTCATAGAATGAGTTTGGGGGGGTTCCCTCCTCTTCTATTTTATGGAATACTTTGAGAAGTATTGGAATGAGCTCTTCTTTAAAGGTTTTGTAGAACTCGGCTGAGAACCCATCTGGTCCTGGACTTTCCTTTGTTGGTAGGCTTTTGATGACCTCTTCTATTTCAGTACTTGAAATTGGTCTATTTAAATTGTGCATGTCCTCCTCGTTCAGTTTAGACAATTCATAGGTCTCTAGAAACATGTTGATGTCTTTGAAATTTTCTATTTTGTTGGAGTATAGGTTTTCAAAATAGCTTCTAATTATGTTTTGTATTTCAATCCTGTCTGTTGTGATATTTCCTTGTTCATTCCGAATTTTATTGATTTGGGTTTTCTCTTGTCTTCTCTTTGTTAGTGTGGCTAAAGGTTTATCAATTTTGTTCATTTTTTTCGAAGAACCAACTATTTATTTTGTCAATTTTTTGTATTGTTTCTTTTGTTTCAATTTCATTGATTTCAGCTCTGAGTTTAACTATTTCCTGTCTTCTACTACTTTTGGTGCTGTTCTGTTCTTCTTTTTCTAGGGCTTTGAACTGTAGTGTTAGGTCGTTTATTTGTTGAGTTTTACTTCTTTTATTAAATGCGCTCCATGAAATAAATTTCCCTCTAAGTACTGCTTTCATATGTCACAGAGATTTTGATATGATGTTTCTTTGTTCTCATTTACCTCTAAGAATTTTTTAATTTCCTTCCTATATCTTCTGTTATCCATTCATCATATAATAGCATATTGTTTAATCTCCAGATGTTGGAATAGTTTCTGTGTTTTACTCTTTCATTTATTTCTAACTTCAATCCATTATGATCTGATAGAATACATGCTAGTGTCTCTATCTTCTTGTATTTGCTAACATTAACTTTGTGGCGTAATATATGGTCTATTTTAGAGAAGGATCCATGTGCTGCTGAGAAGAAAATGTATTCACTCTTGGTTGGATGGTATATTCTATAAATGTCTATTAAGTCTAAATTATTGATTGTGTTATTGAGGTCTATGGTTTCTTTGTTCAATTTTTGTCTGGAAGATCTGTCCTGTGATGAGAGAGGCGTGTTAAAATCACCTAGTATTATTGTGTTATGGTCTATTTGGTTTCTGAAATTGAGAAGGATTTGTTTGACATACATGGATGAGCCACTGTTTGGGGCATAGATGTTTATGATTGTTATATCTTGCTGATTTATGCTTCCCTTAAGCAGTATGAAATGACCTTTTATCCCTTCTGACTAACTTTGGCTTGAAAACCACATTATCTGAAATGAGGATGGATACTCCAGCTTTTTTGCTGAATCCATGTGCATGGTATGTTTTTCCCCATCCTTTCACCTTTAGTCTATGGGTATCTTTTTCTATGAGGCGAGTCTCTTGTAGGCAACATATTGTTGAATCTTTCTTTTTAATCCAATCTGCCAGTCTATGTCTTTTGATTGATGAATTCAGGCCATTAACATTCAGGGTTATTATTGAGATATGATTTGGCTTCCCGGTCATTTGGTTCATTTTTTAAATTTTATTTATTTATTTATTTATTTATTTGACATGACTTGGTTCCTCCTTTATTTGACAATTCCTTTAGGATAATTCCTCCCTTTGCTGATTTGCTTCTTTGTTTTTCATCTCTTCCTCATGGAATATTTTGCTGAGAATGTTCTGTAATGCTGGCTTTCTTTTTGTAAATTCTTTTAGCTTTTGTTTATCATGGAAGGATTTTATTTCATTGTCAAATTTGAAGGTAAGTTTTGCTGGGTATAAGATTCTTGGTTGGCATCCATTTTCTTTCAGGGCTTGAAAAATGTTGTTCCAGGCCCTTCTAGCTTTTAGGGTCTGGATTGAAAAATCTGCTGATATCCATATTGGTTTCCCCCTGAATGTAATTTGGTTCTTTTCTCTCACAGCCTTTAAAATTCTGTCTTTATTTTGTATGTTAGGTATTTTCATTATAATGTGCCTTGGTGTGGGTCTGTTGTAATTTTGTATATTTGGAGTCCCATCAGCCTCTTGAACTTGATTTTCCATTTCATTCTTCAGATTTGGGAAATTTTCTGATATTATTTCATTGAATAGATTGTTCATTCCTTTGGTTTGTTTCTCTAGGTCTTCCTCAATCCCAATAATTCTTAAATTTGGCCTTTTCATGATATCCCATAGTTCTTGTAGATTCTGTTCATGATTTCTTACCGTCTTCTCTGTTTGTTCAACTTTGTTTTCAAGGTTAAGCATTTTGTCTTCAATGTCTGAGGTTCTGTCTTCCAGGTATTCTATCCTACTGGATATGCTTTCTATGGAGTTCTTAATTTGGTTTATTGTTTCCTTCATGTCAAGGATTTGTTTGGTTTTTCTTCAATATCTCTAACTCTTTATTGAAATGATCTTTTGCTTCCTGTATTTGCTCTTTTAACTGTCGATTGGTGCGATCATTCAATGCTTGCATTTGCTCTTTCATCTCATCATTCAGTGCGTGCGTTTGCTCTTTCATCTCATCATTCAGTGCGTGCATTTGCTCTTTCATCTCATCGTTTGCTTCCCTGATCATTTTAATTATGTACATTCTGAACTCCTTTTCTGTCATTTCTTCTGCCATGCTGTCATTGGGTTTTATTGATGTAACACCTAGATTTGTTTGCAGCATTTTCTTTCCTTGTTTTCTCATATTGTTCAGGTATCAGTGGACCGCTGAGATATTGCAGATTTCCTCTATTGACTTACAATGTCCCTGAAGATTTCTATATATATCCCCTCTTAGCCTTCAGTAGGCTGAAGTCTTGGAGGAAGTTGATAATGCGGTGCTCCACAAGGAAGCTGCCTCTCTAGGAGTGGTGGCCTTCAGGTGGGGTATATTCCCTGCTAGTGGGCAGAGGTGCCTCCACTTGTTGACCAATGGTCATCCAAAGGGGAACTAGGCTGTGGGCTGAGGCAAGGCCTGTTTGGGCCTGTGTCTCTGGTTTTACTGTCCTTGTGGGGAAACCTCACCCGGCAGGGAAGACTCACCCGGTGGGGAGGTCTCGCTGGTCAGTTCCCTCCTAGAGGTTCCCCTCAATTTACAGCTACCGCCTGGGTTGGGCTGCCTTCCTCTGCAAAGTTCCCGGGGGCCCGGCCCTACTTCCTGGGCCTTGGAGCCTCACCCTTCGCAGATGAATCTCCTTAGGCTGCCCCTCCTCAGAGAATCTGCCCGCAGTCCTGGAACCTTCGCTCCGCCCTAAGCCTGTCTCTGTGTGGCTCTTCCACCCAGAAGCCTCCTAGATCCTGGGACCCTGCTCTGCACCTAATTGCCTGGCTATGCGGCCCCTCCTCTGAGCAGCCACCTGGGGCCCCGTACAATCGCTCTGAGTCCCAGAGACCCGCCACACGCCTCTTCCTCCAGACAGCTGCCCAGTATTCCGGTGCGGTCACTAGGAGTCCAAGCAACTCACTGCGTGCCTCCTCCTCCCACCAACCGCCCATAGCCCGGGGCAATCCCTTCGAGTCGAAGTGACCCGCCCCGTTCCTCCTCCTTCTCCAGGTAACCCCCCGGGTGTTCAGGAGCGGTCGCTCTGAGTGGCTCTGAATCCACGTGACCCGCTGCACACGTCCTCTGGGTAGCCGCCCAGAGCTCTGGTGCGGCCACTCAAGACCAAGCGACCCACCGCGCTTCTCCTCCAAGCAGCCCCCCTGTGTTCAGGAGCGGTCGCTTTAAGTCCAAACAACTCACCAATCGCCTACTCCTCTGAGCAGCCGCCTGGAGCTCTGATGCAGTCACTGTGAGTCCAAACGACCTGCCGTGCTCCTCCTCCTCCTCTTCCTCCTACTCCTCTGGGCAGGCCCCGGTGTTCAGAAGTGGTTTGAGTCCAAACAGCTCGCCACACAGCTCCTCCTCTGTCAACCGCCTGTACCTCTGGTATAGTCACTCCGAATCCAAGCAGCTGCACTCCTCCTCCTCCTCCTCCTCAGGGCAGGCCCCGGTGTTCTGAGTCCACACAGCTCTCCTCACCGCTCCTCCCCTGGGCAGCCACTGGAGCCCCAGTGGTTGCTCCGAGTCCAAGCGCTGTGCTGAGCGGCCTCCTCTACGATGCTCCCAGTTGTCCGAGTTCTCTGATCCAGCGGGGGGAGGGGTGTCTTGCCAGGCAACTCTACTTCACAAAGTTTCCTGCGTTCCGGGACTACCGCCCCATCGGGACGCCTCCCCAACGGGAGAGACTCACCCAGCTGCTTTGAGTTGGTCCCAAGTCTCTCAATATCTCCTTTTTTGAATCCTGAGTCCTGGAGCCACCCTCTAGTCCGCCATCTTGAAAACCCCCAATTTTGGGATCTTATAGGAAATTATTGCATATACCAATATTTCTGTTTTCTTCTAATAGTCTCAAAGTTTCAGGGCTTACATTTTGGTCTTTGATACTTTCTGAGTTGATTTTTGTGTATGGTAAAAATGCTTGGGCATCTATCCTAGAAGTCACCCACCACAGGGAAAATTATGCCAGCGCAACAGAAAGTATTCATCTACATAAGAAAAAGACCAACAAACTCTTTTACAGAGGTATGAATCTGTTCATGAGATTGATGCTCTCATGACCTAATCACTCCCCAAAGGTCCCTCCTCCCGTAATCACTCCCTGCGGATTATGTTTTCAGCACATGAATTTGTGGAGACATTTGGAACACAGTGGAGGTCCAGATCATGCTATAACAGCCAGAATTCTATCAGGGTTCCACAGATTTGAGAAACTAACACCCACAGATTTAGATAAGAGTTAGAATTGATAATCTATTCAAACTCCCAAATCCCTTAGGCTTAAAAAGGAAAGAAAAGAAGACATTAATGTTTTGGCTTGACATGGTTGTGTTTTTAGTTATATAAAGACTTTCCTACTTTGATTCATTTGGTAATGTAGGTTAGTGATAAAAATAAAATACATAAACGACTACAGTCATCCCTTGGTATCCATGGGAGACTGGTTCCAGGAACTCCTGCAGATTCCAAAACCTGCAGATATTCATGTCTCTTATATTAAATGTTGTAATATTTGCAAATAACCTATATGCATCTTTTCGCATACTTTAAGCATCTTAAGATTACTTATAATACCTAATACAATAAAATTGCTATATAAATAGTTGCGATGCTGGGTTCTTTAGGGAATAATGACAAGAAAAGAAAAAGTCTGTACATGTTCAATACAGATACAGGTTTTTCTCTGAATGATTTTGATCTGCTGCTGGTTTAATCCATCAATGAGGATCCAATGGATACTGCATGTAATGTCAAAAGAGGATGTACACATGTTTGGGATAGTCTGTCAGTAAGGACCAAGAACCCAGACAGGAAGATGACAAAAAACCCACAGAATAGAGATTTAAATTTGATTTGTTGCATTTTGAGAGCAAGAATGGTAGGGTGAGAGCTGTGTACATTTCTGCCCAAGTTTACTTCACATGTCAGTGTTTAAAGCCCAGAACCCTTGCTTTTTGAACGATACCTGCAATGTATAATTTCATTGTGCTATGGACACCTATCTCTATAGCATGTTCATTGCACATTAATGAAAAGATGAAGGCTCTTGTTACTTCTCTCAGAAAATAAACATTAGATATGAATGGCAATTATCAAGAATACAAGCAACAATAAATATTAGCGAGATGTGGGGAAAAACGTACACTCATACATTGCTGGTGGAACAGCAAATTAGTGCAACCACTCTGGAAAGAAAGCACTATGAAGATTCCTCAGAAAATTTGGAATTGAACCACCATTTGTGACCCAGTTTTCCCACTCCTCAGTTTATACCCAAAGTACTTAAAATCAGCCTACTACAGTGATACAGCTGCATAATGTTTATAGCAGCTCAATTCACAATAGTTAAACTATGAAATCAACCTAGCTGTCCTTCAACAGATGAATGGATAAAGAAAATGTGATATCATATATGAAATGTTATCCGTATTTTCTTTATCCATATTTCTTTATCCATTCCATTGGTATACATATTGGTATATGTATACCAATGGAATATTACTCAACTTTAAGAAGAATGAAATTATGGCATTTACTGGTAAATAGATGGAGTTGAAGTATATCATGCTAAGCACAAAATAAGCCAAACCCAAAAAACCGAAGACTGAATGTTTTCTCTGATAGGCAGATGCTAATTCACAATAAAGGGGCAGGACTCTAGGAAAGAATACAGTTACTTTAGATTAGGTAGAGGGGAGTGAAGGGAGAGGAAGGAGTATGGGGGTAGGAAGGATAGTAGAGTGAAGCAGGCATTATTACCTCATGTACATCTATGGCTGCATGTGATCCTACAACATGCACAATCAGAAAAATGAGAAATTATACTCCATTTATGTATGATATATCAAAATGCATAAATGCACTCTATTGTCATGTATAACTAATTAGAACAAATAAAAATTTAATTTAAAAAATCTTGGAACGCTTTCTTGTGGTATTCAATGCAGATTTATGACATTTTCATGAAGATATCCGTAACACATGTTCTATCAACCTCTTTGACACTGCCTACACAAAACATTCCAAAAGCAGTCAGAGGCAAAGGCTCTGGAGTCTAATTAGCCTGAAAGTTTTCAAATTACTCCATCCTAAAGATTCTAGGAAATTTCATGTTTTTGTTAATTCCATAAACACTAAGTTTCAGGCAATGTTCAGGACAAAAAAGTGAGTAAGGACAAGTTCTTGCATCTAAGCACCTCAAAATTTATCTTTGCCTTAGGGAAGTGCTAGTTTGACTTGTAAGTGGGCTAGAAAACTTTTTTAATTTTAATTTTTATTTATTTATTTACTATAATCTTTTTTTATTTTTGTAGACTGCATTTTGATTCATTGTACACAAAACGGGTACAACTTTTCATTTCTATGGTTGTACACAATGTAGACTCACACCATTCATGTAATCATACATATACATAGGGTAATACTGTCTGATTCATTCTACTATCTTTGTGTCCACCTCTAACAAAAACTATTCAGAGGGGTTGTGGTTCAGTGGTAGAGCACTCCCCTAGTACGTATGAGGCACTGGGTTTGATTCTCAGCACCGCATACAAATAAATAAAAGGAAAGGTTCATCAACAACTAAAAAATCACTAAAAAAAAACTATTCAGAGCTTTTTTGTAATCAATCAAATCTAGTTTATCAGAAAATCTTTCCTGAGGTGAAAGGATTTTGCTAGAAAGATTGCATTCTGCCTTGAAATGGGTGGAGATTTTTAGCCTATCCTCCCATTATGCTCAAGCTTAAAATTTCTTCTTGATTTTTGTGATGGGCTGACAGATCTGACTCCATGAGAATGTTATAGGCCAGACTCTAAGGGAAATGACTAAACAGACTCCATTTTGCTCTGAGACTCCATGTTATGTAGGAAATAAGCTTCTCCCATGGGAACACCTCACCTCTGTGCCCATCATCAGTTACTCGGTGTGACATGTATAATAATATACAATGGCAACTCCTATGTAGTAAAGAATTGCTCTCTTTTGATTCCTATTGCTCCTAAACAATGTACCATGTGAACAGTGATTGTGTGGATATTAGTAACCATTCTTTAGTTTGTACCTAGGTAAGGATCATTTTGACCCACTTCCCCCTCTGTTGATGATCTCATAATGTTAGTTTGTAATTTTGAATTACAGCAACAGACACTTATGATTGATGTGATTTTTTGGTATAAGAACCCCTACAACCCTGTGGTCAGGGTGTTCTCCCAATAGCCATTTTTTGGGGCATTGTGTGAAACAGTCAGCTGGCCAGCTTAATAAAGACTCTCAAATTTGGACTTCTCAGTGGTGATCGGTCTGTTCATAAGTTGTGCCCCATAACGATTTTGAAGAGCCAGCTAATTTAATGGAAGAGTTTAATGTTATTTTAAAATACAATATGAAGTTATTAATAGCCTTTGATAATCTTGAAAGATCAAAGCTCTTAAAATTAGTAATGTCATATCCATTGTATTATATGAAGATAAAAAGAGGAACGTAAAAATTCATAGACTCCAGATGCAATTAGACTTCAGAACTAAAAAAAGGTCATTAGTGAAATAACTTGGGAAATCTGAATGAAATCTAGTTTATTAATAGCATTGTATCAGTGTTAATTTCTTAGTTTTAAAAATGTACCATGATTGTGCAAAATGTTAAGAGAAGAGAAACTAAATGAAGGATATAGTAAAACTCTGTTCTATTTTTGCAATTCTTATATGAATTTTAAATATTTTGAAATCTGTAGAAGAATAATGAATATCTCAAGTTATTTTGAAAATTCTTTAGGTTTTCTCATGTCTTAGAATATCTGTAAGAGGTCTCAGGTGAGAGTATCTGAAGTTGGATTGATAAGCACTATCAGGACTTATTTTTTTCTTAATGAAAAACATAGAAGTTTAGACTTCCAGTGTTTCTTCCAGTGTTTCATCAGTATAGATGTTGAAATGTCCCACTCTTTGTGATATTTAGAGACAAAGTGCATAATTCCACATAAAAATAGAGCTGGGGGGATCCATGGGTGTTTTTTTCCCCCAATACTTCTCAATATCCATTATACATCCATCGTATCAGAGTAAAGTATACACAACTACACATGGAAACTCTCTTCCCAGTTTCATAACTGAACTTTACATTCATTAAAGTACATTAGGTATTACACTACTTAGTTTCCATGCAAAATTGGTGCTCCTAAAAGCATTGGTATCTTCTGGTGATTGAACAACAACAACAAAAAAATTTGATTGAACAACAACAACAACTCTGCTGACCTAAGTGTATCATTTAATCTGGTATAGCTTCCTGAGGTCTGGTCAATGGGGGCGAGAGGCAGACTGCAATTGTGGAAGGGTAGAGTTCCTGGTAAAATAGAGTTGATGCAGTTTGATCAAGAGTTCTGCCAACTGAATAACTGGGACGCCTGTGTCAATCAATCACTGGGACGCCTGTGTCTTGGGTATGTGGAACGCCATCCACTTTCCTAGTCATGGGATCCTTTGGTCAAGGAAGTTTTCATTCCAGATCCTTGAGGAACTTTTTATGTCCTTTCTCCTCTTTCCTTCCTTCCTCCCTTCCTTCTTCCCTCCCTCCTTTCCATCCCTCCTTCAGGATTCCTTGTTTATTGCCCCTCATGGGAAGTGGAAAAACTCCCAAGTTACCAAAGTCAGTCATTTTAGTAATCCAGGAGGCTGGCATGCATTTTGAGATGGCTTTTCTTTCAGCTGCACTGAAAAGACCATCTTCATGGCATCGGACACTGATGAGAAGATGAGTCTCCAGAGTTGCCCTTTTGTCAGATGTTGTGGTTTGGATGTGAGGTGTCCCCCAAAAGCTCACACGTGAGACAATGCAGGAAGCTTCAGAGGAGAAATGATTGGGTTGTAAGAATCTTAACCCAATCAGTGAATTGATCCCTGGTGGGATTAACTGAAATGGTAGGGTGTGACTGGAGGAGAATGGAATCGGGGCATGGCTATGGGGTATATGTTTTGTATCTGGAAAGTGGAGTCTCTCTCTCTCTCTCTCTTCCTCTCTCTCTCTCTCTCTTCTTCCTGATGATGTGCACTGCTTCCCTCTGCCATGCTCTTCCGCCACGATGTTCTGCCTCACCTGGAGCCCTGAGGAATGGAGCTGGCCTTCTATGGACTAAGACTTCTGAAACAGTGAGCCCTCAAATAAACCTTTCCTTCTCCAAAATTGTGCTGGTCAGGTCATTTAGTCACAGCAGCAGAATAACTGACTAAAACATCAGGTTTTCAAAGCATGGGGTAAAGTGAATTCAATCCAATGACTTCAGGAAGGACAGATCAGAATACAACTCTGGCTTGAGAAATTCCAACTCTGAATGACATTTATACAATTAAAGAAAGGCCAGTTTGAAGTATTTAGATAATTCCCCAATTAATGGATTTGTTTGGCTTAATCTCCTGACCCAACATTTTTACTCATATTCCCATTTCCATAATCATTCAGGAAGTTCAAGTTTTGTTCACTTGTTTTCTCTTTAATTCTAATTGATAACCAGGGTTAGTATGGTAAAAAATGCTCTACCTAGTAGTACCTAGTAGTACCTAGTAGTCTATTAATTAATTATAACTGCAACACAATACACGCATATAAGTTATAATTAGTCTGATGAACTAAAACTCACAAATATTACATTGCATAACCATATTTTAAAAATGGGAACAGGAATTCTAACACCATTATGTTTCTTTCATACAGGGCAAACTTTATTACCACAGCTCCAAAAGGCATGTTTTTACCTCCATAGGAGGCAATACAAAAATCAAGTCAGCTTGTCTGAAAAACAAACCAAAACTTGAACAGACTCATCTAGTCCCTGGATAAGTCTAGGAATGACATTACATCTAATCTTCAAATCTCAAGCTTCTAAGCCCCTATACTGATGCATTCAGTGGGGCATGCTAATAAAAGTCATAAAAGAGATTTTGGAAATGTGGTGCTATGTCATTTTAGAATTGTCATTTTTCTCATATTTTGTTACAGGTAAAATTGCTTTATCTATTTCTCTAGTGATGCCCTTTTGAATTCATTCCTTAATACATTTTTTTTTTAGAAATTGGAAAATGTAGTTTGCCAAGCTTATAATTTACTCATTTTCATGGGTTATAAATATGAACCAGAATTGTCTTTCTTATCCCAATCCTTGCACATAGTTGAAAGGAAATTGCTAGAATTACCTATCCCCAGTATTCATGGAATATCAATGCATTGGATTTTCTCCTCTGGGCTTCTCTTGAGTTCTTAGGAACAGAAATGGGAATTTTAATCAGACCATGTCATACAGGAGGTCTATTTTCAACATCTTTTGCTATTTGTTAGTTTATTCTTTTGCCTACTGTAATAGCTAAAATTGTATTTGGAAGGTATATATTTATAAAGCAAAAATCACTTAGTTTGATTTTTAAAGGCCACAAAAGATAATGGTACATCTTCTTGAATCTGAAAATGTGGGAAAAAAAAATCCCAATGATAGAAAACTGAAGCTAAAGTGGAAGACATCAACCTTGATTTTATAGTGCACATAACCTTTTGCCCCTCTGCTATGCAAATATCCTATCAAATCATGATAAGATGCTGGTTATCAAACAGCGTATATGAGATACAGATTACCAGTGTTCATTTGGGTTACAATAACAAAATCCCTTAGATTGGGTAGTTTATAAATGACAAATTTATTTCTCAAGTTCTAGAGTATGGGGATTGCAAGATCGAAGTGTCAGTAGATTTGTGTTTGGCAAGAGTTCATCTTCACAGACAGACATCTTTCCAAAGTAACTTCTCAAGGCAAAAGGAGCTAATTATCTCTCTGGGCGTCTCTTCAGAGGGAACTAATCCAATTATTAAGGGCTTTCCCCAAAGACCTCACCTCCTAATCTTCTTCAGGATTGGTTTCAACACATGAATACTGGGATGACATGAAAATTCAGATCCTACCAGTATTCAACCTCAGAGAACTCTCTAATGGAGGATGATTTATGTGTCAAACTGTAGCATCTGTCATTTCTATTGTGTGGCATACTTCCCTTATCCCACCTTAGAAATTTTAGAAATACTTCCCCCATTCTGGGTACCCCTGAGGAACAACAGTCTTCCTTCTTCACCTCTGTAATGAGGTTCCAGAGATGACCTAGACCTGGCCACCGTACCCCATTCCAGTGAATACAGTGAGGACAGAGATAAGCACATGATATAAGCAGAGTCATTGAGTCTTTCCTGGGATTGCTCTGCAGTTAAGAAGAAAAGTGCTCCTTTCTCTCTACTGGTTATCAAGCCGAGATGGAATAAAGCTGGGTTTTCAAGTGGTCATCCTCTCAGTCCATATGGTGGAAGCTCCCTGTAATAAGAAGTAAAGATACCATTATGCAAAAAGAAGAGAAAAACAGAAACTTCACATGGAGAGTAAGAGAGATGGTGAAAGGAAAAACATGAGACTCTCGATCCAGTTCTTTCTGAAGGCATCATTCTTGAATTTCCAGGTTAAGTGAGGTAATAAATTGCTTTTTAAAAAAATAAGTTCGTGTAAATTGTTAAACACAAAGCTCTGACTAATATAGATTATGTATTGTATATTAAATAAACATTGTGTTATCCTGATGGTCATGCTTATGTACCAAATGGTATTTGTTTTACGGGTAGATCATTCTTTTTGACCAAACGTACAGCTTTGGGGAACATAAGATACAGCCATGGAGGAGGAGGATTAGGACACTTGACTTTCTAGCTGAACCAGTCCTGGAGAATGGCAGGCTGATCATGTTACAACCAGAAGACTTTCCTGAGAGTAAGTCAACAAGATTGCAGGAAGGCTAAATCTAATACAAACACAGCCTAAATTGCAGACTTTGAAAGTCACAAGTCAATGGATACTACATTCCAACTACAATAGGAATTATACAGGAGGATTCTATCCCCAAGAGCAGGTCTAAGATATAAAATACTAACTAGATTCTTGGTAAGGCCCATCTCTTCAAGAGGTCTATGAGAGTACCACAGAACCTTCTGCAAGGTATAATGAAAGATAAAAATGCAAAATACGATATGAACAAGCAATGTCTAAGGCACTGTTAAGACTTCACTCAGCCTCTGATACCATATATATATTTTATACAAAAGCCAAGGCCCCATGTAGAGTAAAAAAAGACTGCCACGACAGTTCTTTTGTGAATAATGATAGAAAATGGGGGTTCCAAAAGGCATGAATGGTGTCTGGGTCCCAGGAATGGGTTCTCCCTCTTGTCCTCTCCCTACTCATCCCAGCCCATCTTTCCCAGTGGTTTCATATTACACCATGCACCACAGTGTCCTACGGGTGGGGAATGGGTTGGAGTGTACTTGTCAGAAATATAGTATTACAATAAAAATGAGAAGATGTAGAGATAGCGGCATAATCTGAGGGTCACATCCTGCCAAAGTATAAAAAAACTAAAAAATATGATCGAAGTAGAAAAAAAATAAAGGAGAATGAAGAGCCATGTCTGAGAGAGTGGTATGTTCCTGACAGATTGTGCTCCTCTTGTTCTTTTCAAATTACTCCATGTCTCTGCTGAGAGGGCCCCTGGGTAGCCTTACAAGGGAAGTCACAGCCTTTCTGTCTACCTAATCCTAGTCAGTAAAATATCCTGACAGGAAAAGAGTATTATCATTAAAAGTCATAGTTTGACAGAAACAGTTTCTGCGATTCTGGTATTTTCTTGTTTCCTCTGGATCCACAGAACTAACAAAATCATTGTCTCTTAGACGTGCCTTTCAAAGGGTTACCAGCAAGAGGATCAGCAACAATCCCTGCCTCTGAAAGTTCAGTGTAGCCAGAGGCCTGTGTACAATGCCATGCTGGTCACCCACCTAGAAGCGTTCCAAGTGCAGGAGCCGCATACAGTCACTCCAATGAGGTCTCCGAGTAAAATCACAGGCTTCTACCAAGTTGGACAGTTTACCAGACTGACTTGCAAGGAATATTTCTTACGGAATTCAATACATGTGACTGTAGGAGAAGTTCCTCCTGAAATCAAACCTAAATTCTACACTACCATTAACAGGAAGGGTTAGCCGCAAAACCTTCCTTTTTCTAAACCTTCCCAGGATTTTTGTGTGGAAATAATCCACATGGATTTAATGATCTCAGCATTTACTCATGTTTGTGGATTTCCTCTAAACTCCCACACATATCTCCCACATCCTGCCTCCCTTGAAAAGTAGAATGTTCCAGGTCTTCTCAGAGTGAAGCATAATATAATAATTGCCTCAGTTCCCACAAAATCTGCTTTCTAGTGGTCTCCAAGACTTCCTCTCCACAGTGTTTGGGTTCACAGTCACTTGTGGTCCACCTAGACTCTGAGATCTTCCTTGCTCTCCTCTCACATGCCAGGCGACTGCTGACCGACCCTCATCAAGTGTGGCATCTCTTTCTCTCTTCTTGTGCCTTTGATTTGGTCCTTAGGCTGTATATTCTGACCACTTGCCAACTTATCAATGCCTGCTTAAATTCTAATCTTTTATAGAATGAAACTAATGAACAAGTTATTACTTTTATTACAGAAGATAAATTAATTTTGTCTTGACACTAAATATCTGAAATCAAGAGCTATTTGAGGAATCTAAAGGAACAGAGAGAAAAACCTAAGAACATTGATGCAAATAAGCAAGGGTCTCAAAGTTGACTCTTTCCTATTCAAACATCTCCTCTGTTTTTCCCATTTCCCCATATATTGAATCTAATTTACTTTCCCTCTAAAAACAGTAGGGCTTTTTATACTTAATGGAATTTATGTCTAGGACATCAAAATCAATATTGCCCAAAACATTGTACATTCTTCTTTACAGTATTTCATTTACAGTTTACATTATTTCATTTGATAGTCCTAACGACTTCAACAGACCTCAGGCTAGTATCCATATATTCAACAAATATGCTTTCAAAACTCACGAAATGTCAGAAGAAAGGACAGTGACAAAAGGTCAAGGATTTGGGATACTCTCTGATGGATGTGGAGTGCAAGGGGCTGGGGTGGAACAGTCAGAAAGCTGTTATGGCATAAGAATAGGATGATTATGGAAGGGACTGGGGGATCATTGATAGCAGTGGTGGAGGAGAAGAGAGAAGCAGATATAGAATGTACTAGAATAGAATATAGAATGTATGACATGGACTAGATTTGGGTTTGGACAAGATTTAATTTCCAAATTGGGAGGTGTCAAGGAAGTGTTAGTTTTTTGTGCTTGTAACTGGAAGGATGACAGTGTCGTTCATGAAATTAGGAACTAGTGGAAGAGAACCTTTGTGGAAAGGAACTCATGAGCTTGGCTTTAGATAGGTTGAGTTTGAATTAAGATAGGAAGATAGCAGATAGGCAGTTAGATACACAGGTTCAGAAGTCAGAGGAGAGGTCTGTGCTGGAAATAAAAATGTGGGATCTGTCACCTATTACTATTAAAGCCCTGAGATATGTGTGGTCATTTGATGTGAGACTGTAGAACCAAGTCCTTAGGAAAGTGATTTTAGGAGAAGAAACCATCAAGAAAACACTGAAAAGATATGATTACTAGGTGGAGAGGATCCCAGGAGATTGTGATAAAACAGGCACTAAGCATAGAGTCATGAAAGAGTTTATACCTATGAACTTGGACTTGAACGCTACTGTTCGGTGACATAAATATCAACATCAGAAAAGAAAGATGGAGACAGAAGGAACTGAAGTAATGATGTGCCAGACACCTCCCAAGTGCCTTATAAAAATAATCTTATTTAATCTCACCATAACAATTACATACGAGGAAGCTACATTTCATAGAAGAAAGACAAAATGAAGATTATGCAATTCTGTAAGGCAGCAGAGTTAGAAATCGACACCCAATGTTAAAGATATCTGGGTTTTGTATTAATGATGTTTTTTTAAAATTGTGAATAAAATGCTTCTTTAAAATGACAATAAAGTTATTTTGCAAATCACTTTTGAAATATTTTAAGAAACCGAAAGAAAGGAAGGAAGAAAGGAAGAAAGGTACACAAATGGTATGCCTTTACGCCATGTACAAACAGAGAAACAACATGTATCCCATTTGTTTACAATAAAAAAAAAAAGAAAGGAAGAAAGGAAGAAAGAAAGAAAGAAAGAAAGAAAGAGAAAAGAAAAGAAGAAAGGAAGAACCACAGTCTTTATTTTTATGTGTATGTTGTTCATCTTGTTGGTACTACATGTACATATTATAAAAGGGTTATTAAAAAACACCTGAACTCTGCCTCATTTCCACCATATATCCTCTCTAAAAAGTAATTACTTTTAACTCTGTTAACTGTGTTGTTGCTCTTGGTTAGACTGTTGTATTTATTTTCAAATTGATAAATATATGCTATGCCACTTCTGAATTTATGATTTTTAGATACCATTACTTTCTTTTATGATAGATACAGCTCAATTACTCAATGCTCACACTTTCCCTCCTCTTTCACACAATCTAATTATATCATGATTTCAGTTTTAGAAAATCATGTTATACATTAATGCAACTTTATAAATATTGTTCATTAGAGGTAGATGCTGTATTATGCTTATATTTCCTTAAGTTAATAATTGCCTCATTTTAACTTGCATGCTGTTTTATAAACCTGCCCTTAATTTCCCCCTCCTAATTAGCTCGTTAGAATCACCATAAACCAATCACTAATCATTTCAAAATATTCAAATTTGTCAACCAAGTCTTCTCATTTCCCAGCATTTTCATGACTAATTATGTTTTGTTCTCCCTTCATCTTCTTTCTGTCTCTGGCTTGTTCCGATGGTGTGTTCTCCTCTTTGGCTGTCATCCGCGATCTCCTGCAAAACTGAATATATTATCAGAGGATGGAAAACAACCTGACTCCTGTCCCAGGTCATTGACACTAAGTACTGGATCCCTCAAATGTGAAATGTAAGAACTGGTTCCTGTAGAAGGTCAGTGGTTAAGGAACAGAGAGATAAGATGGTATCTTGGTATCAGTTCAGGAGGCCACCATTTGCCACCAAGGGTGTTGAAGTGTTGTCTCTTCGGTTCTCATGACCTCTGGTGTGCTGAATTATAATAGTTACTAAACATTTTGCCAAGACCCTCCCTTTACCAGCCCAGGGCCACCATCATTCTTAATTCTCAAACATTCAAATGAAGGCTGATTTCAAGAAGATCTGTAAACACTATACATTATTAATCTTGCATTACACCAGAAATTCCTTAAAATGTAAGTTATGTTCCTAGTTTTCAGTAAAAATTATATGAACAACTGCTACAATTATGTCAGAAATAAAATACCATCAAAGAATGTTATATTCATTCTTAGGAAAATACTCAAACAATAAGTTGTAGAGCAAAGTGAATAAGTTTACAGTCACTATTAATCTACTTTTTGCAAGGATTATTGAAGTCTTAGAAAATCACACACTCTTAAGTATGTATAGTTGAAATTTGATATTTTTAAACATAATAATTAGATTGCTCAACTTAATTGCCACTTGCTATAATACATATCTAAACTGGATTTTATAGAGGGCCATATTATCTAGTTTAAAGATAAACTGATTTTTGGTTGAAGATAGCACACAAACCATAAAGTGGTAAGTGATAAAAACCTTTTGTGTCAGTAAGTTTTCTGTCACTGTGACAAAATACCTTAGATAATCAACTTCCAAGGAGGAAAAGTTTATTTTGATTCATGATTTTAGAGGTTTCAGTTCATAATTCCTTGACCCTGTTGCTTTGGGACTGTGGTATCATGCTACATCATGGTGGGAGTCCTTGGTGGAGGAAGTCTGTTTATTTCCTGACAACTGGGAAGCAAACAGAGAGGGAGAGAAAGGTCCAGGGTCCCAAATTGTATTCAAGGGCACACTTCCAATGACTTAACTTTTTCCACTAGACTCTACCTCCTGGAAATTCCACCACCTGCCAATAAAGTCATGGGCTGGAAACCAAGTTTTCAACACATGGCCCTTCAGAGGATATTTATCCAAATCATAGCATCCTACAAGTTGTCAAATCTTTGAGGGTCAAGTTCCACAAGAAGTTCCTGGTCCACCTATTGATTAGGTCAATTATTCTCAAGGTGAGGTCTCAGTACCAACACCACCAAAATCACTTCAATTTTGTTAGAAATGCAAATTCTTAGGCCCTAATCTTGGACTTATAAAATAAAAAGTTCTCGTAAGAGAAGCCCCGAAATTTTGGGTTAATGTAGAGTTAGTCTCAAACTTTAGCATACATCAGAGTCACTTAGCTTATTAAAACACAAATTTCTGGGCTCTACCCCTAATTCTCAGCTTCTCAGGTGACGATGCTTCTGCTCAGGGGATCATACTCTCAGAACTAAGGGCCTAGGGAAATTAAACACCATGAGAATAAATGGCATACTCAATAGAATTTGACTATCGTTGTCTTATGATTATTTTTCTTGGGATATTTTATGATTTCCTTTGAAGTATGCGTATGTAGGGAAGAGAAGAGAGGAGTTAATTCCTTAATAAATATTTATGAAGCCTGCCTGTGGAAGGCACAGACAGAAAGGATCAAACCTTGGAAGTGTGCATACTAATTGGGAAAGAGCTATAAACAGCTAAGTTAAATTTGACTTATGGTTGTTCTACATGCTTTAAAGTGCTATAAGGAATAGAAGACAGTACTAGTCAAAGGTCTAACAGAGGAATTAAAGGACAATGCCGTAGCATAGAATCCTGACATTACATTCATTGGGCTTAAAATCAATGAGTCCCACACTCCATTCCTTCCTGGAGGTTCTGGGAGAGACTCTGCTTTCCTGTCCTTTCAATTTCTAGAAGCTGCCCTTGTTCCTTGGCGAGAGAGAGTATGGGAAAAGATGAGGATGGTGTTTAAGAGTGGGGTATCCAGAAGAAACAAATTTGCAAACAAATTGATTGAGATTATAATTTTGGAAGAATAAAATCAAATGAATGAAAATAAAAATAAACCACCAAAATCATGATCAAATTGTATTAAGCCAAAATACTCCAAAACTTTTATCCAAGTCATGTGTAGATACATTCAACCCTTAAGTCTAAAGTGAATATTTTGCTTTGTAATAATGTTACATATATTTCTGAGAATGATTAAAATTACATTCAGTATTCCTAGATTTTTGCCAAAAATATCAATAGATATTTCTCTGTTTTTGAAGGCTACATGATAGATGGAGAATTTTTAGCAGGAGAACTAAAGGCTTCACCCTTATCTTTCTTACAGGGGAAATTAATTTTATCTATTTGCTATACTAATTTTTAAAAGTTTATTAGCACCACAAAATGTTATACTGAACTTGTAATACAGAAAAAAGTGCTTTCCTTTTGACATCTAACTGTCCTGAGAGATACCTAGAAGGGTTATTGTTCCATGAGATAATTAGCCTGCTCGTCATTGGGAAGTTGACTAAAACAGAGTGCCTCTCTGAGTCTCAACCCGATGCTGTATGTTAAGGCAGGGTCTCCAAGACTAAAATTTCTGACATTACCTGCAAAAGTTCCCAGTTAGGCCCACTTTTCATGCTTGGTTTTTAGGGAAAGAAGATTATTGAATTAAACAAAAAATTATGTGAATTTACAAAGCATGAGATCTGCCATCTTATGGATAACATCTCCTCTTTTTCTCAACTCTCCCCAGAGGGACGGATCGATAAGTTAAATTTTTAATAGAGCCCTAAAATGAATTTAAAAATCTTTAAATTTATCATGGGAGAAGATTAAACCTGCATAAGCCATTAAAAATACCTGTGGTGGCTGAAACAACCAGACAAAACTGGCAACAGTGCTTACTCTGAAGACAAGAGGAAAACCACAGGTAAAAATGCTGGGTAGTACATCCACCCGTTGCACTGCAGATGGTACTGCACTGAGCAGCACCTGTTAGATTGCCTGCCAGGTATTACATTCTGAAGTGTCCCCCAAATACCCAAGAAACATCCCCTGGGCCCACCAAAGCCAAGTCCTCCTCAGTGAATCCTAAAGTCAGGCTCTTATTTGATTCCTAAGGCCATTGTGCCTGGCACATAGTATATCACCAGAATACAATGTTTGTTGACTGACTGAATGAATGAGAGTAAGCTAAGATAGAGGTTCAAAACTCCTAAAACAACCAGGTCTTAGGAACAAGATCCCAAAGAGAAAGGGGCCTAATATTAAGTGAGACCAATGTAATCTAAACTTGCTGCATTTGCTGACCTCTGGCCAGTCAAGGTCAAGGGCTCTGAGGAAACAGCAAAAATGATCCACTTTTAAGTAGACAATCCAGTAATTAGATAGATCCAGAGAGATAGAGTTTTGAGTTCATGACCAGCCAAGGAGGACTAGCCCTTGATTTCTATTGAGAGCCTGAAGGTGCTATGCTCTGTAAGTCAGGGTAAATTGAACATTTCTATTTCAACTGGATACAACTGCCTGTCATAATAAAATTACATTTGTTGGAAAAATATCTGGAAATTTCTCTTTAAGTTTCTCTGTATTTGTGTATCACTAGAATGATAAACTAGTTACAAGAAAGTCAAAATGGTTCAATATTTTCCTCTTTCCTCCCATTTTCTGATTTTACTTTGAACACTGAAAGAATGCTGGTGAAATGTGTTGGAGTTGTCAGATTGGTTGTTGATTTTTCCCTCAGAGAATAAAATCTGCTTGACTTGCCATGAGTTAAGCAGCTTCTGTAGGGTGTTTAAAAGAAAAAAATTTTTTTTCCCCTTTTCTTTTATCTTTTGTGGGCCTTGCAAATTCTGGAATACTTGGTGATACCTGTTTGATTTGAATTTGGCTGTTAACTGGAATTTTTGCAAACAAATTTATCAATCCCATTGAAAAACAATTTATGGAAGTAATCATTTAGATACTCATGTAAACATATAGTCCCATTTCTTTATTTTAATGTGATTGTAACAGGAGGCAAATATATATCCTGCTTCTATACATGGGCTCCATACTTGTTCTCTGTCACTAATTAAATGGTGCTAATTTCCTTGTTTTAAAATCACATTTCAAATTTTAAAAATTAGTTTTGTTACTTTTCTGCAAATGTTTTCTATTTCATCTTTTAGAAAAAATCCAAATGGAGGGAAAAACAAAACAAAACATAAAGCTAACACTTCTGGATTCTAACAAATAATAAGGGAACAAGCATATTTATAAAATGTATTTTTCAGGAAAAAACCTTCAAATTGTATCTTAGTAAATGTATTTTCTCTTACTTGAACAAGATATAGTCCTATTAGTGAAAACAAAACAAATTTTCTGATCTAACATGAAATCCTGCTTCTGCTCCCCATAAAAAATTAGAGTATCCATGTATGTCAAATACAGGCTACCATAGTTGGGTGTTTATATAAATCAAAAATATTTTCCACAAAAGTAGAAATTCCATGGGGAATTGGAGAGAAAGTTACACTTTGTCCTGTACTTTTGATTTAAGAATATTCATGAAAGGACTATCTGAGTTTGTAGTTAATTGAAACATTTCATAAGTAGTTCCTAAAAGAACTTTTAGAAAAGTAGAGAAAAAAACATTTTCTTTAGCTCTGGTTTCTGTCACATTTTGATTTTAAACGTCTAAGCACAGTTTGCTAATTCTGAAAGAATGGACATTTTTTTTAAGCTGTCTGTTTTATCTCAACTCCCTAAGGTCTCCCTCCCAGTAATGGGAACAAAGCCCTTAAAGCTGTTCCAGGAAACAGCCCCAAACAGAGAATAAAAGAGTAAATTGAGCCAGATAGCTAGATAGTGCTCAAACAGTAGGATTACCAGAAACTATTGACCAGAATCTACGCCCTGTTGTAAAACATTGTGAAACATGTTGTATGTTATCAGCAAACCCAGACCCCCTTTGAAATTTCCCGGAAGCTTTGTTCCCCATTTTTCCTTTTTTCTCCCCTTTTTCCCCCTTTCATGTGCGACCCCTCCCGATGTGTGGTCTCTGCCTTTATAAACCTACAAGATTTTCTGCTGGGGACTCAACTCCTCCAGCTGGGTCCCAGCACGCTGGAATAAACACCTCTTGCGGTTTGCATCAAGTGACGCCTCCTGCGGTTGATTGGGGTTGCCGTCCATCCATGGGACAGAGTTGGGGTTTCCTTTTTGGGGGCCTTACAATTCCACCCCATTCTTTTTCTAATAGTATGGGTTTAAGACTTGCAGAGGATTACTTTCAGAGTAGCATCCCTTTACCTTTACAAATTTCAATCTATGGGTACTTTACTTTTCAAAATGTTCTATCTTTATACTAATTCATTTCTATTTTCATTTTTACTGAGATTTCGGCCTGTTTGCGTAAATCTTTGATGCTTCAGGCCATGTATATTTCAAAGTAGAGCCCATTTTGCGCTTTAAAAAGCATTACATAAAAAAAAAAAACAGAAAATGCAGCAAACTATATTTTGATATGAAACAAACTGGCTCTGTGTGTTTCTTTTTTTAAATAAAATTTTCAAATTTTATGAAGTGGAATTACAAACACTCTACAATTCATGTGAGTTAACAAAGATGCTAAGAAACAGGATCAATGACTGCATAGAGCTAAGACAATATAAACAGACCCATTTGTGATTCAGATACTGACTCTCTTCATTGAAACAATCATACCTACTATTTCCAAGAAAATAGGTAAAAAATAATCAGAACCAGGTGACTTCACCAGTAAAATCTCCCAAATATGTAAATAATTAGCAGAACCGTTGATTTTAGAACCTGACAAGTCATTACAAGAGGATCATTACAGGGAAATTTCTCTCATAAATAAAGGCACGCAAATCTTTAACAAATATTTGCAAATCAAAGACATCAGTATATAGAAATGAGTACTCTATTTTGACAAGTGGATTTTAATCTGCAAATGCTGAGATGTGAGATAGTTTAACATTTGAAAATCAACGTAATTTACCACATTTAAAGAAGATTAAAAAGTAGATTTCCCAACAGATTAGAAAAAGAATGTGACAAAATTCAACAACCAATAATAATATCGATTTTTTAAAAGTCCTCTTGGCAAACTAGAGATACAAACATTTGTCAATGACAAAGTTTTTGGAAAAAAATAACTAAGGGAAATCTTATAGTTAATATTAAAATATTGGATTTTCACCTTGAATTTAGAAATGAAATCACCACAACTCAACATTCTCTCCTAGCCAGTACACCAAAGGACAAAAGGACAAGAAATAAGAGGCCTAGGGATTGTAAATGAAGAAACAGAACTTTCTATCCATTATGTATTTGAATCAGTGAATGTGACTAATCTATGAGTCTGCTTCTCTTTCCTTCTTTCTTTTTTGGGGGCGAGGAGGGTATGGAGGATTGAAAGCAGAGGTGCTTTACCACTGAGCCACATCCCCATCCCTCTTTATTTTCTATTCGGAGTCAGGGTCTTGCTGATTGCTTAGAACTTTGCACCTTGCTTAGTTGCTAAGGCTCTCCTTAAACTTGCATCCTCCTGCCTCAGCCTCCTGAGTCACTGGGATCACAGGCATGCACCACGCTGGCTCACTTCATTTTTATATATCACCAAACATTGAGAAGATGTCATTCTTAAGAAAGATATCACAATAGCATCAAAAATGCCAGCATATATGGATGCAGCTAACCAAAAATAAATGGACAGATCTCTATAAAGAAAACTCTACAATAATACTGTAAGAAATTGAAAATACACAACATGCGTGCAGGGATACACAGAGTTTAAGAACTGGAAAACACTATGTTGTAAGGATATTTGTGGTCCTCTAATGCAATACAATCCCAGGTAAAATACCAATAGGTATTTTAAGTGAAACTTGACAAGCTGTTTCTAGAATTATGTGGAAATCCCGAAGGGGCAAAAATAGCCAAAACATTCTTGTAGAAAAAGCATATGGTAGGAAGATTTGCTCTTCTGAATATTAGTTATGATACATAAAGTTATTTAAATGGTATGCTGCTGATGCAAGAGTCAAAGAATAGACCAATGAAATAAGTAGAGAGTTCAAAAAAAGGCCACACAAACAGAGGTACTTGATTTGTGAGAAACTATCATTACATAAGATTGAGGGAAAAGAGAGCATTTTCAACAATAATGACGGAAAAAATTGTTGTCCACGCAGAAAAAAAACTGCAACTTGATTCCTACTTTAATCCACACACCAAACTGATTTAAGTATAGACATAAATGTGAAGGATGAAAAAGTCCTAATTGGAGATTATAAGGGACTCTTTTCATGATCTCAAGGTGGAAAAAGTATTCTTACATAGAATATAGAAAAAACAGAAAAACATAAAAAAATAAAGGAAAAAAAACAGAAATTCTGTTCATTAAAAAAATATCACAAGCAACAATAGGTATTGGCGAGGATGTGGGGAAAAGGTACACTCATACATTGCTGGTGGGGTTGCAAATTAGTGCAACCACTCCGGAAAGCAGTATGGAGATTCCTTAGAAAACTTGGAATGGAACCACCATTTGACCCAGCTATCCCACTCCTTGGCCTATACCCAAAGGACTTAAAATCAGCATACTACAGAGATACAGCCACATCAATGTTCATAGCTGCTCAATTCACAATAACCAGATTGTGGAACCAACCTAGATGTCCCTCAATTGATGAATGGATAAAGAAACTGTGGTATATATACACAATGGAATATTACTCTGCCATAAAGAATGATAAAATTATGGCATTTGCAGGCAAACGGATGAAATTGAAGAATATCATGCTAAGTGAGATAAGCCAATCTCAAAAAACCAAAGGACAAATGATCTCGCTGATAAGCAGATGATGACACATAATGGGGGGTGGGAGGGGGACAAGAATGGAGGAAGGAGGGACTGTATAGAGGAAAAAGAGGGGTGGGAGAGGTGGGGGGAAGGAAAAAATAACAGAATGAATTAAAAACCATTACTCTACGTAGATGTATGATTACACAAATGGCATGCCTTTACTTCATGTACAAACAGAAACAACATGTATCCATTTGTTTACAATAAACATAAATTTAAAAAATATCAATTCACAATAACTAGATTGTGGAACCAACCTAGGTGCCCTTCAATAGAAGAATGGATAAAGAAACTGTGGTATATGTACACAATGGAATATTATTCAGTCATAAAGAAGAATAAAATTATGGCATTTCCAGGTAAATGGAAGGAACTGGAGAATATCATGCTAAGTGAAATAAGCCAATCCCAAAAAAACAAAGGCCGAATGTTTTACCTGACAAGTAGATAATGATACATATGGGGGTGGGGAGTGGGGGTTAAGAGAAGAATGGAGGAACTTTGGATTATGTAGAGGAAAATGAGATGGTGGAGGGGGCAGGGGTATGAAAGATGGTGGAATGAGACAGACATCATTACCCTATGTCATGTATGATTACACGAATGATGTGAATCTACATCATGTACAACCATAGAATCAAAAAGTTGTACCCCATTTGTGTACAATGAATCAAAATGCAGTCTGTAAAAATAAAAAAAAAATCATTAAGGTTTAAAAAGATAATACACAGAGCAAGAATAAAGTTTTGCAACACATGTAACAAACCCAGACCTTATAAAGGAGGTATGTAAAGATCTCCTACAAATAAGTGTAAAAAAAATAACATAATAATACAAAAATGAGCTTGTACAAACAGATTTGTCATATTACGAAGGAATGAAACTCCCTTTTCACCATTAAAATCCCTATAATTTCTTTATGCTGCTGAGTCATGTATCATACTTATTTATGTGCTTCCTAAAAGAATTGACTCTATTCACAATAGCTCCTTTATAGAGCACTTTTGTAAAGTGACTTTTTCCTTAATGAAAATTGTATCAGTTAGCTCTGCTACATAACACACAGTCCCAAAATTCAGTGGCTTAAATTGACATTCAAGTCACTCCTGTTGTTTCCTGCAGTTTCATAACTTGTGTTCAGGTAAGTGTTACGGTGGTCTGAAGTGGGACTATTCATGCATCTGTGGTTAACGGCCAGTTATCCAGCTGCTCTGCTCCTGAGGATTGGCTGCTGTTGGTTAGGGCTGCAGAGGCGACTGGGTTTGTTCCCTGGTGACTGGAAAGAATTCCACTAAGGAGATCAAGGTCCCTGAAAAACTAGTCTGGGAACTGACATAATATCCTTTTCACCATATCCTAGAGGGCAAAGCAAGTCCCAAGGCCAGCCCAGATTCAGGGGTGAGAAATAAAATTCACCTCTGGATGGCGGGATCTGCAAGATCCCATTATAAGGAAGATGAACATGAGGAGAGGAAGCAGGGCAACATTTGCAATTTGTTACAGTTTATTAGCCGATAACTTTTATTCTCTTTATTTCTTCCCTTTATCACTTCTCAGTCCCTCTGCCTACCCTTCCATTCATCAGGGAAAGCCTACTGTGTGTTTTTCCAGAAGTCTTGTAATTTCATAGTAGCCAAGGATGAAATTTGTTATTTTTATATTTTGCAATACTATGATATTTAATTTTTGCATCATTCTTCTTACTTGAAAACACATCATAGAAATCCCTCTAAATCAACTCACATGAACATTTATCTTTCTATTTAATGAGTTTATAATATTCAGTATCATGGGTATTCCATAGTTGATTGTCATTTTATTATTGATGCACATTTGCTTTATTTCTATTTTTTTCAACTTTATACCTTAATGAACAATGTGATCTTTCAAGTTTAAAAAAAATATTATAAATAAATTTCAATAGGTGTAATTCACATGATCCTGTTTTATTTTTATAATTCATTGATACCTTCAAGACACTCATCTGAATTATTTTTTTAAAATCCAGAATATAAAAAATGTTCTAACTATAAAGGAAAAAAATAGAAATTTTTGTAATTTCTTGTAATGCCTCCAAGCAGTGGTCTTGAATTATATTAAACTTCTTCTATGGGAACTTATCCTCACAAACAGATTTTTTTAAATCTCTGACAGTGGGAACTATGGTTTATTTAATTAATTAATTAATTTATTTATTTATTTATTTATTTTTTGCATCTAGGAGAGCAATGATGAGCTTGTAGGAGACATTTAGTAAATGCTTATTGAATATGTTATAAGCAACTGGAAGAATGGAAAGGATCAATTATTCTAATTTCAAGGGATTCATATAAATTCTGAGGGATAAATAGAATTTAACCTAAGCCTTGATGGGAAATTTTTGCTAATTTTCAGACTTCAAGAAGTGCTTTCTGATTTTTTGTTTTGTTTTATTTTCTTGGGGAGTGGAAGGGTAGAGAGAGGGAATATGAGAAGTGATACAGGGAAGAAGTTAAAAAAGGAAAAGACGTATCAGTTACAGAAATATAGCAATTTGCAAACCCGTTGCAATAGTATTCATGCTCCCTATAATGTGACTTGACAGATCCTACCATCAAGAGGTAGATTTTATTTCTCCACCCCTGAATCTGGGCTGACCTTGGGACTTGCCTTGCACTCTAGGATATGGTGAAAATGATACTGTGTCAGCTCTGAGACTAGTCTTCAGTGACCTTGATCTCCTTATTGGAACCCTTTACAGCACTGTGGAAATACATATGCTGATTTAGTGATTCCTGACTACAGAATATTACTGCAATCAATGAATGCATTGAAGACAGATATTTAAAAGTATATTCCATGTGATTAATGCAAAAATAAATGCAACTTCTTCCTAAATAATATTGACTGTATATATTGTGTGATTATTAGGTTTGGGATGCAAACTTTTTTCTGCATGTATAATTCTCCCTGGAATAAGCTATGATAAAGAACTGTGGTAAATATCTGTAAGAAAGGAAATGGTGGATTGTTCATGGAAATGCTCATTTTTTTCTCACATAATTTATCATTCATGCTGTCTTTAAGACTTACTTCAAATTATGATTGCAATAATTTCCTTCAAATTAAAGAATATATTGCATTACTTAATGTTTTTGTTTCAAATGTCAGAATTGATGCCTTAAGTAGGGGAAGTAATCTTTTACCGCTAAAGAACTAATTTTAATTTTTAGCCTATTATATCACTCCCATATAAAATTATCCATGACTTTATTCATCAGTGTTGATTTTGTTTTATCTATGAACTAAACAAAATGAATTTTTGTCAACAATTAGAGAATTACTTTTGACTTAACGTGGATATACTCTTGACGTGGCAAGGACTTTCAGCAAAATTTCTTTTATCTGATCAAATGTTCAGCACTCTTTTGGTTTTGAATGCTGAAGATCCAGTTTGATTCAGCCGAGTTAAAACCAAAACCAAACACACCTCTAGGACTTTACTGACATATAGCTCAGTGCAAATCTGGTGTGTTTGACATGGCTGGAAACAACGTCATCACAATCCTCTACCTTATCTATTTACATCTTCCTCTCTGTTTTAACTTCACCATAAACTTGTTGTCTTTCAGTTCTGCATGTCTTGGCTTCTCTTAGGTGGCCTCATCGAATCCTACTCTGGACAGACTTTCTCCTTTATTTAGAAAAGATGTCTGTCGGCAGTTTGCAGATTTCACCTTTGCAACTTGTATGATAAAGTCTCCCAGTGTCCATAATGCAACTCTTATGCAAGAACTCTGGACTTGTGTGGGTTATATGCCCACCACTGTGCTCAGTGGAAGGGCATCCTTTGTAGATAGGAGACAGAAGGGGTGCTTTGACTGACCATCCAATCAGGCACATGATTTGAAAAAGGTAACTCTGGAATTAAAGAAAAGTGTTGGAGAGACACAGATGTCTACTATACAGTTCCTCAAAAGTGCGAAAAGTGAAGATCATACTTATGTTTCTAAAATCAAAGGGAAAATTCTTGGTTATCTTTCCAATATAATTAGATTAGATTGGCATTAGATACCCATTATAGCAGGCTGTCAGATGAGTAAAAACTTTCAGATCAGAGTTGTAGAACAATGGCAGCTTAGAGCTTGACCCATCTAAGACATTTCAGAATGGAGCACTTTGCAGCAATGTGAATGGATATGACTAACAGGAATGTCCAGTCAGGCTGATCAGTTAAGGTCTAGGGACCAGTATTATCAAATACAGGAAAAAGCTAGATAGGCAAGACCATCACAGGGTGCAGCTCAAGATCTACATTAGACCTGTCCCTCACAAGTTTGACTTCAGGAACACTTTCAAATCCGGGCAGAGATAAAGAACAAACATGGAACTCCCAACTTGCATCATCCACCAGTAAAACAGCCAAATGCAAGGACCCAATGGCAGGAAATAAGACATTTTGTTAAAAAGCAGGAAGGCAAGTTGGTTTGGGGGAGAAAATGGTTGGGTTTCAAATTCTGATGACATATCCAGGCAGAAATGTCCAAAAGAATAGAAGAAATTAGTAATTGGAAACAAAGAAAGAGACCAGGGCTACAGCCATGAACAGGATGTCAGTATCACTTGCAGATAAGTGACACATGGCTACTCACTTCCTGTCCCTTTCCTTTTACATTCATTCCTTGAGTTATGACCGTGGTTTTGTCTGCATGAACAGAATCCTAGGCTGGTTTTGGAATGGAGGATGAAGGAAAAGTGTTGACACAGAGTCACAAAACTTCTGCAGATGGTGACCTGTGAGTAACACTTAAGTCACAAAATATTGAGCAAAATTGACTAACTGTGTTCTAAGGCTTTCTGGATAGACAGATGTTTTAATATATGCTGGCCTACTACTCCATTATTTCACTAGCATTAGAGTTGGTTGGGCACTTTCCTTCATCCGTGAAGTTAACCCTCACTTCTAGTGGAAGGATATGATGACACACTTAAAAACCAACCCCTTAACCCCTCCAATTGGGTAAGGGAAGGCAGCATCCTCTGGCATGGAAGAAAAGCCTCTTCATTGTTTCTGCTTTCCTGTTCTCTCCAATACAGGGATAATGTTTGTCCAGCATTAGATAAATATTCATGGCCACGTGTGGCCACCATACCCTTCTAATGGATGGCACCTGGAAGAAAAAAAGAAGTTAAGGAATAAGTGAAATAAAGCTGGAAATGACCCAGATTTTAGAGGAATGCATAGCATGAATATTTATGTCACACACTAGCATTTACAAAGCTCTGTTTTTCTCTTTACAAAGTTTGTCATTGAGCTATAAAAATTCAGCCTATCCTAGAATTGGGCACACATACTAAGTGCCCAGAATTCAATGTTAACACTTTAATAAAGCTTGAGGGGCTGTGAGAGTGAGCCAAAGCCTCTGTCCCCCACATGTATAAAATAACTTCTCTAATTCTCTGTGTAGCAATTCTAATGTCCACAAAACTCCTTGCTACTCATCAATAATCAAACTACCTTTTTAGTCATGAGGCCCTAATAACAGAGTCTTGTAGGAAGAATGAAAAAAGACTTTTGGTAAGGGAAGAAATCTTAGTGTCTCCTCTCAGCAGTTTTCGTAAGCGAGAAAACAATGGAACAAATATGGCATTTGTTTTACAACTATGAAGATTACATGTTGACTCCATTTTGTACCATTGACTCCATTTTTGTTCCATTTCCTGTGGAAAAGGAAAACAATTGTTAGAGAAGAAGTTGACATTAATGAAATGTCCTATTTCGTCCGAATATGAGAATTATGATTAATTTCAGAATCCTTGTTCATATGAGGTAGGGACTACAGACATCTGAGGGAATTCAAATTGTCTCTAGACAGTTTCCGTAGCCTGTGCAGAGACCACAACTTGAGAAGCTACCTCCACCACAGGGAGTGTCAGAGAACTTGGTGTGCCTCAAGTAAGATCAGGTCTAAATCCTTGCCTCCAGAGAAAAGATGGCCTCCAACCCCAGTGAAGAAAATTCAAAATAAACAAGAGCGAAGGTACATGACCCAAGTCGCCCAGGTTAAGAATATAAATCATTGCCCTTACTGACAAGTCATAACATTTATGGCCAGTTTGAGATGGCCTCATGGATTTAAGTGAACACATAGTTTTTACTTTTGTAAATTATTCCATAAAATCTGCTTATTGCTCAAGACAGTGACCAGGAACTATTATGCAAATGCTTCAAACCTCACCCATGCTTAATGCACTGCTGAATAACAATGTTTACCATGACCCTGGCATCCATTTCTTAGAGAATCTGCCCTGCCCAAAGTTCTGGAAACCCTATAGAGAACATAGCTGCAAAGGAACAAAACAGACAAGAGAATTAGTTGCATCAGGACTTCACACAGATTCTAACACTGTTTTATGCAATAAGTTTCATGATGCCCACCTTGAAATTCTGCTTACCTATCTTCTCTCTCTGATATATCCAGTCTCTCTACCTATTTACACATGTTTGTTGCAAAATGCAAAAACAAACAAAAATCATGCAAACATATAACATGTCCACTTTATTCACTGTTGGCGTGTAGTGTTTATTTTAAAATACCTTTGAAATAAATTATAGGTTACATGAAAGTCAATTATATGGCTAATTCTTACCCTGAATAACTCACATTAAAATAAATTACAAAAAAATTACCTTTAAATTTCCATACATATAAAAAGGGTTTAATGTAAAACATGGGTGAATTTTAATATTTTTGAGGTGGGATGGCCTCCAAAAATAAGAGATCTAGGGCCTCTAATGGTCTTAAACCTTGCCTGAAGTTTTCAAGGATCCCTCAACTGATGTGATACCACGTGATCAGTGCTGGGACTGAAAGGGAGACTGACTCCTCTGATAATAACCATTCTAATTGGAGTTAGACGAACTCTTAGGGTGGTTTTAATTTGCATTTCTCTAATTTCTAGGGATGATGAGCACTTTTTCATATATTTGTTGATCACCTGTGTATCTTCTTCAGTGAAGTGTCTGCTCAGTTCCTTAGTCCATTTATTGATTGGGTTCTTTGCATTTTGGGTGTAAAGTTTTTTAAGTTCTTTATAAACTTTGGAGATTAGTGCTCTGTCTGAAGTGTGTGTGGAAAAGATTTTCTCCCTCTCTGTAGGCTCTCTTTTCACATTATTGATTGCTTCCTTTGCTGAAAAAAAGGCTTTTTAGTTTGACTCTGTCCCATTTATTGATTCTTGCTTTTATTTCTCGCACTATGGGGGTCTTGTTAAGGAAGTCTGGTTCTAAACTAATGTGATGGAGATTCGTGCCTACTTTTTCTTCTGCTTGGTGAAGGGTCTCAGGACTAATTCCTACATCCTTGATCCATTTTGAGTTGAGTTTTGTACAGGGTGAGAGATAGGGCTTTAATTTCATTCTACTACATATGGATTTCCAGTTTTGCCAGCACCATTTATTGAAGAGGCTATCTTTTCTCCATTGTAAATTTTTGGCACCTTTGTCTAGTATGAGAAAATTGTACTTATGTGGTTATGTCTCCATGTCTTCTATCCTATACCTCTGAAATGTAGGGCAACTTCCTCATACTGAGAATTTAAACTCCACATGGTCTTAACTTCTGAACTTCTTCATGCTGAGAATAGAAATTACCCACTACCCCTACCCAGGCACTAAGTTCTCAGTCTATCACTGTCTAACCAAATCTAAATATGAATATTTCCTGCCTGCTCTACTCTGTCTTCTCTTTTACAAAAACTTTCTTCACCCTGGAGTTTTCTCAAGATGGTGAATTGAAACAAATAGGTTTCCTCTACTTCCTCCAAAACTAGCTTTGAATAAAACCTACTTTCCTACTAATTTGACAAGTGAAGTATTTGTGGACAGGCAGAAAGACTGAGCCGCTTGCCCCACGCAGTAACAGTTGCACCAGGCAATGGAAAGGACAGTTGGACTATGGTGCCCTTTTCTACCACACCAAACTGGCCACAGAACTTGAGTAGTCATTTGCCCCTAATGATAGGTTTCCTCATCTTCAACACTAGAGAGCTGTTGTGGTAAATTGTCATTGAAAGTCTCTTCTAGGTCTGCAAATACTAGATTTGGCCCATTTCCAACAAATTGTTACACATTTGTGGAAATTCTGCCGATTTTTTAATTGCCCCAAACCAGTAGACCTTGCCCACTTACAGCCTGACCAGTCTCTGAGAAAAATTTACTTTTCTCAAGAGGAAGAGTTGAGATTAATAAAATTTAGACCCGTTTCAGTGAATGTGCGAGAGATTAATGATCTTTGACAATTACCATAGATCTGTATACCCAAATAAACTGTTTATGACTTCTAATTGTGTAACTTCATTTTACATTTAAGAACAAACACACACACACAAATTTCCTCTTATACCTGCTGCCTTTTGTGAGTCCATATATATACTAAACTCACAAAACTATATGCATTAAAATACATATAATTATATCTTTAATATATGGTTTATACTATATATAAAATCTCCTCCCAAAATCACATTATATTCATACACTCATATCCTCAGGAGGAAATATTTCTGCCCTCCAAATGTGTCTCAGTTATGGAAACTCAGTCTTCCTTTTTTATTTCTTTTTATTTTTTTATTTTTATTATTATTATTTTTTGGCACCAGGAATTGAACTCAGGGGCACTCTGAGCCACATCCCCAGCCCTATTTTGTATTTTATTTAGAGACAGGGTCTCTCAATGAGTTGCTTACCACTTTGCTTTTGCTGAGGCTGTCTTTGAAATCACCATCCTCCTGCCTCAGCCTCCTGAGCTGCTGAGATTACGGGTGTCTACTACCAAGTCTGGCTAGTCTTCCTTCTTCATTAGAACAAATAATGTCTTTGCATGAAGGTTGGGGAAAATACCCTTTAATTAATCTCCATGCTTTCTTCAGTGATGTTTGTTCCATTTTGATTAGTTTTCAAGTTAAATTATAGTATTTTAAAAATATAGATTGTGTGGAAAATGGCACAGATATTTTTGTCCTGGGAAGCTAGTCTAGCCCTCAAAGAGAAGATTGGTGACCCCAAGCTGCCTCAGGACTAAGGGCCTTACTGCTTGGGTCTGGGCATCTGCTTATAGCTTTCTGCTGTCTAGCCTCTCAGGGAACTGTCTGCAGCAACATGGTCACCTGGCCCAAGGTTGCAATGGCTTTCCAAGGCAGACCATATCCAATTACTGGTCAATGAAAGGGTCATTTCAGTTCAGAGTTTACTGCCACTAAGTTGACTGTCTCACAGTCCAACTTTCTCTGCTGGTACTCCTTCTGTCTTGTCCACCAGCAGTTGATCCCAAGAGCACTGGCCAGTGGGCTTGCATGCTAACCTGCATCTCAGAATTGACTTCCCAGGGCACATACAAACAGAAACATCATTTCAAACTGTTGTAGAACAGATTGGGAAAAATTGAAAAAATAACCTGATTTTAACTAAGGGAGGGGCAGTGGGCAGAGCATGGTCTTTGAGTTTGTTCATTGAATTGTCGTACAGTGAACCGGCACTGCACACTGCTATCATTCAGCGTGTCATCTGGTAGTATCCTGCTAAATCTTCCTCAAGAGGGTTATGGTCTGTTTTGTTCCTAAGCTAATTTAATTGGTCTGGGCCAGGGCCAGGGCCTGCTAATTTTTCTTTATATCTCTTTTTTTAAACTTTTGCTTTATTTAATATGTACTTTCAATATTGATGTTAGAAGAGACTTAATTATGGATTTATTTTTGGTAAAAAATTTTATTATAGTATAGCACATATCTAAAATACACAGCTTAATGACCTCTCACAATCCTCTGGGTAACTTACAAAAAATAAATTATATAGCACATTACCATTATCCCAGCAGCCTCCTCTCTTCCCTTCTGTTTACTCTAGAGTTAAATTATTTCCAGATTTCTAACAAAGTGAGTGCATTGTGCCTGACTTTGAAATTTATGTCAATGATATCATACATTCTAAATGCACTTTTCCCATTAAGTTTTTTTTCACTGAATATTGTTTGTGAGATCCATCTATGTTTATGTTGTGTGGGTTTTTCCCATTCTTATTATATACATTTCTAATATATGCATTTGCCAAAATTTATTTATCCACTTCTCCTGATGGACACTGCATTGTTTCTGGTCTGTAGCTATTACAAATAGTGAAACCATGGCCGTTTTTGGTTTATATATGTATATTCCTGTGGTATAAGCCTAGGAACAGAATTGGCAATTCACAGGAGTATATGTATGTATATTTGCACTCTAATAGATATTGTCAAACACTTATCCAAGGTGGTTGCATCATTTAACATTCTGCCAACAGAATTTGAGTTTTAATTGGTCCACATCTCTATCAATACTTGGCATTTTGTATATACAATCATGCACACATTTTGGAGGAGGTATATTTTTATTCTGTTATAATTTTATTTGCATTTTTCTGATGTCTGATGATGTTGAGCAAGGTTTCATATATATATTGGTCATTTGATGTCTCCTTTTGTAAAAAGACTTTCAACATTTTTTTCTATTTTTGATTGAGCTTACTGTCCTTTCCTATTGCATTAGCAGGATTATGTCATATTTTCTCCTTATAAATCCTTGTCAGATACATCTGTTGCAAATAAAATACATTTAGTGACTTGTCTTTTCATTCTTGTAGTGGTTGTGCCTAATGAATAGAAGTTCATATTTTTCAAGTAGTGAAGTTTATCAGAATTTCCCTTTTTGGTTATTGATTCTTGTATCTTGTTAAAGAAATTCTTTTCAACCCAAAGCAACATACTTTTCTTTTGAAAGTTTTCCTTTACCTTTCAATTTAGGTTTTATTTCACCTAAAATTTACTGAAACTAATTTTGTATAAAAAAGTAGAAATTATTATATTGATATAAATATACAATTGATATGAAGTAATGACTTATTGAAAAAAGTAATTTTCCTCCATCATAATACAATATCATTGCATAATTGACCCTAAGTAATGTGCAAAGTAGTGGAATCATGCATCTGCTAATATATATGTATCATAAAGGAAATCAAGAAGAGGATGTCAGTACAGAACCATTACAGGAAAAATTACTGCAAAGCATGAATAAATTTTAAAGGAACACCAGACTTAATCATCTTGAAATGTGGGTGTCAAATAATAATGACTAAATATAATGATTAAATCATTTTAACACTATCTAATGTTCTGAAGGAGCTAAACTTAGTCTATAATAATAAAAAGAAATGAATGTCGACTTTATAAAATTTGACCATCTCAGCTGACACTAATTATGATTAATAACTGACAAGGTAATAAAACTGGATATTTTGGGTCCTGGCTAGAGAATACTTCTGTGTCAATAAACTAAAGGAAACTGAGGTGGGATTAAACGGGTACATCTGGGACGCAGTCTTGGCCCAACTCTAGAAATCAAGAGTCATGAGACCACTATTTTTTGTAAAACAGAAAAATTAGGTGTGAATATCTCCTACATGAAAGCTAAGAGCAGATTTCAATCCCTGAACAACTTATTGAAAAATTTGACTTTCATATGTATAAAACTAATCTGTACCACTGGGAGAAAAATAAGTCAGTAAGTAGAGCGATAAAATTCCGTGTCTGTCAAAGTGTCTAACAGCTATAGGAATAAAACCAAGACATATGCTTCATGTTTGAATGTATCAATGTGATAATTCAATATACTTCTTGAATAATAAATACTGTTAAGATAAAATGACTATCAACTTGACTAAATTGATCTTGAATGATAGGTAAAACAAAATCTTTTAAAACATAACGCTGGTATTTTCTAGGCAATGTAAATTAAAACTATCTTCTATAATATAAAATGATGTATTAGAAATGTCAGAGAATCTTTGAAATTGGAATATTAAAAGGGCAGCCACTGCAAAGTGCCCATTTTGAAATTCAGTTTTATAATACCCTGCTCTAGTGTGGGGCCAAATATTCAGAAGAAAAATAAAATCACAGTTCTTGGTGAACTGATATGAAGGAAGGATCATTTCCCAGAAGGACTTTGTAATGCATCAGAATTGCTGGAAAAGTGAAACACCTTGGATTGCAACAGGAAAAAGCCTTGTTCCTGCCATCATGGTCAATCACTCAGACTCACTGGGCTCATACCCACCTTGAAGACCCTCCCTCCCTCCCTCCCTCCCTCCCTTCCTTCCTTCCTTCCTTCCTTCCTCCCTCCCTCCCTCCCTCCCTTCCTTCCTTCCCTCCTTCCCTCCTTCCCTCCCTCTTTCCTCCCTCCCTCTCTCTCTCCCTCTCCCCCTCTCTCTCTCTCTTCTTTCCTTTCCTTTCCTTTTCTTTCTTTCTCTGCCTGTATATACTAAATCACAAGAATCTCACTTGTCTGTGGCTCATTAGCCATACAAAGCACTCATTACAGACAGAAACTGGTTCCGTGGGTGGTTCGGAGGCTGTGCAACTTACTTCTCTTTCCTTCCTCCTGCTTTCCTTCCCTTAGGTTATCACATGTATATGGTCCTCTACTTTCTTTCTTCCCTATGAATTTCACTGCTCAGTTTAAATATTTCACTTTACCAAGTCTTTCTCTGTGAAAATGTATCTATTCTGTATTCACCTTTTTTTCTTTTTATTTACCAATTATTGTCCCATTTCCCTGGAAAATTTCTTAATGCCAAGGCAGGGCCATGGGCATACAGTCTTTGTGTTTGCATAGACTCTCTCTCAGGCTTCTACACTTGGTTTTAGAGTTCTGCAGACACTTTTTTTACATTCTTAATTTTAACTTTGACCTTGTGTTCTGTAAATGAAGTCTAATGGAACAATGTACTATGCACCTAAGCAGAGACGATAGGGCAGTATTTGTTTTTGTTGTTCTTTTTCACCCAAATATAATGTTTGTAATGACCCATGAATGTGGGTGACTTCACGATGCCTGAGAGTTCAGCAAGACACAAGGTAAGTGTGTTAAGACTGTGACTACATCTGGGCACTGACAGCCCCAAAAGACCACGTGTTCTGCTGATCCAGAACTTTGCAGAAAGAAGAAAATGACCTCAGATCTCTATTATATTCTTCCTTACTCATCTCATATTAACCAGTTATACTGAAAATGATGACACAGAAGCAGAAGAGATAAAGCAACCCATATTTCCTTTTTCTTTCAGCCACTTTTAACTCATCAGTAGGCTGGAGGTCAGGAGAAGAATATGTGCATATCAAGACGGGCATAAAAAGAGTTGTTGCCAGGCAGTGTAGCGCAACACCTGTAATTGCAGGAACTTGGGAGGCTGAGGCAGGAGCTCAAAGCCAGCCTCAGCAACTTATCGAGGCCCTAAGCAACTTAACAAGACCCTGTCTCTAAATAAAATATTTAAAAAGGGCAGGGATGTGGCTCAGTGATTAAATGCCCCTGGGTTCAATCCCTGGTTACTGGCCCCCAACCCCCCAAAAAAGAAAGCTTTAGTTTTGGGCAGTGGTTTCATTGCTCTGGTAAGAGCAAACTGAATAATTTTAGTGTTTTAACATGCAAGTTTTAAATACTTTTATGTTGGCATTTAAAACGGTCATTGCACAATATCAAGATAGAGGGTAAAATTCATGCTAATAAGTAAAATTCATTTTTTCTTTATTAGAAGGTCATTAAATCACAAATAAAAAACAGTGTGAGGGCTGGGGTTCTAGATCAGTGGTAGAGCACTTGCCTAGTATGTGTGAGGCCCTGAGTTCGATCCTCAGCACCACATAAAAATAAATATATAAAATAAAGGCATTATGTCCAGCTACAACTAAAAAAATTAAAAAAAAAAAAACAATGTGACAAGTTGAGAGGATCACATAAGAAAGAAAAAAGGTCTCTGTTACGTTTTAATATCTTTAATTGTACTTTTCTCCTTTTTTTTTTTTTTTTCTTTTGTTTCTTTTTTTTATGATTGTATTTGATCTAGGGGTACTTCATTTTCATTTTGTGGTGGGCCCTGAAAATTACACAGCTAGCTCTGCTGAAGCCTTATTGGTTCAAACTGTGCTTCACTTTTATTAACCATGGTTAAAAAGCATTACCTCAGTGCCAGTAATATTTCTGAATTACAGAAAATGAAGATCAAGTTGGTGGCTCTTTGAAAATTCTAAATTTTCTCTTGGCATGCTTAAGAACTTTAAAGGAAAACCCATTTGTTCTCAAACAAGAGTCACAAAACAATTTGAAATTTTTCATTTCTTTTTCAATGGTAGTGCTTTTTTATTTCTACTGGTCTTCACTAAAAATATATAGCATTTCTGCTCTTCTGTAGGTCACAAAGACATTGGCCATCATAGGAATCATGTGCTTTCAGGGCTTGATTGGGACATAAGCATCATTTCAGTCTCCAGGAAATGTTTTAAGTGCCAAATAACTGGCTTACAAACTAACCTTTGTTCAATCGCCTGTTTGTAAGTCAAGAGCTTTCTGATTTTAGTTGACATTTTCTTACAGTTCAAATGTGATGCTCAAGATACCAAATTTATTTCATGATTATAAACATGTACTGTACAACAGATTTTTCAAAAACCATTTGGAACAATTATTTATTCAGTTTTGAGAGCTTAGCATGCTGTTTTTCCTTGCTTTGGTCCTAGAATTTAGTTAGAAAGAGATAATATAAATGGACAGGAAGTAGACAAACAGGAAAAGAAAAGGTTGCAATTTTATACCAAAATTCAGATATTTGCTACTCGTGTTCTTGTTTCCATAATTACTATAAAGGAGATCTTACTTCATCATTTTTAGTCATCTCCTGGAGACCCCAAAGATTTGATGTTTTCTGTGAGATTATCCTATGAGAATTGAGAAAAAGTTATAGATGCTATTAATCTCCAAGAATTCTATTTACCTTCAGTCAGCAAGAAGAGTGAAAGGTTTTAATTTAAAAATGAAAAAAAAAAAAAAAAACATAGAAAATGGAAAAAAGGAAAAAAATTCTCTCTGGTCTCTCTGTCAACTGAGGTCATGTTTAATAATTACATCTCTGTGTACTAAATCTATTCTTTCTGCTTTATCTTTTCAATGCAAAATACTTTCAGATGGGATTGTCTTGAGACTGGCAGGGGTAGCAGTAGAAAATCATTTAGATTTCTAGGTCACAAACTCTATATGAACCAGCTTTGCTTTTGGAATTACAGTTTTGGTACACTGTTTTTTTCCATTTAACTCTATTTTATTTGTATGTCTCCCTCCTAAGTAAGAGAAATGGTTTACAAAAGGATAAATATATTTTGTCATTTAAATGGTCTGTTTCAGTAAACATATTAGATTTTCACAAATAACAATTTTCACATTTATCTTTAAGATATTTTCTAATGTGTTTTGATTATAGAACACTTTCCCCCCCTTTTTAGCACAGGAAGAGACTGTCAAAAATTGTATGTCAAAAAGAAAGCCCAACTATCATTTCTCATTAAATCTTTGATGTTTGTTATAATTGTCCTTAATTGCAATCATTATTTAATTCCATTGCTTTCAGAGGATGATGGTTTACTTTATTCTTATGAAGACTTTTTTCTCTCAAAACACTATTGGATTAAATTTATTTCCTAGGTTAATAACTCTTACTAAAAGTTGTTTTCCTGTGTATTTTTAAAAAGCAGCCTTAACACAGAGACAACTTAAGTCACTATTATACTCAGATGTTTACGTTGAAAACTGACCCATGAGAGAACACTAATTGTTCAGAGATTACACTTTCAAAAATCTCCATTATAGAGACTATTCCACTATCACAAAAGTAGCAAGCACAAACTGTAAAAGTGGACTGTGCGTAAACATGGCCAGGCTTTTTTTTTTTTTTTTTCTTCAAAAATCATTATTCCATCATATCCTCACAATATAGCATCTCGTAAAATAAAACGAAATTCTCAGATTAAACTCCTATACTAGCACACTCTACTCCTCGCCCCCAACGAGCTTTTATACCCTAAACTGACATACTGCTACTCGCAATATTTCAATATCCGTTGTGAAAGTTAACAAAAAAAAGTTCGAAGTGGGAATGTAGGGGTCCTGTCCTTGGGTCTCCTCTTGGTGTTCTTCTATCCCTACTACGGGTTTCAGATTACTTGTTTGTAAAATAAGAAACCCTTACAAAGTTTTTCTTTACTTTCCCTGATTTGACTCCGGGCGTGAACGGGAGTAGGCTGAATTAGGAACGATCAGTCAACCCATCTCCTCATGGCTGGTTAAACTTGGACTGCCAACTTCTGAAATCAAGGATCTGCAGGCGGCGCAGCACCAGAGATCCAAGGTCTGAAAGCTGGAGCAGGGGCCACGGTCGGCAGTGGCTCTTCCGGAAGCCCCGCCCGCTGTAGAAACGGGCTCGCGCCACGCCCCCCTCCCCACGGTCCTCGTCGTTCGTGAACTACATTTCCCAGAATGCCATGCAACCCTCCTCGCAGGACACCAATAAGCGCGCAGATGACGCCATCATCCAGCGCGGTGTTTAGGCTCCTCTGATGTCGTGGCGCTTTGGGGCAAGAAGTTGATGTTGCGCGGGGCCCTGGGACTGAAGACGAGGTCCGGGTGACTTTGGCCATTTCCTACCCACGTCTCTCTCGCCCACCTTTCCCTCCTTCCTCTGGCAGGATGAGGCGTGCAGGCCTGGGTAAGAAGAGGGCTGAGGTTCGAAGTTTGGGGACCCTAGAACCAGCCGTGCTGGGAGGCATAGGGGTGTGGGAGGATCTCGACTATCTCCTGTCACTGGCATTGGGACCAGAAAGTGGGATATTTGAAGGTGATCTTTAGAGGCAATGCCGAATGGAAACACATAATTTGTCCCAGGTCCTAGGGAGTTTCTTAAGTCCAATTCAGAACCAAGTTTGGATGGTAGGTTAGAGGGAGTAGGTCGGGGGTGGGGGGTGGGTTATGTACTAGTGTCAACTTAATAGTGGAGGTTTTTAGTGTTGTCTGTCAGAGCAGTGGTTATGGAAACTGCTCAATTTCCCAAAGCCTAGTTCTGGTTTCTCTTTCGCTGCTCTAAGAGTGGGTGTTACCTGCTAAGCACACTGCTAATGATTATGTTGGTAACAGTGAGTTACAAAGGTAAATGTACGTGTCGTTATTATTCAGGTCCCTGGTATGTAAGATCTGGGTCAAAGGCGATTTTTACCTAGAACGTTTCTTACCTGAACGTGCCACTGTTAAGGCAGTAAGTAGAATGTGATAAGGTTTGTTCTTGACTTTGTGAATTAAGGAAGCCGGCATATCAAGCAGCAGGAATAAGTTAGGCCCAAGGAGATTATGGGCCCTTATGATGACACACAACTATTAAAACAGCATTTTCTGGTCCTAAGCTCTGTATTAAGAAACTTTTTTTTTTTTTAATAAAGAAAACTACTAAATCAGAGGACAGCATATTTGAGGGAAAAAACATGAAACATTTGAAAAAAAGATGTTACCATTCTTATTCATTGTAAGATGGAAAAGGGGAAAAAATAGAGTTTTCTAAAGTGTTGGCTATTTAAAGTTAGTAAGGTTGCCAGTACTGTAGACTTATACATTGATTATTAATAAATCATACTATGAGAAACAGGTTTTCATGCAATTTTTATGAATACTTGGATCATAGAAAGAAAGTGGTCCAAGCCAGGTATGGTGGCACATGCCTGTAATCCCAGCAATTTGGGAGGCTGAGGCAAAATGAATCCTGGTTGGAGGCCAGCCTCAGCAACTTAGTAAGACCATGTCTCAAAATTAACAATAATTTTAAAAAGGGACTGGGGATGTGGTTCAATGGTTAAGTATCCATGGGTTCAAGCCCTAAAAAGAGAAGAGAAAAGAAAGTGGTCCAGGTCATAAAGAGGAAAAAAACTGATTTTGAACAAACATTGTGCTATTAAATAAGCTTTAACTACATAGTCATATGTCACCTTGTTTATGCTCCCCAAAGCTTTCCAATCTAGCTGGAGTAGGACTATGTGCAAAGATAAATTATGGTACAAAAGTGGTAGCTAGACATCCAAATACCACATAAGTTCTGCAGATAATGAATGTCTCTGAGATTGCAGAGATGGATCACTATGTACTTTGCGGAAACATAGGAACTTAAACTAGACTTTGAATAGTGGAGAGAGGGAGAAGTAAGTTCTAAATGGGAGGATGACCAAAAACTTTTTTAAAAAGTATAGCACTGGAACTATAAATGATGTGTTCAAGAGATGATGATGATTAAATTAGTTTGATTGAAGTAGGGGAGTGCTGGCGACATAGCCCACCACGTAGAGTGCCTGACTCACATGCTGGAGGCCTGGGTTTGAGTCCCCAGCACTGTGGGATAGCGGAAATAACAAACAAACGAAACCATTTCTGATTGAAGTAGGGGATATGAGTGCACATTGTGGAGATTTTTGCACAAGTGCCAGGCCAAGGATTTATATTATTAGACAACTACCAGGCCAAGGGTTTATATTATTGCCCATTTGAATGTTTTTGTGCCTTGTTAAATCTCAAGAAATAGACTTGAGAAATGGTGGTTCCCAGCCCAACTGTTTATTAGAATTACCCAGGAAGTTTTTAAAAATTATTGTTACCTGGATTCCAGCTCAGACCAATTAAATTAGAATCTCATGGATAGAGTTCTCATAATCCATATATATACTTCAGCCATTCTTTTGGCAAGCAATCTCAAACTTTTGGGGCTCTGTTTTTCTCCAGCCCCAGTGCTGTAAACTTTCAGCTCTAGATCAGTCTTAAAGTGTGACTTTTTAAGAGTTAACTCAGGCCATTGAGTTCTTCTATAGAAAGGTCACACATCTGGGAGAACTGAAATCATTACAATATATTGCAGCAACCAGGTTGGTTTTATCCTCCTAGCAATCTTGAGCAGTCGTGGTCACTTTTCTTCATTATTCTCTTTACTGTTTATTTCAAATGATCACCATTCTTCACCAAGTAGCCCCTTTTCTTCCTTTACTGAGAAAATTAATGACATCATTTTTTTTAAATGTGGTTAAATAATACCCTCAACTGTGCTTTCCTGTTTCAACCCCCCAAAACACTCATGTTCGGATTTCACTAAGGCTCACTGCACCTGTTGTTTGCCTAATGAATACCAAGTTCCTTATTAAGGTGATGGGGTGGAGCCATTCCCAGAAGACAAGCACCATAGAAGGAGTACCTGAAAAGAATAGTTGATCTGATACATAGTTCCGCAAATATTTGTTGAAGAATGAATGAAATGCCACAGAACTCTCAACTAATGTTCTCCATAAGTTTTCCATCTCCTTGGACTTCAACTGTGTCCCCTTCTCCCCCTCACCTCTTGGCTCTTTCCCATTCAACTAAGAGAAAGAGATGCTGGGAAAGACCATCCATCTGCCAAGAGTTTCCCTCCCATTATGTTTTCTTCCTTTCCTTAAAGCTAGATTTCTTCAGTGGGTAGTTGATATTAATGCTTTTAAATCTTTTATTAAAACATGTTTCTAGTGAGCAGGAAATGTATACCAAATAACTTTCTATGTCAGTGCCTATTTTAGTGTCTTCTGGATAATCAGGAAGAGATTAATAAATGTGTATTGAAGTGAACTGAATGTTCTTTGTTTAAGAGAGGTAATGGAAAGAATTGTTTTGATCTCTGTTTATAAATTTTAAAAATTCACTTGGAGTATGAATATTATAGACATACGTGGTCTGCAACGCCCTCCAGGGGTCTTTTTTGGTTCTTTCCTATTAAACTTTCAGAAGTGGTTTCTGGTTTTGCTACACTAACCTTGCGACTCTGGTCCTTGCAGGTGAAGGAGTACCTCCTGGCAACTATGGGAACCATGGCTATGCTCACAGTGGGTACAGTGCCTGTGAAGAAGAGAATGAGAGACTCACTGAGAGTCTTAGAAGCAAAGTAACTGCTATAAAATCTGTAAGTATCTAGCTGGCACCGTGCACATTTTGATTGGTGTTTGTATGTGTATATCATATACTTATAAACTATATACTTTTATTGACATCATACTGAGGAATTTGGTTACTCAAATACTGTGGTTTAGCAAGGTCAAAATGCTCTCAAAATTTAGACTGTTCTTTAAGTAGGTTAGAAAATGTGACAAATCAAAAGATGGAATTTTCAATATTTTCTTAAATTCTGGCTATTTTTTTTATGGTAAAATCTAAAAAATAGTATATATTTTCTGCATTAATGTCTTAACTAGAGCTTTCCATCTTTCACCTCCAGTAGCTCTTTTCCTTTTTCTGGTCTCCTAAGGTAAAAAAATCATAGTCTTCCTTGTTTTTGCCTTTGAATGTCATTTCAGTCACTAAGTCATATGCTTTCCTGTGTTTCTATCTGTTTTCTGTTTCTCTGCTTCTAATGCTATGTTTGGTTTCCAAAGTGAGCCAGAGACAGACCCTCTTAACCTGTCTATTCTGACCTGAGCTTCATACTATTGCCACAGTCATCTTTATATTTCTTAAATTGCATTCTGTGCTCCAAGAAATCTTTGGTGCCTTCTGTGATTTACCAAATAAAGTTCACACTCTTTATCTTGTCAAAGATGGGCTCCAACTTTTCTGATTTCCCACACATGCAGAATCCACATGGGCTTTCTGCTAGACAAATGAGAGTGCTCTCTGTGTCCTGTGTATGCTGTTGCCATCCCATCCCATTTCTTTGATCACACTGACCTTTTGCCATGGTCATGCCCTTCTTCCTTATGTTGACTAACGTTGTGCTCGTCCTGAAAGACCCTCCTTTGTTGCACCCCCCAAGCTTTACCTGATCACTACATCCAAAGTAACTCTTTTCCTTTTGAACCTATTTCTGTAGCATTTATTATATAATGATTGGCTTTGGTGTTATTTCTGTGTAAAAGAAATTTACCTGAAGGAAGGGTTTTCTGTTGTACTTTATATTCCACATAGAAACTAGCATAATTCCTCATCACTGGTGTTAATTGAGTAAATTTATATTGAATAAGGAAGTACACAAAAATGTTAATAGTACATGTAATTGATTCTGCATTGCAATAAACATGTTACATGCTTCTGAAGTATTCAGTAGAAGCCCGTGTTGCCAAAACGTAATTGGTATTTCCGTACAGTCTTTGGAAAATCAAATCATATTCAGCCTGGAGACTATCATGTTCTAAAACAGAGTATTGTTTTCAAAGTCATATTAAATCAAAAGGAGTTGATCAGTGAATCTAACAATATTGTATGATGTTAATAATTTAGAAAATATGACATGTGAAAGGGCACAAGAATTAAATGGTTTATACAAAATAAAACAAAACTCTAATGTTAATAATTGAGACTTCTTATTAGAAGAAAGCTATGATGTCCTGGAAATTTCTTTCCTTGACATGAATGGCATTTGTTGAAAGTAGTTGAGTGATTTGGGCCATCTAGCTTTATAAGTTTTGATTTGCTAAATTTGTGGGGAAAGTTCATGTTCTGATCTTTAGAATCCTAAATATCATTTTATATCAGTATTATCCCACATGCTTTCCAGTTAAATTGAAAACAGTACTTATAATGGTTCACCAAGATTTTTAGTAGATTATATTTATTCAAATGTCTTGGAAGTGAAACCTTTGATGAATTTGTTGTGAAAAGTGTTAAAGATTTTGTTTTACATGGCAGCTGAATTACCTGTGCTATTATTTATATAGGCTTATGCTCTTTTCTGATAGCTTTAGGATATAGATAACACTAACATGTAAAATTTTCCCCATTTTTTTATTATATTATAATGAAAAAATATTTTAAGAATCAAAACCATCAGTTTAGACATATATTCAAAGCAATGTCATATTTCATTAGGAAAATATGAAATACTTATTTCTGGATTTGAATTGCTTACTTGGGTACTTGTATATCTTTTCAAATATACAGATAAATGCTTTTGTGTGAATAAAGTAGAGAGAAAAACATGCAAGAATAAGAGAGCAGGAGAAGAGTGCACCAAAATTAAAAGATAGATTGAATATTGCAATGAAATCAGAATGAAATAGAAATTGTCCATAATTACAAGTAGAAAGTTTAAATTTATTTTTCGTTAATTTCAGTGGACAAAGTATGAGAAAAGGGTGCACTGTATATTTCTAGAATACAGTTAAATTTGAGAAAAAGTATATGCTTAGGATAGCATTACTATTTTTACTTTATGATAATTGAGTACCTTTATATGAGTAGTAATGTGTATGCTTTCTTCTTTACAGCTTTCCATTGAAATAGGCCATGAAGTTAAAAATCAGAATAAGCTATTAGCTGAAATGGTAAGTGGTTATGATTTTAATTTTAAGAAATTTGATTTAATATTCTCAAATTTAGTCTGTTAATCAGGAATAATATTTTAAGTTTTATCCATTTTGAAAGAGATCTAGAGATTATAAATTCTAGATTTCCCATCCATTTGTATCTAATCAGTTTGTTATAGTTATGATTTTTTTTTTGTATTTTCATCTTACAAATATATAATTAGGAAGAGAGGTGGAAACTAATGTATCTTTAACCCTGTGTTTAGAAAAAGTATTAAAGACCCAAGCTTTGAGTGGTCTTAGAAATTTCAATGGGTAAAAACAACTGGTAATTTATTAACCACACAATCAAAAAGCACTTTATATCCAACCTACCAAATGTTTTCCACTTAATGGAAACTTATTTATTTTGCTCAAATTTCCTAAGGCTCACTACTGAACAAAGTCCTCATAGATCTGAATAGCCCAGAACCCTTTATCTCTTTTCTAAACAGGCACAGCAACATATATCTTTTCTTATTAGAGCCTTCTTTTATTTGTTAATGTTTACTTTGGATGTCAAACTTCTCTGGACTTTCCCTTGTTTCTCCATATGATTTTAAAATTGTACTTTTCAAAAATCAGTATGACATTGAAAGCAGTGTTCTTTCTAAGCTTTGTACTAGAATCACCTAGTGAATTCCTTGTAAATGCATATCCCTATCTCTCCCTCTAAGTCAACTGCTTCAAAATTTTAAGGGGAGGAAACTAGGTATGTGTATTTTGTAAAGAGCATCACAGGTGATCCTGATGCATAACTCCAGTGAAGAGCCATAAGTATTTAGTGCATAAGCTACATGGATACTGAGCTATGCAAAGTCTTTTCATTATGTCAGTGATTTTTCATCTGAGGACATTGAGATTTCAGTGGAAGTGTAAGATTTCTAATCCACACCTAGTCTTAAGGACTTTTCCAGCAATAGAAAAAGTGGTTTTTCTTCACACATATTTATAGTCCTTACCACATCCTCTTCCCTATACATGATATTCTCTTTTAACATTTAGTAGACTCCACTGTACTTCAAAGTCAGCTATGTAAACAAAAGAATCTTAACTGCTAACCATATTAAATTTTAATATTTATCCACTTACCATATTAAACTTTGAATGCTTTCCTCCTCTGGGTAGCAGTTACCTATTTGACCCTGGAAAGCAATGCTACAGTGAATGATGGGGAAAATCCTGTAAGATAGTGCACAAATTCTTGTTAAGTGTTTCTAACAATGTTTGTCTTATTGTTAGTGATATTTAATCCACATAATTGAAAGAAGACCTAAATAGTTTTGAATTTTTTAATTACTCTGTGGGACTTAAAGAAATGTCTACTGGATAATGAAAGAGCTTTTTATTCATTGAGAGAACTGCTTTATTTTGCATGGAGTAATCAGGCTGATTATCCAGAGTTATAAACAAGCTCTGAATTGTTTAAACACAAAAACCGTCAATGAAAATATACACTAATAACAGTGTATTTAGTTACTTGAATGTGCACATGTAGAATAATAGAATCTAACTATTTTTCTCTCTCCTCTCATAGGATTCCCAATTTGATTCTACAACTGGATTTCTAGGTAAAACCATGGGAAAACTGAAGATTTTATCCAGAGGGAGCCAAACCAAGCTGCTGTGCTATATGATGTTGTTTTCATTGTTTGTCTTTTTTGTCATTTATGGGATTATTAAACTGAGGTGATGCAAGTAAGTGTGAGTTTGGAATTTGTTCCAGTTAATAGTATGGAGTGCCACTTTGATAAAAATCAACATCGAAACATTCCTAATTTTGAAATATTATGGCTTTTTCCATTGAAGATTACTGAATTTTGCTTGTTTTATAAATCACATTAGGTAATACAGTGCTCTTTGAATACTGTTTCTTATTGACTCATTTTAACCCCTATTTTCAGGGGTATTGATATGGCCTGGAATCAGTGGGCTCTACCAACTTTTTTTCCCCATTGTTTGCTAATTATCAGATTAATATCCTGTTGTTACCATAAATGGAGGTTTATATTCCATGTAAGGAAACTAGTGGGAGAGTAATAGAATGCCTACAGAGCCTGATTCCCAGTTCATAGTGAGCCAGTCTATGATGGGATGATAATTGTGTGTTTCTCAGCTGCATCATTTGGGGTGGTGTACACCCTCTTCCTCCTTCATTTGGTTACAATTGGAGACTAAGTTCTTTTTACCTATAGTCTTCTTAATTTTTGGTCAAATGACTCTTCTTCCCTTTTTGTCCAAAGAACTTCCCTCCTTAATAAAGCTTTGTAATTGGGCATATGTCTGGTCGGGCCTAATCTACCTGTGTATCAGCATAGTTATTGTTTTATATTAATATAAATTCCATTGACTTAGTTTATAGTAGTTTTATGCTTTTAGCTACTTATGTAGGCCATTATCATTGTGACAGAATAATGTGAAGTTAAGTAATTGCTGAGCTCTGGGTAGAAATAAAATGTTCAAGAAAATTGTCTCTGTTTTATTATGTGCTTAAAACATTGAAAGTACTCAGCATTGAACTTGGAGTTAAAGGAATTGTTTTAATCCAGTGTATTTGTTTATAGAAAGCAAAATACAAAGGTGGATTTTTGGGTGCAAAAGAAATACTAAAATATTGTAAAATGCTCTGTATTGCTACCACTTTGGAGGTTCAAAAAATAAATTTTGTATTGAAATATATTAATTGATTTGGATGCTTCTTTAAATCTCTTTTATGGTCTTGATGACCTGAGAAATGGTTATAACAACTCAGATTCTAAACAAAATCAAGCAATTAATATTGTATTATGTCAGAACTTGCTTGAAACACAAGGCAAATCTTGGCTGCAGTTTCCAAGATCTCTTAATTCTTTTTGTTTTTACTTATGAATGTGTCCGTTTTGGTTTTACTGTTTTCAATTCTTTTTATTCCTCATTACCTATCAATTTGAGCCTTATTTTTTTCTGACTGCATTTGTCATCATTTGGACCTCTATTTCCCTGTTAAAACCCCAGACTGAGAGGGGTTAAGTGACTTAAGCAGGGCTGAGAGTGGGATGGAGACAACTGGTTTGAGTTAGATGACTTGCATTCAGATCTCCATCCCTTTAGTTGCTCAGTTGCTCCGTGCTCAGACCTTGGTTTCTTCATCACATCCTATTTTATCGATTGTTGTGAGAAGTAGATGAGATAATGTAGTGGAAAGTGATAATCAATCCATAATCATTTCCACACTTAATACATGCTAGTACTCACTATCATTAACAGAAATTAAATGTCAGAAAGGGGAGTTATTTTAAGGGCAAGATAATAGGTTGGTTTTAGGCTTTGAATTACTCAAGTGAGTTATTTCTGTCAGGCAATTGGAGCATGACTCATTGGTTCAAGAAAATTTTAACTGTTCTCTCTGACAATAATGTTATACCAGAACTCAGGGAATAGTCAAATCTGTCAATAATCGAATTTGCAAAAAATGAGATGAAGAGAAAGCCAAAGAAAATTATTGGAAGATGAAACCACAGGAAAATCCCCAAAGGAATGGAAAAGATCAAAGTCTTAGGAAAACCAGTGATGTCAAAAGAAGGGTGAACTTCAGTATTAAAATTTGTCTATTTTATGGAAATGCAAAGTATTTCCATTTAAAGTTAGATATTATCAGGTAGGGAGGTAGAGATTTCAAGAAAAGGGGCTTGGAGTGATGGAAAAGCAATTCTTATTACTGCAAGGGTTCATTTCTTATTTTGATTTTTTTTTTTTTAAGAACTACATAAAACTTGGTCTTTCATATCACTCCTCCATATCATTGTGTTTGCTGAGATTCTGTTAGGCAGGGAACTCCTTTGGAAGCACTGGCATGTCTCTGCTCCAAGATGGATCCTTCTGCCAGCATTGTTTCTTCTGCTTAGGGACTCCCTGGAAAAAGTATTCCCAGAAATAAATTTGGGGGAAATATCAAATATGAAAAAGTTCTAATCCTTTAAGCATTTATAAGCCCATTGCTAATTCTGTAAAGGACTATTGCCCTAGGTTTCTGAGAAGTTGATTGTAATAATTGAATAGATAAAATATTCACATGTTTTTTCAAGCATTAAGCTTGCAGGTGTTTGAGTCCTGAATGGAGCACTATATATTCTGTATTTTAAATAGTAAAACAAATTCATAAAACAATTCATAAAAATTGCAGATGTCCAGGTTTTCCAGAAACATCTAGTCACTTCATTTCACTAGGAGTTAGTCCTTGGAAGTGTGCCAAACACAATTGCAAATAATTGAATCCCAGGCATAGTTTCCTACAATGAGAAAAGGGAGAATTGCACATATTATTGATAGAATAAATTAGCATTCGAGTTAATTCTTTGATATTACTTGAGCTGATAATAGATGTTAAATCTAAGATAAATATGCAATATTTTAGGTATCAGAACTTTGAAGCACTTGCATCCATAAAGAGGTCTGGTTCTATAAGATAAACTTGTTTTCCTAATTTTCTTCAGTGTTCTTTGATTTCAAATTAAATATATTGAATTCGCTTCTTTGAGAGTAAGTTGAAAAAGTGCTTAGTTTAGGTTCATTTATTTAGTAAATGGTGTCATCAAGCCATACTGATGAATGAACTTCAACAATTTACTTGGAAGTAGAATAGCATTGTGGGAAAGACTGAAAGCTATTGTCTGCACACAAAGCCTGGCCTCACCATTCATGTTCTGACTTTGGGCTGATAACCTCTCCATCCCAGTAACTCTGAAAAACAGGAATAAAAATTGTGTAAAGATAGTGGTAATATAGTCATGAACATTATGATAAATGAAATAATACTTGAAAAGACTTAGAATGGATGCTCAGTGATAGCTGTTGTCAGTCTGGGTTGGGGTACTTGGGAATTCTAATCTTTTACAACAGCCTGCACACAGCAGCTGGAATTTTGGCTGCATTCTCCTCTCAGTACACTGCCAGAAATGAAAACAGCTGTATGTCTTTTCTAGGAAAGGTTCATAATTTCTGGATTTTTATTCATCTAGGTTGTGTGTGTGTGTGTGTGTGTGTGTGTGTGTGTGTGTGTCCTAAACAATCTAATGGAATTATTTTTTTAAGACCTACATTTTTTAAGCTTATTGGACTTGTTTGGGTTATTATAATGAGACCAACAGAGCTTTCAACTTTCTGGAAGCAGAGGTTTGAAGGGAGAGAAAGTTTTCTATCTCTGGAGGTATCTATTATCCATTGTTATGGCATATATTAGGGTCTTTCTCCAGTATATGTATTTTGTTCCGAACAATATTTTATCCTTGCACTAGTATCCTGCCATTAATTATTGTGGTTTCATAGTGTTTTAGCAGCCAACAGATATTCCTCTCTATTTGATCTGTCTGATGAACATATTTGATAATATTTTAATAAACCATAGTTACTTTTGATAAGAATCACATTAAAATTCTGTTATCTGCTTTGGGGGGACAAAAAGCTTCTCAAACATTTTCATAATTGAAATGTTGGATTTTTACTCTGAGCTAACTTAATTTCACTTCATTGTATATTTATATTCATTCAATGGTATAGTGGTAAACCAGTTCTCAGAGTGGGTGAGGGGTCTGGAAGAGCCCTGATCTGTAGTAATTTTATATTTCCCTGGTATAAATACACCACACTTGATTTCAAGCACCAAAGTGACATCCTTGGAGGCAACATTGTGAAAGTCCATGTACAATTAATTGGCTCTCATGAGCTGGTACAGACTAGCTCCACTATACCCTTGTTGTGTTGATGATTGATAGTCTTTTTAAAAAAGATATGGAAGATATTTGTTCCCCTAATAAATTATAATAAGAATTCAATAAATTGTAATAGATAGAACTCAAGAGACATGAAATTAAACAGATAAATTAACTTAAGAATAATGTTTTCCAAAGGTAAGGGGCACTTAGAAGTTGATTTGTACATTTCATATGCCAACTTTTTCTCAATTTGTATGTGTAAACTGTTGCTACATTTATTGACCTTCCCTGTCCTGGTGGTTCAAATACTATGTAATAACAATATAAGAAAAAGGTGGGGGGTTATTGGTATTTTGGTTTTCTTCATGCATTTTCCTCTTGTCAAATGTTTAAACATTCTTGCAGGATCATTCTATGAATTTTATACTGAAGTAGGACAGAAGAGGCTGAGCACCTAGAGATTTTTCCCAAGAAGCAGTTTTATTGGCTGCAGGATTCAGAGGGGGCTATCACCTAAAAATTTTTCCTCTGAATGATGAGTCTAGAAATTCCTTGAACTTTATATGGGGGGGCGGGGTTGGTAGGCTAAGAGGTTCACATGACAAGTGCTTTTTAATCCATCCTCTAGGCCAGACAGAAGTTTCATAAGTTTTTGGTTTTGGTTTTGGTTTTGGTTTTTGCAAACCTGGCATTTACAAAAAGAGGAAACTACCTACCACAATGCCCTTCTGCAGAAGTTTTTGCTGATAAAAAAGTTTTCTGAAAGGCTAAGAGGAACTTACATGCCACACATATGATGGGGGTTTCTGCTTAATTATGGTAAGGGTCTTCTGGGTGGGGTGTCTCTAGCCTGCTGCAATACAGCTTTTTCTGTGCATATCCTTATTTCTGTAATTGTCTTGGCCAAGGAGTTCAACTACACACAAAACTATTCACCCTTTTAAAAGAACTTTTCACCAGTCCTTCAAAAAGGACTACAGTAAAAACTGAAGAGATGTGCTGGTGCCAAGTCCAAGCCTACCTTTCGTCAATCTTCAAAATGAACAGTTAGAAATATACATAAAATGTTTTTGACAAAACAAATCTAATTTTAGTGTGAGACTTTAAAATTTATAGAAGCTCAGTAATCCATTTATAACTTTAGTAACTAAAAGGATAATTCAAATATAATGACATTATCTGTTTTAAATCTAAGTACGAAGTCTTTATGGCACTTAAAAACTAATGCTTAATTTTTAAAAAACTAATTATTTCAACTTGTAAAATTTCAACAAGCATCAGTGTTCTACATTTGAATATAAAAAAGTTTCTACTGTGTTTTTTTTCCAAGTATCTGTGATCACTGTGATTCATGTGAATGTCGACTACTGAATCTGGCTTTATTAGTATTTTGAATTCTTTGATATCTACAATGAATTTTGAAATGAGCAAAGAAAAATAATAAAACAGCATTTAGAAAGTGTATAAAAAGCAAATGTTAGTATATAATAGAAAAACCTTTTTAGGTCATCAATTTATATTTGAAAAGAATATAATTATTCTTTCTCAATTTTATCTCATTGATTGATAAATAGTCCTAGAACCTGGTACTAATTAAGCTTTCTGCATTATTTAATAATCTATTTGCTTTAAAGCACATAAGATAAACTTTCTTTCAAGGAAACTTGGAGCATTAGTATTATGTGAGAAGATTTTTAGAAATTTTCAGCGTTAACTATTTCAGAAAAAAATATTGGGTTAACAGCATATATTTGCATATAGATAACAGTTTAATTTCACTTCATACATTTATATTTAAATTATCTTAAATTGTTATAAAATGTAATGGCAAATGGTTTGTTGACAAACACACAAAACAAGTGTAAATGTATTATGATGGCATCTGTTACAGAGAATATCATGCTAAGTGAAATAAGCCAATCCCCAGAAACCAAAGGCTGAATGTTCTTTCTGATAGGCAGATACTAATTCACAATAAGGGGGCAGGACTCTAGCAAATAATAGAGTTACTTTAGATTAGGTAGAGGGAGTTGAAGGGACGAGTAAGGGTATGGGGGTAGGAAGGATAGTAGAAGGAAACAGACAATTTTACCTCATGTACATCTATGCCTGCTTGTGATCCTACAACATGCACAATCAGAAAAATGAGAAATTATACTCCATTTATGTATGATATATCAAAATGCATAAATGCACTCTACTGTCATGTATAACTAATTAGAACAAATAAAAAATTAATTTAAAAAATCTTGGAAAGCTTTCTTGTGGTATTCAATGCGGATTCATGACATTTTCATGAAGATGTCCATAACACATGTTCTATCAATCCCTTTGACACTACCTACACAAAACATTCCAAAAGCAGTCAGAGGCGAAGGCTCTGGAGTCTAATTAGCCTGAAAGTTTTCAAATTCACTCCATCCTAAAGATTCTAGGAAATTTCATGTTTTTGTTAATTCCATAAACACTTATTAAGTTTCAGACAATGTTCAGGATACAAAAGTAAGAACACGTCCTCGCCTCTGAGCACTTCAAAATTTATCTCTGCCTTTGGGAAGTGCTAGTTTGACTTGTAAGTGGGCTAGAAAACTTCTAACAAAAATTATTCTGAGCCTTTTGTAATCAATCAAATCTAGCTTATCAGAAAATCTCTTCTGAGGTGAAAGGATTTTGCTAGAAAGAAAGAGATTGCATGCTGCCTTGAAATGGGTGGAGTTTTTTAGCCTATCCTACCATTTTATGCTCAAGCTTAAAATTCTTCTTGATTTTGAAGAGCCAGCTAATTTAATGGAAGAGTTTAATGTTATTTTAAAATATAGTATGAAGCTATTAATAGCCTTTGATAATCTTGAAAGATCAAAGCTCTTAAAATTAGTAATGTCATATCCATTGTATTATATGAAGATAAAAAGAGGAACATAAAAATTCATAGACCCCAGATGCAATTAGACTTCAGAACTATAAAAGGTCATTAGTGAAATAACTTGGGAAATCTGAATGAAATCTAGTTTATTAATAGCATTGTACAGGTGTTAATTTCTTAGTTTTAAAAATGTACCATGATTGTGCAAAATGTTAACAGAAGAGAAACTAAATGAAGGGTAATAGTGGAACTCTGTTCTATTTTTGCAATTCTTATATAAATTTTAAATATTTTGAAATCTGTAGAAGAATAATGAATATCTCAAGTTATTTTGAAAGTTCTTTAGCTTTTCTCATGTCTTAGCATATTTGTAAGAGAGATCAGTTGAGAGTATCTGGAGTTGGCCAGATAGGCACTATCAGGACTTACTTTATCTTAATGAAAAACATACAAGTATAGGCTTCCAGTGTCTCTTTCAAAGCTGAAATGTCCCACTCTTTGTGATGTTTAGAGACAAAGTGCATAATTCCACATAAAAATAGAGCTGGGGGATCCATAGATGTTTATTCCCCCAGCGCTTCTCAATATCCATCAATACATCCATCATGGTCAGATGCTGGTAAATGGAGATAGATCTGGAGATTATCATGCTGTGTGAAGTCAGTTTTACCAAAAAATTAAAGGCCAAATATTTCCTCTGTTAAGTGGAAGCTAACCCACAATAAGGGGGGGTTGGTGAAGGGAAGAATAGAAGTGCAATGGATAGACAAAGGGAATGGAGGGGAAGGAGAGGGATAAGCAAAGGAAAGACAATGGAATGAAACTGACAGTTTTCCTATGTACACATGTGAAATAGCACAGGGAATCCCACCTCTGTGTCCTTCCGTAAGAAGGGAACTCTAACTAGTATAAGATATATTCCATTCTTGTATAATTAGATCAGAATAGATTCTGCTGTCATGTATAACTAAAAAGAACCAATGATTTAAAAAATTAAACTCTTTTAATAATCAATGGATTATCTTCTACCTTCTTGCTTGAAAGATACATGAATCTGTAAATGGTGTTTTTCAGTCAGTTCCATTAAACTCTACTTTGCCTTTACTTCTTATGACTTAATAATTTAAATCTAATATTAAGTTATTTCTAAAATAGCTTTTAGAATCACAGAGAGAGCTTTTTAAGAGAGACCAATGGGGATATAAAAAACATTACTTTTTTTGATTGCACAGTGTTGCATCTTCGAAAGTGCCACAGAATGATATCTTTCCACAGGCTCAGTAGGAACTGAGCACCAAGAACATGATATGTTTATGATATTAGTTAAAAACTGGAAACACACAAAAGTTTGCTTTGTACTTACAAACTGTCATATAAAGCAACAGATGTTGCCAGGTACCATATTATGAAATTTGCCACAAGTGAGATATGACAAAATTCAAAGATTTGTCCAGCTACTCTTTTACACACAGTGTATCTGAACTTATCTTTGAGCATCATTAACAAACTGCCATAGGGTAGTTTCTCAGTTCAACTTCTATTCATATGTATTGATATATATGTTCATACCCTAGCCCTACCCCAAACTTAGTCCTAACCTTAATACTACCCCAAACCTAAACCTACTTAATATAAGACCATATATAGTCATATGAATATTCATATGAATTTAACATGTATATTTGTATGTTCACATATATATTGATAAATATATTCATGTATATTAACTTATATATTCATACCCTATCTTTAAAGCAAACCATAAACATATACCTAAATAAAAACATATGTATATATGAAACCACATATATTTATATAGGTTTCCATATATATTTTTACATATATATTCATATATACTCATATTAATATATATACTTATGTTTATTCATATCATAAATCCAACACTAGTCCTAAACTTAGTTCAAACTCTAACATTACCACTCATGATAAGAATTTATATATAAAACATATGTTTATATGGATATTCTTATATATTTTGACATGTATATTTATATATTCACATTTAAGTTCATATGTATATTTATATATTTAAGCCCAATCTTTAAACCAAATGTAATCATACACCTAACATTAAGCCTATCCATATTAGATCCATATATATTCATATAGGACTTTCAAATATATATTTACATGCATATATTCATATATGTTGATATATATGTTCACACCCTAACCCTAACCTTACCCCTACCCCTAAACTTACTGAAACCTAATGCTAACCCTAACTTATTTATATATAAAATCATATGTATTTGTATGAATATGATACACATTGAGTTATTTTCATGTATTCACATATATTCATATTTATATTTATACATATTCAATTATATATTCATATCATAATTTTAAAATGAACTATAAACATAAACATAATCCTAAAATTATCCATATATGAAAACATTAATATATGTAGATATTATATGTATTTTCACATAATAGACAAATATATTCATATATATTGATATATATGTACATACCCTAACTATAAACCTACCCATAAATTTGTCCTAACCTAACACTTTCACAAACCATAAATGAATTTATATAAACCATACATGTTTATATGAATTATTCATATATATTTTCACATATATGTTTATATATTCACATGTAAATTCATATATATTTATATGTATTGATTCACTGTCTTTAAACCAAAACATAATCATACACCTTACCTTAACCCTCTCCATATATGATACCATATATAATTTGTATGTTCACATATATATTGATAAACATATTTCAAACATATCTCATATATATACTCATATATCTTGAAATATGATCATACCCTAACTCTAACCCTATCCCGAACCCAAACTTGGTCCTAACCCTAACACTACCTCTAAACTTCAAACATCTTGCATATAAAACCATATATTTATATGAATATTGGTACATATTGACATGTATGTTTCTGTATTCACATATATTCACATATAGCTACATATTCTTTTATATATTCACTGGATAGATCCTCCAAACAAAAATTGAATAAAGAAACCATAGATCTCAATAACACAATCAACAATTTAGACTTAACCGACTTATATAGAATATACCATCCAACAAAGAACGAATACACTTTCTTCTCAGCAGCACATGGATCCTTCTCTAAAATAGACCATATTTTATGCCACAAAGGTACTGTTAGCAAATACAAGAAGATAGAGATACTACCTTGTATTCTATCAGATCATAATGGACTGAAATTAGAAATAAATGACAGAATAAAAAACAGAAACTTCTCCAATACCTGGAGATTAAATAATTATATGATGAATGGATAACAGAAGACATCAGGAGGGAAATAAAAAATTCTTAGAAGTAAACGAGAACAAAGACACATCATATTAAAATCTCTGGGACACTATGAAAGCAGTACTTAGAGGAAGATTTATTTCATGGGGTGCATTCAACAAAAGAAGTAGAAATCAACAAATAAACGACTTAACACTACAGCTCAAAGCCCTAGAAAAAGAAGAGCAGACCAACACCAAAAGTAGTAGAAGATAGGAAATAGCTAAAATCAGAGCCCACGAAATTGAAACAAAAGAAACAATCGGAAAAATTAACAAAATAAATAGTTGGTTCTTTGAAAAAATAAACAAAATTGATAAACCCTTAGCCACACTAACAAAGAGAAAGAGGGAGAAAACTCAAATTAATAAAATTCGGAATGAACAAGGAAATATCACAACAGACACGAGTGAAATACAAAACATAATTAGAAGCTATTTTGAAAATCTATACTCCAACAAAACACAAAACCTCGAAGACATCAACAAGTTTCTAGAGACATATGAATTACCTAAACTGAAGGAGGAGGACATACACAACTTAAATAAATCAATTTCAAGCAATGAAATGGAAGAGGTCATCAAAATCCTACCAACAAAGAAAAGTCTGGGACCAGATGGGTTCTCAGCCGAGTTCTACAAAACCTTTAAAGAAGAGCTCATTCCAATACTCCTCAAAGTATTCCATGAAATAGAAGAGGAGGGAACCCTCCCAAACTCATTCTATGAAGCCAATATCACCCTGATACCTAAACCAGAGAGAGACTCATCAAGGAAAGAAAATTTCAGACCAATATCCTTAATGAACATCGACACAAAAATTCTCAACAAAATTTTAGCAAATCGCATACAAAACTATATTAAAAAGATAGTGCACCACGATCAAGTGGGTTTTATCCCAGGGATGCAAGGTTGGTTCAACATCTAGAAATCAATAAATGTCATTCACCATATCAACAGACTAAAAGTTAAGAATCACATGATTATTTCAATAGATGCAGAAAAAGCATTTGATAAAATACAGCATCCCTTCATGCTCAAAACACTAGAAAAAATTGAGATAGTGGGAACATTCCTTAACATTGTAAAGGCCATTTATGCTAAGCCCATGGCCAATATCATTCTAAATGGCGAAACACTGAAAGCATTCCCCCTAAAAACTGGAACAAGGCAGGGATGCCCTCTTTCACCACTTTTATTCAACATTGTTCTTGAGACTCTAGTCAGAGCAATTAGACAAACCAAAGAAATTAAAGGGATACAAATTGGAAAAGAAGAACTCAAACTATCCCTGTTAACTGATGACATGATTATATATTTAGAGGAACCTAGAAATTCCACCAGAAAACTCTTAGAACTCATAAGTGAATTCAGTAAAGTAGCAGGTTACAAGATCAATGCTCATAAATCCAATGCATTTTTATACATAAGTGATGAATCTTCAGAAAGAGAAGTTAGGAAAACTACCCCATTCACAATAGCATGGAAAAAAACAAAATACTTGGGAATCAATCTCACAAAAGAGGTGAAAGACCTCTACAATGAGAACTACAGAACACTAAAGAAAGAAATTAAAGAAAACCTTAGAAGATGGAAAGATCTCCCATGTTCTTGGATAGGAAGAATTAATATTGTCAAAATGCCCATAATACCAAAAGTGCTATACAGATTCTATGCAATTCCAATTAAAATCCCAATGATGTACCTTACAGAAATAGAGCAAGCAATTATGAAATTCACCTGGAAGAACAAGAAACCCAGAATAGCTAAAGCAATCCTCAGTAGAAAGAGCTAAGCAGCGGGTATTGCAATACCAGATCTTCAACTCTATTACAAAGCAATAATAACAAAAACGGCATGGTATTGGTACCAAAATAGACAGGTAGATCAATGGTACAGAATAGAGGACATGGACACAAACCCAAATAAATACAATTTTCTCATATTAGACAAAGGGACCAAAAATATGCAATGGAGAAAAGATAGCCTCTTCAACAAATGGTGCTGGGAAAACTGGAAAACCATATGCAACAGAATGAAATTAAACCCCTATCTCTCACCCTGCACAAAACTCAACTCAAAATAGATCAAGGACCTCAAAATCAGACCAGAGACCCTGCATCTTATAGAAAAAGTAGGTCCAAATCTTCACCTTGTTGGCTTAGGAACAGACTTCCTTAACAGGACTCCCATAGCACAAGAAATAAAAGCAAGAATCAACAACTGGGATAGATTCAAACTAAAAAGCTTTCTCTCAGCAAAGGAAACTATCAGCAATGTGAAGAGAGAGCCTACAGAGTGGGAGAATATCTTTGCCACTCATACTTCAGATAGAGCACTAATTTCCAGAATCTATAAAGAACTCAAAAAACTCTACACCAAGAATACAAATAACCCAATCAACAAATGGGCTAAGGAAATGAACAGACAATTCACAGAAGAAGATCTACAAGCAATCAATAGATATATGAAAAAATGTTCACCATCTTTAGTAATAAGAGAAATGCAAATCAAAACTACCCTAAGATTCCATCTCACCCCAATTAGAATGGCGATTATCAAGAACACAAGCAATAATAGGTGTTGGAGAGGATGTGGGGAGAAAGGTACACTCATACATTGCTGGTGGGGTTGCAAATTGGTGCAGCCACTCTGGAAAGCAGTATGGAGATTCCTCAGAAAGCTTGGAATAGAACCACCATTTGACCCAGCTATCCCACTCCTCGGCCTATACCCAAAGGACTTAAAATCAGCACACTGCAGAGATACAGCCACATCAATGTTCATTGCTGCTCAATTCACCATAGCCAGATTGTGGAACCAACCTAGATGCCCTTCAATTGATGAATGAATAAAGAAACTGTGGTATATATTTATAGATATTCAATGGAATATTACTCCACAATGAAGAATGATAAAATTATGGCATTTGCAGGCAAATGGATGAAATTGGAGAATATCATGCTAAGTGAGATAAGCCAATCTCAAAAAAACTAAAGGACAAATGATCTTGCTGATAAGCGTATGAGGACATATAATGGGGGGTGGGAGGGGTTACCTTTAGGGTTAGGGTTAGGGTTAAGGAGGGTGGCAAGAATGGAGGAAGGAAGGGCTGTATAGAGGGAAAAGAGAGGTGGGAGGGGTGGGAGGGGTGGGGGAGAAGGAAAAAAATAATAGAATGAATCAAACAACATTACCCTATATAAATTTACGATTACACAAATGGTATGCCTTGACTCCATGTACAGAGAAACAACATGTATCCCATTTGTTTACAATAAAAAAAGAGCAGCTTATCTAAAATCTAACACTTCTAAGCCCTAATTAATGTAATGTTTGAGTTACACAAAGGGGACTGGATACATCAACAATCATAGCAGATTTTGAACCTATCCTTTTTATTTGTTCTTTTTAGTTATACAACAGAGTATATTTTGACATATTTATGCAAACAGAGAGTACATCTTATTGTAATTAGGATCCCAGTCTTCTGGTTTACATGATGTGGAGATTGACTGTGGTATATTTTTGTATTTGTTTAGAAAGTTAATTCAGAATTTTTTTTACTGTCTTTCATATTCCTGAAGCTTCTCCCTTCCTTTAATTTCTCTTTTTCTAATCTAATGTAGTTCTATCCCCCACCCTGTTAGCATCCTCATAACAGAATATTTGACCTTTGACTTTTTGGATTTGTCTTATTTTACTTAGCACACTAATTTCTAGATCCATCCATTTACTGGTGAATATCATAAAGATATTCTTTTATGTGGCTGAGTAATATTCCATTGTGTATATACCATATTTTCTTTATCCATTTATCTGTTGAAGGGTAACTAAACTGGTTAGTTTAACTATTGTTAAGTGAGGTACAATAAACATTGATGTGACTGCCTTACTGTAGTATGCTGATTTTAAGATCTTTGGGTATACACTGCAGAGTGGGATAAGAGTCAAATGGTGGTTCTATTCCAAATTTTCTAAGGAATCTCCATACTTCTTTCCAAAGTGGTTGCACGAATTTGCAGTCCTACAAGCAATGTATGAGTGTGCCCTTTTCCTCATGTCTCACCAATTTTTATCGTTGCTTGTATTCTTGATAATTTCCATTCTGACTAGAGTGAGATAAAATCTCAGTGTAATTTTAATTTGCATTTCTCTGTTAGAGATGTTGAACAATTTTTCATATATTTGTTGACCATTCATATTTCTTCTCCTGTGAAATGTCTCTTCAGTCCCTTTGCCATTTATTGATTTTTTGTTCTTTGGTGTTAAGAATTTTGAGCTCTTTATATATCTTGGAGATTAAAGCTCTATCTGAAGTTCAGGTGACAGATATTTTCTCCTATCTTGCAGGCTCACTCTTCATGCTTTTGACTGTTTGCTGTGAAGAAGCTTTTTAGTTTGGTACCATCCCAAACATTTTAAATTTTACTTCTTGTGCTTTAGGAGTCCTGATGAGGAAATCAGTTATTAAGCCAACATGATAGTGTTGAACCTTGTTTTAGTCAGCCTTTTTGTTGCTATGACTGAACGACCCGACCTGACAAGAACAATTTTAGGGGAGAAAAGGTTTATTTAGGGGCTCACAGTTTCAGAGGTCTCAGTCCACAGAAAGCCAGCTCCATTTTGGGAGGCTCAAGGTGAGGCAGAACATCATGGCAGAATAGTGTGGCACAGAGAAGCAGTTCACATGATGAGCAGAAAGCAGAGAGACAGACTGCAATTGCCAGATACAACATATATACCCTGAAGGCATGAAACCAATCACCACCTCCTCCAGCCAAGACCTACCTGCCTTCAGTTTTCACTCGGTTAATCCCCATTAGGGGATGAACTCAATTATTATGTTAAAGCTCTCATAACCCAATAATTTCTCCTCTAAATCTTCTTAAATTACCTCAAACATGATCATTTGGGGGACAACTCACATCCAAACTATAATAGCCCTACATTTTCTTCTACTAGGTGTAGAGTTTCTGGTCTAATGCCTAGGTTTGAATCCAGTTGGAGCTGAGTTTTGCACAGGGTGAGAGATAGGGGTTCAATTTTATTCTGCTATGTATAGGTTTCCAGTTTTCCCGGCACCATTTGTCAAAGAGGCTATCTTTTCTCCAATGTATGTTTATGGTGCCTTTGTCTAATATGAAATAGCTGTATTCATGTGGGTTTGTCTCTGTCTTCTATTCTGTTCCATTGACTTCATGTCTGTTTTGTACCAATACCATGCAGTTTTTGTTATTAAAGCTCTGTAGTATAATTTAAGATCTGGTACTCTGATGCCTCCAAGTTCACTTTTCTTGCTAAGGATTGCTTTGGCTATTCTGGGTCTCTTATTTTTCCAAATGAATCTCATGATTTCTATGATGTATTAATAGTATTTGCATTAAATTTCTATGATGTATTAATAGTATTTGCATTAACTCATAGCACTTTTGGTAGTATGGCCATTTTGATAATATTAATTCTACCTATCCAAGAACATGGGAGATCTTTCCATCTTCTAAGGTCTTCTTCAATTTCTTTCTTTGGTATTCTGTAGTTTTTATTGTAGAGTTCTTTCACCTCTTTGTTACATTGATTCTCAGGAATATTCCTTTTGAGACTATTGTGAATGGAATACTTTTCCTAATTTCTCTTTCAGATGTTCCCTCATTGGTGTACAGGAACACAATTGATTTATGGGTGTTAATTTTTCTCTCCTGCTAATTTTCTGAATTCTTTAGTGAGTTCTAGAAGTTTTTTGGAGGAGTTTTTTGGATCTTCTAAATGTTGGAACATGTCATTGGCAAATAGGCATAGTTTGAGTTCTTCTTTTCCTATCTATTTGTATTCTTTTAATTTCTTTCTTTTGCCTAATTGCTCTAGGTAGAGTTTCAAGGACTAGTTGAATAAAAATGGTGAAAGAGGGCATACCTGTTTTGTTCCCACTTTTAGAGAGAATGCTTTCAACTTTACTTCATTTAGAATGTGTTGTCCTTGAGTTTAACATGTATAACTTTTATAATGTTTTGGTATGTTCCTACTATCCATAGTTTGTCTAGTATTTTGAACATGAATGGATTCCATATTTTGTCAAATGCTTTTTCTGCATCTATTGAGATAATCATGTGATTCTTATTCACAAGTCTATTGATGTGGTGAATTACATTTATTGATTTCCAGATGTTGAACCTTCCTTGCACCCCTGGGATGAAACCCAACTAATCATGGTGCACTATCATTTAAAGATGTTTTTGTATGTAATTCACCCATATTTTATTAAGAAATTTTGCATCTATGATCATCAGGGTTATTGGTCTGAAGTTTTTTTTTCCCCTTGATATGTCTTTTTCTGGTTTTGGTGTCAGGGTGATATCCTAGACTCATAGAATGAGTTTGGAAAGATTCCCTCCTTTTCTATTTCATGGACTAGTTTGAGGAAAGTTTGGGTTAATAATTCTCTGAAGATCTGGTACAATTCAACTGAGTATCCATTCAGTTCTGAGCTTTTGTTTGTGGGTAGGCTTTAGATGACATCTTCAATTTCATTGCTTGAATTTGATGTTTAAGTTTTCTATGTCCTCCTGGCTCAATTTGGGTAGGTCATATATCTTTAGGTATTTTTTGATGTCTTCAAGATTTTCTGTTTTATAGGAGTGTAAGTTTTCAAAGTAGCTTCTAATTATCCTCTGCATTTCAGTGGTGTCTGTGGTGATATTTCCTTTTTCAACACGAATTTTAGAAATTTGCATTTTTCCTCTTTCTCTCAGCATGACTGTGTCTATAAATTTTATTTATTTTCTCAAAGAACCAACTTCTGTTTTGTTGATTTTTGAAATTGTTTTTGTTGAAATTTTATTGATTTCAGATCTTATTTTTAATTATTTCCTGTCTTCTACCGCTTTTAGTGTTGATTTGTCCTTCTTTGTCAAGGGCCTTGAGATGTCAAGTTAGGTTATTTAATTTGTTGGCTTTTTATTCTTTCACTGAATGAGCTCAGTGCTATGGACTTTCCTCTTAGAACCACCTTCATAGTTTCCCAGAGATTTTGATATGTTGTATTATTATTCACATTTACCTCTAAGTATTCTCATTTACTTCTAAGTATTTTTTTTATTTCATCCCTGATTTCTTCTGCTATCCATTTATCATTCAGTAGCATATTATTTGGTCTCCAGGGGTTAAAGTAGCTTATATTTTTTATTGTATCATTGATTTCTGATATCATTCCACTATGATATGATAGAATACAAGATATTATCTCAATTTTTTTATTTACTAAGCATTGCTTTGTGGTTAAGATGTGGTCTATTTTAGAAAATGAGCAGTGTGCTGCTGAGAAGAAAGTGTATTCAGGTCTTAATGGACAAAATATTCTATGTATTTCTGTTAAGTCTAAACCATTAATTTTATTGTTTTAGTTCTATATCTTCTTTTAGTTTTTGCTCAGAGAATCTATCCAGTGTTGAGAGAGGCATATTAAAGTCACCCAGTATTTTTGTGTTGTGGTTTATTTGATTCTTGAAATTATGAAGGGTTTGTGTGATGTATGTTGATGCTCCATTGTTTGGGGTATAAATATATAGGATTGTTATGTCTTGTTGGTGTATAATTCCCTTAAGCAGTATGAAATGTCTTTCTTTGTTCCTCCCAATTAACTTTGGTTTGAAGTCCACTTAATCTGATATGAGGATAGAAACCCCTGCTTATTTATGGGATCCAAGTGAATGATATGTTGTTTCCCATCCTTTTACTATCAGTCTGTGGATGTCTTTACCTATGAAGTGAGTCTCTTGGAGATAGCATACTGTTGGTCTGGTTTTTTAATCCAGTCTGCCAGTTTATGTCTTTTGACTGATGAGAAACGAATTGAGAAACGAATGTCTTGTTGGTGCATAATTCCCTGCCAAATTACCTATCATTTTGATTTATTTTTGGATTTTAATTTCAACTAGTTTTTCCTTTGATTGACTAATCTGCTAGTATATTTCCTCCCTTTGCTGGTTTTCATGTTCATTTTTCATTTTTTCTTCTGAAATATTATGTTTTGTAGTACAGTATTTCTAGTTGTGAATTCTTTCAACTTTTGCATATCACAGCTTTTTATTCCATCAGTTCTGAACTTAATTTTGCAGGATATAGTATTCTTGACTGGCATTCATTTTCTTTCAGAACTTGATATATATTGTTCCAAGACCTCGTAGCTTTGAGAGTCTGGATTGAGAAATCAGCAAAGGTCTGAATTTGTTTCCCTCTAAATGTGACTTATTGTTTTTCTCTGGCAGTCTTTAAAATTCTGTCTGTATTCTGTTTGTTGGACTTTTTCATAATAATGAGTTTTGGTTTGGGTCTGTTGTAATTTTGTATGTTTAGGGTCTTGTAAAGGTTGTGCATTCCTTTGGTTTGTCTCTCTGAGCTTTCATGTATCCTGATAAATCTTAAATTTGGTCTTTTCATTTTATCCCATATTTCTTGAAATTTCTGTTTGGGATATTTTAACATTTACTTTCCATGATCAACTTGATTTTCCTGATTATATATTTTGACATAATCATTTGAGACTATCTTTCAAGTAATCTAGTCCACTGGTGATGCTGTGAGTTTTTAATTTGGTTTATTGATTCCTTCATTTAGAGAATTTCCAATTGATTCTTCTCCCAGATTTCTATCTCCTTATTGATGTAATCTTTCACTCTTGGATTTTCTCTCTGATTTCACTCCTTACATCATCTTTTACCTTACAGAACTGTTTAACTATAAACTTTCTAAATTCCTTCTCTAACATTTCTTCCAATGTGATGTCATTAGATTCTGTTAATGAGGTATTTTTACTTGTTTGGGATGGTTTGTTCCCTTGCTTTTTCATGCTGGTTGTATATCTACCCATTTGTCAGTAAGAATCTGAGGTAACAGAGCTTCTACCCTATGCATTTATAGGGTTTCTGAAGATTTCTAGTACCTCACAGTTTAGGGAGAGACAGATAATAAAATAAGCAATATAATCAATATATAGCATTAAACTTAATTTATATTTTGTCATTTACAATGTTTGTTGGCTACAAATAGAAATGGTATGTAAGCAACTGCCAACAGTAGAGATATGTTTGCAAAAGTGTTTGCTATTTCAAAAAGGTGCACAAGGAGAATGCAGAGGAGATGTGGGATGCAATAATTGAGAGGGAAAATGAGAGAGAGTAGTAGTAAAGAATTAAAGGAAGGGTGAAAGGGAGTAAAATAGAATTTGACAACTGGCAAAGGGAAATATAGGAAGAATATCAAGCGAAATAGGAGGAAAACTGGATAAAACAAAAAGCAATATATAAAAAAACAAAGTATACTAATCAAAAACTCTTGTCCTCAAAAGACAGAGTCAAGAAAATAGCTTCCTTCAAGAAATGCTAGAAACGTGAAGAGTTAGACAAATATGTGTATGAAATGGCCATGGGCCATTCAGTACACAAATATTAAAAAAAAAAAAAAAAAAAAAAAAAAGGAAAAGATCCTTGATGGAAGATTAGGAATTGTTTCCATTGTGATGGTCAAAAATTGTCTATAACATTATATGTAGGTTGTCTGTTCCCAATTGTCTTTCTGTTATTTTCTTGAGGTATGCATTGTGCACAAGAGTAGTAGTCAGGGACTGTCAATTTCTTCTTTTGGTTAAGCTAGTAAGGTTGCTTGTTCTGTTTCCCTTCTCAGCAATGTGATGTGGGGCTGAGGAGGATTTTGTATACTCCACTTACAGTGAGAGGTCGCTGTAGAGTTCTGTGAAAGGGGTTTCCAGAGGCGAAGTTCCTAGAGGCAAGTTTGGGTCTAGCTAGACTCCTGGTGCTTTGTTGAATGATGTTTGGTCTGAAGCTTTTAAATCAGCATACCTCTGGAGTTTCCATCCATGCTAGGAGTCTATAGTGCTGGAATCTTCCCTGGGTTCTGCTCCAGTGGTGGAGGACCAGTCTTTTGCCCTGCTCCTACTCCCATGGCTCCTGTACCTTAGCTTCCTGGGCTATGCAGCACTCCACCATGCTCCCCCACCCCCCACAACCAGATCAAGTTCCCAGTCATCCCCAGTTGGTCCTGTTAACAGAGAGACTCAAAGAGAAAGAGATACCCAGAATCTCTCCAGTCTAAATGTGTCAAATTTCCCTGGGTATAGCTCTCTTTACACCTGAACTTCATCTAGTTTTCTAATCACACTCTGGCTCACATGGTGGTACTCTGCCAGGTCAGGTTTTTTAACCCAACTGGTTAAGGTGCCTTGGTTTGGACCCACACTCCCCAGTCTTAGTGCAGCTAAAAATGATAGTGGCTGCCCCACAGACCACTGGGAGATGTCTCTCATCGTTCTCACATGAAAATAAATTGTAGCTCACCCACTGGATCAGATAGACACTATCCTTGATCACTTATTTCTGCCTTTCAAGATATGCCATGGTGCCACCTCATCAAGAACAAGCTGTTCACTGTCCTAGACTTGCACCATGGAGCAGCATAGAAGGTAAATTCCTGTACTCCACCATCATGACAACTCCTTTACTACCTGTTTTTTAAACCAAATCAGAACCATACACTGAACCCTAAACCTATCAATATATGAAACTATACATATTTGTAGTTTTTCACACATATATTTTCATGTATACATTCATTTATATACTCATATACATTGAAATATATATTTATACCATAACCCTAACCCTAACCCTAACCCTTAAATTAGTCAAAAAAAAAAAAACCCTACTATCCTTAAATCTACTTATATATAGGACCATATGTATTTATATGAATAGTGATATATATTTTGAAATGTATATTTGCATGTGTATATATATTCACATGTATATTTATGTATACTCATACTTTATATATTTATACCTAATCTTTGAATCAAACTTCAAATAGACACTGAACTCAAGACATATCCACATATGAAACCATATATATTTATGGAGTTTTTTATATATTTTTTACATATATATTCATTTATATACTCATATATATTGATGTATATATATATATGTCTATACCCTAAACCAAAACCTACTCCTATCCTAAACTTAGTCCTAACTCTAACACCACAACTAACCATAAATGTATTTATATAGAAAAACATATATATTTATAAGAATATTCATAAATATGTTGACATATATATGTTCATGTAAATATTTTATATATAGTTATCTATTTTATATTATTCACACCCTATCTTTACATCAAACCTTAACTAAACACCTAACATTAAATTATTCATATATGAAACTGTGTTTTTCCATATATATTTTCACATATATATTCAAATATATATGCATATATATTGACATATATTTTATAACATCACCCTAACCCTAATCCTGCCTGTAAACATTGACTTACATAAACAGCACCACAAACAATAATATTTATATATAAAGCCTAATGTATTTGTATGAATATTCATATATATTTTGACAAGTATATTTCTATTCCAACCATATCTTTAAACCAAACTGTAATCATACACCTAACACTGTTATCCATATATAAAACCATATATATTTATTTAGATTTCCACATATGTATTCATCTATATACTATATACATTGATATATATGTTCATACTCAAATATTAACCCTAATCCCACACCTAAAGTTAGTCCTAACCCCCAAAATACCCTCAACCATAAAATATTATAAATAAAACTATATATATTTATATATTTATACATATTTTGACATGTATATTTCTATGTACACAAATGTATTAATATATATTCATACATATTTATTTATTCATACCCTATCTTTAAACAAATAAAACCATACATGTAACACTAAACATCCATATACATATGAAATCATGTGTATTTATATAGGTTTTCATATATATTTATATATATTCACTTATATACACATATACATTGATATATGTTCATACCCTAACCCTAACCCCAAAGCTACCCCTAAACTATTTCCTATCCCTAACATTACCACCAACCATAAATGTATATATATAAAACAAACCATATATATTTATATACATTTTTACATACATGTTTATATTAACATATATTCACATATATTCATAAATATTTATAAAATTCATATTTATGAACCAAATCATACCATACACCTAACCCTAAAATTATCCATGTATGAAGCCATATATATACATATAAATAAATTTTCATATACTTTTTGAATATATATTAACATATAGATAAATATGTTGTTAGCCTAACACTACTCATAAAATTAGTATTTACCACAAAACTACCACTAATAAGTATTTATATATAAAATCTTTTAAATTTATATGAATATTTGTAAATATTTCAACATATATTTATATATTCACATATATATTAAAATATATTCATATATAGTCCTACCATCTATAAACCGTAACTTAACCATACACTTAACACTAAATCTATCCAGTATGAAACCATCTATATTTATAGTTTTCCTATATACTTTCACATGCATATTAATATACACATATATATTGATATATATGTTTATATCTTAGCACTAACCCTAAAGCAATGCCACCACCATAAATGTATATATCTATAGCAAAGCATATATATGTAAATATTCACATATATTTTGATATATATTTATATATTCACAAATACTTTCATACATATTAATACATATTCATTTATATTTGTACCATATCTTTAAACTAAATTGTAACTATATACCTAACACTAAACCTATCCATATATGTAAACTTACATATTTACATAGGATTTCATATATATTTTCACATACATATTCATTTATATACTCATACGTAGATATATATGTTCACACACTAACCCTAACCTTAACACAACCTCTATACTTATTTCTAAACCTAGCAATACCATGGAAAATTAATTTTTTCTACATAAAACCATATATATAATTATTCATATATATTTTGTGTATATTTTAAATTCACATATATATTCAGACATATATTCAGGTATATTCATTTATATATTTATACCCTATCTATAAACACAACTGTAATCATACATTAAACACTAAACCTATTCATATATGAAACCATATATATTTATAGTGTTTCATATACACTTTCACGGGTATATTAATTTATATACTCATATATTAATATACATATTAATACATAAACAACATGCTAGGAGTCTGTACTGCATAACCCTAAGCCAAACCCTACCCCTAAACTTAATCCTAACCCTTACTCTACAACTAACCAAAAATGTATATAAAGTAAATCATACATATTTTGACATACATTTATATTTATACACGTATACTCATTTATATACTTATACCATAACTATACACCAAACTGTAATCACATGCTTAATACTAAACCTATTCACATATTAAGTTATGTATATTTAGATGGGTTTACATACATATTTATTTATATACTCATATATATTGATATATATGTTCATACCCTAACCCTACCCTTAATCCTAAGCCTCAACTTAGTCCTAAATCTAGTCCTAAATACCACCAAATATAAAACTTTTTGTATGTAAAACTATATACATTTTATATCAATATTCATATATATCTTGACATGTGTATTTTCTTATTGATCCATATATTTATATACATTTCTATATTTATTTTTATATTTAACCATCTATTTATTTATTTGGTGTGGGGATTGAACTCAGAGGCACTCGACCACTGAGCCACATCCCCAGCCCTATTTTGTATTTTATTTAGAGACAGGTCTCACTGAGTTACTTAGCACCTCACTTTTTCTGTGCTGGCTTTGAACTCAGGATCTCCTTCCTCAGCCTCCTGAGCGGCTGGGATTACAGGTGTGCACCACTGCATCCAGCTTGACCCTATATTTAAACCGAAGTATTACAATACAATTAACACTAAAACTATTCATATATCAAACCATTTATATTTATTTAGGTCTTCATATATATTTTCACATATATATCCTTCATGTACTTGTGTTTTGATATATATGTTCATAATGTATATCTAACCCTAGCCCTACCCCTAAACTTAGTCCTAACCCTAACAATACACTCAACCATAAAACATTTTATGTATAAGACCATATGTATTTATATGAATATTCATATATCGTTTGATATGTATATTTTTATATTCATATATATTAATTTATATATTTTAACTCCATTTTTAAATCAAAATGTAACCATTCACCTAACCCTAAAACTTTCCATATATAAAACCATATGTATGTATAAAGATTTTAAAATATTTTTTACATATATATTCATATATATATGCATATCTATAGATATAGTGGTTCTTACCCTAACTCTAACCCTGATGCTACTCATAAACATAGTTGTTATCCTAACCTTCCCCAAACAATGAAGAATTTATATACAAAACCTTTTATATTTATATGAATAGTCATACATATTTTTATATTAACATATGTATTCATAAATATACTCATATATACTCATTTATATTTCATACCCTATCTATAAACCAATACATAAAAATAATCCTAACACTAAACCTATCTGTATATGAAACCATATATATTTATATAGGTTTTCACTTATATATTCACATATGTATTCATATATATACTTATATATAATGATATATAATTCATACCCTAACCCTAACTCTTATGCTTCCCCTAAAGTTTGTCCTAATGCTAATCTAACAAAAATAAATGTATATGTACACATATAGCAAACCACATATATGTATGCAAATATTCATGTTTTGAGATATTTATATATTCACATATATGCATATATATTTGTATATATTAATTTATATATTTATACTATATCTCTTTTTATTTGTTTTAATTAGCGATACATGATAGTAGAATGCACTTTGACACATCATACATAAAGGGAGTATAATTTCTCACTCTTCTGGTTGTACATGATGTAGAATCACACTGGTCTCGTAGTCATATATACACACAGGGAATAATGTCTGATTCATTCTACTATACTTCTTAGCCCCATAAACCCTCCATTCACTTCCCTTTGCTAAATCCAAAGTAGCTCTATTATTCCCTGCCCCCCCTTATTGTAAACTAGCATTTGCATATCAAAGAAGACTTTAGGCCTTTGCTTTTGGGGGATTGGTTTGTTTTACTTAGCTTTATATTCTCCAGTTCCATCTATTTACTGGAAAATACCATCATTTCTTTCTTCTTTAAGGCTGAGTAATATTCCATTGCATATAAACACCGCATTTTCTTTATCCATTCATATTTTGAAGAACACCTAGGTTGGTTCCATAGTTTTGCTACTGTGAGTTGAGCTGCATATATATTGATGTGGCTGTGTCACTGCAGTTTGCTGATTTTAAGTCCTTTGGGTATACACCTAGGAGTGGGATAACGGGGTCAAATGGTTCCATTCCGAGTTTTCTGAAGAATCTCCATACTGCTTTCCATAGTGGTTGCACCAATTTTCAGTCCCACCAGCAATATATGAGTGTATCTTTTCCCTCACATCCTTGCAAACATTTATTGTTACTTGCATTCTTGATGATTGCCATTCTGACTGGAGCAAGATGAAATCTTAGAGTAGTTTTGATTTGCATTTCTTTAATTGCTAGGGATGTTGAACATTTTTTCATACATTTGTTGATTGTATTTCCTCTTCTATGAATTGTCTGTGCAGTTCTTTAGCCCATTTATTGATTGGGCTATTTTGTTGTTGTTGTTGTTTTGGCTTTGTGTGTGTGTGTGTGTGTGTGTGTGTGTGTGTGTGTGTGAGATAAGTTTTTTGAGCTTTTTGTATTTCCTGGAGATTAATACTCTGTCAAAGGTACATGTGGTACCTTTGGGATTTTCTCCCATTCTGTAGACTCTCTCTTCACGTTATTGTTTTCTTTGCAGAAAGAAGCTTTTTAGTTTGAATCCATCCCATTTATTAATTCTTGATTTTACTTCTTGCACTTGGGAGTCTGTTAAGGAAGTCAGATCCTAAACCAACATGGTGAAGATTTGGGCCTACCTTTTCTTCCATTAGATGCAGGGTCTCTGTTCTAGTGCTGAAGTCTTTGATCCACCTTGAATTGAGTTTTGTGCATGGCGAGAGGATTAATTTCATGTTGTTATATATGAATTTCCAATTTTTCCAGTACCATTTGTTGAATAGGCTATCTTTTCTCTGGTGAATGTTTTTGGTGCCTTTGTCTAGTATGAGACAAAAGGTGCCAAAACATACAATGCAGAAAAGAACATGGAATTCCATATGCCACAAAATGAAATTAAACCCCTATCTCTCAACCTGTACAAAACTCAACACAAAACAGGTCAAGGTCTTAGGAATTAGACCAGAGACCCTGCACCTAATAGAAGAAAAAGTATGTCCAAATGGTCCAGACTTCCTTAACAAGAATTCCAAAGCACAAGAAATAAAAGCAGGAATTTCAGAGTGGGAGAAAATCTTTGCCACATGCACTTCAGATAGAGTACTAATCTCCAGAATTTATAAAGAACTCAAATAACTTTACACCAAGAATACAAATAGCCCAATCAATAAATGGGCTAAGGAAATGAGCAAATACTTCACAGAAGATCTACAAGCAATCAACAGAAATAAGAAAAAAATGTTCAACATCTCTAGTAATTAGAGAAATGCAAATCAAAACTACCCTAAGATTTTATCTCACCCCAATTAGAACAGCTATTATCAAGAATACAATCAATAATAGGTGATGGTGAGGATGTGGGGGAAAAGGCACACTCATACATTGCTGGTGGGGCTGCAAATTGGTGCAGCCACTCTGGAAAGCAGAATGGAAATTCCTTAGAAAACTTAGAATGGAACCACCATTTGACCCAGCTACTCACTCCCTGGCCTATACCCAAAGAACTTAAAATCTTTTCATCTTCTTTAAACCAAACTGTAACCATACTCCCAACACTAAAACTATCCATACATGAAAACATATATATATATATATGGATTTTCATATATATTTTACATGTCTCCATATATATTCATACAGATGGTTATATGTTCTTTATCACTAACAAAAAAAGAATCTTATATAAAACCTATTATATTTGTATTAATATTTACATATGTTTGCATGTATTTTTATATTCATATGTTTATATATTTATTTATTTATGCATTTATTACCCATATAGGAATCACTACATATACAGCTAATTCTAAATGTATCTCTATATAAAAACCTATATATATTTATATATATATATATATATATATATAGCTTAAGTGTTAGGTACAGGTATGGTTGGTTTATAACATATATATATGTTTTCATATACATTTTCACATGTATTTATTTATACACTCATATATTTTGATATATATGTTCATACACTGACAATAACCCTCATCCAATACCTGAATTTAGTCCTAATTGTAAAAATACCCTCAATTGTAAAACTTTTATATATAAACCATATTTATTTATATGAATATTCATATATATTTTCACTATATATTCATATACATATTCATATGTATTCAGTCACACATCCATACCCTATCTTTAAAATAGACTGCAACTATACACCTAACATTAAACATATTCATTTATCAAAGCACATATATGTATTTTGGTTTTCATATTTATCTTCACATACATTCATTTATAATCTCATATTTATTGATATATATATGTCTATGCCCTAAAACTAAAACTAACACTACCGATAAATTTTGTCCTAACCCTAAAACTACCACTAACCATAAATGTATATATATACAGCAAACTATAAATATTTATATAAATATTCATATATAGTTTCATAATATATTCTCATATATATTTAAATATTTATTTATATATTCCCACCATATCTTTAAACCAAATTGAAATAACCCTGAAACTATCCTTTCATGAAGCCATATATATAGTATTCATATATTATGACATACATATTCATACATATACTAATATATACAGATGTTCATATATTATCACATGTATATTCATACTTATGCTAATTTATATTGATATATATGTTCATACCCTTGCCCTAGCCCTAAGCTGCCCCAAAACTTTTTTCTTATATTAACAATTCAACTAACAATAACAGTATTTATATCTAAAGACTAATATATTTATATATATTTTGAAACATATATTTCATATTTACATATATTCATACATGTATTCACATACATTTTATAAAACTATGTATATGAATATTCATATATATTTTGATAGGTACATTTATATTTCCATATATATTTTAGTACACATTTGTATATATTGATATATATTCATTTACATCTTCCAACACTATCTTAAAAAATAATCATACACATAACATTAAAATATCCATACATAAATCCATATATATTTATTTAGGTTTTCACACACATTTTCATATATGTACATAAACATTTATATACATATATGTATTGGTATATATGTTCATACCATAACCTTAACCATAGCCCTACCCCTAACTTAGTCCTAACTCTCAGGGAAACCTCAACTCTAAAACATTTTATATATAAACCATATACTTATATATAAATATTCATATATATTTTGACATAAGTATTTACATGTTTACATATAAATTCATATATATTTCTTTATATGTTCATACCCTATCATTAAATCAAAATACAACCCACCCAACACTAATCCTTTTTCTATATTAAGCCATATGTACATTTGTTTTCATATATATTTTTACATATATATTAATTTTTATACTCAGATATATATGTTATACTCAGATACATATTTTCATACTATAACTGTAACCCTAGCCCTACACCTAAGCTTAGTCCTAAATCTAATAATACCCCCAACAGGAAAAACTTTTGTATATTAAACCATATGTATTTATATGAATATTTGTATATATTTTAGCATGTATATATATATATTCACACATATATTTACAATATATATGTATTCATATATGCTCACTTACATATTCATACCCTATCATTATCCAAACTGTAGCCATGCACCTAACACTAGCACTATTCATATGTCAAATCATATAAATTTATTTAGGTTTTCATGTTTTATTTTCACATATCTATTCATTTAAATACCTATATTTAGATATATATATCCATGCCCTAACCCTAACCCTACCAATATCCCTATACTTAGTCATAAGTATAAATTAAATACCCCCAACCTTAAATCTTCATACTTATAAAACCATATTTATTTATATATATTTCATCATGTATATTTACATATTCACATATGTATTCATATATATATTAATATATATTTATTTATGTATCTGACCCTTTCTTTAAATAAAACAATAAACATGCAACTAACAAAAAACCAATCCATATATCAAACAATAAATATTCATTTAGGTTTTCTTATATATTTTCACATATATATTGATATACATTTTCATATGCATATATTGATATATATGTTCATACACTAACCCTAAACTTAACCCCACTGCTAACTTAGACCTAACTGTAACAGTACCCTTAACTCTAAAACATTTTATATATAAAGCATATATTTATATAAATATTCATATATTTTCATGTATATATTTATGTATTTACATATATTTTCATATATATCCACATACCCTTATATATATTTATTTATATATTTATACTCTATCATTAAAACAAAGTGTAACCCTATGCCTAACACTAAATCTATTCATATATTATGCCACATATATTTATTGAGTTTTCACATTATTTTCACCTATATATTCATTATATAATAAAAAATTGACATATGTGTTCATACCCAAACATAACTCTAACCTTACTACTATAGTTAGTCCTAACCATAACAATACCCCCAAAGTTAAAACTTTCTAAATATAAAATCATATATTTATGATATTCATACACAGTTTGATATGTATATTTATATTTTCACATAAATTCATATATTTTCATTCCTATATTCAACTCTACTTTTTAAACCAAATTGTAATCATACATCTAACACTAAACCTATCAATATATAACAAAACACATATTTATTTAGCTTTTCATACATATTTCATATATATATTGTTTATATACTCATATATATTGATATATATGTTCATACCCTAGTGCTAACCCTAGCATTACCCCTAAACCTATTCCTAATCGTAACAGAACCCTCAACTTGTATATGTAAAACCACATATATTTATATGAATAGTTTTATATGACATGTATATTTATTTTACATATATATTCATATACGTTCACTTATATATTCTGAATAAAAAATTTAATATAAAAAGTATATATTAATATGAATATTCATATATATTTTGAAATGTTTATTTATATTTCCACATATGTATTCATATATATTCAAATGTATTCATATATATTCATATACATATTCTAACCCCATCTTTAAACCAAATTGAAACCATCCACCTAACACTGAACCCATGTATCAAACCATATATATTTAGCTTTCATATGTCATCACATATATATTCAGTTATATTTTCATATATATGGATATATATGTTCATACCCTAACCCTAACACTACACCTAAAATTAGTCCTAACTCCAATGTTTCCTTCAACAATCAAATGTTTGATATATAAAACCATATATATTTTATGAACATTCATATATACTTTGACATGTATATTTATATATACACATATATTCATATATAAATACACATGTATTCATTTATATATTCTTACAATATCATTAAATGAAAACATAACCATACAAATAAGACTAAACATATTTATATCTCAAACCATATATATTTATTATAGTTTTTATATTTTTTCACATAAATATTCATCTTTATATTCATTTATAGATATATATGCTCATATCCTAAACCTAAACCTGGCCCTACTCCTTATCTCAGTCCTAACTCTAACAGTACTCTCAAACAGAAAACATTTTATACGTAAAATCATATATTATATGAATACTCATATATTTTGACATATTTACTTGTATTTTCACATATATATTCACATATATTCATTCATACATTCATAACATATTTTTAATCCATATAAATGCACCTAAAACTAATCCTATCCATATATAAAACCACATGTGTTTATTTAGTTTTTATATATATTTTCACATATGTAGTCTATTATGTACTCATATATATTGATATATATATATATGTTCATACATTAGTACTAACCCTATCCTTATACCTAAAATTACTCCTAACCTTAGGATTACCCTCAAACCATAAGATATTTTATACATAAAACCATATGTATTTATATGAACATTCATATATATTTTGACATATATTTACATGCCATACTCTATCATTGAACCATAATGATATACCTCATACTAAACCTATCCATTTTTCAAATCATATGAATTTATTTATATCTTCATATATTTTATCACATATATTCATATATATATATATATATATATATATATATATATATATAAAAGCTCATACCCCATCCCTAACCCTAACCCAGTTCTTATACTTAGGCCTAACCCTAACAATACTGGCAAGTGTAAATCTCTCTCCATAATAAACCATATATATTTATATGAATATTCATATATAATTTGACTTATATACTTATTTATGTATTTTACATGTATATTTATATTTCCAAATACATATACATGAATATATTCATATATGTTTATTTATATATTCTAACCCTATATTTAAACCAAACTATAATCATACTCATAATACAACCTATCCATATATTGTACCATGTATATTCACTTAGGATTTCATATTTATTCCCACATACATATTTATTTATATACTTATATATAGGTACATATATGTTAGAATCCTAACCCTAACACTATCCCTACCCCTAAATTTAGTCCTAACCCTAACAATACCCTCAAATATGACACTTTTTATATATAAAACCATATATATTTACATGAATATTCATATATTTTAACATGTATATATATTCACTTTTAATCATATATATTCATTTGTATGTTTGTACCCTATCATTAAACCAAACTGCAAGCCAAACTGTTTCTTATCCATTTATCAAATCAGATATATTTACAAAAATATGTGGTCACATATATTCCTTTATGTAGTACTATATATTGATATATAAGTTCATTCTCCTAGCATTAACCCATCCCCACCCAATACTTATCCAACCCTATAAATATCCCCACTATAAAATGTTTTTATATATAATTATACATATTTATATAAATGTTTAAGTATATTTTGACAGAAAATTTTTAATATTCACATGAGTATATATCTCTTTGTATATTCATACCTGATCATTAAACCAAATCATAACTATACACATAACACTAAACCTATTTATGTAACAAATCCTATTTTTTTATATTTTTATGTTTTCACATATACATTTATTTATATACCCATATAAATCAGTATGTATGTTCATACCCTAATGCCAGCCCTATCCATATACTTAGTCTTAACCCTAACAATAACAAAACCACAAAATTGTTTATAGAAAATTATATATATTTATATGAATATTTATATATTCATTTATATTTTCTGAACCTATGTTTAAAATGAACCATAACCATTCAAGTAACAATAACCTATACATATGTCAAACCATATATACTTGTTTAATTTTACATATATTTTTCACATATGTATTCATTTATATACTCATTTATACTGATAAATACATTATTATCACACCCTAAACATAGTCTTATCCTAAAATTAGTACTCAACCTAAATGTACCCTCCAACATAAAACATTTTATATAGAGAGCCATATATTTTTATGTGAATATTCATATATATTTTCACATGGTATTTATATTTTCACCATATATTCATATATATTCATTTATGTTTATTTTGACTCTATTGTTAAACAAAACTTTAACATTACACCTAACACTCAACTTATGCATATATCAAACCAAGCATATTATGTAGATTTTAATACATATTTCATATATATTCATTTATATACTCACATATATTGATACATATGTTCATACCATAACCCTAACTCTTGACCAATTCGAGTCCTAACTCAGAGTACCTTCAAATATAAATCATTTTATATACAAACCATATATATTCATATGAATATTCATATTTTGACATGTATACTTATATATTTTAACATATATTCATATATTTTCAAATCCTATTTTAAAAACAAACCATAACAATACACCTAATACTAAACATATTCATATATCAAACCATATATTTATTTAGATTTTTATAATTTTTTATTTCTAAATGCATGAATATACTTATAATAGATATGAATGTTCATACTGTAAATATAACCCTAGTCCTGCCTGTACTTAATCCTAACATTAACAATACCCTTAACACAAAACATGTAAAATATAAAATCATATATATTTATATGAATATGCCTATATGTTTGGACATATATATTTATATTTTCACATATATTCATATGTGTACTTATTTATATTCATGTATATTCTTTTATATATTCTGACATTATCTGCAGTTAATACTAAACCTCCCCACACATCAAAGAATATATCATATATATTCACGTGTATATTTACATACATTGATATATATTTATACCATAATTCTAAACCTAGCCTTTCCCTAACCTTATTTTTAACACAAGAGTATGCTCAACTATATATATTTTATATATAAAACCACACATGGGGGAAGGCAGAAATGGAGAAAGAATGGATTGTGTAGAGGAAAATGAGGGGCGGGGGAAGGAAAGATAATGGAATGAGGCGAACATCATTACTCTCTTTAAATGTATGATTACACAAATGGTGTGACTCCACTTTGTGTACAACCAGAGAAATGAAAGCTGTACCCCATTTGTGTACAATAAATCAAAATTTTAAAAAATATATTTTATGTGAATATATAAGCATGTATATTTTCACATGTATATTCATATATATATATTTATATATATTGACCCTTTCTTTAAAACAAACTGTAACACCTAACAATAAACCTATCTATATATCAAATAAAATATATTTATTTAGGTTTTCACATATATATACATATATGTTCATTTATTCATTCATATATATATGTTCATACCCTAACCAAAATCCTAGCCCTACCTCCAAATTTAGTACTAACCCTAACAGTATCCTCGACCACAAAACAGTTTAAATATAAGTCATATATTTATATGAATATTCATATATATTTGAACATGAATATTTATATTTTCACACATATATTTATTCATATGTTCATTTATAGTCATATATATTATTTTGTATATCTGACCTTACCATTTAACTGTAACACAATCATGCACCCAACACTTAAACCTGCCTATATATCAAATCATATATATTTATTTAGGCTTTCCTATATATTTTCATTTATATTCTCATATATATTGATATATATGCTTATACCCTAACCTTAGCCTACCCTTACTCCAAAATTAGTCCTAATCATAAAATATTTTATATGTGAAAATATATATTTATAAAAATATTTATATTTTTACATGTATACTTATTTTTCTAAATGTATATTCATATATATTCATATATTTGTTTAAAACCCAACTATAATGATACATCTAACACTAAAACTATCCATATATCAAACCATATATATTTATTTAGGTTTTCAGATATATTTTCACATATATATTCATTTGTACACTCATAGATGCTGATATATATATATATATATATATATTCATACTTTGAACCATAGCCCTAGCTAAACCCCTAACTTAGTCCTAGAACTAAGAGAAAACTCAACCATTAAACATTATATATATAAAACCTCATATATCTATATAAATATTTATATAAATTTTGAAATATATATTCATACATTCACATATACATTAATTTATTACTCACACCCTTCTTTGAAAGCAAACTGTAACCATATCCTAACACAAAACCTATCCATATATCAAACCATATATAAGTTTTTATATATAATATCACATATATATTCATTTATATACTTATATATATTGATGTATATTATCAAATCCTAACCCTAATTGTAGGCTTACCCCTAAACTTAGTTTTAACCCTAACTATACCCTTAACCATAAAATATTTAATATATAAATATATTTAATATATAAAATATTTATATAAATATTCATATATATTTTGAAATATATAGTTCTATAGTCACATATAATATTCTATAACCATATATTAACATATACATTTATTCATTCATATCTTATCTCTAAAAGAAACCATAACAATAAACTCAATGCTACACCTATTCATATATCAAATCAAAATATTTGTTTTCATATGTATTATCACATATATTCATCTATATACTCATCTATTAATATATATCATACCCTCATCTCTAAAATCATATATATTATATATTGATATATAAATATTTATATTATTTTGACATATCTCTATTTTCCCATATATATTTATATATTTATTTATATTCATATATATCCATATATATATTTGGACCCTATCTTACATATTAAACCAAACTGAAACCATACACCTAACACTAAACCTACTCATATATCAATTTACATATATATTTATTTATTTAGGTTTTCATATATATTTTCACATATAAATGCATATATATACTCATATATATTGATACATATGTTCATAGTTTAGCCTACCCCTCAAGTTTGTCCTAAACTGAAATTACCCCAACAATAAGTCTTTTCATGTGTAAAACCATATATATTTATATAAATATTCATATTTATTTTGTATATTTGTTTTCATATATATGTATATATATTCATATCTATTCATTTACATATTTTGACCCTATTTTTAAACAAACCATGTACATACACCTAACACTATACCTAACTATATATCAAACTATAAATATTTACATAGGTTTTCACATATATTATCATATATATTCACTTATATACTCATATATATTGGTATATGTGTTCACACCCTAACACTAACCCTAGACTTACCCCTACAGTTATTCCTAATCCTAACAATACTCTCAACCAAAATATTGTATACATAAAACCATATATACTTATATGAATATTTACATATAGGCAAGTATGTTTATATAGCCACATGTAAATTCATGTATATATTCATATATATTCATTAATATGTTTATACCCATCATTATACCAATCCAAAAATTCATCAAAAACTAAACCTATAAATATATAAAGCCATATATTTATATAAATTTTCCTAAATATTTTCATTTTTTCATGTATTTATTCATATCTAACTCTAACCCTAAGCCTAACCCTAAATTTAGTCCTAACCCTAACTTTATCCCTAAATCTCACCCTAATTATATATAAAATTATGTATTTATATGAATATTTGTATGCATTTTGACCTCTATGTCTATATATTCACAGATAACATCATATAAGTATTTATATATATTCACTTACACATTCATTCCCTGTATTTATAACAAACTGAAATCGTACACCTGATATCTAACCTATCCATATATGAAACCATAATACTTATATAGGTTTTTCATATTTTTTACATATGTATTCATATCTATTGATTTAATATGCTCATACCTTACCCCTACCCCTATATTAGTCCTAACCCTAAAACTGCCTCTAAACTTATGTATAAAGCCATATATATTTATATGAATATTCATATATATTTAACATGTATATTCATATATTCATATTTAAATTCATTTATAATCATACCCTATCTGAAAACCAAACTATAACCCAAACCTAAATCTATTCATATAAGAAACCATATATATTTATTTATACTTTAATATATATTTTCAAACATATTTATATATATTCATATATATGTTCATATATTCACTCTAATTCTTATACTACCTCTAAATTGAGTCCTAATCTTAACATTTCCTAATCATATGTAAAACCTCTTAGTCCTAACCCTACACTAACCCTAATCATAAAAGTATTTATACATAAAACCATATACACTTTTGTGAATATTCACATATATTGTGACATACATATTTTATATTCATATATATTCATGTATATTCATTTATACATTTGTACCCTATCTTTAAACCATATTGTAACCATACATCGAACTATAAACATATCCATATGTAAAACCAAAATAAATATATAAAACCAAATATATTTATGTAAGTTTTCATATATATTTTCACATATTTATTCACATATGTATTTTATATGTTCATACCCTAACCCTAACCCAATACCTATCTCTAAATTTAGTCCTAACCTTTACAGTACCCAAACCTAAACCTAATTTATATAGAACCATATATATTTATATGAATATTCATATATATTTTAAAAAGTACATTTAAAAATCACATATAAATTCATATATTCATTCATTTTTATTTATGTATATGTTCATACCCTAACTTTAAACCAAAGCATAACCATACCCCTAGCCATAAACCTATCCACATATGAAACCATATATATTTATGAAGGTTTTCATATATATTTTCACATTTTTTTCATATATGTATATACATACCCTAACCCTAACTCTAATGCTTCCCCTATACTTAGTTGTAACAGTAACACTAACCAGTCATAAAACTATTTATAAATAAACCATATGTATTTATATGATTACTGATGTATATTTAACTTACATATTTATATATTCACATATGCATTTTATAAGTACTTATATAGATTCATTTATATATTCATACCCTATCTTTAAACCAATCTGTCACCACACACCTACCTGAAACATATCCCTATATGAAACCACATATATTTTATAGGTGTTCATCTATATTTTCACATAAGTTCTAAACTACAAATCTATATCATGAAACAACACTCTAGTATTCTAATTTCAAGGGCTATTTTGATTTTCATATACTTCATGTGCCTTCATATACCCTGGAATAAATCATTAAGAAGTTTTCATGTAATAAGTTTTAATAGAATAGCAAATGTATATGATAAAGTGAAACTGAACAAAGAAGAGAGACAGAGATAAGATCCAAAATATTTAAAGAACTCAAAAAACACAAAAAAGCAAATAGCCCAATCACTGAATGGAAAAAATATCTAAACCTAAACAGACACTTCTCAAATGATGAAAATGATAAAAATTATAAAAATGGTCAATAAATAATTGAAAAATGACTTCTCTAGGCATTAGGGACATGGAATTCAAAACTACACTCAGATTTCAGCTTCAGTCTGAATGGCAATTATCAAGAATACAAATAATAAATGTTGATGAGGATGTGGGAAGAAAGTACACTCATACATTGTTGGTGGGACTGCAAATTAGTGCAACCACTCTGGAAAGCAGTATGGAAATTCCTCAAAAAATAGGAATAGAACCACTTAATGATCTAGCTATCCCACTCCTAGGTCTATAATCCAAAGGACTTAAAATCATCACACTACAGTGAATCAGCCACATCAATGTTTATAGCAGCACAATTCACAATAGCCAAGATATGGAGCCAATCTAGGTGCCCTTCAATAGATGAATAGATAAAGAAAATGTGGTATATATACACAATGGAATATTACTCAGCCATAAAGCAGAATAAAATTTTGGCATTTGCAGGTGAAATGGAGGGAACTGGAGATTATCATGCTAAGTGAAATAAGCCAGTTCCCCAAAAGCCAAAGGTTGAATGTTTTTTCTGATATGTGGAAACCAATCCGAAATAAGGTGGAGGTGGGGAAAGAAGGAAAAACAGGGAGTGAGAATCTCATCAAAACAGGAAAAATCAGTAAACAAAGGGAAGTGAGGGGGAGGAAAGGAGGAAAAGGAAAAGGGAAGAACAATGGACTGAATCTGACCAAACTTCTTATGTACATACATGAAAGTAGCACAGTAAATTGAGGGGGTTATGAAAAATGGTGGCATGAGACCCTATGTACAAGTATGATTAAACGAATGGTATGAATCTACATTGTGCACAACCATAGAAATGAAAAGATGTACTTCATTTGTGTGCAGTGAATCAAAATGCACCTGTAAAAATAAAAAAAATTAAATAAAAATTTTTAAAAAGAATATAAAAAGACGGTAATTAATGACAACATATAACTCTAAATCAGTTGCAAAAAGATCAGAAGAGTAAAGGGAAGGGGGCAGGGGGAGGGAGGAGGTGTAAGAGCTGGGGGCTGAATTAAAGCAAATTATATTCCATGCTTTTTTGATTATGTCCAAATGTATCCTTCTGTTTTATATAGCTAAAAAGAATCAATAAAAAAAGAATGAGAAAATTAGATTTCAATCATTTATATGGTCTTCACCTTAAAATATATTCAACTCTTCCAGAGGATTAGGCACTCTAAGAGAAGGCAGGCATTATAAAAATATGTTCAGTGGTTAGCTTTTAGTGAAGTGTCCAAGTGTTGTTTTATTCAATATACAGTTTTTCTTTTTTAATAGTTAAATGATATATGTTTTCAGGAAATTTAATTAATTTCCATTTAAACAGTTCCTACTGGTGCTAATCTGTGCCACGTAAATTTAAAAAGAACTTAAGATAAGTGGGAATGTTGACTGGTGGCACCTACATTTTTCTTTTACTTACCTGGAGCTATTTTGAACATGCATTCCTCCTAGAACTGTAATATCTGATATTTAAAACCTACTTTTTCTTAACAATGAGGAACTTTTTAAAAACTGTTACATCTTTGGAAATATCTCTGTGGCACTGAGTACCCTAAACAGCCATACAAAGTTTTTAAAAATTTTTAGGGATATGAAATTTTAAAGGTTAAAATTATGGAAATTAATTATGGAAAAGAAAGTTTTAACCACCAAAAACAATGTCTTTCTGTTTAATTTAATCAGGAAAGAAATATTTGGTGTATACCAACAAAGGGAACTTTTGTTAAATATGGTGTTTTCCATCAAGCTCTTGGCACAATAGTAGATTCCAAAAGCATCAAGTGTTTAGTGAATGAATTATGTTGTTTTTATTTTCCCCATTACTGAACATATCCTTTTTATTATCTTGCACTCATATTCTAATGCTGAGACCATTTTGAAAGGTCCTTGTTTAAAACGTGTGGCTTGATTAATACCATAAGCCCATAAGCTCATTTACTAGATGAGCATTTTTTTTTTACTAATATTGGAAGCATGGCATTATAGTTATTAGGTCAATTGGGAATCAAAATTTTTGCTAATTTAAAATTCTTATGATTTTTTCCCTTTTATAAAGCTAGGAGAACATGGGTTAAAATTGAATTCCTGTCTATAGGGTCAAGAATATATGCATTTTAAAGCAGAAGTGACAGAATAATTGAGGAAAACTGTTATTTGCATACCTGTGTCTTATTCAGTAGGACAATACTGAGCTTAAAATTTAGTCGAAGAGTGTCTACTCATTGAGTCCTATTCCACTGAGCTCAATCTGCTAGTCATGAAAACTGGATGAGTGCTCTATTAAAATTGCATTTATGTTCAGTTTATGAGATGATGTTTTGAACTGAAAACATTCTCCAAGCTGATAATCAATTAAAATAGCAAGCCAGAGAAACCCAACCAAAGATCTGAGATATCTTAAAGTTGGTAGTTATGCATGGCTGATAAGTAAGAAGCTATCATCTACTTTGTGTGCTAAGTGATCACACATCTTGCTGTTGGGCTTTGAGTGGAGTACAGACTTCTCAGCTAAGGTCAAGAGTGAAATATGATTACTTAGAAATAGAAAAAAATGTCTTTAAAAAAATCTGGACTTTCTGGAATGAATGCTCTACTTATCTCATAAACTTAGATTAGAGTTGCGGGTGAACCCTTTTTGTCTTGAAATGTGAATTTCAATGGAACCTAAAGTTCTTCATTTTGTAGTTGAATGCAGAGATATTTATTTGGCTATGTACTGGCATCACACAGGTTAATAGTGATAATGAGTGCCATTTATTGGGTCAGAATATTTTATGTATTCTAGCTTGTTTAATCCTCTTAATAGTCTTGAGTTGAGTACTATTAATAACCTTATTTTACACATATAATTCTGGCCCAGGACCAGTAACCAACACAAAGCTACCCATAAAATGTGGAATTCAGGCAGTTTGCCTCAAAGCCTGCAATAATTACATATAACACAACCTTCGTGACTCAGTGTGACTACATAGAAAGACTGAAAGTAGATCAAAAAGTGGGAAGAAGGAGAGCCAGCAACAGTAGCATGCTTCTAGTTTTCTGGAGCGGAGGGAATGGTTGGGGAGGTATAGACTGTGTGAGGGAAGGCAGAGATGAGGTGAGGAGAATGGGTTAGTAAGACTATTTGTTATGAACTGAGCCTTATTTTAAATTTTCAAGGTGCAGAGTGGAGATATTCTTCATATCTTTTGAAAGGCCAAGCAATTTAAATCCAACAATCTTTAAATTTAATTTTTAAAACTTAGCAGTTGAGTTTGTCTTGAAAATAAACTACGCCTAAAGAAACATCTGTAATTCCATACCTGACATTTCCTTTTGTTCTATGCAACAATATAGAACTAAAGCAGGACAATTTTCTAGGGAACGACATTTATTTATTTAGCCAAACCTGCGCCTGAATTTACTTTAAGATTTTTTTTTTTCTTTTTTAAATTTGCCTGATACTTCACAGTGCTCTGATTTGATTTTCCACGAGGCATTTACAAAGTCTGGTAACTTTTTTGTAGCCTGATGCTAACAGACATGTAGCAGGAATGATCACAAAGGGGAGGCATGATAACTGATCAACACTGTTTTGCCTTTCTAACAAACATTTGTTTTTAACCACTGCATTTTTTTTTCTTATTATGCAGTCAATTTACAGGAAAATAAAGTGGTCTTCTCCAATAGAGGGGAGGAATGTTTTACCCCAAATAAGGAACTACAAGTAATGCTTACCATTCTTGGCAGGATGCCATTTTAACAGTACTGAAAGTCTGGACATAATTCACTATTAGTTCTTCTAGAATGCACTTTGTTAAACAGTGTTTTCTAAAGATTCATGTCTACTCAGAACATCAAAATTGATTTTATTTGAGAGTAGAGTTTTGGAGATTCGGTCACAATGGATTAAGATGAACCCTACTGAAGTGACTAAGATGTCCCCAAGAAGACGATGTGGTAGGTACAGACATAGGAGAATGCCATGGGAGACAGGCAGAGATTAAGTGATGTGCCTATGTGTTTTTGTCACTGTGACCAAAATACTTCATAAGAATAACTCAGAGGAGGAAAAGTTTATTTTGGCTCATGGTTTCAGTCCATAATCAGCTGGCTCCAGTGCTCTGAGACTGAAGTAAAGCAGAATATCATGGAAGAAAGTCATGGCAAAAGAAAGCTGCTCATCTTATGGCAGCCAGGAAGCAGAGATAGTGTGGGATAAAGGGGCCGGGAGAAGACACACCCAATTCCCAGTGACCTACTTCCTCCATCAAATGGATTAATCCACTGATGAGGTCAGAGCCCTGATGATCCAATCATTGTCTAAAAGCCTCACCTCTGAACCTTATTACATTAGGGACCATGCTTTCAACAAATGAGCTTTTGAGGGAACATTGCAGATTCAAATCATTAACAATTTACAAGCGAAAGGAGCACCAAGGATTACCAGCAGCTACCACAAGCCAGAAGGAGCCTTTTAGCTTCAGAAGTCTTCTACCCCCCAAAAGAGCATGGCCTGCCAACCCTTTGATTTTGGAGTTCTGACCTTCAGAGCTTCAGAATGAAAAGTTCTGAAGTCTTTAAGCTACTGGTTTGTGGTAATTGTTTACAGCATCCCTGGGAAATTAATACATCATTCATTGCAGCACCCATGGGTTAGGTAGGAAGGCCCGGGGTGACATCCCAGATACACAACAGTGAGACTCTGGGGAGCAGAACACAGGGCTCTGGCTGTCACATTTTCACTCACGCCAACTGCAGCCCATGCACCAGCTCCATGGAAATTCTAGGAATATTTACTCAAAGCCTGTCTTTGATTATGTCTTTTTGTAACATATGCCTGATACATCAGAATATTGAGCTAGGTAAATGATGAAGCCAGGTTAATGGGGGCAAATTCTTAACGTTGAAATTAATAAAGTGAATATTCACTAATAGATTGAAAAGATAATAATCCTTTGCAGCAAACACAACATTATTCTATAAACATTTTTTTTTTCCACTTAAACTTTGTGCAAAGCCATGGTTCATCTTGCTTTGGACCTAGGATCTTCTTAACTTCATGCCCATATGTCAATATTAATCACTGATAGGTAAACATGTTATCTATCTTCAAACATATATGAACTAGTATGAACTTTAGCTCCCTGAGAACAGTACAAATTTCAGGGATTTTTGACCATGAATTGAAGGCCAGTTCATGCCTCCTTAGAAATTCAATATATGGCAATAAGCCAGCAATATTATAAGTTTCAAAAGATAAGAGTTAACTTTGGCATGCATGAAGGAATAATTAATAGAGAAGTTCCCGCAAAGCCAAAGTGTGCTTGTGTTTCAATTAGTATTAGAAAAGTAATGCGACACTGAATAACTTTTTCTACCACTGATAGGAACATAGGCAATGGCAGATCAAAAGTCATCACCAAACCGTTGATCACTGAGTAAGTACCAGCTAGTGTATCCCCAAGTCCTCTCTCCTTTATATCCTGGTCCAGGCCATTCTGGTCCTCTGGGGCTGTTTTTGGCCCCAGGACTAACTGTGGTTCTAGAAGAGGGAGTGTCTGAAGGATGGAACCGTGCTTCATCTTATCTGTCCTGCCCTTTCCCTAGGCTAAGCTCAATGATATCAATGCTAAAGAGCTATCATGTTGGTGAGAAATGTACATACTTTTTTTTTCTCAGCAGAGGTAACAAATTGTTCTTGCTGGACTATGGAGAGGTGTTGACAGTACTAACCACAACTTAAACATGCTAAACTATCCCCTCTCCTGGAAATAAGGGACAAAATCATGTATTACCCATTTACTTCTTGTCTATTTTCCAACTGCTTGGAAGGAAGGGACAGAGTAGATGCATATTCAATCTTTATTACTCATACCTAAAACATTATCTGGTACAGAGTACAAAGTCAATGAACTGAATGAATACTTAAATGAACAAAGTAAGGGACAAGTGAACCAGAATCACCAAATCAGAGATATAGAATCAAGATAAATGAACTTGTTTGTGACTGATAATTGTATCCCAACAATTGATTTTAGCATGTTGAGCCATCCTGATGTCCCCCATATAAGTTCCACTTGGTCATGGTGTGTGGTCCTCTTACTGTGCTATTTGCTAGTATTTTGTTGAGGATTTCTTACCTATCTTCTTAAAGGATATTGGTCAGTAGTTTTCTTTCCTTGTAGTGTTTTTGACTTGGTATCCCCTTCTTTTCAATTTTTTAGGAAAGTTTGAGAAAAATTACCTTAATTTTTAATATTTTGGCAGAATTCATTAGTTAAGCTCTGTGGTCCTGAACATTTCTTTCTTGGGAGTTTTTTTTTTTTTTTTGTATTACTATTTAATCTCCCTACTAACTATAGGTTTGTTTATATATTCTTTCTCTTTATTATTCAGTCTTGGTAGTTTGCATGTTTCTAGAAATTTATAATTTCTTTTAGTTAGGAAAAGTTGTCATGTTTCTCATGTGTTTCAAATTATCCCTCCCCAGGAAAAAATTCTGGGGTTTTTCATCCTATTGCTCTGTACTGAGTGAGGTGGAGGGGTTCTGGTAAATGCCTTTATACTACACTAAACAACTATCTTTGTTCTCAGTGGCTCTAAAGCCTAGAGTATGTTGGGCTAGTCAGTACTCTAAAACCAGTGGCACAACCAGTCCTTTGGGAAGTTACCAGAAAAAGTCTGAATATTAACAATATGGTCCAATCTTTACTTTCTTTCTTCAGGGAGAAGCAAGGGAATGGGAATTTCCTTTATATCATATGGCACAATGCTGAAGGTAGGGATTATGGCAAAAGGGTGCCTTGAATTTTTATATTGGCTTCAATGTGACTGGTTTCACCCTTGCCAGGGATGCAGAAGTCCCTCAATCAGTTTCTGCAAATGTCTTGCAAAAGGAATTGGCTCACACACTATCTTTGAATTGGTATCATGGAAGGAGGGTTCAGAGCTTCTGTGTCTTGCTGATATCACAGCTCTCATCTGCACAATCATTTTCAAATAGGACAAGGATATGAAAATTAAGATACGATATTAAGTTGAAATTTACCATTTTATAATAGGGCATTAAAGGAAAGGTCTACTACCTTCAGGCAATATAAGCATATATAAAAGTATTTATAAATCATCTTTAAGCTGGCTGTGTGTTGCTAACATTACATTGAAAATTGTGTATAGTGGACAGTGCTTGTTTTATATATCCAGCACCCAGACAGGCCTTCCTATTATGAAGCATTCCCTAGTTGTATGAGCATTAGTTCTCATTCTAGAAGACAAAGGGTTTGGAGACACTCTTTTCCTGACCTTCTAGCAGCCTGGGTACAGACTCTCTGAATCTGAGTTGGACCAACTGAGTACATCCAAACAAGATGTCAAAAGATGCAGGAAGTCAAGAAATTATTAATGATAGAATCAGTAGCATCAATTGTTTCACAGATATATGTGGTGTCTAGTGGCAGAGGTCTCTAATGTCTAGTGCTGAATAATCTGGCTGAGATATTAGGACAGTGATCAAGTTGTCCTAGTTTCACAGAGATATATGTGGTGTCCACTGGCAGTGGCAGTGGCAACCAACTGAGTGCTCATGAGTTACCACTAGCTGTGTTTCTTGCTTTCTTGGCAAAGTTCATTTGTTCCTGTCTATTGTTACTTCTTAATCACCCAGCTTCCAGAATGATTATGTAAACTAACTTTGAAAAGATTCACTTTCCATGAAAGTAAGGTAAAGTCATTTTCCTAACATTTAACTGACTGAAAATACCTTGACTATTATGATACTAACTCATATAGTAATTTAAAAATTACTAATGAAAACACAAAAATGGGCATGGGTCTTTTGCCTTAGATATAAAGTCAACAAAATGCACAAGATAATAAAAGAAAACAGGGAGCATATGAAAATTCAAACCAATCACCAGACATAAAGATGAGTTCTTATGGAGTTATGAATGAGTCTGGCATTGTCTGGTGATACAATGAGAACTGCATCCTGGGGGAGATGAAATTTGACTCTCTTAAAGGAAATGCAGGAATGAGGTAGAGGAAGAGAAGCTAGAGAGCTTTCTAAGTGGAAGTATATTGAGGTGAGTAAAAGCCTACAAATGAGATTGCAAACTGGGCACGGTGGTGCACACCTATAATCCCATTGGTTCAGGAGGCCGAGACAGGAGGATCACAAGCTCGAGGTCAGCCTCAGTAACTTATTGAGGCCCTGTCTCAAAATAAAAAAAAGTAAAAAAAGCTGGGGATGGATGTTGCTCAGTGGTTAAGCACTGGTACCAAAATAAAAGAAGAAGAAGAAGGAGGAGGAGGAGGAGGAGGAGAGGGAGGGAGGGAAGGAGGGAAGGAAGGAAGGAAGGAAGGAAGGAAGGAAGGAAGGAAGGAAGGAAGGAAGGAAGGAAGGAAGGAAGGAAGGACAAATTATAGATGCCACATGTAGGACAATAACCACCAGCAAAGGACAGAATTTACAAAAAAGAAACATAGAATTATGGCCTTAGATACTAATTAAGAGCTTGTTTTCAAAACTAGAAACATGGTAGTTGGATGTTCTCAAGACAGCAAATGATTTATACTCATGTAAAGAAGTCAATGAAAGTGTCATGATGAAAAGACTCAACAGGTATTGATAAATGGGGTTGTCAATGAAGAAAGACCCAGAAATGGTTTCAGGGGTGGAAGAATACAAGATTGACACAGATATCTGGTTTCCAGAGCAACATGTAGAGTTCTGTTTTCTCAGGAGAGAGATCAAAGCTGGCAATTTAGGAAGGAAGCTTCTGCACAGAGGGGAGGGTGGCCCTGTGAGGGATGGTCCCATGGCCTGAGATAAGAGGTAGAAAGACAACAAAGAGCTGCGGTCTGAATTTGGTACCAGACATAATTGAGTATGTGGCCAAAATATTGGATTTCCCCCCTAATCATTAGATCTAATTAAGCAAATAATTAAAAATATAAATACCTACAAACCATTTTTATCCTCCAATCAGTCACATTTATATGGCAGTATATCTCTAATCTATAGCACCTATTTGGGCCTCTGTAATTAGAAGGAATTCTATAACAGAACCAGTGAAGGCTAAATAATGACTTAGACTGGCAGACTCAAAATTCAACAAATAGACATCTTCAAATTCAATTTTACAGTAAGAAGTGGAAATTTTATAGTAGGAAGTGGAAAAAAGAAGAGAGAAGAAGAATTTATTCTAGAAGCTATCATTTAGGTAAAAGGCCAGCAGAACAGCAGCACGACACCACATAACAACACAGGCACTGCGGTTTCTGTGAGGACAACTGTTCTCGCCCAAGATACTGGACTTTCCCCAGGAATTATAGATCTAAACTATCTCTGAGCTGTCCTCAGACATAAGATGGGAAGGGGAGGTCCTTCAGGAATGATGGGAAGTTGTTAACACCCCTTTGTGTCCAGTTAGGAGCCTAAATGTATAGGTTTTGTAGTCAGAAGGACAGGGTTTGGGTAGAATTTAACCTTGCACAATTTCTGGAAGCTTTCTGAGTACTATCAGGAACCAATTTTTAAATTGGGCAGTTAGTGCCCTTCAGTTTTACTTAAAGCTATGCAAGCAGAGCTTCAAGTTCTCACACAACCTGCTTTCCAAATAGATGGTCACCCTGTAGCCTTCTCTCTACAGAAATTCCTGGAGCCATTATTGAACACAAATAGAAAATTATTTACTCTCACCTAAAAACTTAAAAACAAACATAAAATACCAGTTTCCTGGAAGATATAGTTAAAAGTGAATAATTTTTTAAAACCAGGATTTTCTAACCACTGTAAAGTACAGAAGCAATTTATAACCCTACAATATGAAAAATTAAATGTGCAATGTATTGGTTGAGTAGCTATTGAAGAAATGTGTGGCACTATATAATAATAAAATGTAGCCCACTTATTACTACAGAAGACATAATTTATTTTAATTAAAATATTGAAGTCCTGAAGAGATGAGGGCCAAAACAACCAAACAAGTAAACCAATTGTCCACCAAAAAATATCATAGCAGAACTCCAGATCACATTAAACATTGTACTCATTTTTCCAAGTTAAACTTGTAAAAATTCTATTTAGAGTGAGACTCCATTAGGTTATGTGTAGTGAATTAATTTATTTGTTAGAAGGAAGTGTTCCAACTTATCTGGATGTCATATAAATGATTATCTTTGTGAACAACACTGCAGATCAGAATAGCTGCAGATAAACTATTTTCTGTGTGAAACCTGATTACTCTGCATTATACACTATCTTTCATATAATGCAACCTTCTACAGAGAGGTATATTTTGTTTTTAACTAGGTAACTTACCTTTTGAGAGTCTGATAGTAGTGATATTTTTCATTCATCTACTGATGTTAATTTTTCTTGTGAGTCATAAGTAGTAGCTGATTAGGTACATTCTGATACAAATTCATCATTTCACTCTCCTTCCTTCTGGGTCATACATACACATAAAATGGACTAATTTGTATAAGCTAAAGTAATTTAAAAGATTTCATCCCATCATCATAGTCCTAGAGAAAAAAGACTGGATGTTAATCTAAAAGTGGAGAATATATATATAAATATATATTCTTCTGGCTCTTCACATACCTACAGTTGCACTTAAATTTCCTTTCACTCATATCATTAACTTAGAAATATCTTAATGTTCAAAGAAATTCATGCAGTGGCACAAACCTATAATCCCAGCAACTTGGGAGGTTTAGGCAAGAGGATCTCAAGTTCAAAGGCAGCCTTACACTAATCCACTGATTACTCAGTTTTTCTGCTCTACTCCAAAAGTTTATTTACTTTAACTTTAAACTAACTTTTTCAAATTATTAGAAAGAAAGATGTAGGTGTTATTACAACAGATCCTTCAAGTTCCATGTACTAACTTTTTCAAATTATTTAGAAACTAAGATGTAGTTGTTATTACAACAGATCCTTCTATGTCCAAGTAATGATAACAGTGGAATCTTGCTTCTGCTAATTTCAGCTATTCCTTAGCATTTTTCCAGAGGCCTAAAAGGAAACTGGCTTCCCTTCAGGCCCAGCTGTCACAGGCACAGAATTATATCATAACATGTCAGAATTGTGATTCTTAGGCACTGTGAAATTTTACATTGCTTTCCAAATCTTCCCCCAAAGATGGAAGTTTTAACAAGTATATTTTATGTATTCATAATACCTTGAAAATTGAAAATCAATATCTGGTACATATGGCTGAGCATAATATTAAAAGATAGTATCATGACATTCTTCAACTATTCAAGAGAATGTATCATTTTTCACATAAATTCATTATATCTAGGATTGTCTCAGTTTTCAAAAATGGTAAGCAGTCTGCTTATAATTAAAATATAAAGGATGACTTAATGACAATATAGGATCTGCACAAGACAGCTTTAACTGGTGTAGAACATCCCCTGTTAAAGGTTGAATCTCAAGGTTTTCAAGATGGCGGCCTAGAGGGTGGCTGCATTTCATGTTGCTCCAGGACTCAGGATTCAAAAGAGGAGATATTGAGACACTTGGGACCAACTCAAAGCAGCCGGGTGACTCTCACCCCCTGGGGGGGCATCCCAGATGGGACGGGGGTCCCGGAACGCAGGAAACTTTGTGAAGTAGAACTGCCGGCGAGACGCCCCTCCCCCCGCTGGAGCAGTGAACTCGGACAGCTGGGAGCGCCGTAAAGGAGGCCGCTCGGCACAGCGCTGGGACTCGGAGCAGCCACTGGGGCTCCGGCGGCTGCCCAGGGAAAGAGTGGCGAGGAGAACTGTGTGGACTCAGGACACCGGGGCCTGCCCTGAGGAGGAGGAGAGGAGCGTGGCCACTTGGATTCGGAGAGACTGCACCAGAGCTACAGGCGGTTGCCAGAGGAGAAGCTGCGCGGCGAGCTGTTTGGAATCAGAACGACGGTTCTGAACCCCGGGGCCTGCCCTGAGGACGAGGAGGAAGAGGAGCGGCCGCTTGGATTCGGGTGACTACACCAAGCTACAGGCGGTTGCCAGAGCAGGGGCTGCGTGGCGAGCTGTTTGGACTCTGACCACTTCTGAACCCCGGGGCCTACCCGGAGGAGTAGGAGAAGGAGGAGGAGGAGCACGGCGGGTCCTTTGGACTCGCAGTGACTGCATTAGCGCTCCAGGCGGCTGCTCAGAGGAGAAGGCGAGTGGTGAGTTGTTTGGTCTTAAAGTGACAGCTCCTGAACACAGGGGGGCTGCCTGGAGGAGAAGCGTGGTGGGACGCTTGGTCTTGAGTGGCCGCACCTGAGCTCCGGGCGGTGCCCAGAGGACCCGTGCAGCGGGTCACGTGGATTCAGAGCCACTCAGAGGGACTGCTCCTGAACACCCGGGGGTTATCTGGAGAAGGAGGAGGAACGGGGAGGGTCACTTCGACTCGGAGTGATTGATTGCCCCGGGCTACGGGTGGTTGGTGGGAGGAGGAGGCACGAAGTGAGTTTCTTGGACTCCTAGTGACCGCACCGGCATACTGGGCGGCTGTCTGGAGGAAGAGGCCTGTGGCGGGTCTCTGGGACTCAGAGCGATTGTTCGGGGCCACAGGTGGCTGCTCAGAGGAGGGGCCACGCAGCCAGGCGATTAGGTGCAGAACAGGGTCCCAGGATCTAGGAGGCTTCTGGGTGGAAGAGCCGCACAGAGACAGGCTTAGGGCGGAGCGAAGGTTCCAGGCCTGTGGGCAAATTCTCTGAGGAGGGGCAGCCTAAGGAGATTCATCTGCGAAGGGTGAGACTCCCAGGCCCAGGAGGTAGGGTCGGGCCCCTGGAAACTTTGCAGAGGAAGGCAGCCCAGCCCAGGCAGTAGCTGTAAATTGAGGGGAACCTCTAGGAGGAAACTGACCAGCGAGACCTCCCCACTGGGTGAGTCTTCCCTGCCTGGTGAGGTTTCCCCACAAGGACGGTAAAACCAGAGACACAGGCCCAAACAGGCCTTGCCTCAGACCACAGCCTAGGTCCCCTTTGGATGACCATTGGTCAACAAGTGGAGGCACCTCTGCACACTAGCAGGGAATATACCCCACCTGAAGGCCACCACTCCTAGAGAGGCAGCTTCCTTGTGGAGCACCGCATTATCAACTTCCTCCAAGACTTCAGCCTACTGAAGACTAAGAGGGGATATGTATAGAAATCTTCAGGGACATTGTAAATCAACAGAGGAAATCTGCAATATCTCAGCGGTCCACTGATACCTGAACAATATGAGAAAACAAGGAAAGAAAATGATGCAAACAAATCTAGATGTTACATCAATAAAACCCAATGACAGCATGGCAGAAGAAATGACAGAAAAGGAGTTCAGAATGTACATAATTAAAATGATCAGAGAAGCAAACGATGAGATGAAAGAGCAAATGCAAGCATTGAATGATCGCACCAATCGACAGTTAAAAGAGCAAATACAGGAAGCAAAAGATCATTTCAATAAAGAGTTAGAGATATTGAAAAAAAACCAAACAGAAATCCTTGCCATGAAGGAAACAATAAACCAAATTAAGAACTCCATAGAAAGCATATCCAATAGGATAGAACACCTGGAAGACAGAACCTCAGACATTGAAGACAAAATATTTAACCTTGAAAACAAAGTTGAACAAACAGAGAAGATGGTAAGAAATCATGAACAGAATCTACAAGAACTATGGGATATCATGAAAAGGCCAAATTTAAGAATTATTGGGATTGAGGAAGGTCTAGAGAAACAAGCCAAAGGAATGAACAACCTATTCAATGAAATAATATCAGAAAATTTCCCAAATCTGAAGAATGAAATGGAAAATCAAGTTCAAGAGGCTTATAGGACTCCAAATACACAAAATTACAACAGACCCACACCAAGGCACATTATAATGAAAATACCTAACATACAAAATAAAGACAGAATTTTAAAGGCTGTGAGAGAAAAGAACCAAATTACATTCAGGGGGAAACCAATACGCATATCAGCAGATTTTTCAATCCAGACCCTAAAAGCTAGAAGGTCCTGGAACAACATTTTTCAAGCCCTGAAAGAAAATGGATGCCAACCAAGAATCTTATACCCAGCAAAACTTACCTTCAAATTTGACGATGAAATAAAATCCTTCCATGATAAACAAAAGCTAAAAGAATTTACAAAAAGAAAGCCAGCATTACAGAACATTCTCAACAAAATATTCCATGAGGAAGAGATGAAAAACAAAGAAGCAAATCAGCAAAGGGAGGAATTATCCTAAAGGAATTGTCAAATAAAGGAGGAAACAAGTTGTGTCAAACAAATAAATAACAAAATTTTAAAAATGAACCAAATGACCGGGAAACCAAATCATTTCTCTATAATAACCCTGAATGTTAATGGCCTGAATTCATCAATCAAAAGACATAGACTGGCAGACTGGATTAAAAAGAAAGATCCAACAATATGTTGCCTGCAAGAGACTCACCTCATAGAAAAAGATACCCATAGATTAAAGGTGAAAGGATGGGGAAAAACATACCATGCACATGGACTCAGCAAAAAAGCTGGAGTATCCATCCTCATTTCCGATAATGTGGACTTCAAGCCAAAGTTAGTCAGAAGGGATAAAGAAGGTCATTTCATACTGCTTAAGGGAAGCATAAATCAGCAAGATATAACAATCATAAACATCTATGCCCCAAACAGTGGCTCATCTATGTATGTCAAACAAATCCTTCTCAATTTCAGAAACCAAATAGACCACAACACAATAATACTAGGTGATTTTAACACGCCGCTCTCACCACTGGACAGATCTTCCAGACAAAAATTGAACAAAGAAACCATAGATCTCAATAACACAATCAATAATTTAGACTTAACGGACATTTATAGAATATACCATCCAACCAAGAGTGAATACACTTTCTTCTCAGCAGCACATGGATCCTTCTCTAAAATAGACCATATATTATGCCACAAAGCTAATGTTAGCAAATACAAGAAGATAGAGACACTAGCATGTATTCTATCAGATCATAATGGATTGAAGTTAGAAATAAATGAAAGAGTAAAACACAGAAACTATTCCAACATCTGGAGATTAAACAATATGCTATTATATGATGAATGGATAACAGAAGATATTAGGAAGGAAATTAAAAAATTCTTAGAGGTAAATGAGAACAAAGAAACATCATATCAAAATCTCTGGGACACTATGAAAGCAGTACTTAGAGGGAAATTTATTTCATGGAGCGCATTTAATAAAAGAAGTAAAACTCAACAAATAAACAACCTAACACTACAGCTCAAAGCCCTAGAAAAAGAAGAACAGAACAGCACCAAAAGTAGTAGAAGACAGGAAATAGTTAAACTCAGTGCTGAAATCAATGAAATTGAAACAAAAGAAACAATACAAAAAATTGACAAAATAAATAGTTGGTTCTTCGAAAAAATAAACAAAATTGATAAACCTTTAGCCACACTAACAAAGAGAAGACGAGAGAAAACCCAAATCACTAAAATTCGGAATGAACAAGGAAATATCACAACAGACAGGATGGAAATACAAAACATAATTAGAAGCTATTTTGAAAATCTATACTCCAACAAAATAGAAAATTTCGAAGACATCAACAGGTTTCTAGAGACATATGAAATGCCTAAACTGAACGAGGAGGACATAAACAATTTAAATAGACCAATTTCAAGTACTGAAATAGAAGAAGTCATCAAAAGCCTACCAACAAAGAAAAGTCCGGGACCAGATGGGTTCTCAGCCGAGTTCTACAAAACCTTTAAGGAAGAGCTCATTCCAATACTTCTCAAAGTATTCCATAAAATAGAAGAGGAGGGAACCCTCCCAAACTCAGTCTATGAAGCCAATATCACACTGATACCTAAACCAGACAGAGACTCATCAAGGAAAGAAAATTTCAGACCAATATCCTTAATGAACATCGACGCAAAAATTCTCAACAAAATTTTAGCAAATCGCATACAAAAACATATTAAAAAGATAGTGCACCATGATCAAGTGGGTTTCATCCCAGGGATGCAAGGTTGGTTCAACATCAGGAAATCAATAAACGTAATTCACCATATTAATAGACTTAAAGTCAAGAATCACATGATTATTTCAATAGATGCAGAAAAAGCATTTGATAAAATACAGCACCCCTTCATGCTCAAAACACTAGAAAAAATAGGGATAGTGGGAACATTCCTTAACATTGTAAAGGCCATTTATGCTAAGCCCATGGCTAATATCATTCTAAATGGTGAAACACTGAAAGCATTCCCCCTAAAAACTGGAACAAGGCAGGGATGCCCTCTTTCACCACTTCTATTCAACATCGTTCTTGAGACTCTGGCCAGAGCAATTAGAGAAACCAAAGAAATTAAAGGGATACGAATTGGAAAAGAAGAACTCAAACTATCCCTGTTCGCTGATGACATGATTATATATTTAGAGGAACCTGGAAATTACACCAGAAAACTCTTAGAACTCATAAGTGATTTCAGTAAAGTAGCAGGTTACAAGATCAATGCCCATAAATCCAACGCATTTTTATACATAAGTGATGAATCTTCAGAAAGAGAAATTAGGAAAACTACCCCATTCACAATAGCCTCGAAAAAAATAAAATACTTGGGAATCAATCTCACAAAAGAGGTGAAAGACCTCTACAATGAGAACTATACAACACTAAAGAAAGAAATTAAAGAACACCTTAGAAGATGGAAAGATCTTCCATGTTCTTGGATAGGAAGAATTAATATTGTCAAAATGGCCATACTACCTAAAGTGCTATACAAATTCAATGCAATTCCAATTAAAATCCCAATTGTGTACCTTACAGAAATAGAGCAAGGAATTATGAAATTCATCTGGAAGAATAAGAAACCCAGAATAGCTAAAGCAATCCTTAGCAGGAAGAGTGAAACAGGGGGTATTGCAATACCAGATCTTCATCTCTACTACAAAGCAATAGTAACAAAAATGGCATGGTATTGGTAGCAAAATAGAAAGGTAGATCAATGGTACAGAATAGAGGACACGGACACAAACCCAAATAAATACGATTTTCTCATACTAGACATAGGGGCCAAAAATATGCAATGGAGAAAAGATAGCCTCTTCAACAAATGGTGCTGGGAGAATTGGAAATCCATATGCAACAGAATGAAACTAAACCCATATCTCTCACCATGCACGAAACTAAACTCAAAATGGATTAAGGACCTCGGAATCAGACCAGAGACCCTGCAGATTATAGAAGAAAAAGTAGGTCCAAATCTTCACCTTGTTGGTCTAGGACCAGACTTCCTTAACAGGACTCCCATAGCACAAGAAATAAAAGCTAGAATCAACCACTGGGATAGATTCAAACTAAAAAGCTTTCTCTCAGCAAAGGAAACTATCAGCAATGCGAAGAAAGAGCCTACAGAGTGGGAGAATATCTTTGCCAATCATACTTCAGATAGAGCACTAATCTCCAGAATCTATAAAGAACTCAAAAAACTCTAAGAATTCAAATAGTCCAGTCAACAAATGGGCTAAGGAAATGAATAGACACTTCACAGAAGAAGATCTACAAGCAATCAACAAACATATGGAAAAATGTTCAACATCTGTAGTAATAAGAGAAATGCAAATCAAAACCACCCTAAGATTCCATCTCACCCCAATTAGAATGGCGATTATCAAGAATACGAGCAACAACAGGTGTTGGCGAGGATGTGGGGAGAAAGGTACACTCATACACTGCTGGTGGGGCTGCAAATTAGTGCAGCCACTCTGGAAAGCAGTGTGGAGATTCCTTAGAAAACTTGGAATGGAACCACCATTTGACCCAGCTATCCCACTCCTTGGCCTATACCCAAAGGACTTAAAATCTGCATACTACAGAGATACAGCCACATCAATGTTCATAGCTGCTCAATTCACAATAGCCAGACTGTGGAACCAACCTAGATGCCCTTCAATTGATGAATGGATAAAGAAACTGTGGTATATATATACAATGGAATATTACTCAGCCATAAAGAATGATAAAATTATGGCATTTGCAGGCAAATGGATGAAATTGGAGAATATCATGCTAAGTGAGATAGGCCGATCTCAAAAAGCCAAAGGACGAATGATATCGCTGATAAGTGGAGGATGACACATAATTGGGGGGGAGGGAAGGGTTAGAGTTAGGGTTAGGGAGGGGGGCAAGTATGGAGGAAGGAACTACTGTATAGAGGGTAAAGAGGGGTGGGAGGGGTGTGGGGAAGGGAAAAAATAACAGAATGAATCAAACAACATTGCTCTATGTAAATTTATGATTACACAAATGGTATGCCTTTACGCCATGTACAAACAGAGAAACATGTATCCCATTTGTTTACAATAAAAAAAAAAAAAGGTTGAATCTCCTTTGCTATAAAGCTTTCAGATACTTTCTAACATATATATACAATTTTTTAATTATCTTTTCAAATTAAAGCAGAACTTGTTAACTTTTTCACAACAAAAGTTACACATAAGAGATTATGTTAAAATAATAACCGAAGCTAAGATAATAACACATTTTTTTCTCAATATTAAATGATTATTGTAATGATTTTAGAAAACCAAATGAAGGGGAAAATTTTTAAAAATCATCTGCAGGGTTACCTTCCAAAGACAATCACTCTTGGGCTGGGGTTGTGGCTCAGTGGCAGAGCATTTGCCTAGCACTAGGTTCTACCCTTGGCACCACATAAAAATAAATAAATAAAATAAAAGGGGTATTGTGTCCATCTACAACTAAAAAAAAAAAAATAAAAATAAAGACAACTGCTCTCAATATTCTATATTCTGTTCTGGCTTTTTAAAATGTTTTGTATTGTAAAAAAATTCAGACATATCCTTTCAGTGTATCAGGAAGCATATGATGTCAATATATTTAATTATTGGTTAACTTAGGTCACTTTGTAAAAATGGTGAATTGCAGGTTTCTCCACTCTAAAATTACTATTTCTTGGAGGAGATACTTTCAAATGCAAAGGTTCTGATTCTCTTCAAACTTTCACCCACCAGTTTTAGTATTCATCAGTGAATCTTGCATGAAGTAAATTTTCCTATGTTCTAATATTCTATTTTCCTCATTCCTTCTTCATATATTAATTGGAGCCTTTTCTATGGAAGAGTTGTTTCTTCTTCTCCACTTATATATTTACTCAAATATTTATTTATGTCACTATGGCCTCAGATATTAATGTTCTTCTACAGATTACAAATCAATTCAATTTTATTTCTTTTTAAAATTATTCTATCTTTGGCCACCAGGATTTTTCTTTTTGACTCTTTTGCCTTTTTGACATGCCCCATCCATCTTTGCACACTGCCTTATTTTCTATTGTGGCAAGAGGATAGAGTCTCATTGTGTATGTTTTCTGTCCCAGACCTGTAATCAACTGTATATCCAAAGAGCCCTGGTTCCTTTTATTAGAAAATTGCATTACAAGTCAATTTATTGCTTATTGCTACCAGAGTAGCACTACTTATTATCCCTCTCAGTGAAGAGAGTTTAGGAATATCTGTGAGTATAGTAACCCATGTACACACATCTAAATTTATTTCTGTGTGTATATATATGTGCCTCTATCTCTTATCTAACTATAAATATTAGAAACCATGAGTTCATAGTGATACTCGTGATTCCAGTCCAATACTGAAGGGTTCAATCTCTCTTTCCTCATTATGTCACTTCTTCCTATTATAGACAGTAAGAACACTGGTTCTCATAGACTCCTCAGTAGATATATTTATTTTTTGAGAAATGCACTTACTGGGTACATACTTCGTGGGCAGTTCTTTTGTCCTTTTGTCTTTATTCAATCATACTACCACTCACCAAAGTTACTTAGGTTAGGTTCTTCTTTTGCACCTCCTCCTGGTGGTGTTATTCATTTATTTATTTTTTTATTTATTTTTTTTTATTTTATTTTATTGTAAACAAATGGGATACATGTTGTCTCTCTCTTTGTACATGGCGCAAAGGCATACCATTTGTGTAATCATAAATCCACATACAATAATGTTGTTTGATTCATTCTGTTATTTTTTCCCCTTCCCCCCACCCCTCCCATCCCTCTTTACCCTCTATACAGTACTTTCTTCCTCCATACTTGCCCCCCTCCCTAACCCTAACTCTAACCCTAACACTAACCCTTCCCTCCCCCCCATTATGTGTCATCCTCCACTTATTAGCGATATCATTCGTCCCTTGTCTTTTTGAGATTGGCTTATCTCACTTAGCATGATATTCTCCAATTTCATCCATTTGCCTGCAAATGCCATAATTTTGTCATTCTTTATGGCTGAGTAATATTCCATTGTGTATATATACCACAGTTTCTTTATCCACTTGTCAATTGAAGGGCATCTAGGTTGGTTCCATAGTCTGGCTATTGTGAATTGAGCAGCTATGAACATTGATGTGGCTGTATCTCTGTAGTATGCTGATTTTAGATCCTTTGGGTATAGGCCAAGGAGTGGGATAGCTGGGTCAAATGGAGGGTCCATTCCAAGTTTTCTAAGGAATCTCCACACTGCTTTCCAGAGTGGCTGCACTAATTTGCAGCCCCACCAGCAATGTATGAGTGTACCTTTCTCCCCACATCCTCGCCAACACCTGTTGCTTGTATTTTTGATAATCGCCATTCTAATTGGGGTGAGATGGAATCTTAGGGTGGTTTTGATTTGCATTTCTCTTATTACTAGAGATGTTGAACATTTTTTCATATGTTTATTGATTGCTTGTACATCTTCTTCTGTGAAGTGTCTGTTCATTTCCTTAGCCCATTTGTCGATTGGATTATTTGTATTCTTGATGTAGAGTTTTTTGAGTTCTTTATAGATTCTGGAGATTAGTGCTCTATCTGAAGTATGATTGGCAAAGATATTCTCCCACTCTGTAGGCTCTTTCTTCACATTACTGATAGTTTCCTCTGCTGAGAGAAAGCTTTTTAGTTTGAATCTATCCCAGTTATTGATTCTTGCTTTTATTTCTTGTGCTATGGGAGTCCTGTTGAGGAAGTCTGGTCCTAGCCCGACATGTTGAAGATCGGGACCTACTTTTTCTTCTATAATCTGCAGAGTCTCTGGTCTGATTCCAAGGTCCTTAATCCATTTTGAGTTGAGTTTTGTGCAGGGTGAGAGATATGGGTTTAGTTTCATTCTGTTGCATATGGATTTCCAATTCTCCCAGCACCATTTGTTGAAGAGGCTATCTTTTCTCCATTGCATATTTTTGGCACCTTTGTCTAGTATTAGAAAGTTGTATTTATTTGGGTTTGTGTCCGTGTCCTCTATTCTGTACCATTGATCTACCTGTCTATTTTGGTACCAGTACCATGCCGTCTTTGTTACTATTGCTTTGTAATAAAGTTGAAGTTCGGGTATTGCGATACCCCCTGCTTCATTTTTCCTGCGAAGGATTGCTTTAGCTATTCTGGGTTTCTTATTCTTCCAGATGAATTTCATGATTGCTTGCTCTATTTCTGTAAGGTACGTCATTGGAATTTTAATTGGGATTGCATTGAATCTGTATAGCACTTTTGGAAGTATGGCCATTTTGACAATATTAATTCGGCCTATCCAAGAACATGGGAGATCTTTCCATCTTCTAAGGTTTTCTTCGATTTCTTTCTTTAGTGTTCTGTAGTTCTCATTGTAGAGGTCTTTTACTTCTTTTGTGAGATTGATTCCCAAGTATTTTATTTTTTTCGATGCTATGGTGAATGGGGTGGTTTTCATAATTTCTCTTTCTGAGGATTCCTCACTTATGTATAAAAATGCATTGGATTTATGAGCATTGATCTTGTAACCTGCCACTTTACTGAATTCACTTATGAGTTCTAACAGTTTTCTGGTGGAATTTCCTGGTTCCTCTAAGTATATAATCATATCATCCGCAAATAGGGATAGTTTGAGTTCTTCTTTTCCTATTCGTATTCCTTTAATTTCTTTGGTCTGTCTAATTGCTCTGGCTAGAGTCTCAAGAACGATATTGAATAGGAGTGGTGAAAGAGGGCATCCCTGTCTTGTTCCAGTTTTTAGGGGGAATGCTTTCAGTTTTTCACCGTTTAGAATGATATTAGCCATGGGCTTAGCATAGATGGCCTTTACAATGTTAAGGAATGTTCCCACTATCCCTATTTTTTCTAGTGTTTTGAGCATGAAGGGGTGTTGTATTTTATCAAATGCTTTTTCTGCATCTATTGAAATAATCATGTGGTTCTTGACTTTAAGTCTATTGATATGGTGAATTACATTTATTGATTTCCGGATGTTGAACCAACCTTGCATCCCTGGGATAAAACCCACTTGATCGTGGTGCACTATCTTTTTAATATATTTTTGTATGCGATTTGCTAAAATTTTATTGAGAATTTTTGCTTCAATGTTCATTAATGATATTGGTCTGAAATTTTCTTTCCTCGATTTATCTCTGTCTGGCTTGGGTATCAAGGTAATATTGGTTTCATAGAATGAGTTTGGGAGGGTACCCTCCTCTTCTATTTCATGGAATACTTTGAGAAGTATTGGAATGAGCTCTTCTTTAAAGATTTTGTAGAACTCAGCTGAGAACCCGTCTGGTCCTGGACTTTTCTTTGTTGGTAGGCTTTTGATGACCTCTTCTACTTCATTACTTGAAATTGATCTATTTAAATTTTGTATGTCCTCCTCACTCAATTTAGGCAATTCATATGTCTCTAGAAACCTGTTGATGTCTTCGAAATTTTCTATTTGGTTAGAATATAGATTTTCAAAATAGCTTCTAATTATGTTTTGTATTTCAATCGTGTCTGTTGTGATATTTCCTTGTTCATTCCGAATTTTGGTGATTTGGGTTTTCTCTCGTCTTCTCTTTGTTAGAGTGGCTAAGGGTTTATCAATTTTGTTTATTTTTTCAAAGAACCAACTATTTATTTTGTCAATTTTTTGTATAGTTTCTTTTGTTTCAATTTCGTTGATTTCAGCTCTGAGTTTAACTATTTCCTGTCTTCTACTACTTTTGGTGTTGGTCTGTTCTTCTTTTTCTAGGGCTTTGAGCTGAAGTGTTAGGTTGTTTATTTGTTGATTTTTACTTCTTTTATTGAATGCGCTCCATGAAATAAATTTTCCTCTAAGTACTGCTTTCATAGTGTCCCAAAGATTTTGATATGATGTTTCTTTGTTCTCATTTACCTCTAGGAATTTTTTAATTTCCTTCCTAATATCTTCTGTTATCCATTCATCATGTAATAGCATATTGTTTAATCTCCAGGTGTTGGAGTAGCTTCTGTTTTTTACTCTTTCATTTATTTCTAACTTCAAACCATTATGATCTGATAGAATACAAGGTAGTGTCTCTATCTTCTTGTATTTGCTTACATTAGCTTTGTGGCATAATATATGGTCTATTTTAGAGAAGGATCCATGTGCTGCTGAGAAGAAAGTGTATTCGCTCTTGGTTGGATGGTATATTCTATAAATGTCCGTTAAGTCTAAATTATTGATTGTGTTATTGAGATCTATGGTTTCTTTGTTCAATTTTTGTTTGGAAGATCTGTCCAGTGGTGAGAGAGGCGTGTTAAAATCACCTAGTATTATTGTGTTATGGTCTATTTGGTTTCTGAAATTGAGAAGGATTTGTTTGACATACATGGATGAGCCACTGTTTGGGGCATAGATGTTTATGATTGTTATGTCTTGCTGATTTATGGTTCCCTTAAGCAGTATGTAATGTCCTTCTTTATCCCTTTTGACTAGTTTTGACTTGAAGTCCACCTTATCTGTAATGAGGATGGATACCCCAGCTTTTTTGCTGAGTCCATGTGCATGATATGTTTTCCCCCATCCTTTCACCTTTAGTCTATGTGTATCTCTTTCTACGAGGTGAGTCTCTTGCAGGCAACATATTGTTGGATCTTTCTTTTTGATCCAATCTGCCAGTCTATGTCTTTTGATTGATGAGTTCAGGCCATTAATATTCAGGGTTATTATTGAGATATGATTAGTATTCCCGGTCATTTGGTTCATTTTATTTATTTATTTATTTATTTATTTATTTATTTATTTATTTTGAGACGACTTGGTTCTTCCTTTATTTGACAATTCCTTTAGGATGGTTCCTCCCATTGCTGATTTGTTTCTTTGTTTTTCATCTCTTCCTCATGGAATATTTTGCTGAGAATGTTCTGTAATGCTGGCTTTCTTTTTGTAAATTCTTTTAGCTTTTGTTTATCATGGAAGGATTTTATTTCATCGTCAAATTTGAAGGTAAGTTTTGCTGGGTATAAGATTCTTGGTTGGCATCCATTTTCTTTCAGGGCTTGAAAAATGTTGTTCCAGGCCCTTCTAGCTTTTAGGGTCTGGATTGAAAAATCTGCTGATATCCGTATTGGTTTCCCCCTGAATGTAATTTGATTCCTCTCTCTTGCGGCCTTTAAAATTCTGTCTTTATTTTGTATGTTGGGCATTTTCATTATAATGTGCCTTGGTATGGGTCTGTTGTAATTTTGTATATTTGGAGTCCTATAAGCCTCTTGTACTTGATCTTCCATTTCATTCTTCAGATTTGGGAAATTTTCTGATAGTATTTCATTGAATAGGTTGTTCATTCCTTTGGTCTGTTTCTCTAAGCCTTCCTCAATTCCAATAATTCTCAAATTTGGTCTCTTCATGATATCCCATAGTTCTTGGAGATTCTGTTCATGATTTCTTACCATCTTCTCTGTTTGTTCAACTTTGTTTTCAAGGTTAAATATTTTATCTTCAATGTCTGATGTTCTGTCTTCCAGGTGTTCTATTCTATTGGTTATGCTTTCTATGGAGTTCTTAATTTGGTTTATTGTTTCCTTCATTTCAAGGATTTCTGTTTGGTTTTTTTTCAATATCTCTAACTCTTTATTGAAGTGATCTTTTGCTTCCTGTATTTGCTCTTTTAACTGTCAATTGGTGCGATCATTCAGTGCCTGCATTTGCTCTTGCATCTCGTCATTTGCTTCCCTGAGCATTTTAATTATGTACATTCTGAACTCCCTTTCTGTCATTTCTTCTGCCATGCTGTCGTTGGGTTTCATTGATGTAACATCTAGATTTGTTTGCAGCATTTTCTTTCCTTGTTTTCTCATATTGTTCAGGTATCAGTTGACCGCTGTGATATTGCAGATTTCCTCTATTGTCTTATAATATCCCTGAAGATTTCTATTATATCCCCTCTTAGTCTTCAGTAGCCTGAAATCTTGGAGGAAGTTGATAATGCAGTGCTCCACAAGGGAGCTGACTCCCTAGGGGTGGTGGCCTTCTGGTGGGGTATATTCCCTGCTAGTGGGCAGAGGTACCTTCACTTGCTGATGAATGGTCATCCAGAAGGGAAGTAGGTTGTGGGCTGATGCAAGACCAGTTTGGGCCTGTGTCTCTGATTTTACGGTCCTTTTGGGAGAACCTCACCCAACAGGGAGGAGTCACCTGGTGGGGAGGTCTCGCTGGTCGGTTTTCCTCCCAGAGGTTCCGTTCAATTCACAACTACCGCCTGGGCTGGGCAGCCTTCTTCTGCAATGATCCCAGGGACCCGGACCTACCTCCTGGGCCTGGAAGCCTCACCCTTCACAAACGAATCTCCTTCGGCTGCCTCTCCTCAGAGAAGCTGCCTGCAGTCCTGGAGCCTTCGCTCCGCCCCTCAGTTTGTCTGTGGGGCCCTTCCACCAAGAAGCCGTCTAGGACCCTGCTCTGCAGTTTTCACCTGGCTATGCGGCCCCTCCTCTGAGCAGCCACCTGGAGCCCCTTACAATCGCTCCGAGTCCCAGTGACCCGCCACACGCCTTTTCCTCCGGCAGCCACCTGTTGTTCCGTGCCGTCGCTCTAAGACCAAGTGACCCACCACGTACCACTTTCTCCACCAGGCAGTTACCCAGAGATCTGGTGCGTCACGAGTCCCAAGAACTCACTGTGCACCTTCTTGTCCCGACTGCCTCCCGTAGCCCTGGTGCAGTCACTTCGAGCCCAAGCACCCCGCCGCGCTCCTCCTCCTTCTCCAGACAACCCCCCTATGTTCAGGAGCGGATGTTCTGGGGCCAAACCACTCACCACGCTGTTCCACCGGATAGCCGCCCAGAGCCCTGGCGCAGCTGTTCCAATTCCAAGCGACGTGCCGAGCCCGTATTTCTCCTTCTCCTCTGGGCAGCCCCCTGTGTTCAGGGGTGGTCACGTTCAGTCCAAACAGCTCACCAAGCACCTTCTCCTTTGGGCAGCCTCCCAGAGCGCGGGTGGGTTGCGCCGAGTCTAAGCGCTGTGGTGAACAGCCACCTCTCCAGTGCTCCCAGCTGTCTGCGGTCACTGCTCCGGCGGGGGGAGGGGCGCCTCGCCGGCAGTTCTACTTTGCAATGATCCCTGCTTTCGGGGTTACCGCCCTGTCCGGGGGCTACCGCCCCGTCCGCCTGCCCAGTGGGAAACACTCACCCAGCTTCTTTGAGTTGGTCCCAAGTCTCTCAATATCTCCTTTTCTTGAGTCCTGAGCCCACGCTGCTCCTCCGGATAGCCGCCCGGAGCCCTGGCGCAGCTGATCCAATTCCAAGCGACGTGCGGAGCCCGTATTTCTCCTTCTCCTCTGGGCAGCCCCCTCTTCAATGCTCCCCGCTGTCTGCGATCACTGCTCCGGCGGGGGGAGGGGCGCCTCGCGGCCGTTCTACTTTGCAAAGATCCCTGCTTTTGGGGCTACCGCCCCGTCCAGGGCTCCTGCCCCGTCCGGGATGTCTGCCCAGTGGGAGATTCTCGCCCGGCTGGTTTGAGTTGGTCCCAAGGCTCTCTATATCTCCTCTTCTTGAGTCCTGAGTCCTGGAGCAACACGAAACGCAGCCACCCTCTAGTCCGCCATCTTGAATCTCCGGTGTTATTCATTTATAATAGGTAGATTCATTTGGGCTGCTTCCCACAGTCTGGCCTCTTTAATTTAAATCATGCAGTGTAGAATTCATTCTTTGCATATAGAATTTCTTGGGTTTGACAAGGCATAGAGCCTCCTATCACTGCAGTCATGATAGAAAACACAGGCATCCTCTACCACCAGCCTCCAAAGAGCACAAAGAGGTTGTGGCACTCCCCAGAGCAGTCTTACTAACATCATTGTGTTGTCATCATCGTCATCATCATCATCATCATCAATTTTCAAAATAAATCCCTGTACAGCTTCCCTTGCTTTCCAGCCTCTTCACCACTGGGCTCAGACATCCTGTGTTGGGAGGTGTAGGAGAAGCCTGTAGACCTGTCTCCTCTCTGCTCTTACTGTTGAATTCCACTTGATCCGTAGTCACAAGGGTTTTATAATTGGAAATGGTGTATGCTTATTAAATAATTTTCTTCTCTGAGCTCTTTATAAGACCTTTTGAGTCATTACCACTGAAAGCCTATTTCATTAAAACCCCTTTTCCAGAATTTGTTCCCCCAGAGTGAAGTTCTGCTGTGAAGAGAATGGCTGACTTCTTTGTATTTCTAAGACCCATGGGAACTGAAGCTCCCCAAACTATGGAGATACAGTTGAAGACCTCTTCTGTGATCCAAGAAGGACTGTCTGCCCTGCTGACCAGCCAAGGGAGATCTGAGATGCCAAGCTTTCAGATAGTGGTAAGACTGTGGAGTTGTTAAGGATCTGGAATAAGGATTTTCTTATTCTATATAATGGACAGATTTCATCCCACATGTGAACTTTTTTGGCAGATGACTGCATGCAGCACAGAGCTATTCTCTCTCTCTCTCTCTCTCTCTCTCTCTCTCTCTCTCTCTCTCTCTTTGATATCCATTAACTATTCTGCAAATACCTTTATAATCATATGATTCATTGATCTTTGAAATATAAATGAAAAGAATCTCAGGTTTTCTTGTTCTCCATTGGATTCCTGATATGCTTTAATTTTGGAACCAAATTTTCAGTTTTAAAGTTGAAAAGACAAAATTTAGCTGATTTGCAGCTTCAAAAACTAAATGAAGAAGTGAGGCTGTCACCAGGCAGCACAATAGGGACTCTTCACCCTGAAAGGAACATTTTCCTTCATAAGCTGTTAAGCACAGATGGTTGAGAAACAAAGATAAGAATGATGTTGCCTCCCACCATTTTTCCTCAGGAAAGTGTTGAGATGTTTCAAATAAAATAGCAATATTCAATTTTATCTTCATGCAGAAATTCTTACTTTAGACTAGTGAGAAAAGGTTTTCTACCCCTCTGAAAACTCTCTTCTCAGGCAGACATCAAAGACTGGAGCTAGAGATGTTCATACAGGTAGAGCAGAAAGAGCTTATGTTGAATCAATCAATCTTGATTTTTGAACATCCTGTCATCAATTATGAGCTAAGTGACTTTAAGAAATTCATTCCTTTCTCTGGTTCCCTGTTTCCCATCTAGAAACAACACATACCTTACAGATTATTATTAGGACAGAATTAAAAATATTTGTGTCAAAATTCTTGGTACATAATAGGTTTTCTATAAATGTTAATTGAATAAAAATATAACTGTTGTTCAACACACTTTGCATTTAAGTCAACACTAGCCATAGCGTTTCATGCATATTGATTTCATTGCCTGAGGACCTAGGCACTATTTTGGACATGGCAACACAGAAGAAATAAACTGCCTCTAATGGATGGCAGCTCATACTCTAGGCTAGCACATCACAAGTATACACAGGTACAAGTATACATAAACAGAACCTATCAATTCTGTAGTAGAATTCTAGCCAAATATTTGGTGTACAGAATCATTCTCCAGGGAGGAAGAAACACAATCTAAACTTGATGAACTTGGTGTTTCAAATAAGTACTTACTTAAGAAAAGTAAAGTTGTCTGAGGGATTTTCTTATGAATATTCCTCTTTTCTTTTTATCCTGTTGGCTTTTTTTTTTTTTTTTTTCAGTTGCTGGGAAAAGCTTCAAACTATCCAAAAAACATTTTATTTATCAAAGCATTTATCTACCCCTTTAAAATTTGTGTATTTCATAGGAAGTTACTATATAGTTAAAACTTTCTTATTAAAAACTTTTAGCAATGGATCCATGCACTAAAAATTCAAATTTGTTTTCTTCATTTATGTTATGATGACAGTATAATTTTTTATCCAGACTGAGACATCTTTGGGGACAAAGGGCTTTATTAATAATTATACTCTGAACATGAATGGGAGCATATAGGCACAACCTTGTGCTAGAAAGATTGGCTAGTCTAATTGCTGAAATCTAAAAGGTTTGTCACAAATAACTGGGAAATGAAGTACACCTGTTTATATTTAGTAAAAGCATATTGTGATTCTTTCTCCCTCCTGAATTGGAAAAGTTGTATGTAATTTTCATTTTAGTATTGACTATTATTCCAAGAAAAATTCTGTAGATCTAAATTGTCCTCAGATTTCAGAGCAGGAACAAAATTTCTGCAGCCTGGACCTTAGTTTATTTTTTCCTAATGCATTAGAGACAGTATGTCATTTTGTGATTATTAAATTTGAACCGATTTTATGTTGTCCCTTCCCTCCAAAAGGAATAACATTGTTTTTCAACATTGGATATGTGGTTTAAAGACGTGTCTGGGTTTTCATATAAAGTGTTATATATATGTGAGATAAACGTGTATATTCTATAGACATTTCTACTTAAATATTATGTAAGTGCCTATGGTATATATTTGGTCTACTGGATTTATCAGTTAGGTGCATCGGGAGTTGCCTTAATAATGGGAAATAATCTCTGCTATGTAATTTGCTTAATAACATAATTATCCTCAGTAATTTTTAATAATTAACTCATAGTTGCTTAGTATGTTTGGAAAGTGGCATCTCTCCTTTTTCAGGAATCAGACAAGGTCTATTAATTCTATCTATGGCTTTTCTAAGCTTCCTCTGCTCATTTGAATGATTCATTGCTTACCTATATCTTCCAGCTAGTGTATTACTGGAAACACTGAAAGATTTAAAGAAAAAATAAAAACAGAATGGTTGAATTTTTTTTTAAACACTGATTAACAAGTTTGTGGGGGTGTGTGTGTGCTTGTGTTCGACAAAAGTCAGACACTATATATTTAAAATTTATTCTCACTTCATTTGTAAACACATTTTCTCTTTTTCTTTATATGATTCATTCATTTTATAATCTAAAGAGTATTTCTTATTGAGTACTATTATCATTGTGAAGATGTCAAAGTGAGTTAAGACATGTGTCCTATCTCAAGGGTCTCACATACATATTTGTTATTTAGGATAAGGTAATAGGGTAAGAATTATAACTATTATTTGTACTATATGTGCTCAGGGTTGAGAAAATATATAAAGTATGCAAATTCTAAAGTTATTTTGAAGTCTAGCTATGTGAAAGGCAAAAGTAAACAAGGGTTTTTTTGTTTGTTTGTTTGCTTTTGTGGTGCTGAGGATGGAACCAGGGCCTTATTTATGCTAGTCAAGTGTTCTATCACTGATAACAACCCCAGCCCTGTTTTTCCCTCAAGAGTTAATAGAGGTGGAGGAAAATCCACCAAGCAAAGAGATTCAATTTGTTCCTGCATTCATTAGCTTCTCTGCCACCCTAACCCAGACAAGAGAAGGTGCCTACAGAATGTTCTGTGGGAACCTGGATGATACATTTCCCAAAGGAATGACTCCGTTATCTGCTAGTATTTAATTATTTTTCTCTATTAAACAAAGGTCTTGGTGAATATTCTTTATAAAACCCACTTATTTTCCTCCCTCACAAATTGCATAAAATTTTATTTCAGAGTAAATTATCTCTTATACAAGTGCTCTCATGTAACATTAACTTTGTATAAAAGGTCAGTTATGAAATTTACGAAGAGCCAGTGACTGAAAATGATTATTTGTTGGTACTCTTCCTGTGAAGACAAAAACAAAAGCTAGTAGAAATTCATTGAGTTAATTAATGTACAGGTAATTATGACAGCCAAAATTGATTTACAATGATGTATATTAAATTTCCTTCAATTCAATGCTGAAATTCATAGGTAAACTCAGGAAAGCTAACTGGGCCATTTGCAATCATCACAAACCCGGTGGGAATAGAACAAATTGCCATTTCCAAAATAATGAAGAATCAAGGATAGAGATTAGCAATATGGAAATTAAACAAATAAAGTAACCACACATCTAAATACAGAAAGGCCTAACGTGAAACTGCAGTGTTATAACCTGAAGTAAGTAGAAGAGTACTCACTTGAAGTTATCATTCCTCAGGTGACTTTATTACCACCTTGGGTATCTTCTGCTTTCCAGAAAAAAGCAGGTCATAAATGTGTTTTTCTATACAAGTGATAAAGTCCAGCATCTATGTCTCCTTCTGGGTCACTGATATCAACGAGTGTACCACAAATTTATGAGTTTACTTATTATATTGACAGAACAAAAGGTTATAATTGTGTATAAGACTGGGAGCATTCTTCCATGGAGCAAGAATTCCTTCAGGGGGCTAAGATACATCCCAAAAATGTTCAGTGTTGGAGTCCATTGTTATCAAATCATCACATATTTCTTCCGTATGAATTCTGAACAAACTTCCATGAGAATTGGGCTAAAAAGTTGAACTGTGATCAAACATCCCCTTAATCCCCCAAACCTCTAATTTTTTCTCTCCCCACTTCCCATTATTCAACCACTCAAAAGCAAAGTCATTGGTCAACCAGTGACATCTGAATCCAGCATTTTAGACCCTCATGTAGTTCACAATGCACCAATAATTCTCAATCTTTTGCTCTCACACCAATTAGATATATCACAATCTTTTTAAAAACTGTTTCTACTTTTTCCTCACAGAAGTCTGAAATCACTGGTGGATGGATGGAGAAGAATGTGATAAGAAAAGATGGTCAACTCTATAGTGATGGGAAAAATGAAGACCCACTAAACCAAATATAATAGCTACAAGAAACAAAAACCTCTCTAATTACATGGCCTGTGTTTACTGATCTTCATTTTTTCTGAACTTATACAAACATCACTTGTTCTGGTAAAAAATCATATTTGGCTCTTTACCTTTCATTAAATGCTTCATATGTGTATCTTGCCTCCCCAATTATACATTATAAACTTCAAAAGGAATACAGAAGAGTTTTGCAAAAGCATAAGACCCTTAGAGTCCCAGAGAACAGGTGCAAATGCCAGTTCTTAACTCACCATCTGGGTGACATTGACTGAGTTATTTAACCCTTCTCAGGTGCAGTCTCCTAATCTATAAAATGGGGCTAACTCTGAGGATTATTATGGCATACAAATAATAATCCATTCAAAATATCTATTAAATAGTATGTTGGATACAGTGGCACTCATATTTTCCCCACAGAAGGCATTTGTTAACTCATTAGAATTTTGCACATAGCATGATTTTCTGCTCATTCTCAACAATGTCCAATGACTTTGTGAATATTAGGGTTCTACTGTCCTGCCTTGGCAAGCCCTGACTAAATAGATACTACTTTTATAGGTATGCTTTGGAAATATTCATATATTTTGTGTTTGTATGTATTTTTTTTTTCTTTTTTTCAAGTGTTTTTATATTGTTGGCTGGTAAAATAGGAATCATCATCTTCTCAGTATCTATTTCTGTAAAACTATGCTAACACATTTGCAGTTGTTTCTTCTAGAAGGTTTATTAAGTAATTATATTTGCTTGGTTATGTTTACTAATATTTTTAGATTTCATGAATCACCAAGAGAGTAACTATGCTAAATTTGAAGTGGAGGTGGTAGAATACTGTGGAGGAAGTGAGCTCATAACTCAAGTGAAATGTTTATGAATTGAATATGTTCATTATTATGCTACAGGAATAGAAAGATCAAATGAATGTCATTTTAATGTTCCACATAAAACAAACAATTCAATTAATGTATTCTAGTCACTATGTGTCAAATGAGCTTCTGTCAGAATTAAATTTGGTTGTTTTTTTTAATGGGCAAAGAAACTCTCAATGGAAATGACCTTTATTACTTTGGTTTTTCAAACTATGCTGTAATAGCTGCAGAAGTGTCACAGTAGAACCGGAGGCTATTCGTGCTGATGGTTTTTGTGATAAATTTGTTGAACCACAAAGTGCAACGGTTAATCATCTATAAATGATATACCCATTTTTGTCCTCTAGTATGAGAGAATTTATTAGAAATTGCTTAAGATTTTTAAGTAAGCAGAAACTATGAATGAATGGTAGACTTTATACAACAAAATTCAATTCAGCTAACACAAAATTTGTTGTTAGTTTCCTAACTAACTATTATAAAGACAGAAAACTATCATTCATGTATTCCAAGTAGTTCCTTGCAGTTTCATTAATTCTTTGATCTTTTTCTATGAAAATTCAGTAATATCATACCATACAGGAATTCCACAACTAGTGGACACACATTGTTTCTCAGCAGTGAGGGTTGTTAAATCAATATGGCATATCCTTGTAACATGAGAAAGACTACCACTATTGCACATATCTGTGGATAGAAGCCCACTTTGGATCATTTAGAAGAAAAGCATTCCCAGTCTGTGAATACTTATGGTGAGGAAGGAGTGAACAGAGGCGACTCCTTAAACAATTATGAAAATGGGGTGGAAACCACCAGCATTCTAGAACTTGCTCTGTGGTTTGAGGATGCAGATATGTGTCATTAAAGGTACCTTAGACAATTACATGAATGACTCTTCTTATTATAAAACAGAAACATAAAAGGTTAATGTAGGAGAATCTGCCGCCATAGTGGAAAGGCAGTAAATGAAAATACTTTGTTGCTTGCAACTTCCTGATTTATAAATACATTTGTTGTAGGTCTATTACTACTACCTTTATAATGTCCATCCAAAACTGAACATGTTTTAAAATAGTATATTGAGGAACATGAGAAAGATATCAATTAGGATGCTTTTGACTAAAACAGAAGAATCAATTCTAAGTGGCGGGAGTATAACCTAAAGTCCAGAGGTAGAGAGACTTTGGAGATGGTTGTTCCAATGACTGAAGAATGCCACCAAGAACCCAGTTTTTTTTCTCCCAAATTGTCAAGCTGCCAACATTGGGTTGATAGCCTCTATATACCTGTCAGACCACTATTCCCTGAAGAGGGTCACAGGAACAAATCATGATACTCTCAAAGGACACTAAAGAAGATAGTCTGTTCCTCCATCTCTCTAAAAGATACTTTCCCAGTTTCCTCCATATAAGTAAAAACATGGGAATGTTTATTTTTGGATCATTAAAATGATTGTTTTATATATATATGTGTGTGTGTACATATATATATATATAATTCGAATGATTATTAAATAACAATCATTTTAATTCTATTTAAATATTAGTTTCAGTAAAGTTATTTCATGTGTGAAATAAAATTTACATTTACAAAAAAAAAAAAAAATGCCATCTCCGGATTCACACTCTTGCTTTGTTCTAAATTTCTAAAATGGAAACTCCAAGTTGTCATAACTTGGGAGAGAAGAATGGTAATACACAGAGAGTTGAGAAGCATCTCATTCCCTCTGCTCTTTTCAATAGATGCCAATCAATCCATTTTCCATTCTTTACAAATATTAGAATTCTGTCACTGGTTTGATTTGCCTGGATTTTAGCTATTCTAGGCAACTTCAGTAACTGACTTCTCAAGGTCATAGACCACCATTAATATTCCCCATTTGGCTATTTTGACCATGTTTACTCTTTTAAAAACAGTTTTATTTTGTTCATCATAAATGAAGTACCCATTCATCAATAGCTTAGGAAGCCAGAGTAGTAGAAGCAGTCCACCCCAAGTGCAGGGAGTAAGAGTAGGTCCTGCTTGTAAACAATTGTAAAACAATCATAAAACCAAATAGAGGTCTGTCTTGTTTATCACCATCCACCTGCAATATTTTGAATGTCAATCATAAAAGCACTCCTAGAAAAAATCTTTTATTGGTCTAATTTCCACACTGGTTTAGTTACTGTTAAGTTTCAATAATGTATTTTAAGATTCAAATTAGCACATTTTCATATTTATCCTTTAATAAACATTATTTTTTAAACAGCAATAAATTCAGATAACTCTCGGTTAGACTTCAGTCCTAGTCACCACAGACTGAGGGACACACACTGTGAGAATCTGTGATATTCAAAAATTTTGAAGCTTACTGTGCATGCAGATTGTATCCCTGCAACATGTTATTCCTGAAAAGAACATTGTAGTTATAAATATAAATATTTCTTTACCATGAATAAAGAAATAGGTTAAATATAGTTATGTAAAGTATATCACAATATATGATATTATATATCAGTATAAAATGAAGAAATAGAACTTGAATTAATTTAGTTCTGTCACTAATAAGACCAGTCGAATACTAATTTTGAGGAACTCTATTCACAAAATGGTAAACAATAATTTTTATTCTTGTTTATTACAAGAATTAGTTTAGAATAAGCAGTTGATATTGGCATCATAATCTCTATTCTTCACAAGCTAAAAAAGTTTTCAGAATCTCCCTCTTTGAATCTGCAGTTCCTTCAAGTATATGGAAAAACATTTAAGCTTGTGGAGACCAGAAATAAATTAATGGTGGCGGCAGCCCAGGAATGACCATAATGTACAGTCAAGCAGCCAAGATGTGTGATTACTGTAAGGTGTTATTATACTGAATGACTATTAACAGAATTTCCAATTAAGGTGAGATGTGAAAAATTCTTTAAATAACCAATTTTCCTTCTTTCTTTTTTGTACTGGGGATTGAACCCAGAGGTGTTTAAACACTGAGCCACATCCCCAGCACTTTTTATTTTATTTTTTATTTTGAGACAGCATCTTGCTAGGTTGCGTAGGGTCTCACTAGTGGCTGAGGTTAGCTTTGAACTTTTGATCCTCCTGCCTCATCCTCCTGAGCCACAAGAATAACAGACATGCGCCACTGCATCCAGCTAAAAAACTGATTTTCAATAGAACAACAGAAACAAGTAGAGACACAAAGAAACTTTGTCATTACTAAAAACAACCAAGCTGATGCTGCCTTTTCTTGCCCATCAAGAAGGGGGAATAAGTCAGACTTTCAAGTTTAAAAACCTCTTTTAGCAAATTGAAGGCAACTGGATGAGCTTATTTGTTTACCGAATGAATGTTTATTAAGTGTCTACACGTTCCCATCACTGTTCTAAATTCTGAAGATATATCAGTCAATAAGGCTTCTACCCTCATTGGAGACTGCCCTCACTGGAGACTGCTTAACTTTTAGGGAAGAAACAAAGTAGACAAATAAATAAGTATAATGTATAGTATGTCAAATGATGATAAGTCTTATGGAAGAAAAAAACATGAGTAGATTCAGCATGCCATTATCCTGGCTTACTCTTCAAGCTTTAAGAGATTCAGGAAAGTTCTACCCATATTTGTTATTTCAATATGGCATTATTTTATTCTTAAAAAAAAAAAAATCACATACCTAGCTGACTCCTAGCCCTTCTACTGAAGTAACTGCCCCTTCTCATCTGTTAAGAAATGAGCATCTTTAACATGGGTTTGGTAAAGTCATGGCCATTGACTTCAAATATGTTTGACATTATATTTATGAAACCATTTTAAGTCAAATGTAGAGGATTTTTGTCTAAACACCAAGAGAATGTACAGAAATATTTATTTCCTTTTTTCCTCCTGTAGAAATGAAAGTAGGTGCAATATATCCAGCTTTAAATCTTAGTCAAGATGTTTATAATCTTATTAAACATTCTGTGATGTGAACTGTGGGGACTCCATTAGCTCAATATTTTGAATTTCAGATAATGTATCCTGAGGCTTATTTTTTTAAATGTTTATTTTAGCATTAAATCATGAAAGCTTTAAACCCTACATGTAAAAAAAAAAAAATACAAAATAAAACTTAATTCTTAGGAATATATCTGAATACCTGTGGATTCTCAATGTACATTCCTAAACATTACTTGACATATTGTTTTAGAATTCAACAGCGATCAATTTAGTTTTGTCTCCATTTTGTGATACTGGACTTTCAGGTTCATCAGAGATGGCCCCGCTGTGGTTTCAGACTATAATTATAGAACACCAAAATGAAGACTAGGATTTTTATAATGTGGTTAAATTTTCATAAATTTCCTTTTACAATTTTTCTATATTTTTCTGATCTCTTTTCAATAATAATCCTTTTGCAAAAATAGAAATCTGTCATGGGAGGTATAAATCCAGAATATAGACCATAAATCATAATTTTATACATGAGGGTAAGCTTATCTACAGAAACCCCATATATAACCCTAGTAGCATGTATCTAATCAATGAAAAACAGTAGAAGATTGATCATTAGAAATTATGTCTGTGTGGAATAATCTCTGAATGGGATTATAAATAGTGAGGGAGTTCTTGGTATCAGCATTAGAAGTAGACTCCTTCTTATAGTAAACCATACTAACTTTAAAGTGTCATATGTGTTACCAAAAACCATAAGGATCACAATCAATGAACTGTGGGATTTAGTTAGTCAGCTTTCTGCTACTGTGATAAGAAATCTGAGATGATCAACTTAGAAGGAGGAAAGGTTTATTTTGGTTCATGGCTTCAGAGGTTTCAGTCCATAGTTGGCTGGTTCCACAGTTTCTGGGCATATGGTAAGGCAATAAGTCATGGTAAGAATCATGATAAATGAAACTATTCCCACTTATGGTGGCCAAGAAGTGAAAGAGACTGAATAAGGTGAGGTTCCAATGTTACTTTCAAGGGTATGCCCATGATCACCTAACTTCCTGCCACTAGGTCCTACCTCTTAAATGTTCCCCTACCTCCCTACATGTACCACTCACTGGCTGGTGACCAAGCCTTTAACATATAGGCCTTTGTGGGGATATGAGATCCCAACTCTAGAAACTGTTAAGAAATTAATTTCTAAAAATACATATATGCCAGTGAAAAACACAAATTTTTAGAAATCTTATGGAATTTTGTAAATCTACTTCATAACACTGGCTCATAGTTTTGTATCTATTAATGAGATTGCTTTGATGAGTTGAAATTTTATAAATGTATATACACAACTACAATACACATTGATATATGCAACTATAAATTCCTTATAAAGTTAAAAATAGTGCCCTTTGTGGGTAAAGATCATCCACTTGCATTAATTAGTGTAGTAATCAAGATTCCAGCTGGTCCCCCCAAATCCTCACTTCTTGATATTCACATCTTGCTATTATCCCTTCTCCTGGGTGGGCCACATAATTTGCAGCATTCAGAACAATATAAAAATTCAGTGTCCCATGTTCAAAACACTGTGGAAAAAATTCCATTAAAATTACTAAAAAATAAAATTTTTTCTTATGATTATCTTTGCCTTTCAAGTTGTCATGGCATTTTTTATTTGCTCTTAGTGTCTACCATGTTACATGTGTGTGCATATAAAGCTTTTATAAATTGTTACACAGACTTCACTTACAAAACATTGATTCAAATATAAAATTATTAAACATTTCAAGATGATATCAGCAGAGCATTGAAGCATGTGGGTCCCTGCCCTTCTGAGCACAGAGCTCTCTTCAACTACACGGATGGCAAACCCATTTAAAAAAACCCAGTCCTTCACCTTTCACTTTGCACCAGGGATACTCTTATGAATATCAGAATATAACAGAAGTGATGATATGCCCTCTCCTTGATAATCACAGACGACACTGTGGTTTCCCTCTTTCTCCCTCTTCTTTGTCTGTTCTTCTCTTCCCCCATCCCCCTCTCTCAGGACTTTCAGGTAGTTCTGAAGTTTCCAGACAAAAGTCAGCAAAGAACTGAGTACTTTGGCCAATAGCCATGTGATAGCCATTTCAGAAATGGTTCCTCCAGTGAAGTCATGGCCTACTACAGTTGTGACTAGTTTCATGAAATCCCCTGATCAGAAATACTCAGAGATATGCTCTTATTTCTGAGGACTGTATTCCTCATCCTCAGAAAATATAAGCTGATAATTATTTGCTGCTTTAAACCAGTAGATTTTGGAAGAAGTTAGTGATGCAATAATGTTGAACTAATAAAATCAGATAGGCTAACTGCTGTAAGAAAACAGCTCACTACCTTTGTAATTACTTACCTGTAAAGACAATAAAAGTTTAGTTTTTCCTTAAATTACAGTTCTGGGCAGGTGAATAGGTTGGTGAAACAACTTTATTCTATGAAGTCATTCAAGGATTCAGGATGAGGGAGTATTTACTTTAATATGTGGCTTCTCAGAATTAAAAGGCTTATTTTTTTCCAAATAGTTTAATAAAATATTGAGATTTTAAGAATTTTTTGTAGAGTTGATAAAAGCAGTTTTTCATGATTATTTGCATTTCTTCTTTGAGCATCTATTTTTTCTTTTTTTTTTTTTAATTTAGATTTTTTTCAGTTAATTAATTCAAGTTCTTCCCCCTCCCCCCCTCCTCCTTCTTCTTCTTCTTCCTCTTCCTTGGGGGTGTTCAACCACTGAGTCACATCCTCAGCCTGTTTTTATTATTATTATTATTATTATTATTATTATTATTATTTTAAGACAGTATCTCAATAAGTTGCCTAGGACCTTGCTAAGTTGCTGAGGATGGCTTCGAACTCATGACCTCCTGCCCCTGGGATACAGGCATGCCCACTGCACCAACTCAATTTTTCCTTTTTAATATCTTATCTGCTTCTTTTGTTCCAATTCTAACTTTGTTATTTGAATGTATTACTTACTTTACTTTTATAATAAATTGATTATAAATATTTAAGTTCATATATTTATCTAAGTAAAGATTTAATAGTTAAGTCAATAATCCTAAAATATAGTGGTTTCATTATTGTTATAGATCTTTCATAATTTTCATTTGTATTTCCTCTTTGATCTAATAGTCATTTTAGGGATAATAGGAATAAGTGGAAAGAAATTTCATATTTTCTAATATAATGAATGTTTCCTACTGTGGTAAAAATACATATAATATAAACATTACCATCTTAACCATTGGTACGTGTACAGTTCAGTAACATGAAGTATGTTCACATTGGTTAGAAATAGATCTCCATAACTGCAAATCTGAAAGTATATGCCCATTACACAGCTTCTTTTTCCTTTCCCTAGCACCTGATAATCACTATTCAACTTTCTGCTCTCTGTTTCTTAATATTTTGATCATTTTAGATACATTAAGTGAAATCAGTCAGTTGTTTTTTGTTTGTTTTTCTTCTTTCTTTGTGCAACTGGCTTTTTCATTTAGCCTGTCTTCAGGATACATCCATGTTACAGAATTCCCTTCCATTTTAAGTTTGAAAAATACTCCATTGTGTGTCCTATACCACATTTTCTTTATCCATTCATCTGTTGATACACAGTTGAGATGTTTTCACCTCTTGGTTATGGTGGATAGTGCTGCTATGAATAAGGGTGTGCAGATATTTCTTCAAGACCTCGTGTCTTACAACACTTTTAGATATATATCCAGAAGTGCAATTGCTGGATTAGATGATAATTCTATCATATTTTTTAAGGAACCTCCACTCTGTCTTGAATAGTAATAGTGTGATTCAATCATCAAGACCACTTTATCTAAATTGCTGTAGATAAAGAATGTTAAAGATAAGCTTTGTTACAGAAATATGTGCACACATGTGAGGTGGGAAAAGTCTGGGGTGCTTATAGAATGTAATGGAGTTTCTTGTGGGGTTTCTAGAACATCTTTGAGACAGTACCAATCTCAGATAGCCAGTCATGAGACCTTCTCCTTCACTATTTCCCAACACTGAGTTTTGTCTAAGTCTTGTAAGAACGTTCTCATCTTGGTGTCAGCAACGTCTGCAAAGTAGAAGTTAAAATAAATAGATCTGAAACTATGTCTTAAGTTCTTTACTTACTTGTCCTTTTAAGACATAGTTTCAGATTCTATGAAGAACTCAAAAAACTCTACACCAAGAATGCAAATAATCCAATCAACAAATGGGCTAAGGAAATGAATAGACACTTCACAGAAGAAGATCTACAAGCAATCAACAAACATATGAAAAAATGTTCAACACCTCTAGTAATAAAAGAAATGCAAATCAAAACCACCCTAAGATTCCATCTCACCCCAATTAGAATGGCGATTATCAAGAATACAAGCAACAACAGGTGTTAGAGAGGATGCGGGGGGGAAAAAGGTACACTCATACATTGCTGGTGGGGCTGCAAATTAGTGCAGCCACTCTGGAAAGCAGTGTGGAGATTCCTTAGAAAACTTGGAATGGAACCACCATTTGACCCAGCTATCCCACTCCTTGGCCTATACCCAAAGGACTTAAAATCAGCATACTACAGAGATACAGCCACATCAATGTTCATAGCTGCTCAATTCACAATAGCCAGATTGTGGAACCAACCTAGATGTCCTTCAATTGATGAATGGATAAAGAAACTGTGGCGTATATATACAATGGAATATTACTCAGCCATATAGAATGATAAAATTATGGCATTTGCAGGCAAATGGATGAAATTGGAGAATATCATGCTAAGTGAGCTAAGCCAATCTCAAAAAAACCAAAGGTCGAATGATATCACTAATAAGTGGATGAGGACACATAATGGGGGGAGGGAAGGGTTAGTGTTAGGGTTAGAGTTAGGGTTAGGGAGGGGGGCAAGAATGGAGGAAGGAAGGACTGTATAGAGGGAAAAGAGGGATGGGAGGGGTGGGGGGAAGGGAAAAAAATAACAGAATGAATCAAACAACATTACTCTATGTAAATTTATGATTACACAAATGGTATGCCTTTACGCCATGTACAAACAGAGAAACAGCATGTATCCCACTTGTTTACAATAAAAAAAAAAATCATAAATTAAAAAAAAAAGGGACAAGTAAGGATTGAGGAGAATTGAGTAGGAGTAATGAAACTAAAATTTATTTAAAAAAATTTCAAAACCTCAAAATGAAAGGAAAACTTTTTGGGACATTCAGGAAACTAGATAGTGCCATTTTAAGAAGAAACAGACTGGACTCAGACTCTCCACAGCAAAGTTCCAATGCCAAAAGAAAGCAAACCTCTAAGGGAAAAAATGAGTGAGTCAGACTTTTAGTTTTTAAGTTCTTCCTTAAACGTGAAGACTACAGGCATATATTTTCAAACTATGAGAACACAGTGTAATATTGGTAATATAATCTTTTAGGTAATTCTATTCCATTTATAGCAATTAGTGATGAACACTGAGTATGTTTAACTGTAGAACTAACCCTAAAACAAACAAAAATAGGACAGAACAAAACAGAAAGGTACACACACACACAAACACACACAAAAAATTCTTTTGGAGGAGAGTGTTTAACCTGGGATTGAACCCAGGGGCATTGAGTCACTGAGCCACAGCCCCAGTCCTTTTTTATATTTATTTAAAGACAGGGTCTCTCTAAGTTGCTTTAGGGCCTAGATAAGTTGCTGAGGCTGGTTTTGAACTTGCGATCCTCCTGTGCCATCAGGATTACAGAAATGGGACTCTTTGTTACTCTTTTTTTAATATCAGACTGCCTTAATAATTTCAGCTATTTAAGCATTGATATCTGGTAGTGCAAACTGCTAGCTATGTTATTCTTCTTTAATATTATCCTGCCTTCCTTGGCCCTTTGCTTTCACCCATAAACTTTAGACTCAATTCATTAATGTTCATAATATAATCTGCTAACACTTTGATTGGAATTATATTCAATCTATGGATAATTTCGAGGTGAATTGACCTCTTTATAATATTTAATTTTCCAATCAATAAAGATGAAATACTCCTCTATTTTATTAGGTTATCTTTAGTAACTAGCTATTTCATAGTTATTAAGCACATTTTATTAGACATTATTTCTAGCTCTTTGATGTCTTTTGATGCTGTTACATATAGTGTCCTTTTTTAAATTTCAGGTTTTATTTTTGAGCTGCTGACATTTACAATCAATTTTTACATATTGGTCTTTAATGTGTAACTTCATTAAATATAATTTTTAGTTCTAAGAGCTTGTCTGTAGATCCTTTAGGATTTAAATCCTGTTAAGCCCTTTTTTAAATTTTGTGTTCATTGTTCTCTCGTCTACTTCTCTGCCCCTTATGATGTTTTCCTCTATGTCTGGTGTTTCTTGTCCTCCTACTCATTTCCTGCTGGTATGGTTTTTACCTTTGCTTTAGTTTTGTTCCTTAGGATTCATTGATTTCGGGTTTTCTCTGTCTCTTCCATGAGTTTTCACACTGGCAGTCTTCCTTCACGCAGTTGGGTGTGTCAAGGAGATTTTCAGTCCATTGTCAACTTTTTGCTCACAATTTCCATGCACTTTCTTGTACCACGTTTCCAGTGAGGATTTGTGTCATATCAGAGTCAGCATCCCCACATACCGTAGTGGTGTGCCTAGACTGATGATTCCTAAAATTTATCCTCAACTCTGTTAGTTGAATAAAAATGGCTCTGTTCTCATTGCCAATAAGGATTTGCTATCAATTTTAGTTCTCTGCTAAAAAATTAAATCAAATAATAAAAGAAATTTGTGTAAGCTGCAAAGCTCAGGCTTCTCAATCTGTGATGACAAAAAATTTGAAGCACATGAATGAGAAACACTGCTCTTGGTGTGACTACTGTGACTTTTGCACGTAAATTGTGTTAAATGCAAATGAAGGCACATGATTCATAGTTAGCAGCAGATGAAATGCAAAGGAGTGACATTGAGGTAAAGGAGTGTTAAGATATAAATTCTTAATTATTGATACTAGAAAAACTTTGGGAGAATGAATATTAGCTACTAAACAAGATCTAGAGCCAGTCTCTGAAGTAAGTACTTTGGGTGGTTCAAGTCCTCCCTGCCCCTGCCCTTTAGAGGGCAGCATACCTGACCCCTTGTGGTACTGAAGAGCTACCTACAAGATGACCAGGGCTAAAGTCCATAAGCCAATTGGATAATTTCTCCTTTGTGGTGAAATATGAGAGAGAGAATCTAGAGACACTTTAGTTCTCAGTTTAAGTTCTAACGTGTCTGGGATCCTTGGGACATTTCTGTTTTAATAATTTTCTGTTTAGCTCAAGCTATTTCACCTTATTTTCTCACTTATAATTAAAAGAGTTCCCGACTAGCACTATTTCCCAGTCAGCCCCACTGGCACAAGAGGATGGTTCACCAGTATTTTGCTCCCACTCGGAGATGGCACAACAGTAGTATCTCTGAAGAGCCTGTGACCATACCTCGGGGGATAAATGAGCCAGCAGCAGGCCTCTGCCCATGGCCTTGTCCTGATTTAACTTTCTCAGTAGCTGCTGTGGCAGTGCTGCGTCCTCTTGGCCTGTTCTACTCTGCAGTGAGCTGGGGCTTGGCTCATTTATCAGAATTGTCTGGCTTTCTGTCCCTGCCTGGCCAAAGTTATTTTCCCTAGCTCGGCTATAGGAAAGTAGAACGGGAACTAATTAGCAGAAAAATCAAAAGAGTTGAATGTGTGGAGGATTGAAGATGTAAGGGAAGCAAACAATTACAAAAAAAAAAAAAAACAAAAACAACAGTAAAACCACAGCCATGGGAGAAGGTAGGTTTAGGAAAAAAGAAGGGAAATTAGGAAAATAGGTAAGGAAGCATAAGCTAAATAAGGGGGAGTTTATGCAAAAGTCTGCATCTACTAGATATATAAAATTGCATTTTCATGGTCTTTCTTCTTCCAGCCCCTTTTTCCTAACTTAGTCCAAAAATGTTACCGGGGGGTTGGGAACAGGGATTGAATTCAAGGGCACTCAACCAGTGAGCCACATCCCCAGCCCTATTTTGTATTTTCTATGTAGATTTGCTTAGCACCTTGTTGTGCAGAGGCTGGCTTTGAACTCATGATCCTCCTGCCTCAGCCTCCAGAGCTGCTGGGATTACAGGCATGTACCACTGTGCCCCACTATACTTCCTATTTCTTTTAACTCAAATTTCTTTAGATATTGTCACTCACTTTCCTTGCTTCCTCGTGATCCTGGAGAAAACTGTCCTATGTTCTTTCCCAGACAACACTTCTATGTCTAGTTCCGATTCCATTGTCCACCATTTCCTATGTAAATTTGGTTTGTTGTCACTATTTTTGCTCATTTCAGCTTCTCCATTTTCTTAGCCTAAAATCTGCTCTAGCTTCTTATAGATGGAAACTTCTAATTCTACTTCCTCTGCAGGTGATCATTTCTGTTTCTTCTTCTTTTTTTTTTTTTTTTTTTTTTTTTTCATCATTAAATCACTTCTTATATTCTTGGATGTTGTTTTGTATTTTACATTTCAGTGTAGGTCTCATGTCCACCTCCAGTAACACAGTTCACTCAGAGGCTACTGATGACTCCCTGGTGCCCAGGTCTGTGACTCATCTTGGTCACCATTCATCCCAGTCTTTCTACATTATTCAACAGAGCTGGTCACTTGGGTCCTCTGGATGCTCTGGCACATCTCTCTTATTCTTGGGGAAGATGTGCCTTCTGCACTCCTCCAAAGCCTCATTCTAAGTTTTGCTTTGCTGTAACAAATACCAGAGAGAAACAAATTAAATCAGGTAATGTTTATTTTGGTTCATGATTTTAGAGGTTTCAGTCCATGGTTGACTGGCTCCATTGTTTCTTGGGTCACCACATGAAGCAGAACCCATGGCTGAAAGGCCTGGGGGAGCAAAGTTGCTCACCTCAGGATAACTGGGAAGTGGTGGGGCCTGTGCTGGAGACAAGATGTAGTCTCCAAGGGCATGCCCCCAAGCACCCACTTCCCCCACAGTTTCTACCTCCTACAGATTCCGCCTCCACCAATAATACATTCAGTTATGAACCCTTCAATGAATTAATCCATTTATAAGGTCAGTTGTTTATGATCTAATCACTTCTCCAAATCCTCACCTCTGAACCTTGCTGCAGTGAGGACCAAGCTTCAGTACATGAGCCATTGGGGGGATACTTCATAACCAAACCGTAATACACCCATGTTTCAAAACTCCTCTCCAGAGAACTTTCACTCATCCATGAAACTTACTTCATAGAATTAACCTCTATCAATGTTACCACTAATCTTTCCCTTGTCATTAACACTTTTACATGTTTGAAATGGCTGTCTTAGAAAAATTATATATCCAGTTTTTTTAATGACTTTAATTTTTTTGTTCATGAAGAAATATCAACAAGTCTAAGAAAACCATTTGGTTGTAAGGAGTAAGGAAGACTTATGGGCCACGTTTGGTTCCTAGGTGTCTGATTTGACCTGTGACAAGGAGCATGCCTGGGAGCACAAGATGAAAACTGTTTCATTTTAGAACACTTAGAGTGCGACATTGGCATGAACGCATAAGAGAGACAGACATGTTTTTGTTGGAGTTGGAGGTAGATCTCTTTCTCTATTGAAGATATTCAAAGTAAAATAAGGTCAAGAAGAGAAACCGGCAGACACCAGTATTTGAAAAACAGAGATTCTGGTTTACTATTTTCATAAACTCACATAATGGAAAAAAATCAAATACTTTGAAATATTTGAAACTATGTTACACCTTTCATCCTATTTATCTTGTATACAAAACAAGGTACTTTATTATCATAAAAGGAAATTATATCAATCAGTGGGAGTGGCATTTGTGAATTCACTCTAGTACTCACCACCCCCCCAGAACCTTTGCCTGCAACATCCAAAATTTTCCATTCCTTCCAGTGGTGGTTAGTATCCCCAAATACTTGGTCCTGTCCCTTAGGACAAGTCTTGTCCCTAGGGAAACCCAAGGATGGTGACTACCTGGAAGATGAAGCACCTGTTTAAAGTGTGGCTCCTTGTTTGCTAGAGAACTTTCTTCAAGCTAATGCCACCATGAGGACAAACTGCTACCAAACAAAATTTAAAAAGCAAAGATTTGAGGAATAAAATTAAGTGTGACTGCATCTTCTCAGTCCTTCTCTGACCTTTCCTCATTATCTCCATCTTCATTCCTAACATTTTTGGAGAACGGAGCTTGTGTCAAGCATTGTTTGAACTGCTTCCCTCTTTGTAACAACGCAGATGCAATCATTTGAAAATAACACACACTGTGGTTTAGAACAAGTTGCCTGAGGTTATGTAGTTCACAAGTGGCAAAGACAGCCATCATACCTAGATACAACCCAAGAGTTCCTAACCGTCACAACTACAAAATCCTCTTGTGCTACTACTAAAATATATAGTATTGTAAAAACTCTCATGTATATACTTCATTTAAAATATGAATGATTGGCAGTTCCATTTCCTTAAGCTAACTAGTACCTAAGGCATGCTGGACAACATGGTTAGTAAGTCCCTGTGGTTATCCTTCTCATAAATTGAATCTGTGCATGTACCAAAAGTCAGTTTGTGTTTGTTCTCAAACTTGTTTATATCAATTATCCAATTATTTTAATTGTGACTAAATTAAACACTATGTAAATTGATGATAGAGAAGGGTTAAAGGAAGGATATTGTTGCTTTTGGAAAACAAAAATAAATATATTTACAAATAACTTTGTAAAGAAGAACTGCTTAATAAACTATTGAATTACATATGGGTAAGACATTAATAAAATTTCTAAAACTTCATTTGTCATTCAAATTGTTTTTCAATTCTCTAAGGTCTTGTTTAACTTTTTAAAAAGTTATATTGGACATTAGATATTGCATATGGTTGTAGTTTATGAGAAATAAACATAAAGAAGCAGGCACTTTATTAAGCAGTTAACATTCCAAAGAAATATGTTGACATTACATCAAATGAATATCCTCTTCTACATTTTAAATTTAGATAAAGCATTTACAGCACATAGGTATCATTTCAAATGACTCCCAACTTTTGCCAATATTTTTTTGATCACCTAAATAACAGCTGATCTCCCCTTAAATCAGCAGGGTTTCTATCAAACATCCAACAACATGTTTTACAATGTAGTATTTGCTAACATGCCTATCTTCTTTCTAGCTCATGAACTCTTTGATCACAGTATGATTGACTTTCCAATCATTATTGTAACTTTGAAATATATCTTGGTTATTAATATTTTAATAAATACAAATCTGATGAGCTGGTAATTTGCTATAATCTAAAGGTAAAATCAAATGCTTTGTGGTCTTGACCCCAGGAAAGTGTAGACAGTCAATACACATACTCTGCCTCTATGCCCAGAACCATTGCAGACACCACCTAAAACATAGATTTCCTACCCCTTTGCTAAATAAAATCTTGAAACTTCCATTCAACAGCATTAAATGTTTCCATATCTTGAATAGTAAATAATTGGTTTAATCTAAAGTGCTCCCCCATTTAACTTCGGTTATGCAAACAGATCTAGTACTTATTAAACATATAGTACATACTGGAGATTCATTAAGTACTTTACATGACATGTAATTGTCATAGCAACCCTGTGTTGTAGGTATTATATGAACTTTTTGGATAGGAAAACTAAAATTTGAAGGAAGGAAGTACTTGTGCAGTGTTACATCAAAAATAAGGGATCAAACACAAGTTTGTCTAGTTTCCAATTCCATAACTGTCCTGGTGCATCATGGTATTATGTTGCCAAGGAATAATTGCATGACATGAGTGCAACAGCAGTAAGAATTTGAAGGGAGTGTATTTTTGAACAACCTGCTGATTTATATTACCTGAAAATATTAATACATCCATGTTTCTGCAGCTTCTCTACCTGCAACTCCTTTTGCCACCATGCTACATAAAATAATCAGAAATTCCAGAAACAAGTATCTGTCATTTTCCACGATTATCTCACATCTCACCAGGCACTCCATCTATCTCTCTGTGTTCCACTGGGTGCACTCAATTTTGCTTTCAACAGAAGTTGTGTCATGTTCTCATTGTGCAATGCTGACAGCCCATAATATAGCTTATTCTGATGAGCAGCCCATCCTTTAACATCTTCCCAATTCTCTTTATCCTTTACGTAACTCTATTGAGCTATTGTGAAAATAACCAACAGTGGATTCATGATTTCACATTTGTATATGAGAGGGAGCGAACAGGCAGGTAGAGAATGAATTCCACCTTTCACCATGTTTTTCAAACCAACAACAGGTATGGTCCACTAAACCACTATTTTCTCTTCTTTAACCAGGGGAGGAGGAATTTCCTCCTTTCCTTTACAACAGTTCTAATGAAAGAAGGACTCCAGTGAGAATCTGTCTAAATATCAGGTATATCTGGTTTTGCCCTTCTCCGATATGCATATTCCATTACTAAGAGAATAACAAAAAAGATTTTGGAAGGGTAAAGTTACCAACCCTAGAGGAGGAAAATGACTTGTGTAATGAAAATGCTACTGGGCACTTAAGCAGCTCTGGCAGGAACAATTATAATATAATTTATCACCAGAAAGCACACTAAGATGCAGAATACATAATTATCTTATCAGTAAGCTGAGAGCAGTGGCAAAACTCATTTGAATGAAGAACCAAAAGTGTAAGTCTCAAGGAAATTATAAGATGAATGCTGAGTCTTTCAAAATGAATTTTTAATTTTTTGGGGGGGGGGGACTGAAGTCTAAGTGTACAAAGGGTTAAAACTTACTGAAAGTTTAGGAGTAAGAATGACTTGTTAGGGATGTAAATGTGCCTAAAACAGAGTGAAATGTTAAGGTATCACACTATGAAAATATTTCCATTCACCAAAAGCCTAAAGTACATTGTCAAGGGCCTGAACTCAATTCAGGGCACAGTGTTTGGGGTTTTCTCTGCTACCATCACAATCTTACTTTGTTTTTAAGGAAGTTTGTGTTGTGTAGAAAACACCATTTTGGTCCTTTAGATGGATTTTTCTATGTGGCCACCAGCACTAGAATTATAATATCTGGTACACTTAAATGATACTTTATCCTTTCCAACCATTTTACCTGGGTTTTTGCAATGGACTTGCTATGGAAGGAGAGGAAAGAGTAACCTCTTTTGTCCCATTCATTCTGCAGGGAACATATCTTAAAAAATGCCTCAGCTGCAGAAGGCCTCTCTCCTGGGCGAAAGCCCTGAGCACTTGACCTGCCCCTGCAGGAAAGCATGAGAAGTGCTTTCTCTTTCCTTTGGCTACTCTGTGCAAGCAAGTTGGATATAATTTGAAAAAAAAAAAAAACAAAAAAAAAAAAAAAAAAAAAAACAAACAAAAAAAAAACTATTCTAAGAAACAAAATAAAAATAAGCAAAATATATATGAAAACTTAAAAATACAATCTACTACAAAGTGGAAGTGCCTGATCTAAGCTATCTAAAGACTACAAAGAAGCAGTGCTGGCAAAGGAAAAAATACAAGAGACTTCAGTCTTGATTTAAAGTCTTTTTTTACTTTTTATACTAGATATGTATGCTTTGATTCAGTCTGTAATCTGCTGATACACATTTGGTTTAATTTGTTGTAACGTGTTCAATGTGTTCAGTAACTCCTACTTTGCATGGTTTTTATTAAAGTTATGGGGGCTAACTTTAATGTAAATTCATAAACATAATCAAGTGTAAGGCATTTTTTAACCTACTGAGTCAGTTTTGATCAGAAATACTTTGTTATATGCTGCTAGAGTTGACACTGCCTTTCTAGGATGTGGAACTCCCCGATCATTAACTCAAAGCTCATAAAGTAGATTTAAGCACGCTATCATCTCTGATCTCTCCAGTGCATGCTGTTTTATGTCTGAGAACTTGGCCATAACCCATACATAATAAATTTATTAAAAAGTTTGTCCAACATAATAGCCTGCACCTTTTCAAGAGTACAGTCTCCATGAGATCTTGCCCTTCCCTTCTCCATCCAATTTCCAAATTCTCTCCTAGGTGACACTTTAGTGTTTACCTTACTTGAATAGCAAAGATGTCAGGGAAGTCAGTCCTTTCCTGCTTTATATTTCTCACTCCATCTACAAATTGAAGAACTTTTTCCCTCTCAAATTCTTCCTATCAGGGAAGTGACCCAGTCAAATGAGTGTAGTTTCTTCATATTGCAACCACTCAGCTTTAAAAAATAACCCTATGCATATATTCATTCTTTCATATTATCTTAGTCCTTCCTGTAAACAAAGTTAGGCACATCAATTCCCACTCACCTCCATGGCCAATGAAAGACCCCACACAGGGCTGATCACCCTGTCTCCACTTTTGGAATGTGGGAGTGTTTCCCTAAGACTAAGGGGAAAACCAAGAACTGAGAGAAGTATTGTTGCTGTCTGGGCATTGCATCAACAACAAGACAGTGATGGTCTACCCAGGAGAGGAGAAACAGGACTGTCTAGAGGGATCTACGATGAGGTTTAAAATAAGGCTTACTGAAATCAGAGGGTGGAGGAAGAGAACTGACATTTTTCCAGTACTCCAGACCTTATGATATTCTATCACAATGAGCAGCACTGAATTAAAAATTTCAACATATTATACATGAAAATGTAAGAAAACATACCATGAAGAAAAAACCAGCCAATAGAATAAAACCGGGTGTGGAACAGATGTCAAAATAATCAGAGTAGGAAATTAAAATAACTATTGCTAGAGAATGATAGCACCATCATGCCAATAACCCTGGATCTATTCAAGCCATGGCTCTCAAAGCGTGACTTGAAGATGAACACCAGCAGTTTCTGGGAACTTATTAGATTTGACACTTTTGGAGCTTACTCTGGATTTATAGAATCCTGGAAAGGGGCTTAACAATTTGTGTCTGAACAAGTCTACCAGGTGATTCTAAAACTGAAGGATATTTTTAAATGGAATTTACCATTATAAACAAAAATATCACCAGACTCAGATACCTCCACTCATGAATTCTAACAAATGTTCAGAATGTACTAATAGAAACACTGCACAAATGTTTCCAGAAAATAAAGGAAAGTGGTGGAATAGTATTGAACTCATTTCAGGAGTCCCACATAACCCTGATAGGAACCTGATAGATACTATAAGAAAAGAAAACTATAGACCAATACTCCCATGAACTCATGTGTGTGGACACACATATAAAAATTAGGTGATTTGATCTAATACTACAGAAAAAGATAATGTATTATGAAATAGTGAGGCTTATTACGGAAATGCTGACAACAGAAAAATTAATCAAACTTGCAATTCATTATAAGAAAATTAATAAATATTACATCATCCATTTAATGGATTCCATTAAAGCATTTGACAAAAACACTCTTTAATGCTAAAAAGATTCCCACAAATGTAAAAGTAGAAGAAAAAATCCTAATTCTGATTGAAATATTTTATGAAAAGACAAGAGCTAACTTCCCACTTAATTGTGAAATGTTATATAGAGAGTTCTTAGAACAGTACCTGCACAAAGCAAGAACTACAAAAAGATTTGGAAAAAAAAAGTGTACATTTTTAACTGGTGTTGTCATTAATGCTACAAATTTATGACATGATATAAAGTAACTATTTTTGATTCTGATAAAAGTATGTTCAATAAATATTTTGGATCCTTACATTTGTTGAACAAAAATTTCTTTATGTTTGGTTTTGAAATTTAATGGCATTTGAAAAATTTAATGGCATTTGAAAATAATAATTATAATAAATTATTATTATAATTACTACTACTACTTCCAAGGATTGAACCAGGGATCCTTCACCATTGAACCACATCCCCAATCCTTTTTATTTTTATTTTGAGACAGGGACTTGCTAAGTTTCTTAGTCTTACTAAGTCTTTGAGGCTCGGCTTTGATCCTCCTTCCTCAGCCTCCCGAATTGCAAGAATTACAGGTGTGTGCCACTGTGTCTGACATATAATAATTTTTAAGTGCTCTCAATATATTCTTCCTCTCTAAAAAAATGGATGTCAACTTTCTACTTTCATAGATTAGAAATATTTGCAGCAAAAATACTTGTTTGTGATTGTGTGACTGAGGACTATCTTGTGAATGAGGACTACGTATTTGGTCTGTTGTCCACTTCAGACCCTCTTTATTGTTTCCTTCTTTACATGTCTGATGAGACGTGGTCCTTATGGGCAGCATCGGATGTCATAAAAACACATACATTCAGGTGGTGACTCGGTGGTTCCAATTGGACCTTAGTGTCTCAGTGTTGATTCCCATTACAGCCCTTAAAATCCAAAAACCCATTTAGAGAAGAACAGCAGTATTTCTCTACTTCTCAGGTTTCTGAATGACGAGGGTATTTTTTTCCTTAAAAATCTGTCTTGAGAGTTATGAATTGCTCCTAACTCTGTATTTCAAGCTCTCTGAACTTCAGTCCACTCAACAGAAGGGAAAAGAAAACCCTGATACACAGATGAGGAAACAGAGCTTTACAAAGCCAAAATAATCCATTCAGAATTACGCAAGCAAATCATACAGCCATGATTTAAACCTGGACCACTCTGAATTCAGTTTTTTTATTCCTGTTTATATCACAGGACAGTAACTCTTTATTAGAGTAAGAGAGCAAAGAGTGGAAACTTGCCCCTAAGGGTTTATCTGTCAATCACATTTGTCAAGAGGCCTTAAACCTCTTAAAAGTATCTTATGAAAGGAGGGACTCAGCATCACCTACTGGAGAGGGCTGTGGCCAAGGTATTGCTATGACAATGGTCAGGACGATGATGATGACTACAAGTCCTACGACAAATAGTCTTCATACCAGAAAAGAAAGGGGGGAGACCAAAGTCCCACACAGAGGACACAGTGTTCCTCACCTCAGTTAGGTCATTAGTTTCTTGTGTGCAAACTTTGATGTGTTCAGTAAAGGAGATCTACTATTTGATAAGGGCAAGTGAAAAATTCACTCAATTCAGTCAAAAAACAGCAGATACCACTTCAGTACAGTCATTGAAATAACACTTCACAATCTGGTTCACAGTTGTTTCTTCCAGTTTTTAAATGTTTTATTTTTTACTGTGTCTTTGACACTATATGAAATATCCCTAAAGAGAGGAAAAGGATAAAATAAGATTAAGCTAAGGAAGGCATACTGCGCTGAAAGAAATCAGTACAATCGTAATAAAGAAAATGAAGGAATAAGTCAATTTGCTTATATTCTTTACAGATTCAGAGCTATAATGGAAAAATTCATATTCATTTTAGCAGAGTAATAATCGAGATAATAATTAATAAGATACCAATTATTGGTGTAATAGGAATAGCTTCATGTCAACTGCAATAAATTCAGAAAACCATTATCTTAACAGTAATTTTCAATGTAGTTCTAACCTCTTGCATTCAATTGTCTTTATTGTAAAGAAGGAAACTAAAAAGAAATTGAAAAAGCTGAAGTTTGCTACCATTCACTGCCAGCTGTAGGCTCAGCCGCAGGGCATAGCCACATAAATAATTGTCTCTTTCAGTCCAGACAAGTGGGTGACTCACTCTCCCACTGGCCCGCTGTATTGAATTGTAATTACTGGAAAATTCCACAATTTTCTGCCTCATGCTGTGAATAGAAAGAAAGCACAAATGTATGCTTAATGAACAAACGCAATATTTATTTTGCTAGTTTGAGTGACCTAATCGAATGTTTTGATTTTTTGATCAATGAAAGACTAAAATACCTTGCACTAACTCTTAAACATTATAAAAAATGGAAATGGGAATCCGTAAGATTTGTGTGGACAACAATCAACTTGTAAAGAGACAAAACTAAAATGTGTTGTCCTCACTTTTAGGAAGACCCTTCTTTCTTCTTCTCTTTCCTATTAGTTCATTCAATAAGGATTTATTACCTATTATGAATGAGGTAAAGTTTATGGATATTCATACTGTGCAACTGACCCATAAGAAAGCTAAGACACCACAGGAAAATAGGGCAGTATTTGGTGGATGATATCAGAATGATGCACATTCAAATAACTGGCAGGTGAGGCTAGATGGACAGAATCTCTGCCTGGGTTAATCAGATACAGCACTGAGATGGATCTTGAATCTCATCAGGACCATCCATCCACTTACAATTTCTTTGCTTTTTTTTTCTTTTCCCTTATTTTTGTCCTTCACTTTACCCTTAACAGTTCATATTCCATTATCCAACATTCCCATAACACATCTTAAATGGTCTTGTGCTTTTATCACACTTGTCTTGCAAAACACAAGTCCTGAATAAATTCACTTAATGATTCTCTTCTTACTTGCATTCTTTGCTGGCATTCCAATTTTTTTTTTTTTTTGCATATTTTTCTGTCTATAATTAATCAAGTTACTCTGCAATGACTATTTCAAAACTTTTACATTCTCTTGAACCTTCCATCCCTGCTACTTCCTAATTCCTCCTTGGTGTCAGCAGTTGGCCTTGTCTTCTACCTTTTAGTGTAAATAGATTCCACCTGTTGGACATTTCTCCAACCTCTGAATCACGTGCTCTTAACTCACTAAATGCACACTCTCTCCTTCCTGATTTTTGTTTTTTATTTTTGCAAGGGAGGTGATGGTCCCCAATCCTTGCTAATTCTAAATAGCCCAGATGCACTTCTGAGCCAATACTCTCCCACCTTCTGAAGAACATCACACAAATATTTTTCCCCTCTGCGGTATTTTCTAAGTTTCCCTTTAAACCGGGACACTTTCAATGACTGTTAATCCTCCCATGGAAGAAGCTGATCACTAACTTCTCTTCACTCTATGACAAACTTATCAGAAATATTGTGCATATTTTGCTGTTTCCATTTCTTCATCTCCTTATCTCTGGCCAATAGTCTAGTCTGTACTGAAATTTTACCACTTCACCAAAAGATCTCTCACCTTGGTTCCTGGTGACCTCCATGTTAATAAATACTATGGTTTTTTGTTTTGTTTTCATCTTATTTGATTTCTATCTCTACAAAAACTGTTTTCTTTTGATTTGTATCGTATCACATTTTACTGGTTTTCCTCCTATATTTGGCCACAACTTCTTGGTGCCCTTTGCATGCGATCTTCTATTCACAAGATTATCATTGGCCCAGGCTCTCTTCTATTCACTTCTACCTCTCTCCCTAAACAATCCCAGGCTCTATCTAGCATCCATATCTCTATTGGGGAAAAATATTACGCGTTTCCCTCAACGGGCTCCCTCTTCTTCTTTTTTAGTCAGTAGCTTCCCTAGACCTAGTTACACATCAAGTTCCAAGTGAATGCTGGAGTTATTGTTGCATTTGGATATTAAAAGCTAAGGAGAATCTTAAAAGGTGGTGTATAGCAGTAGAGAAAATTATTCAGAAATTGAAAGTGGCAAAGCAAATGCTCCAACTTGTAAGAAAGAGATCAAGGCAAAATTGGGAATCAGCTAGAAATCTGCCTGACCTGAGCACCAGATTGAAAAATAGTTAGAGCCTGACTGGAGGGGGAATTTGGCTGTCAGATGAGGAACCAATTTCTCCACTCGAGGTAATAGCGGGCGGGCTAGGGGCGTGGCTCAGCGGTAGGGCACTTGCCTAGCATATATGAGGCACTGGGTTCGATTCACCACATACATAAAATAAAATAATAAAATAAGGTAAAAAATAAAGAGATAATAATAATCCTATGATGATATTCAACAAAGGAAGGAGACATGATTTTTAAAACACTGGTTGAAGATGTCAAACCTTGGGACCTTATTTAAGATGGCTTCATGAAAAGAGACTATAGAGAATTGAGTATGGAGTCGGATATAACTATTTTAAGCTTTCTGTTTTGGGGTGATAAAGGCTTTAATCAAGAAGACTATGAGAACTGGAAGGAAGAATTGGTCCCAGAAAACATACTGAAAGACAGAAACTAAATTTGGTGTGCATGATATGTAGCAGTTAAGAATTCAGGCTAAAAAGTCTCTTTAAGGGTGAAAGTAACTGAAAAAAGAGAGTTAATATTTAATGTTTAGAAAGGGAATTTAAAATGCAAAAGTAGCACCTAGGAGAGAAGCCTATGGTGCTCACTTTAATTTGAAAGTCATAAATAGATGATAGCTAGAATTTTTAAGCTGAGTTTTCCAAAAAAGAAGGCTGTTGAGGAGGGGAAGAAAAGGTCAACTATAAAACCCCAGGAGGCATATAAACTGTTACCAAAGGAAACAAAAAGAGAACAAGCAAAGAAGACGTTTAATTTGTACAGGGCCAGATAAGCCAAGGAAAGGGAGCGTGTCAAGAATGTCTCTGAGAGGCCAAGTGTTTGGCAGGTTCTGAGAGTTTTTAAATCTTTGTAGAGACTTAGGGAGAGATTGATGAAAAACCCCACTTTTTAAGAAACATTGTGGTTAAAGGGGAAAAAAGGAAGAATTATAACAGGCAAGTTTTAGTTGAGAGTAGAGTTGGTGAAAAGTTCATGATTTTGTCATTTGAGGTTGAGGGAAAACTGACAGCCAATTTACACAGTGAGGAGGGCAATTCCTGGAGAAAGGAGACAACACAGAGAAAGAAATGACTAAGTGAAAGATGTTTGGGAGGATGAAGAAACTACAGGAATAAGAGGAATAGGAGAAGATAAGTTAGGGAAGAGAGGAAGGACACCATGTCCTAAGGGGTGGAAGCTTACATAATGATTGCAAATAGATCAGTTGTGATGACCTGAGAGCAATGCGCTCAGAAGTCCATTCAGACTGAAGGAGATACTGTTTGCAGACTCTGTTGGGAAAGAAAGATAAGGGAGGAATCAGATCGCAAGCAATTATTCCCTCTCCAGATAGCCATGTGTTAGACAGAAAGGAGGAGCTGCCAGGAGTTTTTTAGCTTTCCTTTTGGAAGGTGACTAATGATAAGTTTTACCCAAATGATTGCTGTATCTGTTATATTCAGAAAAGTCTAAACCTGGGAAAGCAAATAGATTCCATATGTCATGTCAGCTTCAATTGATTAGGAAACCTGCAGTGCTATTGGAAAGGATTATTCTAGCTCACGGGGAGAGCACCCTGAGATTGATTAGTAATGTCTGCTTTGGGCCAAGCATAACAGGTTGATATATTTGCTAACTCTAGAACCATAACTATAAGTTATTTAGTCCAATTTTCTGATATATAGGTCAGAAGCAAAGGAGCATTTAGATATCCATCACAGGTTTATGTGAAAATAGAAAACTCAGACAAAGCCACCCTACTTTAAGATTGCTTAGTTGAAAGATGTGGACTTTGGAACTTGGGCTTTGAAATAAGAAAATCAGACTACACTTATTTCTATCATGTTGTTTTAGATTATATATTCCTTACTTCCTTTCTCAAGTTCCTTTGGGACTGACTTGTTAAAATATTTGAACTTTATATTCAAAGAAGTATACACCCAAATCTGTACCATTATCAAAGACTGATTTTCTGATAGTCTTTTCAGAAGGAAATTCTCTATTCTTGATTTAGAAGCTTTCAATATGTTGAAATATGTTGAAATATTTATATATGTATTTATACCTATATAAATATATATTTATATTTTCAATATGTTGAAATATTTTTATTTATATATTTATATCTGTATGTGTCTATTTAGTGGCATGAAATAGAAGAGGATGATGGGGAGAAGAGTGATAGTATTCTTATATATAGAGAAGTCTGCAGATGAGGCAGGATCCATGGGGCCACCATGCAGAACATCTTCCATAAGGTACAGCCAAGATCAATAATACAAATATCAGTCAGGAGACCCAGGAAAAAGGAGTATGTGGTTGGGAGGCAGCTGGCCTCTTCATTTGCTTTGATGTCTCACTGTACACTGGAGACAGAAATAAGCTCTAGGAAAGAAATTAGAAGATCTGCTATGTCGTTAAACATCTTATTAAGAATATAAATACTGATCTATTTTGAGATTATAACTAAACTTTGGATCAAATTTTCAAAACTAATTTCTGTATTTTATAGTCACATTCTTATTTTCTCTATTTGTGTTATAAATTCCTCTGCCGTTATGTAATGCATTGTTCATGTGAAGCTGTTTTTAAAGGAAACACAATTCTGTCTTGATAAATATCAGAAAACGACCAGATGTTTCCTATTGTCTAAGCCAAACCAGTCAACAGTATGATCACGCTTTCACTGACAGCCATGGAGAGCATGCCACACACGGCCTCCCCTGTAGCAGAGTCCGGTGTCTTAGCCTCCAGCAAGGTTTGTGATCTGAATAGTTAGAAAAAAAACCACAGAACAAAAGAGAGGGGAACATCATTCTAATACTGTTGAACTTTCCTCACCGAAAAATGGAATATGCAGTATTCATTTTAAAATTCTTAGTCCATAAAAGGAATGAAGTTGTTTACTAATATGATAGAATACTTCTCTAGAGAATAGAATTGTTTCTCTTACCAAGAAAAGGAGGACTAGATTAAAAGGTAGAGAAGAAAAATGATTGTGTTTGAGAGCAATATATTAAGAAAGTTTAACTGCTAAGCAAGTTTCTTAGAATAACCCAAAAATGGTTGCTTTGCCCTTGCATGGTTTGTATTCTAGCCTCGAGGTCCCCCTAACAGGGTCCAAGATGAGAGGGAATACAGGGTTTCAGGCAGAGTAAATAGCACTGCGATGTTTGGGAGGGGTAGAAGCTTAAGGCTTTGTCAGCTATCAACAACAGTCCCTGGGTGAGTTATATGCAGAAGAACAATGGGAGGAAAATCTGACCAGGTAGGTTCAAAATGTGTGATGTGCAGTCATGAAGCCAAACTGAGTCATTTGTACTTTTATGAGGTGGTAAAAAATAAAACCACTGAGGGTTTCTGGAAAAGGAAATATTTTATGGATGGGTGGATAGATGGTGAGATTCCTCTGAGAGAAGTAAAGAAAGAAGTGTAAGGAACAGGGGTCATAGTATGCCACTGGATAAGAGCCCTGGGAAGAGTCACTGCCCAACAAGCTGGGACAGTGCTACATGGCAGAGGCAAGCAAAAAGAAGCATGGGGGCAAGGCTGCCACTCAGAGCAGACAAGGTCTCTGAGCAGAAAACAACTGCAATGATACAGAAAACCACTGGGCAGGAATTTAAAGGTACTGGACTTGGGGGTTGTGGTGTCACAGAAAGTTGTGGTGGGAATGGAAACAGATTGCAGGATTTCAAGGAAGGGCCAATTAGTAAGGAATGGAGACAGGTGAATGATGCGGGCAATGCTCTAAAAAAGGGGAAACTGATCAAAACAGGTAAGGTGCTGCACTCACAATTGACAGGAACAAGGAGTTTCTCCTTTTGTTTTACACTTGCTTGGCTTATAATTGCTGTTGTTATGATGTGGGAAGATTGGGCAAATCATAATTTTAAGCAGAAATAAGAATCTGATTATCAATGGAGGGTAAGAGATGGGAAATCTAAGAGAGAAGGCATAACTTGTAGACTCAGTTCCCAGGAGATTCAGGAATACAACGTTCAAGAAGGTAGGCTTAGCAAATAAAACAAAACACCAAAAAAATTTTCCCCTTGTTTCTCTGTTCCAAAAGAGAAGTACCAAGAAGGAAAGCTGACCCTCTGACACATTCTCATGTAGGAGACTGCACATCTGATACTCTCAGATGTTTCTACTGAGCAGAAGCATGGGACGTTTACCAGCAAGATGGCAGGCTGAAGAAGGGCTGGACTCTTGAAGATAAGAAAGAAGCATTGCAACAGATGCAGTGGAGCCTTCAAATGAAGTAAAAGAATCCCAAAACTCCGCACTGGTTAGCACAGTTTTCTCCATACCAAGTCAACATCCTGGAAGCAGATGAAACTCAAAACTTTGATGACAAGGATGTCACTCTCCTATGGAGAGGCTGTGGAATGATGCGTCAAGCCAGCATTTTCTTACTACACTATCTAATATGTAACTGAGTGAAAGGTACCCCAAGTGTTATATGTAGAAATGCCTTGTGAGGACAGTTTGGGGGAAATGACTCAAAAGAATAGCAATAAGAATATAATTGATGTTTACGATACTTTGGTACTGTACACATGCTTCAGTGAATATCCTACAAATGCATTTGTGCACACGTAGGTGGTGTTTCTTACAGGGCTGCTGCCTGCAGTGGGGTTGCTGAGCTATCTACACACATGTGTGCGTATACACACACACACACACACACACACACACACATACACACAAGATAGTAGCAAGACATAAGATGCAAGTGCACTGCACAGTTGCATTGGTTAGCATTCAGAGCAAGAGGTGACCATGGGGAAGTCAGTCCCAGGAATCTTAAAGGAACATTTAATATGGTCTGATCTTGGAGTGATACAAGTATGTCATTAAAATGGCTGATCACCTGGTACAGGCTAGTGGAGGCAAAGAAAATTAGAATGTGGGGGAAATTTTGGAGAAGTAGAAAGACGAGAGAGTGGGATACGGACAAATAGTAAGATTTATTACCTAAAGGAAAGGGAGAAATCAAGGCTTGGAAAATTTCCAAGTTTGTGATATGGTAGATGGAAGAATTTTAAAATAAGCCAGTGCCGGTGAGATAAAGAGGAAGGGAGGATGAAGAAGACTAAGTAGTGACTGCCACTCAGAAATAAAAGGAAAATAGTAGTATTTTGATATTTAAATTCATAATTTATCATAAAGTGAGATAGGATTATCATCATATTCCACATTCTGCCCAAGGTGTGCTGCTTCCTCTGAAAGACGGTCAAGGTCCAGGACTGTGATGCCTTTGACCTTCTGGCTCTGAAGATTGATATTAGACAAAAAAAAAGTCATGGCTTAAATAAATCATCCAGGAGCACCAGGGGTCAAGCCCCTGACAATTTTGAGGCTTAGCATAAGAAAGCAATGAGAGTGAAATGCATCATTAATCAGCCTACAGAGACCGTGTGGGAACCAGACAAGGCAATGACCTCCTACCCTTCATTACTCTCTTGTATTCCCAGAACCCCGGGGCACACAATCTCCTGTCCTCCTTATTGTCCCTCCTCCCACAGTTCTTAAGAAGATCCTATCAAGGACGGCAGGAAATGCAGCCCAAACTGACTTTGGGGAATTACAAATGACTAAAACATTAGAAGGGGTGCTGAACTCACTATTATCCAGGGAAATCAGATTAAAAACCAAAAAAAAAAACAGCTTTTAAATAACTTAAGGAAAAAATGAATACTTCCTAAGTGATACCGCAAGTACACGGAGTAGAATATATGGCATAAATAACTTTCACAAAGTGAATGCGTGTTGCCAGGGAGTCTATCCAACACAAAACATTATCTGCATCCCAGAAAACGCCCCCCCCAGGGTTCCCCAGGGAGCCCCACAGTCTTTACTCCTAACACCACAGATTAGTGTCACATTAAAATATTCAGTCATTTTGTTCAAACTTTAAATAATCTCTGGGCTCAAGATAAAAATGATTCATATTCTGAATTGGCAATACACCAACAAAAATGCTAGCATTTCAATACCTTAAAGTAGCACAGTATACCTAAACCAGTGCTGGCTGAGGTAAAGAGGAAGGGAAGATGGGGGAGACCAAGTGGTGACTGTCTACTCAGAAATAAAAGGACAATGTAGTATATTGACACTTAAGTTCAAAACTATCTAACTACTTAAATTAAGGAGATGGAGAAATTTTAAGGGGGCAGTGTGAAGAGGGTCTTTGTCTTAGGCCTTAAAGTTGGCAGGGGAGAAAAAGGAAAGGTGGAGTTGAGGTCCCTGAGCCACGCGTTGATGTCATCAAGGAAGAAGCGCGAATAGCTGTTGATTGCATCCCAAGAGAGTGGATGGCGACAGCAAGGGCACCCACTCTGAACAGTAACAAAGTGGTGGTCAGAGAAGTCAGCAGAGAGCCCCTCATTCCATGAAGGAAAACTAGTGGGAAAAGCAGTGGCCTCTTTGATTGTGATGATAGAAAGGCTAATGGAAGGAAATGGCTAAGAAGGAAACACTAATGGTCAGCGTGATGACAGCGCAGAGGACGGAGACAGGAGGCCTGAGCTCCAAATCCTCTGGAGTCTTCCACACTGCGCAGACGCAACCGTCTCCACTAACAGCCCAACGCAGTCCCTCCCGCGTGGGGAAGGGCTGCAGGCAACCTCCTTCCTAAGGTAAAAGATTCTGACCATTGTTACCTCATGGACATTTTTGAGATGAAAAAAGTAGATTGTTTTATGGCTGGGGAGTGGAAGTATATATACACGATATTTTAAATTCTATTTCAAGAAGTTCACTGACCCCTCCCCCCAACTCACATATATCCATGTGTAGTAGGAGTTAAGGACTAACGACTTACAGAAAATGTTTGAAAACACAGCACACCAACTGAAGATATGTATTTAAACACAGTAAAGACACTGTCTAGTGGGAAAAGAACTCCATTTAAATTTAGAAGTCCTGGCTAGTTTATGACTGTGGAGAAACCCTTAATTTGTTGCTTAATTTTCTCATTTCCAGAATGAAAATAAGTCAGGGGGTATAATTCTTAATTCTGCCTACTTCTCAGGATCAAATAAAATAATATGACTATGCATAGGAAACATCAAAACATAGGACACACAGAAGTCATAATTAGTGTTATGCTTTGCCTATCACTTGTTGGTTTATTCATCCCCTCTAGAATCCAGATTTCCTGCAATATAAAATAAATGAGGAGCAAGACAAGGTGCCTCTTCTTCGTTGTATGACTACATGGGTGAGTCTCCTCTGCAATGTGGAACCAGAACTGGAAAAAAGGAAATAGGTATTTTATGTCATAAAGGGTTCTTCCTGTAGAAAATGTAAACAGTATAAACTATGATCTATGTAGTTAAGACAGACCTTTGATTTCAGAGTTAAGTAAATGATAAATAACACTAACAGGAATTATACTGCACTTATTTTTTCATTTTTCTCCCTAATCTCTTATTTCATCTTCTGGATATCTTTACCCTAAGCATCTGAAGGAAAAAAGAAAAAAGAAAATTTTGCTGGAGAAAAAAAAGAAAAAGCACTATAGTAAAAGTCTGTTTAAGCAAACTCAACCAAACATCCCATTAGCGGGAATTTTCAGTTAGCTCAATTTTAATAGATCAATGAAGTTGAGATCAGTCTAATCAGGTTTTGGTGACCGCATATTTTAATCAGCTTTTTCGCTGCTGTGACTGAAAGAACCAACCAGAACAACTGTAAAGGAGGAAAGGTTTATTTAGGAGCTCACGGTTTCACAGGTCTCAGTCCATAAGTGGTTGGCTCCATTCTTAGGGCTTGAGGTGGGACAGGACATCATGGCAGTAGAGTATGGCAAAGAGAAGCAGCTCACAGGGTGATCAGACAGCAGATACAAAATTTATACCCCATAGCTATGCCCCCAATGAACCTCCAGCCACACCCCACCTGCCTTCAGTTACCACTCAATTAATTCCATTAAGCATTGATTAGCTGATTAGGTTAAGGCTGTAACTCAACCAATGCTCCTCCAAACCTTCTTGCATTGTCTCACATGTGAGCTTTTGGGGGACACCACATATCCAAACCATAACACGATGATACTAGCGATGATGGAGATTAAGGATGAGAAAAAGAGAAAGAGAGAGGGAGAGAAAGAAAAAGAAGAGGGAGGAGAAGGAGGAGGAGACAGAGAAGAAAAAATGGAGAGGAAGAAAAGAAAGATGTCAACAATAATGTAGATCAAGAGAATACATGGGATTCTAAGCCTATCTCCTGCATCTTTCTTCCCCATTCGTTAGCTCAGCCTCTCTTTATGAAGGGTTAACTATGCCATGTATTAAGGGGAACGCAAAAGGCATATATAATGCTGTTCCTTGTTATGTACCTATTTATGAAGTACCCTGCTGGTTTCAAGTGAGAGAAATTGAACCATGCTTCTTTAGAGAACAGAGTGTTCAATATCCAAGAAAATAATATTAATCAGTAAAAAACTAAGAATTCAGTTTGAATCAGAATCCCCAACTTTGAAACCCTCTTCCATCATTTAAAACCTGTACCCAGGGAAATTTCCCTAAGCTCTCCAAACCTCAGTTTTGTCACTGTGAAAGGGAGTAATCCTAGAACATATCATATAAAGTTCTCGTGAGGCTAAAATAATGTGAACAAATCCCTTAGCACGAAACCAGATACACTCAACAAATGTTGATAAGCAGCAGGAAGAAGCACAGGAGGAAGGAGACTTTAAACATGAAGACGTCAGACCTGTCTCCTTATGACTTTACCACCAATTTGCTGCTCCACCTTTACAAAGGTCACTCTCATGTTTTCCTCATCTGTCTTAGAAGTTAAGGGGTGTGTAGTACACAAGACTGACTTCATTCTGATACCAATTACAGCTTCAGCACTTTCCAGAACCATCTTATAGCCACAAATTTAGCAGGAGGACCCACAGAACTCACTCAAAGCTCTATACTCACAGTTTATTCAAGCTAAAGAATACAGATCAAACTCATCCAAGGGAATAGATTCTTGGGGCAAACTCCAAAAAAATGTCTAAGCATGGACCTTCTAATTGTGCTCTCCTATGGGGAGGTATGAACAGCTCTCTTGAAAACAATGTGTGACGTTATACATGGAGTATGGCTAACCGCAGAGTTCATCCAATCCTTGGTATTAGAGTCCTTATTGGAGCTCCAAGCTCCACTGGCCTCCGTCTCTCAAGGACGCTCAAGATCAAATTGATACTGCTGGTACACATTAGACTTTTTGGTCAGACGCAAAGGTGCACACCTCTAATCCCAGTACCTTGGGAGGCTGAGGTAGGAAGATCATGAGTTTGAAGCCAGCCTCAGCAATTTAGAGTGTCCCTAAGCAACTCAGCAAGACTCTGTCTCTAAGTAAAATATATAAAAAAGGGGCTGGGGATGTGGCTCAGTGGTTAACTGCCCTTGGGTTCAATCCCTGGGACCAAAAAAAAAAAAAAAGACTTTTCGGCATGGCCCAATCTGCCTAGGTAAAAACAAAAAACAAACAAAAAGAAAAACCACTCTCAGGCAGGCAATTCAAAAAGCTTAGAGTACCTCCCAGAGGTAACAAAGACCTCTCTTTGGTCCAGGTTAAATTCATTACTGCACACTGTCAAATGCTGAGTTTTCAACATTAACACTCCTGGACAGTAGCTTTCAAACTTTTATTGACTGGAAACCACGACAAGAAATAAACTTCACATATTAACTAAAACACAAACAAACACATGTTTCATAAGACCAACACCTTTTTACTCTATGGGATGTATGCTAATATTTTTGGTTGATTTTGTTTGATTTTATTAAAAATATTGGTCACATTTCACTAAATCAACCATTAATGGGTTCTAACGTATAGTTTGAAAAATATTGATCTAAAAGAGGAGGGGTCAAGGGACTATGGCTGTGGATAGAGTTCAGCAGCTGCTTGTTTATATAAAAAGTGATTTTACTGCAGCACAGCTACATTCATTGGTTTATGTAGTTTATTGTTGTGACTGCTTTCATATTGAAATAGCTATGTGAGAGATAGTAGGCTTGCAAAGGCTAAAATATTTACTATCTGACCCTCCACAGAAAAAGTTTGGTAACCTCTGATCTAGTGTTCTTTTATGATTTATGACTTCAGGGAAATACATTTATAATATTACCTTACATCCTTTCCATTATATGACAAATGCAAACCTTATGCTCACTTTTTGGTTTATAAAAATGCATGATAATGTGGTAAATTTTAGTTTCAGGCACTGAAGTAAATTTTTCAAAGGGAGGTCTCTAATATTGCTTTGGAAAATGACCTTTTAAAAAGGATAGAAGAATCTTGTATTTCCAGAGTCAGCTACTGAGTCAATAAGGCACCAAGGCTATGTAATGCTTTAAGTCCATGATTTGTGTGTCCCCAAACTTGTGGCTGTATTATTCATTAATCAAAAAGTATTAGCAAACTCCTTCCAACAACCTGTACCTTTCAACTATAGCACACTGTGAGGGATTGTGTGGCATAGTAAAACAAAGCAGGAAATCTTGGTCAGGGTTAAGGAGAAAGAGTTTAACCCATGAGAGAATTGTATCATACCATGGGAGGAGGACAAAACCTTCCAACACAAAAATATTTATAGGAGCAGCTCTAAAGTCCAGATCCAGGCAGGGTAGTCAGGAAAATTGAAACAGGAGCAAATATGTGAAGTGGAGAGGAGATAAATAGCAAGCTCAAGTTCTCTGGGCATTTCTCCTATCTCTGTCATCTTCAACTGAATATGAGAGAAAGACTAGAAAGAAATGCAGGCTGCCTCAGAGACTGAGCTAGGGAGAAGTGGAAGGCAGAGAGCCATAGTATATTGGTATATTGGTATTCCAAATGTTGGGAGGATTGGCTTACTGTAACCTTTACTCCCTCTGTGCCCAGAGTTAGGAACAAAAATAAAAGCTCAGGGAGCCACTGAAATTGACTGTTTTGAAAATGAGTCCATCTGTGTGAAGAGGTGACCACATTGTCAGGGTTTTTTGTATGTATAACATGTGCAAGAGACATAGTCAGATCCTACAGTCTTCTGCTTCCCGGAAATTGATATTTCTATCAATTGACTTAATAATATAGAATTTTAAAAGGTTGCTCATTTTCTCTTAGGTACAATTAGATTTTGCCGTACCCCCCTCACTCTTACCTATGTTTCTGTCTCAACAGTTTTCAAATCTTCTCCTCCCACCTATTTGAATTTCTTGTCTGAGTGTGCACCCTGACCATTTATTTCGTGTTTTGCCTTCAGCATCAAACTTTCTGGTTTCTCCAGGTACAGTTCCTAGTCCTACATATTCCTCTGTCATTCTGATTGGCTCCCACAGCCCAGGGCTGAGACAAAGATCCTTACCTAATAGATGGATTGATTACAAAATGATCCCAGTTTTCTACTGTTCCTTGTAACCATGCTTCTCTCCAGGACTTTGCAGCTTCTCAAAGGGGGTATCCATTTTCCTTCCTTCAATCTGGGTTAGATTGTTGTCTTATCTTGTCAACTGAATGCAGTGGAAGTAAAGATGTACTGCTTCTACTGTTAGGCCTTAAAGCACTTTTTACACTTCTAATCTCTTTTTCTTAGAAGCTTGCCATCTCACAAGAACTAGCCCAGGCAAGCCTAGTGAAGAATAGACATCCCACTCAGTCACCCCACTTTGCTCCATCTAACTTCTAGCTGAAACCCAGCTCACCAGCCAGGCCCCAGCTGATCCCCAGCTGACCCCAGATGAATAAAACCAACCAAGATTAAAAGAACCAGGCCCAGATAATCTTACTGGTAGATACGCAGTAATAAATGCATTGTTTTAAGTCATTGAATTTGAGATAGTCTGTTACCTATAGTAGCTGAAAAAAGGCAAAGGATTTTTTTACTAAAGACAATGTACCACATTAACTAGTATGTTCTTTCTGTTCTTACATAAATTTGATCAATAGTGTCTTGGTCTGCCAAGCTATACCCAATAAATGAAATTTCTTCCTGTTAGTTTAGTACTTCACAAATTGTTTTCCTTAAGTCCCTGTGTCTCCTTCCATGAAATGTTCCCAGAAGGTAGGGAGAAAAAGTCCTAGTCTTTCTCTAATCACTCACTTATTAACCTTCTTTTTCTCAAGCACTTAATTCACAATTAGATTGGTTTAATCAGTTGGATTTGATGAATGTCACTACCGTTGATCTTAACCGTTTTAACTGCCTGTTCTTAGAATGCAGGAAAAATATAGGTTGAACTTGTCTATAAAGTTGTTTACAGGCCTTTGATTTATTTGTCGAATCAAATTGAAATGAATGGTCTTTAAATTTCTAAATTACTCCCCACTCAAGCCTGGAAACTCTAAATAGTTATAAATATTAATTTATTCTATGTCATGTTTGCTTTTATATTCAAATAATAAATATAAAGAAAAAGTAGCAGAAAACACAATTACATGAAATCTTTCAAAGATTTATAAAAAGAAAACAGAAAAGGCAAATGTGGATATTAGCAATGAAAGCATATGTCATTCATTTTGTGATGTTCATCCCTGAAACACACTTCTGTAATAAAAAGTGAACATTTAGCAACAGTGGTCTTTGACCTGTTCTCAAGTCATCAGTGAACTGTATTAATATCAGAGTTTTCAGATTGTTTCTAAAGTACTTAATATAAACTAAAAGACCTCCTCTTAAACTGAGACATGCGTAAGTTGCACATCATGTTAAAATCATAAAACAAAACCAACTCCCTTTCTTTCCTGCTCAGTATCAGAGTGCAATAGATTTTACATATGTATACTCTGCTGACTTCCATGAGGAATTTGAAGTTGCTACTAATAAGTAGCAATGGGTGCTAAGACATGAGTATTTTTGTGAATTTAAAGATCTCTATTCACAGTCCAGGGAATCAGGTCCATTAATTCTCAAACCAACTCTATAAAGTAAATCATTTACATCATCTGTCATAGGCTGGCTCCAAGATTAAGATGTGATAAGCTAAAACCTGTGGGTATCTTGATTAAAGAAAACCCAAGTTTTTACAGATAATGAATTTGATAACTTTTTAGAAAAGATTCTTTGGTACCTATAAATAATTGTCTAAGACTAGCTTGACTAGACCTTAATAATTTTGCTATTTTCAAGAAAGTCTTTACAGTATTTGATTGATTTCTTTTAGGCACGCTACGATAATTCATGTAGCTTCCATCAGATAACTTCTGGTGTTAAATTGAGATTATATTATTCAACAAATGAGCAAAAGCTACTTGAAGCATGATTATAGTCCATCACTGTCATAATAATTTAAGAGCTGTGATTTTATTTATGAAAGCAAAATTCACCCAGTTGGTATAGACTAAAATTATTATAATCATATTAGGTTGTAATTACATAAAACTAACTCAGAAACAACTAAAATAACTTACTATAAAACACTATATCAAACAGAAAAGCTAAACTTTACTGAGGCTATAGTACCCGGTTATGACTATGCCAAATGTCACTTCAGAAAAATCATTTAGGTAATAGTTCTTTTCTCTCCTCACACTCATTAGTTCTATAAGGGCATTAGTATTATATAATGTTTCAGGCACAGTTTTGCCAGTGTTATGGTTTGGATCTCAAATATTCCCCCAAAAGCCCATGTGTTCAGAACCTGGTCCCAATGCAACAAGAGTTAAAGGCAGGGCTTTTAGGCAATGATTGTATCGTAAGAGCTCTGACCTCATTAGTTGGATCAATCCTTTGATTGAATGGACTACTGGGAGGTAAAACCTAGCTGGAGGAGGTAGGTCACTGCAGGTATGCCTTGAAAGGTTTTATCTCTTCCCTGCCCCCTCTCCCTCTGTCTGTGCTTCCCGACTGCTGTGAACTGAGCAGACAACCTCTGCCATGCCCTTCTGCCTTGATACTTCTGCCTTGGTCCAGGCCAATCATGATTGAATCCTGAAACTGTGAGCCAAAGTAAATCTTTCTTCTTCTAGGTTTTTCTTGTCAGATATTTCGGTCACAGCAACAGAAAGCTGGCTAACACAGCCATTTACACTAGCAATATGACTGTGCAAATTATTTGCCTTATTATATAAGGTACTTGTGAGAATTGAATGTTATAATTTATGTAAAAAAGCTTACTCCAGTTCTGAGAAAATATTAAGCAGTTTGTGTATAAGCTACCATCATCATTAAAAAAAATACAAAAACCACTTTCCTATTTACTCTACCTTATACATCATAATATACTCTGATCTGATTAATTAGAATTTCTATGAATGCTGACATTAAGGATTTTGTTTAATTCATCACTGCATTTCTTAGGCCTAAACCAGTACCAAGCATAGTGAGAGTGTCATACTTTTATATTATTGAATAAACAAATGGATATATACTCTCCTTCCCAAGTAGTTGCCTGGATTTGTCAAATATTTGCATCATATTAGACCACCCACAACTTGAATTAATTTACTTGACTTTTAGCATGTTCTGCCTGGAAACTTGTAAAGTGAGGGAGAGTCTATGATGTCTGCTTCAATGTTTACTCTTTTTTGTTGTTGTTGTTCTTTCTTAAGGTATAAACCTTGTTGTTGCTATCAGTGTAGTCTTTCTGTTTTGAGAGCTTCCTCTAGCCATTCTTCAAGAGAAGGTCTGCTAACAGTCAGTTCTCCTAATTCTCCTTTAGGAGAATGTCTCCTTAGAATGTCTTTATTTTCTCTGTATTCTTGAAAGGTAGTTCCACTGGTATAGGATTAAATTTTAACAGTTCTTTTCATTTAGTATATTACAAGAAAATGCTGTGCCTCTTCTTTCTGGCCCATGGTTTCTGAGAAGGAATCCACTTAATTCAAAATTTTCTTCCTTTATACATAATGTGTCATTTACTTCTGTCTTTTAAAAAGATTTTTCCTTGGTCTTCAGTTTTAAGATGCTTAATTAAGATGTCTCTGGGAGTGCATTTCTTTGGATTTGCTTCATTTTTCAGCTTCCTGAATCAGTAGATTTATATCTTTTGCCAAATTTTGAAAGTCTACGTCCATTATCTTTCTCTTGTTACTTTTTCATTCCACTTCACTGTTATCCTTCTGGCACTCTGATTAAACTCATTTAGATCTTTTGTTATTATCCTACATATTCTTGTGAATCTGTTCATTTCTTTTTCAATTCATTTTCTGTTGTTCAAATTGAGTAAAGCCCATAGATTTGTGTTGACTCTGTTGTTGAGACCATCCAATAAGATTTGTTTTTCTAAATTTCAATTTCTGTATTTTCTACAGTTTTCACTAAGTATTTCTAAATAATTTCTACTTCTTCACAGGGATTCTCTTTTTCTTTTTTTTTTCTTTCTTTGTATCAAGAGACTTTGTAATTGGTTATCGAAGTATTGGTCTGATGATTGCTTTAAAATTTTTGTCAGATAATCCTAATATCTGAATCAGATTGGTATTGACATCACTTGATTGCCTTTTCTACTCAGATTGTATTTTTTTTTCTGATTTTTTATACAACAAAGAATTTTAATTTTCTCATGAGTAGCTTGGCTATTACATGAGAAAACAATTGATCCTGTTTAAATTTTCTATTTTAACAGGTATTTGCCCTGTTTAGGTTTTGTACATAGGTTTTTAACTACTTTTGTGGACTTTGGTTTCAAGTGGCAGATTGATTTCAGAGTCTTTGCAATGCTGATCAAGGTTGCTTTATTCTACTGGTATTGCTGAGGCTCCTACTCAGTGACTTTTAGGAACACCTCCTTGGAGGGAGGTGTTCGCCCTCAGCTGTCTTGGACACAAAAATTTTAATTTAAGGAAGTGAAACGTAACGAATTTTCATCTTATCACTTGGGATATGTATATATGTGTATGTGTGCATATGATGTTTAAGTTTTTCTCTACCTGAAGATTATAGACATTCTTCTACATATTTTTCTAAAGGTTTTAAAGTTTGCTCTTTACAATATTGATTCTTGACACTGCCAAATTGCTTTTTAAACCATGATTTTAAAGATTCATTTCATCTGCTTAAATTAACTAAATTTTATACCTGCTATTATCACTGTGCATTTCTTCGCAACTTCCTATAAATTTATAATTATTTCGAAATAAAAAATTTTAAAAAATGAAAAATCTTCTGTCTCTCAATAAATATTTCTCAATAGACAAAGTGAAAAATTAACCCATGGAATAGGAAAAGTTATTTCCTAGCCTTATTACCACAACGAATGACTGTCTCATTTATATGAAGAGTTCCTATAACTTAATGAGAAAAAGATGAGAAGAGTAAAGTTAAAAATTGAAAATTGACCTAAGTCAAAGGCTGACAATAAAAATCTCTGGAAATCAAGGAAATGCATATTTAAACAGTGGTGAGATACTAATTCTTACTGTTGTCTAAACTAATTATCATCCAAAATACAAAAACATGTTCTCTTACAATACTAACAGCTTATAATGTAGATTCTGCCTAAAAATAGAAAAGCTCAATTTTTCGAACTTAGGATGAGTTCAAAGAATTTAAATCTCAGTGCACAAAATTTGGCAACTGATTTTAATCAATAGCAAATGATTATACAATTATCTACTTGCAAGAAATTGAGCAATGATTTAAATTCTACTTAAATTCTCGTGAAATATTACATTTATAACATATTCAAATACAGTTGCTGTAGCTTTTCCTATTTTAAGTTTTTAGCACTTGAAAAATCAGATAGTTTTAATATATTTCTATTTGCAGAGTTATAATGATGAGAAAGTAGAAAAATAATAATAGGTTTGATTTTGTAGAAACAGCTACAAGATTGGATATTTATTAGTGAAAACTAGAAACTGGTTGACTAACTTGTCAGATAGTTGAGACATGAAGAACAAAAGGTAAGACTTGGGGTTGCCCATGAATAGTAGCTGAATATGGCTGATATCCTGATTAGGAGACAGCCTGGTAATACAACTCTCAAGAAGTTAGAAGATAAATGGTGCTGTCTTGGCCCTCCAGGAAGGGATCAGGTGACTTGATCTGCCTTACCAGTGACCAGAGTAGATGTTTTCTTTATTATGCAATGAAATTGGATAACTATAAAGAAATGAAGCAGCTCATCAAAGTAAAACTGTATAAGCACCAAGATAATAAAATTCCATGTCTTATGAAGTGTTAAATGACTAATGATAGCAACACTCTCAATACTATTCTTTCTATGGTGCTTGGAAGAAATATATTTTACTACCCTTAAATCTTACCTTGGATTGGATCATGCTTTGGACTAGAATTTTCCCTGGGCTCTCAGTTATTCCAATTGATGTCATCACTTGGAAAATGGCAAGAAACTGCAGGAAATAGTCTCAGCTTTGAGTTTGATGTAATCTAGTTTTTCAAAAGCCTTGGTATCCTGTTTTGTTCAAGTATGTCAGAGCAAGGAGGCTAATATACTTTAGAAAGCTGTTATACACCACAGGTACCTCTCTGGCTTAACCAGGAAGGCACACTTATGTGAGTGGGAGAAAAGGTAAGAAGTGTGGGCTTCCAGTGCCACAGTTTAAATCACAGGAAGAGCGGGAACTTCTGTTTTTCTTTTGCCCAAATCAGGAGCAATTTTTAACTAAAGATAGAGGGGAAAAGAGGGAAACTGCATACAGAGGAAGAAAGGTCCCTTTTTTTGAGGTCTTCATTGAAGGACTTGCATTTGGTACTCTCCAGCTAAAAGCCACTGCAGCTATTATCACTGTGAAAACTGAAGCCATGGAGTAGGAGAAAGTATTTGCAACACATTATCATCAATGAAGGATGAATACCCAAAATATGTAAAGAATTCGTGCACATCAGCATTAAAAAGGCAAATCAATTTTTTAAATGGACCAGGATTCATTGTTTCTTTTGGAGATGAAAAACAAAACAAAACAAACAAACAAACAAAAAAAAAAACAGTCATGTTTGACCTGGATCTGCTGGAAAGCACCTGAAAGATACAATTCTGTTTTGGCAAAAGTACTGGCCCTGTCCCCAAAGTCAGGGCTGGCTGTCCCACTACACGGCAGGGAGGAGGGGTATTCTTTCTGATTCTCAGCCTGGACCTTTTCCCAAAGCCACTGATGCAGAAGCATTTCGAACAAAATCTAAGTGATGATAAACTGGGGAAAGTGCTAATGTAGACATGGCTTGGCCTGGTTCCTGACTTAGATAATCTGATTCCTGTCAACATTATTAGGAATTCTACCTACTCAATTTCCTAATAGTTAAGGTTAGATCAAACACATTCCAGAAGTCAGAACGCAGCACAGTAAACATGAAATGGAGAGAGCTGATTTGGCGACCTGATCCACACATCACCTGATCTTCTCATATATGTCCCGAACACTCAGATGGTTACAGAAAGGAATAGGAGCTCATGCATGAAAAGTGCTTTCATAAATCACCAACACTTATTTTCCCAAGATGAAACTTTATTTGGGGCATCAAGCAACATATTAAAAGAGGTGAGTCATGCACAATTCATGTCTTTAATTCCATAATTGTACATCAAATATTCTGTCCTCTTAAAAAAGGGTGTACAGTGAGCAAAGATGAGAAGCAGATATGCTTTTATACATAAACCTATCAATATAGTGCTTAAGAGATTCTCCTTTAGATTTCAGTCTTTTCTTCCTTAAAAGGCTGGTAGGTTTTATTAAGGGAAACTAAAACAAATAGCTCTTACACTGAGGATGAAGTTTCTCCCCAGAGTTATTTATGAAATAATGCAGCTGCCTTTTTCCTTAAAGGGATTCTTGTCTTCTGGAATTCCCTTCACCAGGGGATCCTCTCCAGAACGTTCTTCAATATAATTCTTTATTTCTTCGGAACACTTAGACACCTGTTGCACAGAAAAAAAAAAAAAAAGAATTAAGTCAGAAATGTTCAAACTTTATCACCACCTTTTCGTGAAATTATTATAGTTGAGTAAACCAGCTTTAATTTCTTAAAAATTTATATTTGTATATAATTTCTGTGCTAAACACTAATATTCTTATTCCATTCTATTTCTATGCAAGATACAATCTATGTAAATATATTTCTTACTATTTGTCAAGGTCAAAAATGTTTCAAAGTCACTGTATTAAATAGAGTATTCCCAGAAATTTCTATCCATTCTGACTTATATGAGTTCCTTCCTAGGTTAAAACATAATTTTGACATGTTTATCATATTTTGGGAACTAAAACATATTCTACTTTTAATTTTCATAATAACTAAGAAATGCAGCAGGAAATAATCCCCAAGTTTAGGGGTGCGTCATGCCCCAATTCTCACTGAGTGGTGCATGCCATGTCTGGAACTTCACACAGTGATAGCAGCATTAGAGAAAAACTCATTCTGAGAGGGTGGAGTTGCCCACATATCTCATTCTGTGTCTCTGTTCATAATCTCTTCCTGATGCATGAATGCAATGATAATAATAAAAGCCTTATCAAAGGCTTAAGTTTATCTGAAACTCTTGGGTTCATGTAATCAGTTTAAACTTTTTCTACAATGGAGAAAGGATTGAATAGTTTCTTCAGAAAGTCGCACCATAAGGGGCAGGTTGAAATAGTGAGTTAAAAAAAAAAAAAAGAAAGAAAGAAATAGGGGAAAAAAAGAATGTAATGTCTTAATAAAGGCAAAAATAAAATTAATAGTAATAAATTAGAAGTAAAAATTATAGATACTTTAACCAATTGCAATGAAGATCTGTTGAAAGCTGGCAAATGTTCCTATTGAATTTGTTAGCTGGATTAGTAGCGTCAAACTGTTTTAATGGATACTGCTAAAGATGTTTTCATATGCATCCCTATATATATATAATAACTTACTTACAAATAAGTGCAGATACCACAGTGTTAATATAATATGCATAATTTTAAAGCACAAATGATAATTATGAAGGTGTGAGACTTAAAACTAAACAAAAATAAAAATTTCATTATTTCACTCACATAGCCTAAAGGGTTATTCTTTGCACAGTAGTGTGGAGGCTACTGATCTAAAATTTAAAACGAGGTGATGTAACTAAAAAGGTAGTTATATAACTTAAAACGTGGCAGAATAAAATCTTTTCAGGGACCATTCTTTCAGATAACATTTGCTCTCAATTGTTGCTGACATTCATAGTGGGTGTTATTATAAATGAATTATCAGAATTGATGAAGCAAGTGGCGGTAACTGCAGTCTGTGGCCCCAGGGAAATTTCTGGATAAGATTCAAGTTCTCCACATTATATTTGTTCTTATAGAGGCTTTTTCATTAGATTTCCAAAGAGGTCTGTAATCTCTGAAAGTGAATAATTGTTCCTCTGATACATTTCTTTCCATGATCAAGGGAATATGTTTGACCAACAATTAATTAGCTGGAGCCAGATGTAACTTGTGAATTTGTCTCTTTGGCCTGAGCAGAGCACATAGTTCAGATGTTAACAGTTGAGTGACAAAACAATGGACTGGGCATCAGGAAAAGCATTTTCAGGTATCTGCCCTATCACTCTCAGTGGTCTTTTGTAAGGAACTAGTCAGCAGCTCTGAGACTTAGGTTTTTGTTTGTGTGTTTTCATCCTTAAAGTGAAGGAGTTGAATGGTCTCCAGGAGTCACAACACTTGCCTAGCACTAATACTCTATAATTTATAGTGCAGAATAAAATATATTTGAAAATTTTTATTAGGACTTGGAGGTCTCTGCCTATGCCCAGCAAGCATAACTCTGAAGTTTTCTCTTCCTCTGGCATACACCTGGAGTTGAAAATTGACGTGACAGGGCATGTCCTAAGGGGCAGCAGTGGCTGGCAGGAGAAACTGCTAAGGAATAATGCTTGTTTTCTACAGTGTCACTAAAGTCAGGACCCTGCCTAATATCTAATTTGAAACATGAAATAAATAAGAGAGACTTGTTTCTTTTTTCCCCTTTAGAGCTCTGCAGAGTGATACCAAATATTAAGATATTACAACTTCGTACAGTCAATGTATTACTTCAGTATATGCAGTTCTGTTTGATTTGTAATACGAAGGCTCACTCTGTGGAAAAAAATCTTGGTGGCCACCACTTGCTATGCTGGGGGATTTGCCATGGGTGAAATGAGACCCTTCAAGAAATAAGTTTATTAACTGGGTCCTGTAACTTAGTTTATCCCTGAGAACTTGACATTTTGAAAGCTTCAGGATGAAGAAGGATATTCCACTGCAAACTCTAGGAGGAGTCCAGATTTGGAATTAGGAAGTGGAAGGTTAAATTTCAGAAAAAAAAACATGCGTCAAAAGTAAAACTAAGAAAAGCCTACATCTTCCGATCATCACAGATTGAAATAGAATAGGAAAACAAATAACAATATTTATAAGATTTGCTTCATTCCCATTTTTTAAAAATTTTCACATATTAAGTGGTAAATAAATAAAATCAGCTCAAAACATCCTTACTGTAGAGAAAAGATTAGATAACTTCCTTTAAAAAACAAAATTCTATCCAAAAGTCTTTTCCTATACCACACATTGCTTGATGGTGTATAAAAGGAAGATTAGTTTCCTAATTATGTCTCCCATTACCAGTAAGAAATTGAAGTAAAAACTACTAAACCTTCATCAAGTTCCAGGGGAGACCTCAGAATACAGGGGCATAGTTTTTCCCTGAAATAGTAATCCCTCTCAGTACTGTCTAAAACTTTTTAATTGTGCTCATGTACATCTCAGTAGAGATATAATTATTTCTAAATAAATACAGGCTCTACTGTATTGATCCATTATGCATACTTATAAAACTGGAAAGTATAAGATTTACAAATAAATAAAAACAGAAACTCGGACATTTTGTTCCCAAAATGGCCTGAACATCACTGAAGACCATTTGTTCCCAAAATGGCCTGAACATCACTGAAGACCAAAACTAGGTGAGGTAGTTGGGAGACTTTAAAATGTGGTTTTAGAAAAATTCTTTCAAATGTCATCCTTTCCAGAACCAACTAGTCATCGCCCTCTTCCTACAACCTGGTTTTAAAAACCAGCTGTTGTCTAGCCCAAGGCAAGATTCCTTGTCTGCTTCCCAGGTACAGGCTCCATCCACTTAGATACTTGGCTGAATGTGACATTCTTCACGAGGTCCTTGCTCTCCTCTACCTCCTATCCCCCACGTCCACTGGCAGTTCCCAGGCACTGCCAACCAAAGTCCTACTCCAAGAGAAGCTGCAAGAAGAAATACAAACCATTTGTTTTACTGCAACTAACCAGGAAAAGCGAACCCTCCCTCCTTTCGGAGAAGGAAGGATTCCGGAACAGCCACATTTACCTGTTGTCTCTGCAGCTTCACTTCTTTGCGAAGTTGCTCAACTTCCATCTTCAGCTTTTCCTTCTCTGGCAAATCTTCGATGTGAAGGGCAGGCATTTTTGCTCCAGCCCCTGGCCCAGGGGGAGCTCAGGCAGCGGAGCGGCTGGAAATGCTGCGAACCAGGGCGCCTCCCGAAATAACTGCGGGCCCTGACCTCCCGCCCGTCCGCGCAGGACGTGACTGCCTCCCAGCGCCGCTGTCCCAGCTCCCGGGGGCCACGCTTCCTCTGGGACGCCTCCTCACGCCGGCCCTTCCCAGAGTCCCGGGAGCCTAAGCCCGGTCGCTTTTCCTCCAGTCCCTACAACAACCCCCGGGGGCCTGCCCAGGGAACTCGGTTAGGGTCAGGCTGCAGTCACGGTCCCGGTCCGAGCAGCTTCCAGCTACTGGATCCCCGCAGCAGAGATGCTGGCCCCGGGGCAGCCCTGCCCAGGACCTGCCACGCCCGCCCGCGGGGGACCCGCTGGGCTGGGCACAACAAAAGTTTTACTTTTTGTTCTTTTTTTTTTTTTTTCCTCCCGTTTCCAAGTCACATCCGGGTTTTGTTTGTGAAACAAGGAAAAGGACACTGCCCAGCAGGAAATAACGGTCATTCACCTCTCCAAAAGTTTAAAAAAAAAAAATAGAGTATATAACTTTTCCATATATATATATATTATATATGTATATATATATATATATATATATATACAGTGGGAAATGTGAATGCAGCAGGAAAAGCCCAGTGGAAAAATGAAACTCAGCTGGTACATTGTTGATGTGGCCCCCATCCAGCCCCTGAAAGGCCTAAAAGGAATTTTATACTTTTTGAGAGGGAAGAGGAAGATTAGGATGTGACCTATATTTACAACTTGCATGGAAAATTTCTGTCATTAACTGAGCATCTGCATCTTTAACAATAATAGTTTTTTTTTTTTTTTTTTTTTTTTTTTTTTTTTTTGCGTAGAGAATGTTTTGTGACCCTTAGAGGATAAGGGAATGATGTGGGGAGACAGGGCAGGAATCTCTCCACTCCTCATCCCTTAAGGCTGGGTTGATGCTGAACACTGAGGATTTTGAATTCCTGGCTCAGGCACTTCCTGGATATAGGCAGTGGAGTCACTTAATATGGGTTTCTCCACTTTCTGGAAAGTAATGTTCATCTAGCTGCCACTTTGTATGGCCAGGAAGTGTGTGTTGTGAAAACTTTATATGCAATGGGAACTTTCCCTTTGACTATAAACTAAAACTTTAACAGTACTCAAAAGACTAGAAGAAAAAATATAAATGTAAGAAATCTTCCCATGCAAATGTTTCTTTTTCTCTCTAGAGGCAACCTGAGAGAAATTAAATTCAGGTGAAATATGGAGGCATTAACTGACTATTTCAGGGCACTTTGTGATGGGCTAACAGATCTGACTCCATGAGAATGCTATAGGCCAGACTCTAAGGGAAATGACTAAACAGACTCCATTTTGCTCTGAGACTCCATGTTATGTAGGAAATAAGCTTCTCCCATGAGAACACCCCGCCTCTGTGCCCATCATCAGTTACTTGGTGTGACATGTTTAATAATATACAATGGCAACTCCTATGTAGTAAAGAATTGCTCTCTTTTGATTCCTATTGCTCCTAAACAATGTACCACGTGAACAGGGATTGTATGGATGTTAGTAACCATTCTTTAGTTTGTACCTAGGTAAGGGTCATTTTGACCCACTTCCCCCTCTGTCGATGATCTCATGATGTTAATGTGTAATTTTGAATCATAGCAACAGACACTTAGAATTAATGTGATTTTTGGTATAAGAACTCCTACAACCCTGTGGTCGGGGCTGTTCTCCTAATAGCCATTTTTTGGGGCATTGTGTGAGACAGTCAGCCGGCTTAATAAAGACTCTCAAATTTGGACTTCTCAGGGGTGATCAGTCTGTTCTTAAGTTGCGCCCCATAACAACTTGAATTTAGCACAATCGTTCCCTGTTTAGTAAACAGAAGCTCCACCCACTTATCCTTAATGTCTATATTAAAATGAAAAGAACAACAAGCTATTTATTGAGCACTACCCAGTTGAAGTTTCAGTTCTGCTCCTGGCCACCATGGGAAAAATCACTTAGATTTTTCTGGGTTTTGCTTTGTAGTTTGTAAAATGTATAACAGAGCACGGGAGAGGATGAGTTCACTGAGGTATATTGTATCTCTAAAAGTATTTATATGTCTAAATACAATAAATCACTTTCACAAAGAAAATGTTTAGTAGCTTCATTTTCTATATTTAATATAGAAGTCATAAAAATATAATTCTATAAAATTGGAAACATTTTCTTATGGAAATTTATTTCCTATGAAAGAATCTAATTACATGCAGGGATATCTATCAAGTGGTACTGGTTTGGTTCTTTTAACTTTTTCCACAGTTTTAAGAGACTTACATTAGAGAAAACTGTGCATTAGTCTACACTATTTTTTTAGTTTATATATCAAATAATTCACAGTTAATGACTTATTAAGTAAATTAATCTAAAATTAATTATAAAATGTTGAAATCCCACTCATTATGCAAACGTTTTTTTGTTATTTGATTTTTAAAGAGTAAAATAATGGGGAAACTTTGTTTTCTAAACAAAAGGGTATATAGTCTCCTATTCCTTAGGCATTATAGTTTATCTCCCAGAGAAGAATCATGGTAAGCAATTACTATCAACAGTATTCAAAAGTTTTGAGTAAGCTTTTTTGTTTTCACTACTGGGGATCAAACCCAGGGCCTCCTGCATGCTAAGCAAGTGCTCTACTACTGAAGCTGCATTCCCAGCCCAGAGTAAACACAGTTTTTGAATAAATAAATTTTAAAATTCATATTAGTTGTGTCTGAATGTAGTATTAACTTTTTACTTACATTTTACATATTATTCCTAATGAAAATCATTTTGCAAAATAATATGAGTATAATATGAAAACATTCTGGAGTAAATATGACAAGTATAATCAGAAATTAACTTACTAAGTAGCCCATTGCTTTTAGATAAATTTGCTTTATAAAAGTAAAAGTAACTTTTAAATTATAAGAACAATAACCATAATGGTTTTGCTTTGGCATGCAATAAGGAGAGAAATGTTTTTTTAAACTATTTTCATGATTTATTAAGTGTATTACTAAAAGTTCATATGAACAAAACTATATGAAAATATTGAAGGAAGTTATGTTGGAATTGATTTAATATTAACTCAAGTTTAAAAAAAAATCATTGTTCTAGTCTTATTTTATCTGGTATGTTTGCCAAGCACACTTTGTCTGCCTCCCTTTCATGGATATAAACTAGGTTACCTCCCAATTCTGCCATTCTTTTATTTATAAAATAGAAACTGTTTAGGTCAATTGAACCTAGGAAAGTATTTAATGTACATTTGATGCACTCTTAGTTCATTTGATTTTGTTTGTTAAAATAATCACACGTCAATTTCCAGGAACTTGGTCATTTCTTAAGATTCCTTTTCTGGATAGAGATGATGTCACGTCACAGGATGATCTGAATCTGATGCTCCCGTTACTTCAACACTTAGAGAACACAACACCAAAATGATTTATCAATTTTGTTCCTACAATTCTTTAATTCCATCATATATAATTCATTCTCATTGCTTAGTTTACTATTTTCTTCATGTTTATAACATTCTTTTAGGAATTTAGGAAGCTTGAGTTTATTTTTGTTTTCAAATTTGGATAAAATCAAATCAGCTCAAATAAAAATAACGGGAAAGCATTTTGTTTTGTTTTCTGTTTGTTTACTTAAGCTTGAACTCACCTACGTGTGCAAGTATGTGCAAAATAATCTCAAACTGCAAGTCATCCAAATGATATATTGTAATATTTTTAACAACTCATTCTAACTAAAGATATCAGAAAGTTTTGTTGAAGAGCCAATTGGTATGGTTGTGCCAGGAGTATTTTTTTGTTTCCCTGGAGTCGTACCTCATTCCATTTAACCCAGGAACCAGTGGCCCTGAAATAACAACTTCTGAACAAAACAGTCTCTGCCAGTTTATAGCTGTGCAGCCTCTGGGAGTCATGATTTCATGGACTGTCTTTCTCTACACTTCCTACCTTCCTATGACTTCTCTCTTACTCAAAACTCTGCTGACAATCTGTTTTTTTAAGCAATAGGATTTTCACCCTACTGTTGATTTAATCATTAATTAAGCCATAAGAATTCTGAATTATCCAATATAAACATTTCACAAGTACTGAGCTTGCCTATTTTTAATTGAATTAAATATTTATGAGGTCAATGAAATTGTTGAGGCAGTTTATTAGTTGGTATGGCAGTTTCAAAGATGAAGAGAACTTCAGGCTTGGGAAATGTACAATATAGCACTGAAATTAAGACAACCATACAAAGCATAATAACAGAAAATAATGTAATGTTAAATGACTTAAGAGACAAACAAAATACTCTTGAGCGAGTGAAGAATAGCTAACCTCAGAAGAAAACAAGAATTTCAGACTGGAATGAGATGGGGTGGAGAGACATTTCAGGTGGAAGGGTCAGTATGACCAAGTTTTAAGTGGGAAAACATGGGATCATGTCAGGGACTATTTGTTCACTACAAGAAGTCCACAGGGCTTACAATAATGGATGACATTTATGCAGGCTTTTTCTATATGCTGGTCACTGATCTAAAGGGTTACATATATGCTAGTACAGATCTACCATAATCCTTCATTTTGTACATGAAGGAAGGAAAAGAAGGAGTTTCACAGAGGTAAAGTTGCTTGTCCAAATTCTTCAGTAAAGTAGAAGAGCAAGGGTTTTAACTGAGAATCATCAGGCTCCCAAATCTACCTTCAGTTGGAAGATGAAAACTAGAGATAATTGGTTAGGGTGATACTTTACATGTTACTGAATTCAATAGCATTGACTCTGTGTCTATTTCCATCAGGAAAAAAAAAAAAAAAAAGGAATATACAGACCACCTCACTAAATACTAAGTTGTAGATGGAAAACTCTTAGAAACAGACCACAATGAAATAAAATATATGATATGCTAGATGGTGATAGGTGCTGTGGAGGAAAATAGAGCTCGGAAGTTAGATAGGAAGTGCTGGTGATGGGTGAGGAGGGATTTTTTGCAATTTTAAATAGAAGGAAAGAATTTCTCCTCAGGAAACAAGTGTTAAGAGAATCCATGGTTTATCCTGGAATCCCTTAACACGCAAAGCATACTTAATGAAGATATGTGGTGGAGTGTGCTGCTATTTAGCCAGAAATGCAGAGTCTTGACCTGAGAATTTTGCCAATTTACTTCTCTGAGTCATTATTTTCTCCATTTGAAAATGAAGGGGTTGGACAAGAATCAAAAGATATTTGTTGAACATTTACTATGGTCAGAAAGGAAGGTTACTGAGTTGGGAGCCAAATTTGGGATAATCTTCAGACTCCCTTCCAGACCAAATAATGGATGATATTTATCTTGTTTTTCAATGATGACAGCCAATTAACATTTGAGTATTCTGAAGACTGAAGCATCCAGAATAGAATTGGGTGTTAGTAAGAAGGAAACACTGACAATAAAAATTTCTGATTTGCGGTCTATCATTTGATACAGAAGCAGAATTAGAAAGTTAGGAATAGCAAATTTTCTATATTTGCTTTCACCTTTCAGTAGAGGAGATTGCTGGTGAGGGTTTTCATGGGGATGGGATGAAGTAGCATATACCTTAGAGAATTCTGAAATTTTACCTAGTTTCTTTCATAGTAATAATACTAGTTAACATTTACTGGGTCTCACTGTGGGCCAGGAAATAGGTTACATATTATAGTTGCTCTAGTATATTACTTAAATCCCACAAGAAATAGTCGATAAAACCATTATCATGTCAATCTCCAGTAGAACTGCATTATGGTTTGGACATGAGATCTCTCCCAAAAGTTCCTGTTAATGCAGGAATATTCAGAAATAAATGACTAGGTTATGAGAGCTATAACCTAATTACCCTAGGTTGAATGTTGATTCAGACTGGATGGTGACCATAGGCAGGTGAGGCATGACTAGAGGAGGTAGGTCATTGGGGGTATGCTCTGGAAGGGTTGTCCTTCCTGTGCTCCCCATATCTGCTTCCTGACCCCACCAGGAGCTGAGGACCTCTTTTTTCTGCTGGGCCCTTCCCCCATGATGTTCTGCCTCACCTTGGGCCCAGAGCAATGGAGCTGGATGTCTATGGACTAAGACTTCTACAACTATGAGCCAAAATATATTTTTCCTCATCTGAGTTGTTCACAATGGGTGTTTCAGTTGCAGCAACACAAAAGCTGACTAAAGCAAACTGAGATTTAGAAAGAATTAAGAAACATCCAAAGTCAGTTAGGGAATAAAGTGCCAGAACCAGAACTTTTTGGCTTCTAAGTCCATTCTAATAACTTTTATTCCATTATTGGTTGAATTCACTGTGCTTTGATGACCTTAGACTAAACCCTTAATCCTGTTAGCATTCTGGGGGGAAATCACATCACTTGTGAGAAGTAGAGTTGGGTAAGAATGGAGAAAGATTTTTGTCCGTTTCCCTTTCTCCTTACCACCAGTCATGGAGAAAGGGAAACGGACAAAAATCATCAACAACAAAAACCCTTGTGGCACATATCCTGCTGAGATAGGTCATCTGTGTGTCAAAACAATAGACTTCCTAATTCTGTAAGCAAGAGAAAGGTTGAGAAAAACATGTCTAATTATAACATTTCAAAGTAGAATGAGTATTGAAAGGGAAGTGAAGAAACAAAACATTTACTCTCTGCTGATAACTTCCAATACTAAGAGATTCCTTAAAAAACTATTGTAACTTTTTAAAGAAGATCCATCAATATTTATTGTTAATTATATGTTAAACCCTGTGCTAAAAATCTTAAGAAAAACATAAATTATGTTATTAATCACAATTTTTATTAAGTTTACATTTAAAAATTTAAACAACACATGCATGTTTAATTATACATGAGAAAAATTCACATTGTTTTTACAATTATAGGTATTCTAAAGATTTTGGTTTTTTTCCTTTATGAAATCACACAGCCTCCTTTGAGCTCTTTGAAGGGATTTTTGTCCTCTGGGATACCTTTTACTAGTGGATCTTCCCCAGATCTTTCTTCAACGTAATCCCTTACTGCTTCACAACATTTAGACACCTTAAGAGAAAGAGAAAGAGACAAATTCATTTGGTTTAAAACAGAATACCGCAGATTTTGAGAGTTTATTTATTACAATAATTTTCATGGTGTATCTTTTAAGAATGATTTTTTCTGCTTTCTGAAGTTGCATATGTGCTTTTTAGGACAGAAGAAGAGCCAGCTGCCCCGAGCCTGGCCTGGATATCTCCAGACAAAGGAAACACAGCTGGCCACATTCCAGGGAAGATTCCCAGCAGACCCTGCCTCCAGCCTCAATGGAGACAAGATCCAGGGATCCAAACAGCCTGGTGCACAAGTGAATATTGATTAAATCTTCTTCCTCATTCCAAAAATGTGACTAGTAAAGGTGGAAGATAATGAATAATTTTAAATTCCAGCTTATCATAGGTCTTGGATGCGCAGAAGTACATATATGTACTTCACTTTAAACTCTGCAAGGCTTGGCCATGACAGTGCTCTACATGAGCTCTGAGGGGTCAGGAACTTTGGCTGTATCCCAGGCATCCAGAGCAGAGTGTGCACTTAGTACTCAGTAAGTAATTATGTGCTAAACTGAGTCACTTGTGTTTATCAGTTTGCCCCCATCTCACCTGCAACATAATCATGGCTTAGTTAAAAAAAAAAAAAAAAAAAAAAAATCAGGTTTCAGTGTTTTAATGGACTCAACCAGAGTTCAGGCAATGTTCTATAATGTAATTATAAATATGTGTAGTAGTAGTAGTAGGTATATACATATATATGCACATATGGGATCCACTTATTCATGCTTTTTAGCTTAATTTGTTTTGTTTTCAGTTAATGTTTTTCAGGACAGTAATGCAGAAGTACTTCATTTTTGGCAGTCAGTGACCATTTCTTAAGATATTAACCAATTAATTGATTTTTTCAAGTAAAATCTTTATGTCATACATATATTTATATTATGTGTATGAATGTGACTGAATGTTTGTGTCTCCCCAGATTTGTATGTTAAAATCCTGAGCCTCAATGTGAAGGTATTGGAAGATGGAGTCTTAGGGAAGCAATTATAACATGAAGGCAGAGTCCTCACGAATGGGATTAGTGTCCTCATATAAGAGACCCAGAGAGCTAGCTCCCTTGCCCCTTTCCCCAGGAAAGGAGACAGTGAAAAGACAGGACATTCATTGCAGTGTATGAACTAGGGAGATCTTGGCATTACCATGTTCCAGAACTGTGAGACAAGATTTCTGTTGTTTATAAGCCACCCAGTACATGATATTCTGTTCCAGCAGCCTCAACAGACTAAGACAAATGGGGATATTTGCGTGTATGGGGGGAGTGCATATGTGGGGGTGGTAGGTGTGTGTTTATCTCTAGAGCGAGAAAGAGAGAAGGTTCTTGCAGTCTGATATTAAATCACTTTGACTTCTAATAGCTGGGAGATGTTGAGTAATGGAAAAAAGGAACCACCAAAACTTTATTTTCCTCAAATTATAAAGATAAGAACTTTAAGTCAACGAGTGTTTTCCAAGCTTTTGTGCTGGCTATGGATTCAATTTTATCATTATAGAAAAACATGTGTTGCCTGTATGGAAAGGGCAACAGGGGAATTTGAGGTGATTATAAGCATAGAACAAGCTAAAATCCTAATTTTGATTGGGACTAAGAATTTTGAGCAAGGTATGAAAAGAATACAAACTCCCTTTTCACTTTGTCCTGATAAAACGATATATTCTTAACAAACATAAGATACGCTGCTATCACTTGTGGAGGAGTTTAAGTTCTGCTAACTTTCTTAAAACAAAGAAATCTAAAGTACAGATCTGCATTTTCCAAGCTTTAGTCACTATTCGTTTGGTGGAAAATTAATTACTTTGCCATTTGTGCCCCTTCTAGTGGCAGAGAACTCTTGGTAATCATTTCCAAGAGTTCTCAGAGGCTTTTGGAAGAAACCAGCGAGTTTTTGTGCCAGAACTCATCTTTATTTGCAAAAGAAGAATAGAATGTACTCATTCATTACCACCCAGGACAGTGCTGGAGAGGATGAAGTCATAATTTAAAGATGTCAACAACATCAAAATATTGCATGTAAAGAGAATTTTAAAAAGTACAAACAAAATGCTATAATGCATCGTTTCATTTTAATGCTTCACTAAAATGTGGTCTTTTGTCTTGAATTTTCCTCTCTTTTTTTTCTTTCCCTCCTTTCCTCTCTCTTTCTGTTCTTTACTTCCCCTCTTCCTTCCTTCCTTTCTCCTCCCTCCCTCTTACTTTTCTTTCTGTTTCTTTTTATTTTTAACAACTCTTCTAAAATGTTAGGTATTATTGATTTTGAAGAAATAAATTTTGAGGAGATATAAGAAAAGAATGCATCTTATGAAATGTTACAATGAAGCCTACTGTTGACCTTTGACTATAAGTTTAAAGTGTATTAAAATCTGTAATGGACAGTTAAGGGAATTAACCAGAGCTCACCAAACAGATTTCAGTATAGATTTTTTGTCTTTATCAAATGAACTTAAAGAACAAGTTACAGTTTGAGTGGAGAGTCTGCCATTGTTGCTTCACATCTGGTTGTGGCTGTTTACATTCCTTTGTTGAGCCTACATCTTCATAAGCCTACACCTTCACTTTAGCATGTAAATGTTGAACACTTCTGCTTCCTGGTCAAGACAGAATCAGAGGCCCTTGATATGGACAACTTGTCTGTTTTCATTTTCCATGACTATACTGCCTCGTCTTAATTTATAAGCAAAACCTGGAAAACCTACCAAAATAAATATTTTGCAGTTTATCTGGAAATAATATAGAAGATATTGCTGTTACTTTGGGTGAAGAAAATCAATTCTGCACAGTTTACTTCAATCTAAATAAAATGTGAATTTAGTTTAAAAAAATGTTTTTTTAGTTTAGTGGTCATACAAAAAACAGGCTAAAGAAGGGCTGGCCTTGACGTAGGGAAAATAGTTTTTTAACCCCTTGACCTAGAGTCTAAATCAAGACATAATTTTGGTTACTTTCTTAATCTCTAATGAACTTTTGAATGAATAGTTTGTTTTTAAGTACACTGAGCTGTTTTGGTATGTAATAGATAAAACAGCAAGAACAGTCAATGTTTTATAACTGGGCATTCCCACAGCATCTCTTGCTTAAAATAAAATTCTAAAGAGAGCAGCAACTTACCAGCATCCTTTCCAGTGCCAGTTCCTTCTTGAGTTGGTCAACCTCCATCTTCAATTTGTCCTTTTCTGACAGGTCCTCAATATTGATCACTGGCATCTTTTGCCTGCTGTGAAAGTAGAGTGTTAGCTCATACACCTGAATTTTGCTGGACTCCCTTCAATCCAGTCTTAGCTCTTCCCTCGGCTCTTAACTTACTAAGTGAACTGCTCTTGGTTTTATTTTAAATTTCCTAAGACAGTCAATTTCTTGCGAGCTCTCTCCGAACAACTCTAGCACTGCATACTAGCCTTGGGTTTTAAAGCTTCTCTATAATCTTCACTAATATGATTAAAGCAAGCATTTGACTCACACACCTGCTAGCAGGTTTGTAGGAGGGGTCCATTTAGTTAGCATATAATCCAACATACTTAAGGTTTCTCCTTTCCCCGTCTTTTGCACTTTGTGAACTTTGGGATTTTCAACTCTCAACTCTGGTGTCAAAACCCTCCACTCCATAATTTATGCCATTTAACTTAGTTTGAGGTCATTTTGAGGACTACTGATTAATCCCCTAAATGGCTACAGTATTTAATCTGGTATTAAAAGAGAAGTATCTAAAAAGTGTCAGTATAAATTTATTATAATTAATGGACTGAAATGTGAACCAACAGAATGAAATTAAACAATCTTAATCATAAATAAAACAGTGTATTACTTAAAAGTGTTTCTCCACACAATACCTGGAATTTGTATGTAGCTGTCACAATGAATTGAGTAACAATGATTGGCAGATGTAACAGGTTAAAGGGAACACAGGGAGTCTGATCTACCAATGCACATCACATAAGAAGAAAAGACTCTTCTGACTTCTTTGTGCTCTCTTTTCCTCCACTAAACCAACATGTAATGGGGAAGATGCTTCCTAGCCTGGTACTCCTATGAAATTGTCTGGAAAGAATTTCACTGGCATCATGCTTAAATTTTTCCTTCTCTGTTTTCTCTTTTTCCATTTTGTCTCATTAGTTTTATTATTATAAGGAAGTATTTTTTGAAAGTACACATATTCAGGTCACATGCCATTTCAGAAATCATGACATTGATAGTCTGCGTGAAAATACTCTGCTAATAATATATCAGTAATGAACTTATTTCCTTGTATTGATACAGTGTTTTCATTTCCAGAATCTTTAAGGAAATACTATTTCCCTTCCCAGTCTCATAATATCCTTTTCCTCTTTGGGAAAGAAGTAGTTTAGGATATTTTGGGGGCTAAATGTCTGCATAAGCCAGCAAAGATAGAAAAGAGCACCCTTTGGGCACCCGAGCCCCGTGTTTCATGTATCCTTTTGTTTTTGGTATTCTGTTCTTTAAGAAACAATCTGACAACAAAAAGATCATTTCTTCCTATGCAATAATTGTCTGATATTTAATAGACATTCTCAAATTTATTCTTCCTTCTCACCCAATTTCAGGCTATATATAAAACATCACAAGTACTTCTGCTAGTTTTATCTGCTTATTTTGTCCTTTGTACAACTTTTCTCCACATTGGAAAACTTTTCAGACCTCACACTGCAGTGTGTGTAAGAATTTCCATGTGTATAGTAATCATAGTGTATTTCTAATGCCTAAACAAGAGAGGCCATTTCTTGTTAAAACATGAGCCCAGTCAAAGAGTTTTTGACTTAGCAGATCTGGGAGATTTCTTTTTCTCTATTCCAGGAAGCCTTACTGTATGATTGCCAAAAAAAAAAAAAAAAAAAAAAAAAAAAACAAAACCCAAGTTATTCACTTGCTAGTTCTGTGGCCTTGATCACTTGATCAAATTATCTAACCTGGCTGTGCCTCTGTTTACCTGAAAATAGGAGCAATACTATGTTGTTGCTGTTTTTGTACTGTGCATTGAACCCAGGGGCACTTTAACCACTGAGCTACATCCTTATCCCTTTTTATTTATTTATTTTATTTTGAGACATGATCTCCTTAAGTTGCTGAGGTTTTCACTAAGTTGCTGAATCTGGCCTCAAACTTCCAGTCCTCTTGCCTCACCTCCAGAGTTGCTGGGATTAGAGGTATGTGCCACCAAGCCCATCTTGCAGATATTCTATTCTTAAAAAAAAAAAAAAAATCTTTCCAGGTTGAGGTACCCATTCTCTAGCAGCTGCAGGTATTACTACAATAGGCAGACCTTCTGTGCAAGTTGTCTCTTGACTGACTGGAATAATTTCACCTGGTAACACCTGGAAGACTGTGTTCCTATCTGTTCCTGAGGGTGATCAGCTTATAGCAAATGGCTGGCTGAATCTAACAGCTTTGGCCTTTGCTTCTTGGCTGAAAATCTTGATTGTAATTAAGAAATTACCAGAGTTCCAGAATTTCGGATAATACTTGATTTTGAGATCAAATTCTTGTATAATTTCTGCCCATCCAGTTTTCCTCACTGCTTCAGAGATTTTTCCTTGAGTGCTTACCCTCAATAAACCATCTGGGTAAGAATCCCTGTCTTAAGTTTTGCTTCTAGAAAACCCAGTCTGAAATAATAAACTGTTAGTAGAGAGGCCATACATTTCATAACTTCTGTGTCCTCACTTCTACCTACTATTCTGGATATTGTCAGGTATACAGAACAGAATCAGCAAGTGGTGATACGGTTATCTAACCTGTCATAATATTCACCTAGATATTTTAAAAAACCCTGCAAATTGTCTAACTTCATCGTATTAACAAGTCATCTCTCAACTCTAAAATTCTGTGATTTGCCATGTTTAATAACATTTGATCTCAAAAAAATGATCATTTCATTTTGAGGAAGACTCTAGGAAGCTTGCCAAGCTCGATTCCACAGTTCTTGTATGAAAAAACTCAAAGAGTAGAGCACAATTTTCACTTCCTTCAAAGACACCTGGCTGCACAAGGGCGGACAGTGGACATTGTCTGCATGGAGACAATTATATACAGTTATATACATGTATATATACAGTTATATTAGAGTCAAAGGATCAAATTCAGATATAATGTCATCTCCTTTACTGTCTATTGTGTTTTTCAGATGAGGCAAAGGTGGCATAGAGAGTTTAAGAGTTCGATGTCACCCAATGACAGGCAGTAAGTTGAGCTTACCACATCAGGTATTTGATTTCTGTTTTGGGGTGTTTTCCATTTCAGTGCACTTCTCTCAAACCATGTTAAAGGAGAGGAACTGGTTTTCACACAATTCCACAGAATTACATACAAAATTCAGAGTTGACAATAAACACGACTAAATTCTATCCCTTTCCCTTGTATTCCCTTCATGGGAAATCTTAAAAGGAGCTAGATAAGATTACTGATCCAACTACTAACCATGCTCAATCCACCAGAAGACCCGTAGCCCAATAAGCTTACCCAGGGGGGAAAAATACCCATTAAGAAGTATATGTTTTACCTTTTCTTTACTTTTACCTTTTCTTTCATCTTGCACTACCATTAGAGGATCCAGGGTTCCCCAAAAGCAAAGCAGAGAGGAGGGGGAGGAAGAATCTCAGAGCTGCACGCCATTCATAGAAGTTCTCAATGGGAGCAATACTGCCCCCTACAGGAGATTTTTGAAAATAAGTCAGGTTACTGTGGTTTTTAATGGTTTTTGTGGGTGTAAATGCTGGATGTCAGATATCTTGCATTTCCCAAAACCTGGATGCATAAGTTGAACTCTTCCACATCCAACATGACTGTCAAACGTCATGTCAAACATCTACATAGACAAAAAAATTATAGTTATTTAAGCTTGAACCTAGCTTTGTTTTAGATAAAAACATAAAATGTATTTCATGGTTGTTATATACACTGAATTTTACAATAATGAAAATATTTACTAAATAAATTAGAGATCGTGCACAAATAATTGTCTGCAGAAATTGTTTACATTGTTTCCAGAAAATCATATCACTTACTGCAACTGTGAGCACGGTATATATGTCAGTTGGTATTCTTAGCTGCTGCGTCCTTGGTGATTCTAAACATTAGAAACATCTGACCACTTTATTATGCGCAGTCATGATGAAGATTTTCATTTTCATTCTTTACAATTTGCTGATTTAAAAAAATTCCCTAATTACAATCCAGGCACCATATTGATGGTTTTAAATGGACCACTGTGAAATATTTCTTACACAAACCAGGCTCTGGGTTAGATGAGATTCATGGTCATAGAGCCCCAGAAGAGAGAGAGAAAACACACATTGTCTTGAATCTTCTTGGTCTTAAATACCAGGATGAGTTCTTACTAGCCAAATATGGCCAACAATGGTAATATCTATTTAAAGGTTTGCCAAGGGGGCAGCTTCTTATTGGGAAATGGAAGCTAAACAGCATAGTTCATGATGCAACTTCTGTAAACACATAGTATTTTTTATGCATACACTTCATAAATTGATTGTTTACAAACAGTTTACATTGACCATGTATAGAAAAGAAAGGCAGATGCACTTAGCAATGCAAGCAAGTCCTGCTGGCTGCGAACAAAGGGCAGGGGCTTCCTTTGGTGCACCATGCATTTGTGATTTATTTTTTCAAAATTTGTTTTGAACATTTTGGGAGGATAGAACTATATAGGGTGGGTTAAGGGTCTCTTAGTATCTTTCAAAGTTTCCATTAAGTTTCTTGTGAATTTAGTTTAGAATTAAAGTGAGCTGAAGAAAGGCTCAAAAGCTGCCAGTTTTTACATATTACACTTCAGTGTGCAACTGAAGGGACTAGACTGAAGATAAGTCATTCAAGTTATTGCTCAAAAGTCCTTTGTTTTATACAGAGGATTAATCACCTGTTGAAATAGAAATATTGCCAGCACATTCCAAATATTTGATTTGTAAACACTCAGTTTGACACAAATTCTTCATAAACAATTCCATTATATTAATTTTGAAATCATATGGATATAACTTTCTTTATACTATTCTTTTCCATCCTAATATTCTACTTAGGACTACAAAAGATTAACAGTTAACATTTTGTTCATTCATCCAACAAATATGTAGTGAGCACCTAGTACATGGCAGACACAGTTATACAGTTCTAGATGGTTGGGAGTAGGAGAGGGGGAAGAAACAAGCAAACAAACAAAAAAAATCTTATTCTAGTGAGGAAGATAAACAATAACAATATACAAAAGTAAATCATACCTCATTTAAATTGGAATAACTGCTAAGGAGAAATGTAAATCAGGAAAAGAGTAAGAACAGTAGTGTTAGAAATGTTTCTCCTATAAAGGCAGGAGGACTGCAAGTTCAAGGTCAGCCTCAGTAACTTAGTGAGGCCCTAAGCAACATAGTGAAACCCTGACTCAAAAAAAAAAAAAAAAAAAAAAGAGCTGAGATGTGACTCAGGGGTTGAGTGCCCCTGGGTTCAATCCCTGATGCCAAAAAGAAAAAAAATGTTTCAATTACATAGGGTGGTTATGGAGGCCTCTCTGAGATAATGGTACTGGAGGGAAGACCTGAGGGAGTGGGTTATTCAGGTATCTAAGAGATGTTCATTCCAGGGCACAGCAAGTGCAGGGTAGCAGTAGGCAGGTATGAAACTGGGGATCCCAGTGATTACAAGGGAGAGCAGTACATGAAGTCAGTGCCTATGGGGCTCTTATAGGCTGCTGTGAAGATGTGCTGTGTTCTGAGTGACTTGGGAACATTGGAGGGTTTTCAGTAACATGGTGACATTATCTGTCGCATATTTTGGCTGGGTCATTCTGGCAGCTAACAGGAGATTAGATCATAAGAGGCCAAGGGTGGCAGGGAGAAGCAACTGCAATAATTGAGGGGAGATAGGATGACAGGTAAAACCAGAATGTTAGGAGTGGATTCAGGGACAGGAGGCAAGATCCTAGATATATTTTTAAAGTAAATATAATAGGATATGCTGACAGATCAAATGCTGAGTGAAAAAGAAAGTGAAAAGGGAAAAACAAATCTGATTTTTTTTTTTTTCTCAGCCTGAGCAACAAAGAAGACATTTGCTATTTTCTGGGATCAGGAAGTCTCTGAAAAGGGAACACCAAGTTTGAAACAACTATTAGTCATTCATTTCAATAAGCAGTCTTGAGTTTGGGGGACAGGCCAGAGTCCAGGGGAGAGCCGTAAAAGTTTGAGTTCTAAGGATTAAATGAGATGCTATAGCTCATTATATTTGCCCCCTTACCATCTGCCAGCACTCTGCTGAATACTCACATGCAATGCATGTATATCCGGGTATCTTCTTTATCATCTCATTTTTTCTTTCTGTCTTTCTATTTGGGCTGATCCAATGAGAGCAGCTAACAGTATTTGTTATTCAGCAAATATTTACCAAGTAATTACCAAGGATCAAGCACTCTTCTGATTCCCTTGGGGTTGAAACAGCAAAACAAAATCAGCTTTCTTAGCTCCTGTTGTCTCCTCAGCTCCAGTGAAGATCAGGCAATGAGAATTTGATTCAGGGAGAAGGGCTCAGCAGAGGGAATGGCTCACACCAGGGTCTGAGGTGGGAGCCAGCTGATTGATCTAGGAGATTAGAAAACACAGTAAAATCACATAAGAGTGAATGAAGGGAGACAGTATAGGATCACAAAGAGCCTTGTAGACCATGGTGAGGGATAAAATGAGAAACTACTGAAGAGCTGTGATTTTATTTTGCAAGAGTAGGGCATTGTGAAGTGGTCTGATATATAAAAATGACTCTGACTGCTGTGTGGGGGTTGAGTGGGGAACAAGTGAAATTAGAGTTTCAGTAAGAACCTAACATAAGAACCTAAACTAGTGGTCTCTTAAGAGCTGACAGATTTAAATTTCAATGGTTACTTGCCATGGCTATAAAATATTCATAGATTAAAAATACGACTTGGAAGTGGAACTGATGGGACCATTAATGGATTTGATGAAGACAGGATGGAGGTGTGAAGAGTACTGAAAGAGTTTTGGCCTTGAGATTCTAGTGTATAAGTGTCATTTATCAGAAAAGAGAAAGATTGGGGATGTATAAGCAAGACCAGCTTAGGAAATATAATGCTGGAGATATCTACTAGACATCAAGTGGAGATGTTAAGGAGAAGTTAATTAAATTCAGAGGAGAGAAGAGATCAAAGGAGACACAATTTTATGTTTTTGTAGATGTATGTGCGTGTAAAGTTGATACTTCTAGTTTTTCAAGATCACATCAAAAGAAGAGTACATTTAGAGGCGAGTTCTCAAGATTGAGCCTTGGAGTCATCCCAATTTTTAATGTTTAGCCAGAGGAAAGGGACAGATGAATTGAGAAACTGTAGTCAGTTCAGGAGGGGAAAACCAGAAGAATGGGTTATCATGAAGACTAAAGGAAAACGTTTCAGGAATGAGGAAGAATTTGAAATTGCCAGTCACAAGTGATAAGTTGGACAAAATGCAGATGGAAATTGTGGTCTTGAGTGACCTTAGTGACAGCTGCTCTGCAGGGGTGTACATGTACTCAGCAGTACTGTAGTATGTGGCAATTTAATGGTTGTCCTTGAGAGGCATTTCCTGTTCTTTCTCTTCCCAATATGGAAGTTTAATTAGAAGAGAAAGTGGGAGAAAGAGCAGATAAGAAGTGGAGGTGGGTAGTGACAGAACAATTTTCATTAAGTTTGGTGAAAAAGCAAGCAGTGAAATACAACTCGAATGGAAAAGGGCCATAGAGTCATGGAACTTTAAGTTTGGGTTGAAAATACATCAGAGAGCACTACAAATGGAAACTCTTAAAGCCTGGGGTGAGTGCCTAAGGGTTAGAGAGGGGTGGAGCTGATTTTGTAGGAATAAGGAGAATGAAGTCCTTGAAAGGGCAAGAAGAGAAAGGACCCACAGCAATGGCTGTGGGTTTGGTTTCTGACTGACCAGAGTATTACTTCCATTGTAAGAGAAAGGAAGATAGGGAACACGGGAGATTCAGTTGGACAGCTCACACTTCCCTGGCTGGGAGGTATGTGTGGTCCAGGCCAGCGTATGCAACTCTCTTCTGATACAGAAGACTCAGTTAACTAAGTTTTACCTCAGTTAACAGTCAATAAGATAAAAAGGTAATGGTGAGGGTCCAAGGAGATGACTATCCCTTTCAAACTGCATCTACTGCCTCCTGTACCCTGAATGGCAGCTTGTTCCTCCTGTTTGATTTAAGATACAAAAGCTTTTCCACATAAAACTGGAACAAATAGACAATTGAAGGGCATGTGGTACTTCAGTAATTAATGCATAACTAATGTCAGATTTTGGCTCTCCTATAAAAATGAAAATTCTTTTTGCAAGAAAAAGGTGTCTCTACATTTGAAAGGTCAAGGTCTATTAATTCATGCTAAATATAACCCTGAAAATGAGGACTTCTGTGATTAGCTCTCTCAATCCTCTAATCTGATTATCAATTTTTGGCAGATGTTCCTCTTAGAGCGTTACAGCAACATATTTGCATTGTAGCTGTCTGTTTTCTCTTGAATGAATTATAAACCTCATGTTTGGTTAAAAATGAGATCTGAGATATGGCTGTCCAGTTACTGAACCAGGGTCCTGAACACTTCATACAGATTAAGCAAACCTAATCCCTAAATCCAAAATCCAAAATGCTCTAAAATCCAAAACTTTTTGAGCATTTACATGATATCACAAGTGGAAAATTCCATACCTGACCTGTTATTGATCATAATCAAAATGCAAATGCACTAAAAATATTACATATAATTACCTTCTGGCTATGTAATAAGGTGTATACTAAACATAAATGAATCTGTGTTTAGACTTGGGTCCCACCCCCAAGATATTTTATTATGTGTATGCAAAATTCTAAAATAAGCAAAATCCCAAATTCAAAACACTTCTTGTCTCAAGCATTTGAGATAAGGAATACTCAGCCTGTCTATGATAAGCCTGACTTCAGCTTTTAGAAATACAAAAGAAAAGGATGTGCATACAGTGAGTGAGACCAGGGATCAGGACTCAGACTGCCTGTGCTGGCTATGTAATGTGGGGAAAGTCACATATTTATTTGAAGCTTTGGTTAACTTATCAGAGAGTAAGGAGAATGAAGAATTGTCCTCAAGTGGTTATGGTTGGGGAGACACACTGAGCTAAGGAAGGCAAGGTACAATGCAAACTCTCAATAAACATTATAGTGTTCCTCACTATTGCTACTGCTGTTGAGCTTCCCACAATTAGAGAGAAATTTCTCTTTCCCCATTCTTCATCTGCCACTCTCCAGTAGCTTGACAAGCTGGGTGGCAGTTTTGAGTAGACAGGAGGCTGTGGAAAGTCTTGGATAAAATGGTCAAAAATTGGTCCCATCTTTCTGGGTGTCATAAAGAATTAAAAATTTGCCTCATTAAGTGAGAGAAAAGGTGGTCTACATCCTGAGTAGGCATTTGAAGGAACACACACTCAGGAAACAGAGAAAAGGGGTTTCTATCATTCTGAACTTCTAAGAAGGCAATGTTCTGAGAGAGCCATAGCACCTAAAATGACCAAGCAAAGCACCTAGCTGATTACAGAATGAGTTTCTGCATGCCATGGACACAGAAGAGGTAGTGTCAGGTATGTCTGTATGCATTGGATTTATTTTGAATGTACACGTCCTCCTCTGTGAGCCCACAAACCCTGGAACATATTTTTAATATTGTAATAAAAACACTAGATCGTAACTGGGTTATATAGAGTTTGTTTGTTTATCCTACTATGCTATGAAACCCCTAATGTGTTTATCTTTGTATCCTAAATATGTAGCACGAGTCCGGCACATTTTAATTATTTAATCAACTTACTTTTTAAATAGGTTAATGAATGAATAATGACAGCCGGAAGTACACTGTATCTTCCATTATCTCTAGAGAGAACAGGAAGGCAAACATTCCTCATAGAGACTGTCCCATCCTTTGGTGTGGCTCCTTTATTACACAATACTCTCAAATACACTCTGTGTCGGACAGAGGGCGCATTAGAGTCAACGCTTCTTATTGGGCCCAACTGCTAGAAATATGCCTAGTTAGTAAAGGAGTTGCCCAAACTTTAACAAAACCCTCCTGTTTATCTCTCAGAGGAGACTACCTTTCTTAGTAGATGTGTGAATTCCTCTTAGTGCCAGCCAGACTCATTTCAGGTTTTATTTTGATAGGGCTTAGACTACCAGGCAGCAAGAACTGTGTGTTTATTAAGGAGTTGCCAACGTTACTCCTTCAATGACTGTTATATAAGATGTATCCCCAAATCACTGCGCTCAATTAATTCTCATATACCAGACATGCCACATCTCCCTAAGGTGTCTGCAGAGAGAAAAACCATCTGCTTCAGTCCTGTCTATAAATTCTTCATGGCCTGTGAAACCTGTGGGGATCTCAGAGGACAGGGGATCTTACTGAAGCTTGGAAATTCTATGGGCCAGTGTGATCCAGATGAACTTCAGATTCATTTGTTTGGGGGCAGAAGATGGAAGAGAGATTAGAGTCAAAATCTGATGTCCGGAGATGCTCCTGACTCACTCCACAGTGAGTGCATGCTTTTTAATTCTAGTGGCATTCTACTCTAAGGTTTTGGTACAGTAGGAAGAGCCGAGACCTTGGTGTGTTAGAAAGATCATAGGAACGAGAACCAAGAACTGTGGGTTCTGGTCTCAACTCTGTTGATAACCACATTAAGTAAACATGACCAGATATTTTGTCATTCTTGGTTCAGTTTATACCCCTGTAAAATGAACACACTTAAAATTTCTTTCAGCATTTGACATTCACAATATAAGAACTCCATACCTTAAATTTTATCGAATTTTAAACTATTTCAAGCTTCTCTCTTTAGCCAGGGCCATTGTAACTGTCAGTTGGTATGGTAATAACAAGTCAATCTGGATGACTGTTTTCACGGTTCCCTCTCAGTCTGGCATTTCCTGTTGACTTTGGACAAAGGAAATATTCCCCTCAGGCTTGTGGCAATCTTTTGGTCTAGATATGCGTGTAAGGACATGGAGACATGACATCCCTCTGAAAGTCATGGAAGTCACTTTGCTCCTCCCAGATAGTCCTCAGTGTAAATTCAGTGATGGTAGAGTAATTCCCAGAATTTAGACCCCTTTTACACTAGAAGATGTCTTTCTCATGGACACAAAAATACTCAAGTCTACCTCTATTAAAAGGAGTAATTTCCTTAGTGCTAACCTGGCCTGACAATCGCAATCTTCTAACTACCCCTCTTGTTCAATTCTCCTTCCTCCTCTGGTGGCCACAGAGTCATTAAAGATGCACCTGTTTGACACAGAAAAACGAAAGGACTCTAAGTTTCTAAAGTGCCTCTCTGAGCACTGAGCTTAACCTGTGCCCATCCACTATTTCGAAGAAGCACGAGGCCTGCTCTGTCCTACTCCCGTTCCTAACCAATAGGTCACACCATAGCCTACAGTGCACTGAGTATTCTGTTCTGCCTGAGGGCACTCTGAAGCTCATTCTCATAGAAGAAACTACCATAAAGTGATGACTGGTTGGTGTAACCCCTTCCAGGCAGAAGGGTGGCCTGTGAGCTTCACCAAGAAGAGGCTACAGGTTTCGGTCCCACAAGTCCAGTTCAATTTAGAATCAATGTGCCATCTTAAAATTGTGCCAGGCCTTCCAGTGGGAACTAGGATAGGGAATGATTTGGATGACTTTATGCCATGGTGTAAGAGACTGAAACAATGTCTTTGGATACTTAGGCACTTTCCATTTAATCCTCATAACATCTGTGTGGTAGAGTGATTATGTCTTTTTTTTTTTTTTTTAAATAGAGAACAAAACTGAAACGCTGAGAGTTTAACTTGTTCCAAAGAGCAAGGAATAAAATTCAGGTCTCCTCTGACTCTCAAGTCTATTTCTCCAACACAACATGCAATTTCCCAAAATATCTGCCTTGATTCAAAAGACTTGTTTTTTTAAATATGAGCAGTACATGATCAAAAAATGTCCAGTAGCTGAGAACAAAGAAAAGAAATGGCAATAGTCAACACCAAGTAACAACTCTGCTAGTATTAATCTTTGAATCCTATTTATGTCTGTTTTGGAGATACGTTTTGTTATATTCAAGCAATGGGAACAGGTAAGTTTGAAGTTAACTTTTCTTCTGAATATGATCACTGCTAAATGTCTGCTAAAATCTACCTCCTCTAATAGTATTTGGAAGGTACTGGGAAGGCCTAATCTGATTCTTGTCCTTCCAAAATTGGCTGCCTCAGTGGATGATGCTCTGGTGGCTCTGGAGAATTGACTCCATCCATCTCTACCTGACTCTGTATTCACTGATCCTGCAGTGAGAGCTTCAAATTGACCATAGTGAGAGCATTACACCATGGAAACCATACAAACCCCCTTTCCCCCACTCCTTTAGAGTTTGTAGTTAGGAATTTATTCTAATAACTCATTCTTTTTTATTTATTTATTTATTTATTTATTTTATTGTAAACAAATGCCCTTCAATTGACTATCATTCTTAATCACAGATATCTGGTAATCTAAAGTGACAGCATTTCCAGACCAGGTTAGTCTTCTTAAGAATATGATTCTACAGTATGATGTCAGGGCTGTTGAAAACTGACACAAAGGACATAATGTGCAAAATCCAGGCCACTGACCCACTATGAGCAAGTGTCCTGTGCTTTGCAGGGTTTTCCAGAAATGTGGAAAATAACTTCTTTCAACTCCCTCCAGCATCTCCAAGAAAAGTCAGGAATAATTATTAACTACAGAATGTCAAATAAAACAATAGGGAAAGGGGAGGAAGGGAAGACACATTCTTCAAGAGAAACCTTTAAACTGCCTTCCAAAAATATCTTCTGTATTTCATTTAACATCTCAATATGGATTTTTTTGTTTGCATAAACAAAAAGCCGGTTACAGGTTTATATATCAAAGGAGCAATGAACTTTAATAGATGTAGTGACATTAGGCAATAACTAGGAAGGGGCTGATCTGGTCAATGCCTCAGAATCCTTCAAAAGGACTTCTCTGGACTTTCATGCTCCTTTCCAAAAACATAGCTCTGACTCTTATTCATGTCTGATGGGGATGTAAAACAATGCAACCACTTCAGAAAACTGTGACAGTTTCTAATATTTCTAAGTATTCTCTTCAGAGTAATAAAAATTGCATATCCACACACTTTACTTCATAGCCCTAAACTAGAAAAACAGTTCATTCGTGGTATATAATCAATAACATGATATTTGTGGTATATCCTTATATCAGATTAAAAGGAATGAATTGTTGACACAGTTACATGGGTGCAAAATAGTTGAGCAAAAGTAATGCAGAATGGTACATACTTTCTGATTCCATTTCTATGAAATTCAAGAACAGGCAAAACTAATATATGGTGATAGAAATCAGAAGTGGTTGCTCCTGGCCTGGGGATGGAAGGATTGACTCTGGGAAAGGTATGAGAAAACTTTCTGGGGTGAGGGAAATGTTCTAATTCTTGATTGGAGTCGTGGATACACAGTCGTGAAAACATTCAAACACTTAAGATACAGGATAAGGCTTTTCTTAAATGTATATTAGAATTCAACTGAAAAACAGATATAAATACACATAAATTTTGAGTCTAATCTACAGAGTCCATTGTACCTCTCTGGTCACACCGGTGACTCGTGACTCACACTTTCTCTCAGCCCTTCTCAGACGTGCACGCCATGCTCTCTAGATGTGGATTCAAGGCTTCCTCGATGCTGCAAATTGGAGTATTGAGCAATCACTCGAAGGTCATTTCCCTTCAGCTTTCCGATGTCCCTCAAGGCACTCTCGGGGCATCCCCATCTGGCCACAGGAGAAAGTTTGGGAGACAGGTTGAACTTTTCAACTCGGTGGGGAATTCCTCTCCCCAAGCCACACTTGGCAGCTCCGGGCTGGGGGTGGGTCACAGCCCCGCCGCGTGAGTCAGCGGCCCCTCGCGGCTCCGCACATGCGCGCTCCGCCCCTGGGGGGTCGGTCGGACGCTCGCCCGGCATAAAAACGGCACCCGCTGCCAGACGGTGGGACGCTGCGCACCTTGGTCCCGCCTGCGCTCTCCTGGGACGCGTCGTCCCGTGGTTCGCTCGGACCCGGCACCATGGATACTGTTCGCCGCCTGGCGCTGATGTTTCTGCCGCTGCTCCTGATCGGGGCCGTGCCCGGCCGCCTGGGTCAGGCGCACATAGGTATCCGGCCCGGTCCAGGAGCCGTTCTTGGCGCCCGCCATCCTGGACCTTTGGGCCCGCTCTCTCCGCCCGGCTGTCCCCAAGCCCCCGCGTCGCGCCCCAGTTCACAGTTGCTGGGACAGAACTCCCCGGGAAGCCTCGGCCTCCCAGGAGCGGAGTCTGACTCCCTCCCCTCTCTTTTGCCCTCCTTCTGCCCCTCCCGTAGGAAATAACGCGGAGATCTGCCTCCTGCCCCCCGAGGAAGGGCCCTGTAGGGCCCGAATCCCCAGCTACTACTACGACAGGCACACGCAGAGCTGCCGCCAGTTCATCTATGGGGGCTGCAAGGGTAACGCCAACAACTTCGAAACTTGGGCGGCCTGCGACGAAGCTTGCTGGAGGATCGAGAGTAAGTGCTCCTAGCACTCCGGCTCGCCTCTCCCGCCCGCACCCCAGGGCGGGTAGGAATGTAGCGAACTTGGCCAGATCTCGTTTTCTCACAGCGAATGTTGGCCCGAAGTTTTCTCAGATGTTAAGCAAACCCCACTGGCTTTTAGTTTCCCGTAAGTGATCCCAAATCTACCACCACGAATACAGTTTCCCTCACCTAACTGACATCACGATTCAGTGCCTCGGTGGACTCTGGGAAAGAGGTTAGTTCAACAGGGGCCATAAAAATTCGAGGGAATAAACCGGTCACTGTGGCGCGCATGCCTGTAATCTCAACGGCTGCGGAGGAGGCTGAGGCAGGAGGATGACAGATTCAAAGCCAGCCTCGGAGATGTAGCGAGATCCTGTTTCAAAATAAAAAATAAAAAGGCTGGGCATGTGACTCAGTGGTGAAGCACCCCTAGCTTCAATCCCTGGTACCAAAAACAAAAGGGGAGTATGAAAGAAATTTTTGTGGAGTGAGGGAACCCCAGAAGTGCAACATAAGTGCTTCTTTATATTTATCATAGTTCCAAACCTACAGTTTTTTCTCTCCTTGAGAATTATCCATCAATCTAAAATACTTTGTGTTTTTTAAATTTTTTGTTTTGGTTCTAGGAATTGAACACAGAGGCGGTTAACCACTGAGCCACATCCCCAACCCTTTTATGTTTTATTTAGAGACGGAGTCTCACTTAATTGCTTAGGGCCTTGCTAAATTGCTGAGGTTGGCTTTGAATTTGTTAGCCTCCTGCCTCAGCCTTCCAAGCCGCTGGGATTACAGGCATGTACCACCCAAGCCAGCAGTGGATTTTTTTTTTTGGGGGGGGGGGGGTACCGGGAATTGAACTCAGGAGTACTCGACCACTGAGTCACATCCCCAGCCTTGTTTTGTATTTTATTTAGAGACAAGGTCTCACTGAGTTGCTTAGCGCCTTGATTTTGCTGAGGCTGGCTTTGAACTCAAGATCTGCCTCAACCTCCAGAGCCGCTGGGATTACAGGCATGTGACACTGTGACGGGGACTCAGCAGTGGATTTCACTATTAAAGTGTGATTTAGCTCATTATGTAACTTTTTGTCCTGATACCTAAACTTGTCTTGAGTTAGTGTAGGGAATATGGTGATTAACAAAGCTTTGTTCAATTTTACTTCTTTTGTTTTTATTATAACTCTTAAGGGTTGTATCAGGGTTTTGCCTTTAATGGGGGTATTCATATAAACATGATTTGATTAACTTTATATGGAGAAACAACAGGGAGTCTTTACTCTGAACTTGAAAGATACATCACAACTGAGTCAAATTTGAATATATTGCGGTTTAAAACAAGTCAAATCACCAGATTAAGGGGCAGTCTTCTGGGAATTTACTTTTCCAGGGCTAATATGATTACTTTTCCTCCATTTGTTTCTGAAATCACAGTAAAGTTTTGATTGTTTTTGCTTCACTGGAGGTGAACCCAGGGTCTTGTGCATGGTGGATAAGCACTCCAACACAGAGCAGCATCCTCAGCCCCAAGAAAACTACTTTTAACCAACATTGTTTTATTGGCTTTTTTTCTCTAGAAGTTCCCCACATTTGCCGGTTGGAAGTCAATGAGAATATATGTGAGGAGCCCAGAGAAATGTATTTCTTCAATCTAATGACCATGACATGTGAAAAATTCATGTCTGGTGGGTGTAACCGTAATGAGAACCAGTTCTCTGATGAAGCTTCTTGTATGGACTTCTGTGCACCAAAGAAAAGTACGTACTATTTTTTATGGTATTTCTATTTCATTTTTCTATCAAGACTTTTGGATGAAAAAATCAATAATGGTTTGGGTCCTGGTGATTTCATATATAATATAATATCATTCTTAAGAATGTTTTATTTGTCTTTTTTTTTTTTTTTTACTTTTGAGAGTTTGTAAGCTAGAAGTTAATGACTTGCCAAGTTCTCAGGGCTGATAAATGATAATGATAGAGCCATTATTCAAATTTTTGCTTCCTTTTCCGTGTTGTCTCTTTAGAACCACTGATTGAGCATGTCTAATCTGAAACTCTGAAATTCTAAATGCTTCATAATAGGAAACTTTTTGAGCACTGTCATATTGTCATAAGTGGAAAATTCTGCATCTGACCTCCTGTGATGGATTGACTTCAAAAAACAGACACTCTAAATAAAATATATAAAATTACCTTTAGGCTATTCATATAGGGCATATATGAAACAGAAGTGAATTTCAGGTTTGTACTTGGGTCCCCTCCCCAAGATAACTTATTATGCATGTGAAAATAGTCCAAAATTCAGAGAAATATGAAATCTGAAACATTTTATTTTTCAAGCATTTTGTTTAAGTAATATCCAATATTCTAATACCTGCACTTCTCATCTCATTTTACATATAAAAATTATAGTATTCATTAACGAATAGCATGACGTTAGCTTTGTGTGGAATCAGGTTTGTGTATGAGACAGCAGAATGTATACAGACAAGATTTGGTTAGATTTCTCTATTCTTTAGGAATTACAAATCTGCAGCACAAAGAGTTCTCTACCCTTTTTTCTGTTTCTTACCTCCCACATCCCCATCCTTGAACTCCTAGGTTACTTGGTAAGTATTTTAATATTTGTGGAAAGAGATGATGTATGCATTTCTCCTAGATACACCAGAGATATATAAATTAAAAACATTGAGCCATCAAGAAATTATGCTTTGGCAGAGAATTTGATAAAGTTCTAGCTATAGTGTGTTAAATATGCAAAAGGGGGAAATGGTTGCTGCTGATGTTCTCTTAAGTCATTTGTGTAGATGTCGGTTGGTAATTTGGGAAGATATATCATATATATAAATTATATATATATATATATACACACACACACATATATATATAATATCTTGATTAGTAAAGGAAGGGGAGCTGATGAAAACATTTAAAATAAAACTGTCAACACAAGAAAGTTCACCAAAGTATGTTATGTATTGTTCCTTGAAACTTAGGGGATTTTCTACTTGACCATGTCTGGTTTAGGGGTTTAATTTCTTTTTACTTTAAAGGATAAAACATACATTTCAGAACATACATTCAGAAGGAATTCTGGACAAACATTCAGAAGGAATTCTGTCAGTTTATAAAAATTTGGGATTAGCAAAATATGGCACTCGAGTTTACCTGTAATTTGAGACATATCTTCTCAAATGGTTTAATATGATATTTTGGATTCAGAATGAAGCCTCTTTGGGATTAGATTACTTCAGCAGTCATCACTTTTTATTAATTTTTGTATTTGAACATTTCTAATTTTATTTTCTTTTCCATAAAGGTCCAATATTTTGCTACAGCCCAAAAGATGAGGGTCTGTGCTCTGCTAATGTGACTCGCTATTATTTTAATACAAGATACAAAGCTTGCGTGGCCTTCACCTATAGTGGCTGTGGAGGGAATGACAATAACTTTGTTAACATGAAGGATTGCACACGTGTTTGTGCAAAAGGTAGTGAATTTTTTCTTACTCAGTTTTTAAATAAACTTTATAAATAATTCATAAGCAAAATTATATTTTATGTATCCATTTTACTAATAACAAATTGCCATTTCTTGACCATTTCTATATAAATAGCACTTATGTGCTGATCCATTTTGTCCGAATGCTTAAATTGGACAGTAGCTGTATACTAGTATTTTTAAAGGAAGAAGGTTATAAGCTGAGTATATAAAGAACTTAACTAAATTTATCATCAGTAAACATAAGATGAGGTGAGCTTTGAAGCATTGGGAAAGGTGATTTAAAATGAGCCCACAGACTAGAGACATATGGTGTTGATTGTTATTTTATTGACTTTAGCATCGAAGAAAGGGAAGAAAAAGAAGAGGCCAAGGCTTCGCTTTGCCAATAGAGGCCTGAAAATTAAGAGGAAGCAATTTTAAGCATTTTCTTGTATGTCATCATGCGAATGATTATTGTCTTTATGGTTATATCTGAAGAAAAATACGGAAGCATAAGGAAACTAATCATTAGTGATTCAATCACAGTTTTCATTGACCTTGTATCAATCAAGTTACTTCTTTATACACAACTTGCTGCAATTCAAATGCTAATCTATTTTTAATTTACTGTTCACCTATTTGTGAGATTGAATTCTTACAGTGCAAAAGATAGAAAAACAAATGACTCACCCAGTTCTTGGGGTTGCTAGTCCTAATTTCAGAAGATTATAGTAACTGAAGTAGCATGAGAATCATGTATTTTGAAAATAGGTGAGCATAAAAAGAACTGGCAAATACTTTTATTTCATTATGAACTTAAAATGTTGGGTTGTATATTAAATCCAAGGAGATAAAATTGCAGATTTACCAACACTTTAAAAATTATCCCAAATCATGTTAACTAGACCCTACTAATGGTATTCCCATTTCTATTGTGGCAGATTGCAGTGTATTGAGTAAGGGAATTTATTTAAAAGATAATATAATAACTTTTTAATGAATTAAAAAGCTAGTCAAATTATTAAAATCAGAAATATTCTCCTGGGGAAATTATGTCTCTGTATCTCTTTTTCCATAGTTGTCTGTCTCTTTCTGTCCTCAATTACATATATATGTGTGTATACATATAGATAGGTGGTCTTAAAAAGTTATCCTGTTGTTACATTATTTCCTAAGACAAAATGGGTGGCAGACCACTAAAGTTGTTAAAATTTTTGTACTGTTTGTGTTTCTATTATACCAAAAATCATGCATGATTTAATAATTTAAATTCTACCAATAAATTGTTTCTTATAAATAGGATCAATAAAATGAGTTTTTTACTTTCTCTGTAATAAATTTTTAAAATTCCTATGTTTTCTTGGCAAAATTAAAATATTTAAAATTATGTCCCTTATTTAGCAAAATTGCAATTGCATTTGCCCTTTGCTTGAGCAATATCTCTTTTGAAAACCTGTCTGCATATTAGTTTTAAGAAAAGTCTATGCCTGAGTATGGTGGTTGATACTGAAAACTGGAAACAAACTAGATACTCATCTATTTGAAAAAATTATGGAGGAGTAATGAACAAATATTTACCTATAGATAACATCTGACCCCAAGAATATATTTTAAAAATAGGGCCTAAACAATATGAATAAGCTGAGTACAGTAGTGCATACCCTGTAATCCCAGTGGCTCAGGAAACTGAGGCAGAAGGATTGCTAGTTCAAAGCCAGTCTCAGCAAATTAGAAAGGCCCTAAGCAACTCAACGAGACCCTATCTCTACATAAAATATAAGAAGTGCTGGGAATGTGGTTCAGTGGTTAAGCACCCCTGGGTTCAATCCTGGTACCAAAAAACCAAAAAACAATAACAACAACAACAACAACAACAAAACCCCAGTGTGAATAAGCACACATGTATACATACATATAAGCATCACAGAAGATCTAAAAATATTAAAAATGGCTATCTGTATGGGAAGGGAGAGGACAGGATTGGACAGATATATAAAAATTTCTGTGAATATCCCTTCTCTAATTTTTATCTTGAACTACATAAATATTTTACATAATTTAAATAAATTAAATTTAAAAATAAAAAAGCATTTCTTTAAACATTGAAAACAAACCAAAACAATGCATTCAAATCTTATATCAAATAGTGGCATAACTACACAAAGGGTATATATACTTATTTTCTTTCAAAAACATTTTTTTGACCATATATCTTTTGGGGTATATAACCTAAGGGTCAAAACTTCTGAAGAAATCCTATTGTGATTAGTGGTAATACTGCCACTGTTACTTTTAATTTATTATGAATAGAATATTATCTATATATTTTATAGAAAACAAGTATTTTCTTTGTAAGTCATAGTTTCTAGTTTTAAGAGAAAAGATTAAAAAATTAAACTGTAAAAACATTTAACTTAAAAAAATTAAGAATAATGGTACAAACATATTTTTTTCTCTTTAAAGAAAAATTTCCCCATCCTTCTATTGAAAAGTCTTAAAGTATTGACATACTGATAGCAGCAAGTATATACCTACCATCCAGAGTTCAGTCTCCCTATATTATATCTCAGTGAAGATAACCAGAGCTATTAGAACTCTCTCATTACAGGTCTGGTCCAAAAATATAGGGCTGTAGTACTCCAAAAATCAGGGAAGTTGTCAAAAGCTAATGAATTGTGTCACTAACAGGACACTAATGAATAATGAATTATGTAGCTTCCCCTGACTTAAAAGGAGACTATATGAACAACAAAATAATGACCTCAATACACGTAGACAAAAACATAAATATATAAAACTCCATGAGTTCATAATTACATACACATGTGAGCACATGTGCACACATAGAAAGCTTTCTTGGTCCTGGGCACGGTGGCCCATGCATGTAATCCCAGCAATTTGGGAGGCTGTGGCAGGACAATCGAGAATTGAAAGTCAGCCTCAGCAACTTACTGAGGCCCTAAGCAACTCAGTGAGACCCTGTCCCTAGATAAAATATTAAAAAGGGCTGGGGTTGTGGCTCAGTGGTAAAGTGCCCCTGGGTTAAATCCCCAGTACCAAAAATAAACAATAAATAAATAAAAAGATGCTCTTTTGATAACTTGTAAGCTTTTTAGGGCATTTTCTCATTACTTTGAAAACAACTGAATTAACAATAAAGCATTTATTCTTTTTTAGTTTATGTTTTAAAAAATATACCACAGAGATACTAAATAATATATTAGGGAAAGTTATTCATAGAATTCCACCTAATATATGCATTAAGATGTTAGAAGATAGCCCTCATGAAAGCATGAGTCTAGTTGAAAATTATCAGAGGGTGCTGAAACTTTTGCGTAGAAGGCTGGTGGGAAACAGTATTATGGGGATCAAACAACTATTTTAATCAACAGATAATTTTAACATCCATAAAAGTGTGTTGACAGACATTATCTGCCTCCTGATATTGGTGCACTAGGTGCAAACCCTCCACAAGATATTCTTGCAGAAAGAAAAAAAATGAGACTAGAGTTAGTCAAACCTCTAGATCTTACAGTTGTATTTCCAGATTATCAGGAAATATTGGAGATACAGGAGCAACTTATAAGAAGTCAGGGGAAAAGACTCGGCCAACTCTACAATGGTATGTACAGGACAAATATCCAGGTTTCTCCAAGAATTCATTCTAAAACTTTTAAAAAGGCAAGGAGGGGAGGTAGTGCTTTCATAGAATATGTGACTTAAGAGCAACAAAAAGCAGCATGCCATTGAAAGGTTTTGGTTGAATAAGGCCTGGGTTTATTACTGTTTTTGGTGGGTTTTGAGCAAAATTATAGTAGATTTCTTGTGTGCTTTGCAGTTGCAGACTATTCTAGGGGCTTCTTCAGTCTCCAAAAAGAACCTTAATTTGCTATTGTTGCCTGTAGTTCCTCTGCAGCCACAGCCCTTAGGGGATCATGAACATAACTCACCTGTCTATTCAGTATGGGTGGGAAGGAGATCCTTCACACAAATTCTCAAATGCCCAGACCCTCTACCATTTCATTAAATATATACCAGACATCACATTGTACTCCATAAATATATACAATCATTATTTATCAATATAATTAAAGAATAATTTTTAACATAAGGGGGAAAAAAGAATATATAAAGTAATCATAGAATGTGCTGTAGTCAAAAGGAAATTCCTTCTCACCACAGTCAGCATGAACACAACCCAACTACTGTGGTTTTGCCAGACAGCTTGATTAAAAAGAATGTCTTTCTCATTCATTGACACAAAAAGATTTTTAAAAGCAAGAATGGGGGGATGGGGTGGCTTTTAATAAGAAAACAGTCTTTTCATGTCTCTCTTAAACACACAAATTGTCACAACATTCAATCATGGAAACTGTAATGGGGCCTTCCACACTCAAGTGTACATCTTGTCTCCACTAAGTCTTATAAACCTTTAGTTTTACCCACTAAGGAAAATCCTTCACAGTGTCTGTTTCTCTATGGTACAGGGGCTGTAGAAATTTCAGCTGAAAGCTCTATAGCGATCCTTGGGAATGGACCTAAAACAAAATCATTAGAAGGATGTATATTGGTCCTTCTTTGGACCCTTATGATCTTGTGGACTGCATTATGGTGGCAGGAACTCAGTTTTTGGTTTTGTTTTATTTGTGTTACTGGGGATTGAACTTATGCTAGGGAAGTACTCTACCACTGAGCTGCACCCCCAGTCCTTTTAATTTTATTTTGAGACACTCACTGAGTTGTCAAGGCTGGACTTAAACTCATAGTTCTACCTCAGCCTCCATAGTAGCTGAGATAACAGACATTCACCACCACACCAAGCTAGGAACTCATCTTTACAAGTTAATGTTTCTAGTAAAATATAGATCTTGGAAAAAAAATAAAAGAGGGGAAAGGCAGAGTTGTAACTTTTAAAATATCTATCTATATATTATTATATACTTAGAGGCAAGCAAACATAGGGATAAGAATTGTCCAAAACTACTTCTTTCCTCTTGACCTACATATCCAATTATTCACCTAACATATGTATTTAAGTCTGTTCTAATCTTATCTTATGCCAGGAAAATTAAAACATTACCCAGTTTTATTTCCTGCCTGTGTCTGCTCAGGTACTCTTCTGGGGAAAAAAATCTCAGGTAACTTGTTTGCTTAAAATTTATTGGTGGTTTTCTAGTAAATCTTTATGTTAGTCTCCAAGCCTCTAGCATGTCATATGAGCCTTCTGATGAGTGGTCCATGACAGTTCTCTCCAGGTCCATCTTCCCCTATTTGATCATCACCGGTAACCCATCTGTAATTTGGAGTTCAACGACTTGAACTTATCTGTGGTTTCCAAAGCATGTCATACTACTTTACCTTTCTATAATGTGGTTCTCAACTTTTGTGCATAAGAGCCATGTGAGGAGCCAGGTATATAACACACTCCTACCCTATTCTCTGTGCCCAGGGGTTTTGATTTAGTGGGTTTGAGATGGTGCTCAAACATGTTTCACTGTAAACAATGACTCCAGAAGATTAGGATGTACACTTGCAAGGTCCTTTGAGGAATATTGTTTTACACTTTACCAAAAAAATTTTTTTTTTCCTTTGGAAAAAAGAAATCTTCCCTCCTAACAAATATTTGACAAAGTGAATCTTCCTGTTGACAATGCATTCCTTGACCTTCTTAAGCAGGTTTAATCACTTATCCTAACAGCTTGGCTCAACCTAGTGCAGCTTCCTAGGTGCACTAAAACAGTATTTAATTATTTTCCTAGAAGTTGTGTTGTTAAGATATCTAAGTTTTTCGTGTAAAATTGATGGTTATTTTCATTTTAAAGTACATTATTATATTTTCTCTATATTATATAGAAAATAAAATAAAAAACATCTAGAAGTTCACTCTCATATTATTAATAACCACACTTTAGTTTTCTTGAAGTAGAAATAACCTAGCCAAGGAGTGAAAAAGCACTTTAATGCTCTCGGTATATATTGAAAAATTGCATAACAGTCTTATCAATATCCTCAATTAAAAATGTATGAAAATAAGAAGAAATCACTTCTTTGTTAGGACAATATGGTATTTTTACATTAGTTAATTGATATTTCTAAAATTACTGCTAGGGTTAAACATTTTTGGTTTAAATTTAAGGTGTACAACATAATGTTTTGATCAACATGATACAAAGATTACTATAGATATACACTTAAATATACCCATTACCTCTTATACCTATTATTTTTTCAGGTAAGAGCACCTAAATTCAACTCTCAGTAAATTTTCAATATACAATATTAACTATAATTCTCCAGCTGAACATAAGATCTCTAGACCTGTTTATTCTACCTAACTGCAAGTATGTAACCTTTTACCAACATCTCCCCAATTCCTCTTCCTCCCTGTTCCTGGTAACCACCATTCTCTCTCTCTCTCTTTGGTTTCCACATGTGTGATCATAATAGTATTTTTCTTTCTGTGTCTTCCTCATTTACTTAGCATGTCTTCAGGACCATCCATGTTGCTGCAAATTACAGTATCGCCATTTTAAAGGCAGATGATATCTTGACTGAATATATATATATGTATATATAAATGTATATATAAATATATACATATATACACATATGTGTGTGTGTGTGTATATATATATGTGTTTGTGTGTGTATATATACCAAACTTGTGTCCTAAGTTGGTAAACACTCAGATTGTCTCCTTTTCTTGGCTATAGTGAATAATGCTGCAGTGAACAAGGGAATACAAATATGTTTTTGAGGTATTGCTTTGATTTTCTTTGGGAAAAAATCCCAGAAGAGGATCACTGGATTATACATAGTAGTTATATTTTCAAAAATTTGAACCTATGTACTGCTCTGCATAATGGTGTACCAAATTATATTTCTGTGCAGTACTCGTGTTCCCTTTTCTTTATGCCCTCCTCATCACTTATTATCTTTTGACTTTTAAGTGACAGTCATTCTAATGGGGGTACGGTGATATTTCTTTGTGGTTTTGGTTGGCAATCCCCTGATATGAGTGATTCGTCCTAGCATCTTTTCATGTACTTGTTGGCTGTTTTTATGTCTTTTTTGAAAATATTTTTCAGGTCTTTTGCCTATTATTTTTGCTGTTGCATTGAGTGAGTTCATTAGATATTTTGGATACTAAATCCCATCAGATATGTGACTCACAAATATTTTCTCTCAACCCATAGGATGTCTTTTCATTTGTTGTTTCCTTTGCCATGCAGAAGCTTTTTATTCTGATGTTGTCTCCTTCTTTATTTTTACTTTCGTTACCAGAGCTTCTGTTGTGACATCCAAGAAATCTTTGCTGAGGCCAGTACCAATTTTTCATAGGAACTTCATAGTTTCAGGTCTTATGTTTACATCTTTAATTTGTTTTGAATGAATTGTTAGGTATATTTGTGATGAAAGGCAACTTTTATAATTATGTTTTTCCTACTGTTATAATTTTTAACTGTCAAGTTTTTTTACATTATTTCTCTATTATGGGAGTTATTCAGATTTTCTTTAAGACAATATAATTTCAATTTTCATGTGCTATTGAGAAGAGAGGATATTGCTTTCAATGGGATATATATGTAACATATATGTTGGTGTGATTTTTTATTTAGAGACCACATGTGTATACCTGAATGCACATACCTTTGTCATTACTGTTGAGTGTTAGACTTTATATTTAAGTGTTGCATCAAAAATTTTTTCTGTTGTGTTTTAGGAATATTTTAATTCAATTAAAAATGAGTCTCACTTTCTTTTTCTTACAGTAACAAATATAAATGTTGTCTGATTTTTTTCTTCCTTACAAAATGTCTTGGATTTTCTTGGATCAGTAACGACCAGTGTTCCCATGGAGCATTATGTGCAGGTTTGGCTTACTATGTTCCTTGGTTCAAGAACACTGTCTTCAAGACCTGAGCTCCTTAACCCATATGCATTAATAACCTTACCATACCTAGTATTTGATGCTAATAGATTCTTGAGCAAAGACATAAATTGATATGACCCTAAACTACAGTTTTGCATTAGAGGCCACATGCTCCCCTCCGAGACTGAAATGAATGTTAATCTTTTATTAATCTACATTTTTTGTGTAGATAGCTCATTTGATATTTGATACTGAAGAGGCATGCCTTTTGTTCTTAGCATCCTCTCCTGGGAATTTTTCATCTGAATCATAGCACTACAATTCTCATGGCAATTTGATATTCTCTATTGTATTTTAAAGTTAATCTTTTAGCATAAAATTTACTTGTAAAATCCATTGTATTTTTACTTAGAGAAGTTGCTCCCCTATAATTTTTAATTTAAGAATATGTTCTCAGACTTTTTTTTTCTTGAGTTCATTAGCTGTTATATAATCAGGTTAATTATTACATGAGAAAAGCAAATTTGTTTCAAATGTAGTCTACAGTTTTAAGTGAACAAGCAAAACAATTTACCACTTTTGGACAACATTGCTGTCTAATAAAATGTATCTTCTAAGTCCAGATTTGTATATAAGTGCTATTTCTCATGACTAATAATCAAGGTTAGTCTAACCTTAAGATTAACTATTATGCTCCAAAGTATCATTTAAATCAGGATATTTCAAAATTAAATCAATTGTGCTAAGACATGTTAAAACAAACATTTAAGTACCAAGGATAGGTATTTGCCCTTCTTATATACTAATTTTGTATTAATGTAACAGTGTTTTATTGTGCTTTAAAAGTAATTTCTTAGCTATTTGCGTTTGTTTTTCAGGTTAACTATAGAATCTGATTTTTACAGTTAAGAAATACCATCCATTAATTGGGTTTGCATGTCTATTTTTTATTTCCAAAAAGTCAGTATCTGTAGTGTAAAAAATTTTAATATTGGCTGAGTTCCATGGCACCCTACCTGGAATTCCAGTAACTTGGGAGGTTGAGGCAGTAGGTTTGCCAGTTTGAGGTCAGGCTCAGCAACTTAGTGAAACCCTGTCTCATTAAAAGAAGAAGGGCTCTGGGGCTGTAGCTCAATGATAGAGCAACCCCTCAGTTCATTCCCCAGTACCACCAAAAAGAAAATGAAAGAAATTTGTCAATATTATGAATAATGCAAATTATACTCAAAATTTTTCTAGATTTCACCATTAAGTCCAATGGAAGGTGCAGGACCAATCTATGAGAATTTTTATGCTTCACTTGGATAGTTTAGGATTACTGGAAGCTGGGAGACGTCTTCAGTCACAGATGCCAGCTCCAGATATTTGAAGGATAACCCTCCTGACCTTGTTTATCTTTTTACACAACAGGATGCTCTATTTAGTAATCTTTCTTGCCTCTGTGAGTTTCACATCTCTGTGCCGTAATGGAGTTGTTTGCTCAATTATTTGTCCAGATAAATTGGTCCTTCAAAAGAATTTAGGCTCATACTGAATCCATGTGCTGCTGCTTGGTATGTTGGAGCCAGGATGCCTGTGCATAGTTCAGACACATCCACCTTCTCCTCTTCCTCACGGCTACCTTCTGAAGGGTCTCTGGTTTAATCACAGCCTCTGGGATTCATGTTCTCTACCTGTGCTACTAACTTCTCAGGATCCCACTCTGTTTGTTAAACCCTATGGAAATAAAAGGCTGATGAAACTCTCTCTTTAGTGGGATTAGGGCCAACATTCTGAGGACGTTAACTGTCCATGCATCTTACTCCTTTCCAGGTTTGGCCACCTGTTTTCCTCAAAGATAAATTCTCCTTACTGTCTTAAAGGTAAGGAAAGGAGTGAAACACACATGAGCCTGTCTATAGGAACAGGATACCTGAAAAACACCAAAGATTTCCTGGGTACAATTTCAGTTGATTCTATTATTATTATTACTAACTTTTTTCACAGAAAGAGTAATAAATTCGCAAATAGTAATCGTATGGCCTTATTAGCAATATCTAAACTTTTCTTTTTGTATTGGCTAAAATTTCTAGAAATAATGACACATGATAGAAATGGATTTTTGTTTACTCCCACTTACAAACATACCTTTTTGTCTTACAATTAATTGTGCTGTTGGCCATGGGCTTGAGTTGAATATTATTTTTCAGATTAATGAAATATAATCATTTAATTTACTAGGAGGATTTTACTTAAATCAAAAATAGATAATGGATTTAGTTAGATTTTTAGCATATAAATGTGATCTTTTTTCACTTTTGACCTTTTGATATAAATTATCTAATTGATAACTCAGTATGGATTTATCTATAAATTCTGAAAATAATCCATATATGAACATTAAAACTTTTGATATAGTGCTGAATGCAATTTTTTAATTTTTAAAGGACTTTTGCCAATAATCTGAATTTTTTTTCTTTAGTGCCCTATCAGATTTTTTTCATTAGTATATTGCTACACACAAAAAAATACTTTAAATATTCCACCTTTTGTGATGTTCTGGGATTATATAAGGGTTATTTATTTGGTTTTTGAAGAATTTTAATAAATCACACATTAAACTATTTTAGCTTAATATTATTTTTAGAGAAAATTCTGTGCTAGCCTCTTTTATTATCTCTCTTGATTTATTTAGGTTTTCTCAGTTTTTCCCTTTAAACTAATCTGAAGTTCTTTCAAATTACTTTCTTTTGAAAAAGAACTTCTCAATATTTTATCTTTGATTATTATAACTTTGTCCACTTTATTAGGTTTTTAAATGAATATATTCAATTAGACATAAGTCTATTGTTTTTATGTGTTCTAATAAATTCCTATAGTTTTTCAATTAGTGCAAATTTCTTTCACATTCTATTAAGTTTTCTTCAGTTTTCAGTGCCTTTATCAGTTGCTTTATTTTTCTGTATATTTGTAGATATTTTTGTAACCATTTGGGAAATGGTAAGATTTGCTAGTCTGACTCAAATTTTAAACAGAATTCCTATAATACAATTAATTATTTATGATTTCAATTATTTTAAATGTATTTATGGTTCAGGATATGATATTTTGGTGAACATTTCCCAACTGTGAGAGTGAATTTCTTTGTTTTTCAGCTGCACTTTTTTTTTTTTTTTTTTTTAATGTATTTGAAGAGTCTTTTGTCTGATGTGCACACATTTAGCATCATTGTGTATTTCTGGTAGATCAGTCCTTTTATTACCTAGTAGCCTATATAATATCCCTTTTTCCTTCTACAGTTTTCTTGGCTCTGAAGTCTATTTTAATTGGATGTTAATATAACCATTCCTTCTCTTTAAAAAATTAATGTTTAAATGATTTATCTTTTCAAGTCATTAATTTTGAAGGTGAGTTTCCCATGACCAGTATATTGTTAGGACATTTTTTTTTCTCACCTTACAAATCGACCTGTCTTGCTCAGTGTTTCAACCGTATACTTTTACAGTAATTTTTGACACACTGCAACCTTATTTGTTATTTGTTTGTTTGTTCTTGTTTTGGTTCTTTTTTCTTGCTTTCCTGTGGACATTTCAACATTTTTAGGATTCCATTATGCTTTATTAAAGGTTCTTTGGAACATATCTTTTTGTATAGTTTTCATAGCAGTTACCTTGCCATTTAGCACTTCAAGTGAAGTGTGGAAAGTCAATTTCTAAATATGTCTCTTTACTTTTCCCACTTTTAAATATAAAGTTCTTCAGTATCAGATAGTCTTACAATTTTTGTTTCAATCATCACATGTGATTTACATACTTATGTGTATTATGGTCTATTATATATACTATTTGTCCCCTTTCTGTTGTTCCTCTTTTGTTCCTGCTAGGACAGACTTTTTAAAATAAATTTTATAGGTTTATAAATTTTATACACTTTTATACAAATTTCCTTTCTGTCTGACTACATGCTTTTACAATCTTGAAACGTATGTCTGTTCACAGAAAAGATTCTTTTAGTATTCTTTCATCTGCTATATCTTCTGTCTAATTATTGAAGGGTAGTTTTACAGGACAGAGAATATGCAGTTGAAAGTTCTTTTACTTTCAGCACTTGAAAAGTACCCTGCTTCCTTCTGGCCTCCATGATTTTAAATAAGCAGTCCTTTATCACGCAAATTGATGTTCACTATAGACATATTTTTTTTCACTAGCTGCTTTTATAACATTTTCTTTGTCTTTACTTTTAATAACTTGATTATGATAGTATGGATTTCTTTGAGTTTAGCCTGTTTTTGGTTTGCCTAACTTCTTGAATCTGTAGCTTTTTCCAGTTTGGGGAGCTTTCATTATTTCATCAAATATTCTTTCTTCCGGCTCTCTTACTCCTTTCCTTCTGAGATCCCAATGATATTAGAGTTATCTTTTGTTATGAACTGCATGCATGGTTTCTAGGCTCTGATTTTTGTTTTTGTTTATTCTTTTTTCTCCATGCTTTTTAGATTGGGTAAATTCTTTTTCATCAGTCTTCAAGTTTACTGATAATATGCTCAGTCATCTCCACTGTATTATTGAATACATCCAGTGAGTTATTTGTTTCTAATACTGTATTTTTTAGTTTTGTAATTACCCTGCAAGTTCCTTGTGGATAAAGAAATAATGGATTTGATTATTTGTTCTTACAGGGGAGGAGCAGGGGAAAATGGATCTATGTCATCTTTTCTGGACCATTATTCTCCTTCATTTACTTTTGATTCATGACAGACTGCCCTTGACATGGTACCTGAAACAATAAGTTGTTAGCCTAGCTGAAACCAGTAACTTTAGATGTATTCAGAAAAAATTTTCTTATTGTTTCTATTTTTCTTTGTAGATTTTAAATGTTTAGCATAATACCTAATAAATTTTTGGCAATCAGTAACTATTTTTGGATGAATGAATAATAAAGATTTTCAGGAAAAAGTCACATTTCAAGACTTCCTTATATGCTTATATTATAGTTCCCTCTATTTCAGATTGGACTCCCTGGTTTGTTAAAAAAAAAAAAAAAAGACTTGAAAAATCAGTTTTAATGTGTGGTAATTACACAGTTATATAAATGGCCAAATATTCCTTTCTTGGGAATAAAAAGCAGAAGTTAATTTTTGCCAGAGTGTGTTAATTATTGCTTGTTTGCCATAGCTATTAATTATGAGCAAGAACTTACTAGTGTGGCTTCCTCTACCTGCCCAGTTTGCATTCTTATCTAGAGATTGATCACAACCAAGACCACAGTTGTGTATAGACATTACTTGGTCACTGTGAAACTTACAAATCAACTACTACAAACATTCTTTCTTCTGGAGAAAGTCAGGAGCAGGAAATGCTAAATTCATGCCCTTCAATCACAAAGTGAGAGAAAAGATCAGTTTAAATTCGATGGAGTTCCAGGTCTATTACTTTCAGAATGAAGATATATAGGGGGAAAGGAGTTAAGAAATACAAGTTAGCATATAATAATGGTAATTTTTGCCTTTCCTTATTAAAATTTTTCCTAGACTATGAATAGTGGATGATTACAAGTAGATACTTTGATTTTCTATAGAAATTGCAAAGCTACATTTGTTAGGTGGAAAAATCAACTTTGTTCCTTCAAAATGATTTTACATTTCTTCTGATGTTAAAAAGAAAAAAAATAGTAACTTTTCCTTTTTAGTAATGCCAAGTATAATTAAACAGAGATTCAGATTGCTCAATGCTGAGGCTCATACCCCCAAATACATAAACCACGTTTTGTAGATAAGTGAGCTATGTATAATTAATGTCATAGTAGCATAATCGCCTCTGATCAGTGTGTTTGGCACACAAGGTCATGGGTTCAGATGTTATGGAGGAGTAAGTTTCTCTCAATTGCAAAACACAGCTGAGATGGGAGGGATGAAAGGAAGTGGCCAATATAGCCACACTCCCAGGGATAAACCAAAGAGGGGTCACAACAAGGACAATGTAAGGCAGAGTGTGGGATTCTGTCATAAGAAGCCCTGGAACAAGATTCTCCAGTGTTCTTAGTATCTTCATAGTGTCTATGGGCTCTCCTCCTTCAAATTCCTGATATTGGTCATTTGTTTTTAAAATCAATCTTAATATGGGTTTATCAATTTTATAAATGTTCTCAATGAATTAATTTTGACATGGTTAGTTTCACCCATTGTTCTTCTGTTTTTTATTTAATTGGTTCCTGTCCTTTTATTTAATATTTCCTTCCTTATGTACTCTAGGCTTACTTTGCTCATTTTTTCTACCTTGTGGAATATTAAACAATCAATCTTAAAACTTTCTGCTTTCCAAATATAAACATTTAAGACTATAAATTTCTCTCTAAATCCTGTATTAGCTGCATCACAAAATATTGATGTATTATTTTTATTCATTTAATATATTTTCTAATTCCCCTGAGTGTTATCTCTTGGTTTCATGGCTTGCTTATAAAGGCATCTTTTAAATTTCCATATATTTAAGAACAACAAATATTTTATTGTTATTGATTTCTAATTTAATTTTAATTTTTCTGAGTATTCTGTAAAAATTCAATCTTAGATATTTACTAAGACCTTTTGAAATTTTTTTTGTTGTTGTTACAGAGCCCAGGGGAGGTCCTCTTTACCACAGAGCTACATCCCCAGCCCTTTTTGTTTTTTTTTTATTTTGAGACACGTTCTCACTAATTTCCTTAGGGTCTCACTAATTTTGCTATGGCTGGCCTTGAATTTGTGATCCTCCTGTCTCAACCTCCCAAGCCACTGGGATTACAGGCATAAGACTTTTTATAACAGTGTATAGTCAGTCTTACAAATGCCCTTGAAAATTATTATTTTACAGTTTTTAGAGAATATAATTCTTGTCTCTGACCTCAACATCTAGATTATATTGGGGTTTGTTTCCATTTATAGCTCCTTTTCTTATATAACACAGGTTACTCTATTTTTACTGTTTAGTAATAATTTGCACCTTTATTGAACTGTAATTGAGCTTCAATAAATTCCACATAATTATGGTGTTTTATGTAGCATGCACATGTTTGTGTATGAAACTACCACCACATTCAAAACCATACCCAACTTCATTTTCCTTTTGGTTCTTAGTAACAATCCATCCATTCATCTACTATTCTACTTCTCCAGGAACTTCAAATCTTCCTTTTGCCAAAATGGATTATTTGAATTATCTAGCAATATATGGAATGAGTATATTTTATATATAGGGAATCATACAATATATTGTCTTGTTTGCCTTCTTTCACACAGAATTATTTTGGTATCTATGTTTTGTGTGGTAGTTTTTCTTTTTATTGCATTTTATAGCTACCCACATTTGTTTATTCATTCACTTGTTGATAGACTTTTGGGACTTTCCAGTTTGAGAATTATAACAAAACTAGGGCACTCAGACAAATTTTATATGCACGTGTGTGTGTGTGTGTGTGTGTGTGTGTGTGTGTGTGAAGAAGAAAGAGAGAGAGAGAGCTGCTGGGTCATATGGTGGTTGTATATTTAACTTTTTAGGAAACTGCAAAACTGTGTTTTACAAAGGGGTAGCTGCACTTAACAATACATTAAACAGTACCTTTGAGTTCTAGTTGTGTAGCATCCTCACCAACTGTTGGGCACAATCAGTTGTTTTAGTATTAGCCATGTGCATGATAGAGACCCCACTTTCTGTTATCTTCCTCTGAAGGTTGTTTTTTTATTCTAGTCAGAAGTGCCTTGTCCTCAGCGTTCCATGTTGTCTCCCCTGTGAAGGGCAGCAGTTAAAATCTCCACTCACATTTTTTAGAATCCCCACTAATCTTCAGAGAGGACTCAGGGTCAGTTTTCTGGGTTTATGCTCATGTTTGTGCTTTCCTCTTTATGGCTCCCTCATTTGTGTGTGTGTGTGTGTGTGTGTGTGTGTGTACGGGTTCACTCTTACTTTGCATCTATCATGGCTGCCACAAACTGTATAATCTTATTCTCATAAAGTTTAATGATGGGGGGGGAGTCAAAAAAGTTCTGTTTTATGCTTTGTCCAGAGATTGTAATTGATATCTGCAGGATGGTTATTCTCATGCACACTCTTCCTCCAGCCCCATAGCCGCCTCCTCTATTCCACATGCCTTTACCATGACTTTTGAAATTGAACAGCTCATAGTAAAGTAGTTATTAAATGACAGTGGATTCAAATAATACCTGTGACTACCTTCAACTGAATGGGGAAGGAATGATCTGTTTGACATATCCCTCTTATAAGTGAAAATCATTGCAATTCTGAGTTGGTAGCCATCAAGGACTGGAATTAACCTAGTCAATAATCTGCTTTGTGCTGGAAATTTCGCATCTGAGTCTGTGGATTGAGGCACTGATTGTTCATATGCAAGGAGTCAATGCAGCGTCTCTTAGCAGGGCATTGTTAAAGAGTCAAGGTAAACAGTTTTAACTTATGTTGTCTTTCCATAGAAATTGAGTGAAGAACAGGAACCAGGGCAAAAGATTGACTGCTATGGAAGAACAACGTGTAATATCACAATACGGAATTGTGGCAGTCTACATGTTTCTGATCTGCTTATTCTTTTCTCTTTTGCAGCTTACCAAAATTGATTGCAGTTGTGCAGCTCCAGCCATGGCTGACTTAATATAAGAATTTTTAAAAGAAGCAGAGAACAGCCAAAGTCAACTTCTAAACTTATTTATCTTTAGCAAATTTTTGCTCTTAATTATAGTGTGAAATAAAAGTATCTGAGTGTCAGCTCTTGGATCAACAAATCTTCTTTTATGTATAGAGACATATTTATCCAAGGATAGAGACTTATTACTTACTTTCACTGATAATGATTGGAAATATATATATATTTATATTATATATATTATATTTATATTATAAATATATTTATTTATAAATTATAATAATTTATAAATAAATATATTTATATTATATTTATATTATATATATATATCAATGTAATTTATGACCTTTTCAAAGTATACCAGCTTCTCTTTCTTCAATGAATATCCTCACATTATTTTGTTTTTATGTGTAGATTCAGGAAAAGAATCTGGTTAAATCTTGAGTCATTTCCTCTTTTACCACCAAATGTTATTTCATTGACCTTTAAGGATTTTAAATTGTATCAGTTACCTATTTTTTGGAAATAGGTAACTGATATTATAGTTCATTTAAGATTCTCTTTCCTACTGAGAATTCAAGTGCTAAATTGTCCAAATGTCCTAAATGTAGATGGACATAACTTAAATCACCTCTCCAGTTGGTTTGAACTTTGACTCTGCAAACTGTTGATTTTTGTTTATCAGCATCAATTTTAAATAGCACATAATGCCATTTTCCCAAACTTTCCACGCATACAGAAAAAAAAAAAAAAAAAAAAACTCTTTTCCCATTATTTTCTTCTTCCACGGACTTGTGTTTTAAAAGATTTTTGGTACCATAAACCACATTTTCTAGACAGTGGCTCATTCTGCCATGGATAAATATAAGAGGTTTGTTGCACCTTTTAATTTGTAGAAAATAACTTAACCCATGCTGATTTCTGTTGGGTAAGACAAATGATGCAGGGACCTCAAAAGGGATGCAGGGATAAAAGATTTAGTTTACATTGCTCTTCTTCATATAACAGCACCCATCTTTGACTTTGACTCTGTCAAACTCAGAAACATTTAGGACCAAATTAGATTAAGACTAAGTGTAAATAAAGAGGAAGCACTAACAGGGCCAGTGATTTCTGCTGATACCCAGAAGAGAAAATCAGCTTCATGACATACCAAGATATAATATTGTTGAGTGAAGCCTAAACTGAGTATTTACATTTCTGATTTTTAAGGACATAAGTAAAATGAAATCTTACAGAACACTAAATATTAAAATGAAGTTAAATATCTTCAATGATGTTGTTCTTCCAAATATTCTGTCACTTGTTTCAGTTTTCATGGATCTGCCCTGATACAAATACATTTTCTCTGGAGATGATTAGATGTCATTTTGTAAGCAGGATAATCTCAAGTACTTTAAAAAAGTATTTTTAGTAGTGCATTATAGTTATACAAAATATTGGGGTTCATTTTGACCTAATCGTACCTTTTGACCTAATCATACATGCCTGGAATATGATTTACTCCACTTCGGTCCTGAGTACTTTCCCTTCCCATCCCTCTTCCCTCCCCCTGCCTGCCTTTCTCTTGGTCTTACTTCTATTCACATATATATTCATAAATATATATATATATAACATATATATATAAGTTGTGCTTCATAGATATACATAAAAGTTAAATTCACTGTGATCTATTCATATATGTACATAGCATAGCATAATTTGGTCAGTTTTTACTTTTATGTATAGACATTGTATCTATTATAGTTTAGGGAAATTATTAAATTTTATCTTTACTCCTTTGTGCAATTCCCACAATGTTCCTGTGGATTCTATATTCTACTTTATGACCTGGGGCTCCCTAATCTATAGAAAACCCTACTTCTTTCCCCATTCCTCTTCCAACCTCTATAAAATTTGCCTTTCTTTTTTTGGGGGGTAGGGGATGGGGTACCAGGGATTGAACCAGGGTCTCTCTACCACTGAGCCATATCTCCAGTCCTTTTGATTTGATTTTTTTTTTTTTTTTTTTTTTTTTTTGGCAGAGAGAGGGTCACTAAGTTTCTGAGACTGGCCTTGAACTTGTAATCCTCCTGCCTCAGTCTCCAAAGTCACTGGGATTACAGGTGTGGGCTCAAAATTTATCCTTTCTATAATTACCACTTCTTAAAGCTTACTTTTCAATAGCATGCAGAGCTAACTCATATGCTCAGTGCATTTATGTTATATGTCCTCAAATAGAATGTGAGCCTTTTGATTGTAGACATCTTTATCTTCAGTTTTCCACTAAAACAGAAAATATAGCTGATAATTCTGCCCTCCGCACTCATCTGAAATTGCTTTTGGTAAAGTACTGTTAATCTGTTAATTTCCATTCATATGGATTTTTTGAAATATTTTTTTGTTGGAGACAGGCACAGTACCGCCATTTCATTTAAACCCAGTGCCTCTTGCATGCCAGGCAAGCGCTGTACCACTCAGCCACAATCCCAGCCCCATATACATATTTTTTAAGTTTATCGCTCTTGGCACTTCTTCAACAGTCATACATTGCCTGCTTCCTTCTGAAATGTTCTCTTTCCTTGGATTTGAAACCACAGCTCTCTAACCAGCTCTCCCCTATCTCTGCCACATCTTTTCTGTTTGCTTAGCTGGATTTTCTTCCCTCCAGTGGTGGTACTTCCCAGGGTTCTATCTCCATCAGTCTTCTCTTATTTTTTCTTTCTCACTGCATAAATCAATTTATTTCCATGTTTCTGTGCATTTTCTCATCCCAGGTCTTCTTAAAATTTCGTCACATTCAATAGGTGTTTAAAGATCTAGTTGACTGTCAATTCCTTTTAATGATGCTTCAAAACTCAACAGGTGAATTATTTCCTGGTTTTTCTGTATAGAGCAAATCAAGCTCTATTCTCTAAGCTCGCTGATTTTCATACGTACTTTTATTATTGCTCTTCTACTGCTAACGTCCCTGCAGGGACTGTGGGAGCTACTAAAGGGCAAGTTTTGGTCTTATCTCTGTATTTCTAATGCTTAATACAGTGCATGGCATATGGTAAATGCTCAGTAAATATATATAGAATAAGTGAGAGGAGATGAATAAATAAGCAAATAAAAATTTAAGTATCATTGAAATTTCAAACTGTTTTAGTCATCACAGCTCCAGAAGCTGTAAGGTTTTGGAAAGTTATAGTTCAGATAAATGTAAGTGGTAAATTTGAATTTAAAACCATTCCATGAAATCTGACCAAACTTTTCTATGTACGTGTATGAATATACCACAGTGACTTTCACCTTTATATATATCCATAATACACTAATTTTAAAAAACTATAAACAGAAGAAAGATCAGTAAAGTAGGGGAAATGGAACAGGTGGAGGGAGGAAGGGAGGGAAAGGGGACATACTAGGGACTGAATTGGAGCAAATACTCCATGTATGTGTAATTATGTTGAAATAAATCCAAATATTATATATAACTATAATGTACTAATATAAAAAGAAAAAATATACTGAAAACCCTATTCCATCATATCTACTTCTACAATATATAAATTCATGTAAATTTAGCAAAAATTGCCCTTTTGTTTCTACTAATTTGAAAATTCATAATTTCTAATAGCCTTTAAAATGGTTCTACCCATCATACCACATTGTATATACTAAAGTTTATGCTTTAATTGGTGGATGACATTTAAATATTTTCTTCTGTTTGAATTCATGTGGCTGCACATTTTATCTGACTAGAAAGTAAGATAGAAATACCAAAGAAGAAATACTATGTCCTTTTCAGAAATAAAATATGGCATTTATTTTTCACTTAATACAATCAAGCCTTCAGTACTCAAGAAAATAAATGCATTTATAGCTAATGTTTAGAGACTTGAAGGGAAACACAATAAGTAGTCATTTTCTTTAATAATACATTTGAGATAATTTCTTAATGAGTCCATAGGAAGTCTCTGGTGAAATTGAGAATTCTTATAATAAATTTAATGAAATTAACTTGTCTTTTAATATTGTGGCAGTCATTTCTTTGAAATACACCCGATATCTTAATATAAATAAACCTCTCTAAAAATAACTAAGCTGACAAAAATAATCAATCCTTGGAATACATCATCTTGTATATTCTAAAAATCAACCATTTGTCCCTTTTTTAATTTGGGGAAAATGGGCGATTTGAAAATAAGAGTTTTTACCTTGACATCTTGGATTTTGAATATCTTTGAAAAATATCTTACTCTGACTACACAGTTAACACATAATTTTTTGTTGATAATAGTCACTTGACTAAGCAATAGAAAATAAAATGATTTTCATTATCTTCACAGCAAATGATGTGGATGCCAATAAACCCTCTTCCCCATTGAAAGCAAGAAGGATTAGATTGCAACATGAAAACAAATAATTTGCTATGATTGCTGCTTATTTTCAAGCACATCCTTGTGTATAATTAGTTTATCTTCCTTAAAACAGGTCCATTTTTTGCTTTGTAACTTCATTTCTGAGATGAAAATATAATTTTCTGAAGTTGATTTACATAGCATATCAACACAGTAGCAGCAGCATTTACTTTATTGGATGAGAGGATCTTATTAGACAGGAGGAAATTCTTCCTCTATTTCCTTCTCTGAATCTGCTTTGGAGAAAAAATTACAAAAGGAAGAAATAAAAAGTCCAATTGCTACTTCTGACAGTATTTAGGTAAGAAAAGTTTGTAAGTGACAGAAAAGAAAGAACAAGATTGTAATAATTGTAGTGGTTACCTTAATGATAAAGTGCAGGAAAGTTTCCAGAAACAATCCAAAATAGTAAATAACTTTTCTTAGAATATTTCCACAGCACATACAACAAACCATCATAGAAGTTTCCTTTGGGATTACCATAATAGCTAAAATGGAAAATCTGGTAAGTTCACATATGACCTTTCAGTATAACCATGGAATTGCATCTTTATGTCACATTCTCAGAAGGTTCAGTACTTATCTTAGCAACTAAAATTAGCTTTGCCATACTGATTACAATTCTAGACTCAGTTCAGTATAGATGGCTTTACCGAGTCACTTCAGAGGCTGAATACATTTCTGGAGATGTAGAAATCTTCCTGCTATGCAATTCTTATCTTTCAAAGTCCAGATTAATCGGAATTCTGTGAATCTGGGTATTTAGACAGTGTGTCAAATTTAGCCTTTGGTCTTCCTAATCCAAGAATGTAACACATTTTAAGGACCAATTCAAATGCAAAATTTAGGATGAACTCAAGGATAACGCCCAGATGGAAAACTTCGCGTTCATTTAGTCTCAAAGGCCAGTGATCCAAACTGAAGAAAAGGAATGAAAAATACAGTGAAGAGGCCATCATATTATCCTACAAAATTTTGATAATTGTAGGTGTCAACTTGGATTAACATTTCCAAATTCTGAAAACAGCGCCACCATCAACAAAAGAACATTTAAAAAAAAAAAAAAAAAAAAAAAAAACCTCATTGTACACACCAAAACGGTCTAAATAAATAACTTACACTTACATGGCATTGTGGTATCAAAGAGAAGAGAAATTGTTAGATAGTACCAGAAGGCATAATATCTTGTGAAGAGATCAGTGGCCTTGGCAGGATGCAAATGGAAATGCCGCTCATCCAACTTCCAACAAAGTCACATACTTTGCTGTATTTTTTTATAAAGGAAGAAGTGGCATGCTCACTCACATACCTGAGTTATGTCCAATATAAAACCTCCTAAGACTAATTGCAATGTTAATGAGGTCAGATGCTAATTTACAATAAAGAGGTGACTAGGGAAGTTTACATTAGGTAGAGGGGAGTTAAGGGAGGGGAAGGGATATGGGGGTAGGAAGAAGAGTAGAGTAAAACAGACACTATTACCTCATGTACATATATGACTGCATGACCAATGTGATCCTACATTATGTACAATCAGAAAATTGAGAGATTATACTCCATTTATGTACAATTTATCAAAATGCATAAATGAATTCTACTGTCATGTACAACTACTTAGAACAAATAAAATTAAAAAATTGAAAAGAAAGAAAAAGTAGGTAGAAAAGAGACATAAAAGAAGGACCAGGAAATAAAATTTTAATTCAGAAGTTCTGCATATTTTTCCAGGCCTATCACTCTCTTCCTAAGCCAGTTTGTCTCCCAGGTCTATCACTCCCAAATTCCTGGGAAATCTGTAAATCGACCTTATGCACTGTGAATTTCCCCCATAAATAGACTAAGAAAGAGAAATAAAATACCTTGAGAAAACTATAATTTAGGGGACCTTCCAACATTATCTATTGACCAGAAAATGGAGACATCAGCCCAGGGAGCCTATCAATGGCCAGACCTCCATTACCATCTTGAAATCAACAGATTGATATCATTCCTCCACACCTTCCCATACTGACCTCTCACCAAATTTCCTTTAAAAGAAGAGTACCCCTGACCCCCAGCCAAAAAAATCATCTCTCTCAAGATGGCTTGCATTCTCTCTTATGTGTATCTACTTTTCTAAAGAAATATTTGTCTATGCCTCTGCCTTGTGTGTACTGTAATTTTTTTGTCATGTAAGCCAAGGACCCCTCTGGTCCTGAGTCAAGTTCCTCCTCTCTCTGAGAACTCCTCAGATTCTTCTCCAGAGACACCTCTTCTCCTATGACATTACTACCAAAAGAGTTTAATATGCTTCCTCACAAAAGCTATTTTACATATGAAGGAGAAACAAAGATTAGTTGTCTAAAAGTCTCCTTGATGCATGTAGAGCCTGGTAAATCTTGCCACACACAAATGCAAACACACACACACACACACACACACACACACACACACATGCATGCACACACAAAAATGAGGTTAATTTTGAGAATATGATCTTTTGTTTCTGATGGAATTTTTAACAATGGTCTCATTAACATGGAGTAAGATCATCTTTTCAGAAACCTGAGATCATATATGTGACCAGGAATGCTTAAGATGTACATAATTGTCCATAATAAGTAAACCACTTCATGAGAGTATTAGGGCCCTTAATCAATAGATGGAGAGGAAATAATGCAAGTTAATTATTTTCAAGTAGGAGACAACAAAAGAAATTACTTTTCCTGACCATTATCTTTTTTGTTTGTTTGTTTGTTTTTTGTGGTACTAAAGATCGAACCCAGAGGGCCTTAACTACTGAGCCACATTTCCAGTCCCTTTATTTTTATTTTGAGACAGGGTCTCAGTAAGTCACTTAGGGCTTTGTTAAGTTGCTATGGCTGGTTTTGAACTTGTGATTCTCCTGTCTCAGCCTCTTGAGCTGCTGGGATTACAGGCATGTGCCACAGTACCTAACTCTGACTACATTCTTAAAGTGGCACATTAGCTTATGTAGTAGCCCAAGTTCCAGTAGGAAAACCCTACACAAACCAGATTTTCATAATGCTAAAAATGATGAAAAATCTTGCACTTTATACAAAAAATTCAGGTGTAAGAAAACAAAATTGGGATGCTTTTGGACAAAAAAATTCATGTGGGTAGTTACGCAAATCAATATTTCCAAGTCATTATAAAAATCAAATATTTGCCAAAAATGCCCTTAATTCAAACAGAGACACTATAAATCATAAGAGATAGTTTAGAAGAAAAGTCATTTCACTGTGATAGATTCCTTTAGGTGATGTAAATCTCAGATGTGACCTTTGGAAGATCCATAACAGCTTTTGGTCAATATTTTTAGTGACTTTTTGAAAGTTGCATATTTAAAAAAAAAATGTTTTTCTGCCCAAATACCTCAGAGCCTGTCATCTTCATAAAGTTAGTCCCTATCTTTTATTAGAAGGAGCTTATAGCCTGGCAAATAAAGACATTAATATTTTTATAAGGAATAAACTCCAAGTGGATGGTATCATTTAGTATATCACATTCAGGGTTGAGAAGAAAATGGATAGCAAGAGATTTGAACATGGAGACAGAAGTAACAGAAGCTTCAAAATGTCTACAGGCAATAGAAAGACACAGAATGGAGGTTTTTGAAATATCATAAATATCACAGGAAAGGAGGGGGTACAAGAGGGAGATAAAAATAGAAGGTAGACCGTGAACCTTCAAAATTGAATTTGGAGGTGGTCTCCAACAGTCATACAAGGAATGAAAAGTTTGATGGGAAAATAACACCTGTTAGAATTTGTCATCAATAGAGCGAGAGTAAGTCTCTTCAGAAAATTCTCTGTAAGCTTAAAATCACAAGCAAGATTGGCAGATCCTATTTCCAAATAAAGTCTGACAGGCAGAATTTCACAATGTATCTATCTGTGGATGACCAAATTTCTTCCTGCAAAGAGCAGGAACCATGCCTGGGTGAAGAAAAGGAAATGGAAGGTGTCCACTAAAATAGATAAGATTCTGTCACTGGGTTTTCACTTCCTATTGACAATTATTAACCACCTGTTGCTTTGGGTGATTACCTGAGTTAGGGTGTCAAGACATCAAATTTTCCTTCAATCTCAAATAGCATCATTGTGGTATTTTCTTGGTTGGTCTCCTTTCCTTTTCTATGAGCTTTTAAAATTTTAATGCTATTATATTCATTTTCTTAATTTTTCTTCTTCCTGCAGACACTTTGTCCTTAACACAATGTTTCTGAGAGATTTGTACAATGATGCGGTGTGATGATATAATTCTGGAGCAGTTCATCCCAAAGAATAATTTCTCATTGGCATCCCCTCGTCCATTAGCAACATGAAATACCTCCTAGTCAAAGGTCTTGAGATGAAAAGAGCTGAAGAGGACACTTACATCTGTCTACTAGAAAAACTAGCAAATAAATATGTATAAGTTGCCATCAATCTGATTATCAGATGTTCTGCTGAGGGCACAGTTAATAAACATTAACATTCTATTTATTTAGCAATAAACATTCTGCTCCTATAATGCTTCCATCACAGGACTTTATAGTTGACAGAGATCACAAATGCCATCAAATCCAATGATTTCCCAATTTTAGTAGCCGAAATTCTTTCCTCCTTTTTGAAATCCTATATGCACTCCTTTGTTCCTGTGTTACCAGCAGTTACTGTGTTTAGAAGAAGTTGAGTTCTTCTACATTTTACTTTTCATTGAGTGTTCCATGACCTCTGGAATACTTTTGTGAAGGATTTTCTCTGTATTTCACTGTATCTGGGAGGTACCTTTCACACTGCTTCATATTGGCCTCCCTCTTTAAAGGAGACATCCTGATAGATTTCTTTTGACAACTTTAAAATAGGGATGGTAATCTTGATGATCAATTTCATCAGCAACTCCCATGATTCTCCCTTTCTAAGCCTGAATAAGACGTTCCCCAGATCACAGGGAATCTCTTTTAATAGGACACTTTCAAAATAAAGATCCCGACCTTTACATCTAGGGAAAAAAATTTTTTATTGACACAGGCAATTATTATTATTATTAAACAATATAAAATGATGTACACAAAAAATTGTGTCCTTCCTAAAATAATGTTTAGAAAAACATTAACTCTCTAAGCCAGGTGAAAATAGCTCCCAAATGGAATATTTATGTAACAGTTCTGAACACTGAGTATATGTAAAACTTTGTTTTTGTTGCTGGAGTGAGTGAGTGAGGCATGGGTGGATGTAGGTATATTCTGTTAACCCATGGCTGTATTTTCTACCATCTCAAATGAAAATAGGAATTTGTACTGGAAACACAGAAGCACATATTTTCTTGCAAAGGTGACCACCTGAAACTTTAAAAACAAAAAGAACTTTAGTATTTAATATTGTCCTTAAATGAAACAGTGAGACAAAGATTTATTTCTCCCCCACCCTCCTTTATCATCCAAACAGAGTATGCCTCTTGCTTTTGTTTTTCAGATAGCTCAGTGCCTGCCATTTGGTTAAATCATCTATCTACAGTTCCTGTGGTGCAAACAAATAGAATGTTCTCTTGGCTTTGTATCTGGCAGAGGCAGGACAAGAAAATAATTCCAGAACAAATATTTGGTTGTCTAGGTCTTTTCCACAAAACAAAACCAGAAAACACAAAATAAAACAACTCTCAGGAACAGCTGTCTGGCAAACTTTCTTTTATCTGCAAAGCAGTCCCTGAAGTAGCAGTCAGGGAGGAATTAGACCCCTGGGTTTGCATGACTTCTTTGTCAAATGGAGCTTCCTTGCATACTTGTTTGGGTTTCTCCAATCATCTCTGAGTCATACCCAATCTGTCTTCTATCTAATTGGCCAAGTGTTATAGTTTAGATATTGTGTCCCCCAAAAGCTCATGTGTGAGACAATACAAGAAGGTTTGGAGGAAAATGATTGGGTCACATCATTAAACTAATCAGTGGATTTAATCCCTAATGGGAATAACTGCGTGGTAACTGGAGGCAGGTGGGATGTGGCTGGAGGAAGTGGTTCATTGGGGGTATGACTATGGGGTATCTATTTTTTATCTGGAGAGTGGAGTCTCTCTCTCTCTCTCTCTCTCTCTCTCTCTCTCTCTCTCTCTCTCTCTCTCTCTCTCTCTCTCTCTCTCTCTCTCTCCTGATCATCATGTGACCTGCTTCCCTCTGCCACACCTCTCCACCATGATGTTCAGCCTCATCTCAAGCCCCAAGGAATGGAGCTAGCTGTCTATACACTGAGGCCTCTGAAATTGTGCGCCCTCAAACTTCTCCTCCCCTAAGATTGTGCTGGTGGATCTTCTAGTCACAGTGATGAAAAAGCAGACTAAAACACCAAGGCTTCAGGATCCAGGCAATAAATACATTCACACGTCTCTCAGTTGTCAGGTATTATGTCCACTTCAGATAAGCTGGAACGCATAGTATTCAAAGCAAAATCCCCAGTGTTGACATTTTTTGTTTGTTTGCTTGTTTTGTGTGGTGCTGGGGATTGAACCCCGGGCCTTGTACTTGTGAGGCAAGCACTCTACCAATTGAGTTATATCCTCAACCCTGTTGACCTTGCTTTGAGACTTTGTAGACTTACGGTACTATTTTCCTCAAGTTAAGCAAAATAATTTTATGATTCAATCAATACCACATTCATACATTAAAATTAAAAGGGAATATTTCAGTTATCAAAATCAGCATTTCCAAAACTTATTTGAAAATTATTTTTAAAAAACGTATTGAAGTAAAACAGGGTAACAACAGACAGAACACAACCTATACCCATGAGTTGAGGAAAATACAGAAGACACTAACAACATGTTTGCCACAGTGTGATGGGAGAAATAGAAACGCTTTCCCGTTTGGGAGTGTCCCTTCACTTGCAGGGATGAACAGCAAACAATGAGGGTGAGTTCTGGTGCAGAGTTGGAATCTCAGAATGATTTGGGTGGTTGGCCAAACAAAAATAAAATTTTATTATCATACAATCTCTTTTTCGGAATTATTAGCTCAGTAGAGATTATGGAAAGACATAAGTGTTCAATTTGATCATAAACACATTTTGTTTTGAAAACAGATGTACTTCATTCTCAGTCCCTTTTTCTCCATAATGATAGTGTTCTCCATGGGTTTACTTCTTCCACTTGCCTTTGAGAGGTTTGTCATCCCTTTATAAGCTGGAGTTTTGATGATTAGCACTGACGAAGGTTCAAAGGTAAGAGATCTGGAACTAGAAGTTTTGGCATTTCTACCAGATTTGAAGTACTAAAATGTGAGAAGTAAAAATTATACAGTGAATAGGTGTGGAGTTTGAAGAAATGGAAAGTTAATCCCACTGGTCTCTTTTCAGTTGATTTTAAATAAGTTACTTGTTCATGTGTTATTGAGCTTAATTGGAACCTCTAATACATCTCTAAGGACACAGGACTGGAGTCCCCTTTCCCATGTGGTTAATTTAATCTCTGCATTGAAGCAACTCTTAGAGTGATCTAAAGACAAAACTTCAATGTTAGCTTTTATTGATTTTCTCAATAACTATTTCATATTTGCTCTCCTTGTCAGTGGCTTCCTCCAACGTTAACTACTGCTGCACAAATTAATAGTACACTACTGGTTTATCTTTTATTAATAGATTGAATAAACCCTCTCTTTCTGTTTCCTTCAGGCAAGCAATCTCCTTACTATAATCATTTGTCTCTAAGCATAGAGGAAACATCTCCATCTTGAGCTGGCATGTGCTTGCTTTCTTTCTCTCTCCATTTGCTTCTCCACTAAATAAAATTATTTAACCTTTGAGGGATTCTGAGTTTAAAAAAAAATCCCAGATGACACTTTCAACAACTATATATTTCATATTTCAAAAAATATTAAATCAAAATAACAAAAAGACATGACTAATATTGAAAACAACCAGAAAAACTTAAATAAACAGTAAAACAGAAAAATCTTAAATAAACATTAACCTAATTATATGGTAATTTGGTAAAGTAATTTCACAGGGAAATTACTTCAAGTGACTATAGGAGATACTGTTCAATGTGTTTCAACAAGTTACATTCATTGACCAAACACTAGCAATTGATGCAAGAATGATAATGAATGATAATGATATGTAATGATAATGAATAATGTAATTTTAGAAATATTTTATTTATGCTAACCTATTAATTCACAATGATATTACATATGTTGATTAATACAATAACAAACATTAACACATCAACCACTATAGAAAAAACTAGAACACTAATATTTTACTTTGAAAATTGGTGGCTAGAAAGAACAAATTAAGAATTACCTATACTTTTCCTTTGTTAGCTGTGTTTAAAGGTGACCAAAGAAACTTGATTAATGAGAAGTGTTTTTTATAGAAGGATTCCCATTGATAAATATGGAAAGGATGGAATTATAAGAATAGAATTTGCCATCATGGAATAAAATAATTGATTAAGTTATAAATAGAAAATACTTGATGAAAGATAGATGGAAAACTTAATGATGGGATGCTCAAGCTGTCTTCACATGAGCTAGCCAGTTCATCTTAGCCTCCTTCAAACCAGATACAGTTGCCACCTTAAGTGATGCAACACAAAGTATCTGGCACCATCCATGAAATTTTTTTTCCCCAAAAGTAAGCTCCTTTATACGCTGTAAGTTGTCAATTACTATACGTGCACAACTTCTGGTTATTCATAAAACCATTAGTAAATACTTATATATGTATTTAAGCCTGCCTGGGACTCACACATATTATACATAAATCAGTGTCTTTTGTCTAGAACCTAAATCCAGAAATCCAGTGTCTTTTGTCTAATCAAAATCCAGAAGAACATCATCAGCATTACTGGGTTTGATTTCAAAGCATGTATGATGGCAACATTACACACAGACATCCAACATCCTTTCTGGCTATTACTCATGCTCAGATTTTTGTTCTGACTCAAGTCATCTGCCTATGAGATACATCTTCCTGTAAGGTGAACCAAGTTAAAGGTCACCAAGATATTCAAGCTTTCATTTTTACAAACTTTGCTTGTTGGTTGTTAGCTACTGAGAAGGATGAGTAGCTTTGTGGGTGTTTATTTGAGTTTGGAAGGAAAAATACTTCTTCCAAAGATTTAAGACTATGACAGAGGATCTCAAGAACAGTAACATAAAGAGGCTGCTTGATCAAGATGCCACCAAACCAGGCAGGCATATTCCACTAGTGAGATGATTCAAGGGGAGCTTTGAATCAAAAGGAGGCCTTTGAGAAAATATTCAACACATTTCCTTCATTATAGTGCAGAAAACTGGAGTTCAGAAATGTTGGAGTGGCTTGATGAAGACTGTTTTCTCAATATGCAGCCCTCTGCCCTGACCCCAAACTCCTACTTTAAAGAATTCACAGTGGTGATCCCTGGGAATTGTCTTTGAACTTTATCCTGTACTTTCTGGAACTACTGAATGGTTTTGAAAGTAGATTCGGATCTACGGAACATGCTTAGAAGGTAAATAAAATTGAAAGAATAGGCAACTTTTATGTGCAGAATATCAATTTCTGTGATTTAGTGAGAACATATGTCAGAAAGAATAGCTCTGTTCTTATAGGTAACAGAATAAAATTGTATGAACATCCATAGAATTCTAAGGAATCTTGATGAAATTAGAAATATTATGTTGGGGTATTTGTATTCAGGAAGTATTCGTATTCAGGTTTTGCTTATCTTACTGTAATTCAGTCCCCAAATTTGAATTTAAGCAGAGATGACACAGAACTAGAATTAAGATAACTAAATCATATACTGGTTTTAACATTATTTTATAAGTCAGGTTCATTTCAATGCCAAAGACACATTATGCTACTATGATAAATTATGCTAAATTAACAAATATTTGGAGAATAAAAACTGAGAAATCTTAGGAAGCACAGGTTGATCCATAGCGGAAGTGCATATTTCTTTGGGGAATTCCCAAAGTGACATAAAATGGAACATAGCTAGGACAGAAGCACATTCAATATCCCTGATCTGCCTGGACATACCAGTGGAAGTCCTTCAGGAGAATCAAACTTGCCAGCTTTCCACATGTAGGAGTAATTGCTTTCATCAATTTGAGTTTCTCTCTACAACTTGTAACCTAGTCACATTTTAAAACATGGACTTGTAGGAGGAAGGGCCTCTGATGGGGAAATACACATAAAGAAGGGCTAAAACCAGAAGGTGAGTTCAGTGCAAAAAGGGAAGGAATCAACTCTGTCCTTTGCTGTTTACCCGAGGACCTCATACGAGCTACTGAATTTAGTGTTTGAAAACTGGCATATTACAAGTGACCTCTCTGGCACAGTTGCTTTGGAAGACAAGTGACTAATTTGTTGTATTAATCAGATCTAATGTACTATGGAGAGTAATTTGGCCATACAGGGGACAATCTAACAGCTGTTACTTAGGCAGGCCATTCACCTCCTAACCTCTCCCCACTGTTAGTGGTGGTAATGGTACAGCAAATTGCAAGGAATCACAAACTGCATAGGAGGAAATATCCGAGCCCCATTGATGCTAGAAATTTATGGGTTGCCAAATGTTTGGTCTCTGGAAAATGCCTACGATTCATGTAGAACTGGAAAGTAATTACTCAATTCACTCACCCTTACAACGTTAGGATGTGGGTATTTTCATTTCTCACCAAATCCTGTATTTTGCTTCCTTAATCGCTTATTTTTTGAATGTTCATGCAGTTCCGCTGCATGCATAACTCTGAATGCACTTTTATGTAAATTGAAACCAACTCATCTAAGTCAAAATGAATTTGAAATATTAGCTGAGGATGGATGCAATTATTCAGTCTATTTTCAAAAACAATTTGAGCTTCGATTCTTAATCCTATAGATAGGCGGGGTTTTTACTTCCAAGATCCATTCACCGATCACTCAGGTTAAATAAAACTCACCAACCCTCAAATACAAGTGATTTAATTCTAAGAAGATGAGATTCCAGTAACAAAGTGATAATTATGTTTTTTAAAACTTCAACAAAAAATAACTTTTCCTTTCAAAGAAACCAAGCTGGAGTCAAGCAGAGAATCGTTTGGGAAGAACACTGAATTCTGCCATCTTAGGAACTCTGAACAGTGGCGTGTTATTAGATCATGAAGCACAATACATCAAGAAGGGTCTGAGATGCATTTATTTCTGTTTGAGACAACACTACTCCCTCAACCCCATCCACATTTTTACTTTCCACAATTTCAGTGACCTACAGTCAACTGCAATCCAAAAATATTCATAAGTATTTATATTGACTCTTTCAAGAGGGACCAAATTCATAAAACTGTTACTATAGTATGATTATTCTATCTTATTATTGGTTATTGTTCATCTCTTATGGTACTTAATTTATAAATTAAATTTTATCATAGGCCTGCACATATATAGGAAAAAACACAGTATTTATAGGGATGTGCTATCCATGGTTTCAGGCACCTTCTGGGATAATTGGAACAAACTCCCTGCAGGCGGAGCAATGGCGTAATCAGAAGTGGGTCCCCCAGGCTGGAGCAGGGTGGTAGAGGAATTGAGGAGAGAAAAGTATAGGCAGAAGAAAACACAGAAGGAAGTCTTAACCACCTACGTACATTGCATCCTAAGTAGAGTTTTTTAAAAGTACATAAAAGACAACATTAATTCAAGCTTTTTAGTGGTAATGAGAGGATCGGATTCCAGTTCAAGTTGTTTCTCTTCATCCTCTTCATCACTTCATTGAGGACTTCTCACCTTTTACCTGCTTCACTGTGGTGGCTTTCTGTCTATTCTTAAAGGATATTCCTTATCAAGGACATTTGTTTTTCACACTGTGACTTCTAAGTATTTTCAGTTCTTACCTTGGTTTCCTATCATTTCTAGGGACCCACCCCGTTTCCTCATCACACTCTTGTTTGGGGAACTCTAGAAGTTCCTGAGAAACCTGATGAATACCTACTCCCATTGCTTAGGCTAACCTACCTCCTTTCCCTTTTCTGATTAATAAACTCACCATTCAGTCCAAGGTAATATTTCCCCTAGTTTGGAAAATGTAATTTAATCTGTCCTGAGTATCCACATCCCTTATTTAGAGATTTCCCAGAGCACTTACTACCCAAGAGTCATGTGTTTATACTCAGTTTTTTCCCACACATCAAGTGCTTCCTTGGGCAGGGAAAATGGTTTTCTTCATTTTTGAACATAGCTCAATGTACAATATAATGAGAAATTTCAAAAAAAACAATGGAACTCAGAAGGCATATTGATGAATTACAATTTTATTTGTACTTTTTAAGATCATTGTAGATGGGTATGCAGTTGTAAGAAATAATATGGAGTGATCAATATACCCTTTAGCTAATATTCCCCATTGGTAACATCTTGAAAAACTGTCACACCACTTTACAACCAGGGCATTGACCTTATGTATTCAAGACACATCATATTTCCCTAACTGCAAGTATTCTTAATGTTGACCTAGTATAGCCACAGCTCTACTGCATCAGGAGTTTGTTCTCCATTTTATAATTTTTCAAGAAAGTTATGTAGATGGAATTACACAGTACATTCTTTTCAATATTTACCCAGGTTTTTGAATGTACCAATATATCTTTACTACGGAGTAGTATTCCATATTATGAATGCCCCATTGTTTTTTTTTTAACCATGCACTCAACAAAGGCTATTTGAACAGTTTCTAGCATGGTTTCCAAATTTTGACCCATTGTGAATAAAGTTGTCACAAACATATGTACTTTGTGTGTGCATATATGTGTATATATGTATGTGTGTGTGAGCATACATCTTTATTTCTCTGGACAAATGCCCAGGAGTACATTTGCTAGGTCTTATGGTAGTTTACATTTATGGTAGTTATATTTATTATTTTTTAAGAAATTACCAAATTATTATTCCAGAGCACCATTTTGTTTTCCCACCAGCATTATCTATAATCCACTCTGAAAACTTCCTTTAATTGGTGTACTGCAACTATTTAAATGTTATATAATAATTTATGTACTAGGGGTTAAGGCTGCTATTTACAATTTTTATTTTTTGTTTTTTGTTTTTTTCCCACTTTTTTTCTTTTTATGCTTTATTGTTACTTGAACACTTTTGAGTCTTTTCTTTTGTTTATTTATAATGTCTTCAAATGTATCTCTCTGTAGGGTTTTCCAGTGCTTGTTCTCCATGTTACACTATATATACATAAGTTATCTCTTTATGTATCACCATTGGAGTGAAGTATACAAACATTACTCACCTTTACCCTTTCTCATTCAAAACAGTCTTAAATATTTTCTCTACGTACGTTCACAACCACGTCAGACAGTCTTATAATGTTTGCTTCAAATCTCAAACACAATTTAGAAACTTAAGATACACCTCTTGCATTCGCTAATATTGTTTATTATTATTATTTTTTTCCTTTCTGTTTCCCAAGCTTCCGTTATTACTTCCTTTCTTTAAGATAATTGCCTTAAACCTTTCATTTTTGGTCAATCTACCAGAAACAAATTCTCTTATTTTAATTTAATCTGAAAGTATCTTAATTTTTCCTACTCTCCTAAAGGATATTTTCACTATGATATGATAGGTTGATGGTTCTTTTTTGTCTAAATACTTGAATAACATCTTGTCACATCCTTCTAGCTTCTGTCTTCTGATGAGAAATTTCCTTTTATGAGAATTGTGGTTCCCTCTGGGAAAGGTATTATTTGTTTCCTCACTGTTTTCAACTTCTTCTTCTTTTTTTTTGTCTTTGGTTTTCAGAAGTTTCATTATAACTTGTTATAGAATGGGTTTCTTTGGGTGTATCATGTTTGGGCCATTTCTGCATTCCTGATTCTGTAGATTTATTTCTCTTGTTGACTTTGGAAGGTTTTTAGCATGGTAACTTCTACTAATTTTTAAGCTGTGCCCTCTTAATACTTTCCTTCCTAGGCTCTGATCAACAAACATTATAGCCTTTCATTGAATCCTATAGATCTTTGACACTTTGTTTGTATTATCTGTTTATTTTTTATTAGTTGATTTGGATTGTTTTGTCTCCCAGTTCACTGATTCTTTCCTTTTCCCCACTCATTCTAGAGCTGAACTCATCCACTAAGCTTTTTATTTCATTTTTAATATTTCATTGAGTTCTAAAATGATTATTTGGGTCTTTCTTATAACATATTCCTTTCCTGAGACTTTCTATTTTGGTACATTAACCCAAGAAGAGAGGGATTTATGTCTGTTGTTTGTTTTTCCAAAGGCTATTACCTAGAACCTAGAAGTGTGACTCATGGTAGTTCCTCATGCATGTGTAAAATATTGAACGAGTGAATTCAGAAATGGAAGAAAAATATGATGGAATGGGATAAGAACAAATTTCCATCGTACTTTCTCATTCACTGTTTATTCAGCAGCCAATAACGAAGCAACCAAAGTTGCAGATGTTTGGGGTACTATTTGGACTAATCTGTTCTACATAAACAATTTTAACTCTTAGAGTTCTCTGACATCAGAGCCAATAAGGCTGAATTTTTACTAATTAGTATCTACTTCTGCATTATTTGATTTTTATAATATGGAAATCTCAGTGCTGTTCATGGTATAAGAATCCTTTTTATATGTTGTTGGATTTCATTTGCTAGCATCTTGTTGAGGATTTTTGCATAAAGAGTTGTAACATATCGTTCTGTAATTTTTTGGTTTTGGATGGACTTTGATCTTGGTATCAGTAATATTGGCCTCACAGAATGAGTTGGGAAGTTCATCTTTGTCTTCTGTTTTTGTTTTTTTTTTCCAATAGTTGTCAAGGAGTGGCATTAACTCTTAAAATGCTTGATAGATTCACTAGTTCAGTCTACTATTCCCATGCTTTTATTTGTGTAAAGTTTCCAAATTACAAATTCAATCACTTTATTCTTTATAAGTCTATTCAAACTTCCTAGTTCTTCCTCACTTAGTTTCCACAGCTCAGCTTTCTTGATTTTTTTCATCTCATCTTTTTTTTTTCCTAGGAATTTATCTGTTTCATCCTAATTAAATTTGTCAGCATACATTTATTCATTATAGTCCCCTACAATTCTTTTTATTTCTGTAAGGTTAGTAATGGTATCCCTAATTTCATTCCTGATTTGAGTAATTTGAGTGTTTGTTCTCTTAACCTTGGTCAATCTAGCTAAAATTCTGTCAATTTTATTGATCTTTTCAAAGAACAAACTTGGGGTTTCATTGTCTTTTTCTATTGTTTTTCTTCTTTCTATTTCATTTATTTTTACTCTGATCTTTGTGATTTTCTTCCTTTCCTTACTATGGGTTTGGTTTGCTCTTATTTTTTTAAGTTTCTTAAACTGGAATTTTAGATCATGAATTTGAAAAATTTTTTATATTTTAATATAGTAAATTTGTATGCTTGTATCACAACTATAAATCTCCCCTAAGGACTGGTTAGCAGTAGCTGCTACAGTGCAAAAACTTTTCTTATTTTTGTCTATAATAGGAAAAACATTATTTAACTGTAATATTTGGTTTTGAATCAAAATTGTTAGAAAATAAACACATTCCAAATTTGTGTGTTCACGTCGTGTGTGTGTGTGTGTGTGTGTGTGCATGTGTGTGTGTGCGTGTGTGTATAATAGTCTGTGTTAAGGAAATGTCTATGTTGCATCAAATATTTTCAGTGTTCAGAGCCTACTGTTCAGTTTCTACATTATCAACCCTCTGTAGCTGAATTAAGGTGACAAGATTATAAGATTCTGATAAAGTAGAAATCTAGAATTTTCAATTTTGGAATCCCCAATTCAGGAAGAAAGCTCATATCCTGACTAATAAAACAAGCATACAAAACAACAACAACAACCACCAAACAAATGTCCAGGTGAACATAGATATAGCCACTATATCCTTGAAAGTTCACATAGAACCACTGAAGTCACATGATCTCTAAAAATTATCTGCAAGACTTAATTATTCCTCAGCTTGAAATTGTTTCTTAAATATCTAGGTATCACTTTAAGTATAAAAAAGTAAACAGCACTAACATGAAAGGTAAAGGTATATTTAAAAAAGCATTTATGATTTATTGGTGCTAAGATAAAAAGATAACTTTTAAAAGAAGAAATTTTATTCTTCAGACAAAGAAGGCTATAAAAAAGAATTCACTATCTATCTTATCAGCTGGATTTGATCAGATGTATTGTGTGTTTCTCAGTTTACATCCTGTGATTTGGGCTCAGTTTTCCATTTTATCGTAGAAAGAATCTGCTTGTGCCAATCAATAAGCTGTAATGTATCATCTGAACTTATGAGAACAACCTCCTATTGCTAGTTGAATGTCCTGCTGTTACCCTTGCTCTCCAGCCATGAGAACAGCACGCACTATTTCTCTTCAGATTGACATTCATATGGAACATTAATTGCTCAATGTGTAGTCAAGATACTCTGGCTCTTCTACAGACTTTTGAATGATTGTTCTCTTCTGCTCTCTTGATAAGCAGCAGTGGTACAGTTTGTGCAGAGCTCTAAATCTTTCTATTTTAGGTGCATTACCCTGCTGATGCTTGAATATTTGTATAAAACAGACCCAACTAGGATTTATCTCAACTCACAGATAGTGTTGAGTTCATTTCAGTTCATTAGCATTTGCAATGAATCTGAAGTTTCTTTTAGAAGGTTTGAGAAACTTGCTTACTATTAAAAAGTGGTATCTATTATTTATTATTACTGGGCTGAGAGCATTTATTTTCATAGGTCATTTAATCCTATGAGTTGTAGACCATTATTATCTTCCTTGTACAGATAATGAAATTCACACTTAGAGAAATAAGATCATTTTCTCAGGATCTTCAGAGGCAAAACCACTGTTAAAACCCAGAGTTCCAGAGGCTACTCTTTTAATCGCTGAACTCAGATTCTTCTAACCAACTTTTATTTTTATTTTTTTTTTATTTTGGTCCTTTCATTAGTTATCTCATGCTACTACATTGGGAGTTGCACTAACTGAAAAAGGAAGGTGGAAAAGGAAGCAGAGAAAATTCAAATGAAGGAGACTTTCAATCATAGAAAAGAAGCAACCTTACAACCATAAGGAAAATGTTCCGGTTTTCTATTCTGTGATTTTCAAATAAGGAATTATCACTTTTTCAAACCAGTAAAATCTGCTAAAATATCCACCCTTCCCATCGGTGTCACTTCATTCCATTGGGATATAAAGAATTTCAGATTTGCATCTGTCTCTTACTAATATCAAAGTCATGGAGAGAGACACTAGCTTTACCTAGTAACATCTTCATTGATCGACATTCAGAAGCAAGGTATTAGAGGAGAGCCAAGGATACAGGGTCATTTGTGGTATTTTCCCATGTTGTACTTACTGTATGTGTTCATTGTGCTTTTGCAACTTATTTGCCCTCATAGCCTTTGTTTACCCAACTTTCTACTTCCTCAGGAAGTCAAGAGAAGAAAGATGATTTGTTTCATGTAACAAAAAATTATTAGGTATTTAGTATATTTAAGACACTAGGTCTACATACAAATATATATATATATATATATATATATATATATATATATCTCAGACAAAAAAGGTCATTTTTCTCATGCTTCTTATCTGAGATTAGGAGACAAACACATTTAAGTCATTTAAGGTGGACTCCCTAGATTTTATGTGTGAAATTAACTTGAGGGAAAGTGTAAGCATATTTTATTTATTTCATAATCTAATCTTCCATGGGTTAAATTGATTACCTTAGGTATCTGTGAGACAAACATGGTGTGGTTTTAAAAATATTATTACAGAAAGAAGTGTGAGATTGGAGAAGTCTGAGTTTGTTCTTCATAGAGAGTCAGAGGCTGTCATGAAGTATTATGGAGAAAGTCAATCATAAATAAGTTTTAAAAATTGATAGAAGAAAACTCTGAAATTAGCCATTGTTCTCCTTTTAAGATAAAAATTTAACATAACGGAATTTTTTTGTGGGAGGGTATCAGGAATTGAACTCAGGGGCACTCGCCACTGAGCTACATCCCCAGCTCTATTTTGTATTTTATTTAGAGACAGGGTCTCACCGTTGCTTAGTGCCTCCCTTTTGCTGAGACTGGCTTTGAACTTGCAATCCTGCTTCCTCAGCTTCCTGAGCTGCTGGGATTGCAGGATTGTACCACAACTCCTCACCATAACAGATTTTTTTAAAATTTATTTTTATTGTAAACAAATGGGATACATGTTGTTTCTGTTTGTACATGGAGTAACAGCATACCATTTGCATATTCATATATTTACATAGAGTAATGATGTTTGATTCATTCCTTTATTTTTTCCTCCCCCCCCACCCCTCCCACCTCTCTTTTCCCTCTATACAGTCCCTCCTTCCTCCATTCTTGCCCCTGTCCCACCCCCCATTAAGTGTCATCATCTGCTTATCAGTGAGATCATTCCTCTTTTGGATTTTTGAGATTGGCTTATCTCACTTAACATGATATTCTCCAATTTCATCCATTTGCCTGCAAGTGCCATAATTTTATCATTCTTCATGGCGGAGTAATATTCAATTGTATATATATGCCACAGTTTCTTTATCCATTCATCAATTGAAGGACATCTAGGTTGGATCATTCTTCATGGCGGAGTAATATTCCATTGTATATATATGCCACAGTTTCTTTATCCATTCATCAATTGAAGGACATCTAGGTTGGTTGCATAGTCTGGATATTGTGAATTGAGTCACTATGAACATTGATGTGGTTGTATCTCTGTAGTATGCTGATTTTAAGTCCTTAGGGTATAGGCTGAGGAGCAGGATAGCTGGGTCAAATGGTAGGTCCATTCCAAATTTTCTAAGGAATAGAGTGGCTGCACTAATTTGCAGTCCCACCAGCAATGTATGAGTGTACCTTTTTCCCCACATCCTCTCCAACACCTATTGTTGCTTGTATTCTTGATAATCGCCATTCTAATTGGGGTGAGATGGAATCTTAGTGTAGTTTTGATTTGCATTTCTCTTATTACTAAAGATGTTGAACATTTTTTCATATATCTGTTGATTGCTTGTACATCTTCTTCTGTGAAGTGTCTGTTCATTTCCTTAGCCCATTTGTTTATTGGGTTATTTGTATTCTTGGTGTAGAGTTTTTTGAGTTCTTTATAGATTCTGGAAATTAGTGCTCTATCTGAAGTATGAGTGGCAAAGATATTCTCCCACTCTGTAGTCTCTCTCTTCACATTGCTGATAGTTTCCTTTGCTGAGAGAAAGTTATTTAGTTTGAATCTATCCCAGTTATTGATTCTTGCTTTTATTTCTTGTGCTATGGGAGTCCTGTTAAGGAAGTCTGATCCTAAGCCAACAAGGTGAAGATTTGGACCTACTTTTTCTTCTATAAGATGCAGGGTCTCTGGTCTGATTTCAAGGTCCTTGATCCATTGTGAGTTGAGTTTTGTGCAGGGTGAGAGATAGGGGTTTAGTTTCATTTTGTTGCATATGGATTTCCAGTTTTCCCAGCACCATTTGTTGAAGAGGCTATCTTTTCTCCATTGCATATTTTTGGCACCTTTGTCTAGTATTAGAAAATTGTATTCATTTGGGTTTGTGTCCATGTACTCTATTCTGTACCATTGATCTTCCTGTCTATTTTGGTACCAATATCATGCTGTTTTTGTTACTATTGCTTTGTAGTGTAGTTGAAGTTCTGGTATTGAGATACCCCCTGTTTCATTCTTCCTGCTAAGGATTGCTTTAGCTATTCTGGGTTTCTTATTCTTCCAGATGAATTTCATGATTGCTTGCTCTATTTCTGTGAGATATGTCATTGGGATTTTAATTGGAATTGCATTGAATCTGTATAGCACTTTTGGTAGTATGGCCATTTTGACAATATTAATTCTGCCTATCCAAGAACATGGGAGATCTTTCCATCTTCTAAGGTCTTCCTTAATTTCTTTCTTCAATGTTTTGTAGTTTTCATTGTAGAGATCTTTTACCTCTTTGGTTAGATTGATGCCCAAGTATTTTATTTTATTTTTTGAGGCTATTTCAAAAGGAGTTGTTTTCCTCATTTCCCTTTCAGCTGTTTCTTCACTTCCTTATAAAAATGCTGTAGATTTATGTGTGTTGATTTTATAGCCTGCTATTTTGCTGAATTCATTGATGAGGTCTAGAAGTTTTCTGGAGGAGGTTTGTGGATCCTCTAAATATAGAATCATGTCATCCGCAAATAGTGACAGCTTAAGTTCCTTTTTTCCTATTCATATCCCTTTAATTTCTTTAGTCTGCCTAATTGCTCTGGCTAGAGTTTTGAGGACAATGTTGAATAGAAGTGGTGAAAGAGGACATCCCTGTCTTGTTCCCGTTTTTAAAGGGAATGGTTTCAGTTTTTCTCCATTAAGGATGATGTTGGCCATGGGCTTAGCATAAATAGCCTTTGCAATGTTCAGGTATGTTCCTACTATCCCTATTTTTTCTAGTGTTTTGAACATGAAGGGGTTTTGTATTTTGTCAAACGCTTTTTCTGCATCAATTGAAATAACCATATGATTCTTATCCTTAAGTCTATTGACATGATGAATTACGTTTATTGATTTATGAATGTTGAACCATCCTTGCATTCCAGGAATGAACCCCACTTGATTGTGGTGCACAATATTCTTAATATGTTTTTGGATACAGTTTGCCAATATTTTGTTAAGGATCTTTGCATCTATATTCATCAAGGATATTGGTCTAAAATTTTCTTTCCTTGATGTGTCTTTGCCTGGTTTGGGTATGAGGGTGATATTAGCTTCACAGAATGAGTTTGGTAGGGTACCCTCCTTTTCTATTTCCTGGAATACTTTGAGAAGTATTGGAATGAGTTCTTCTTTGAAGGTCTTGTAGAACTCAGCTGAGAATCCATCTGGTCCTGGGCTTTTCTTGGGTGGTAGATTTTTAATGGCTTCATCTGTTTCATTGCTTGATATTGATCTGTTTAAATTGTGTATGTCCTGGTTCAGTTTGGGAGGAGCATATGTCTCTAGAAATTTGTCAATGTCTTCGGTAGTTTCCATTTTGTTGGAATACAGATTTTCAAAGTAGCTTCTCATTATGTTCTGTATCTCAGTGGTGTCTGTCGTGATATTTCCTTTTGTATCATTTATTTTAGTAATTTGAGTCTTCTGTCTCCTTCTCTTTGTTAGTGTGGCTAAGGGTTTATCTATTTTGTTTACTTTCTAAAAGAACTAACTTTTTGTTTTGTTAATTTTTTGAATAGTTTTTTTTTTGTTTCAATTTCATTGATTTCAGCTCTGATTTTAATTATTTCCTGTCTTCTACTACTTTTGCTGTTATTCTGTTCTTCTTTTTCTAGGGCTTTGAGCTGTAATGTTTGGTCATTTAATTGTTGACTTTTCATTCTTTTCTGGAATGCACTCCATGCAATGAATTTTCCTCTTAGTACCGCTTTCATAGTGTCCCAGAGATTTTGATATGTTGTATCATCATTCTCATTGACCTCTAAGAATTTTTTAATCTCCTCCCTGATGCTTTTTGTTATCCATGTTTCATTCAGTAGCGTATTATTTAGTCTCCAAGTGTTGGAGTAATTTCTGTTTTTTATTTTGTCATTGATTTCTACTCTCAGTCCATTATGATCTGATAAAACACAAGGCAGTATCTCTATTTTTTTGCATTTCCTAAGGGCTGCTTTGTGGCATAACACATGGTCTATTATCGAGAAGTTTCCATGTGCTGCTGAAAAGAAAGTGTATCTGCTCGTTGATGGATGGAATATTTTATGTATGTCTATTAAGTCTAGGTTATTGATTGTCTTATTGAGTTCTATGGTTTCTTTGGTTGGATTTTGTTTGGAAGATCTATCTAGTGGTGACAGTGGTGCATTAAAGTTGCCCAGAATTATTGTGTTGTGGTCTATATGATTCTTGAAATTGAGAAGGATTTGTTTGATGTACAGGGATGCACCATTGTTTGGGGCATAAATATTTACTATCTTTATGTCTTCCTGATTCATGGTTCCCTTAAGCAGTATGAAATGTCCTTCTTTATCCCTTCTGACTAACTTTGGCTTGAAGTCTACTTTATCTGATATAAGGATGGAAACCCCCGCTTTTTTACTGAGTCCATGTGCGTGGTAGGTCTTTTCCCATCCTTTCACCTTTCGTCTGTGTATGTCTTTTTCTATGAGATGAGTCTCTTGCAGGCGGCATATTGTTGGGTCTTTCTTTTTAATCCATTCTTCCAGTCTATGTCTTTTGATTGAGGAGTTTAGGCCATTAACGTTCAGGGTTATTATTGAGAAATGATTTGTATTCCCAGTCATTTGGCTTATTTTTGGTTTTTAAGTTGACTTAATTTCTGCTTTGAGTGGTTTTTTTCTAAGGTAGTTTCTCCCTTTGCTGACCTCCATTATTGTTTTTCATTTCCTCCTCATGGAATATTTTGTTGAGAACATTCTGTAGTGCAGGCTTTCTATTTGTAAATTCTTTTAACTTTTGTTTATCATGGAAGGATTTTATTTCATCTTCAAATCTGAAGGTTAGTTTTGCTGGGTATAGGATTCTTGGTTGGCAACCACGTTCCTTCAGAGCTTGAAATATGTTGGTCCAGGCCCTTCTAGCTTTTAGAGTCTGGGTTGAGAAGTCTGCTGCTATCCGTATTGGTCTCCCCCTATATGTAATCTGATGCTTTTCTCTCGCGGCCTTCAAAATCCTATCTTTACTTTGAATGTTAGGCATTTTCATTATAATGTGCCTTGGTGTGGTTCTGTTGTGATTCTGTGCATTTGGTGTTCTGTAAGCCTCTTGTATTTGATTTTCCATTTCATTCTTCAGGTTTGGGAAATTTTCTGATATTATTTCATTGAATAGGTTGTTCATTCCTTTGGTTTGTATCTCTGTGCCTTCCTCAATCCCAATAATTCTTAAATTTGGTCTTTTCATGATGTCCCATAGTTCTTGGAGATTCTGTTCATGATTTCTTACCATCTTCTCTCTTTGGGTGACTTTATTTTCAAGATTAAATATTTTTTCTTCATTATCTGAGGTTCTGACTTCCAAGTGGTCTAGTCTGTTGGTGATGCTTTCCATTGAGTTTTTTATTTGGATTATTGTCTCCTTCATTTCAAGGATTTCCGTTTGGTTTTTCTTGAGAATCTCTATCTCTTTGTTGAAATGATCTTTTGCTTCCTGCAGGTGCTCTTTCAGCTTATTGGTATTATCATTCATTGCCTGCATTTGTTCTTTTATCTCATCCTTTGCTTCGCAAATCATTTTAATCATGTATAATCTGAAGTCCTTTTCTGAAATTTCTTCTAACATACTGTCATTGGATTCTATTAGTATAGAATCTAGATTTGTTTGGATCATTTTCTTCCCTTGTTTTCTCATGTTGTTCATGTATCTTCCCCTCTAGTGCTGCAGATCTGGGGTATTGCAGATTTCCCCCTATAGGCTTATAGTGGCCCTATAGGTTTCCAAAACCCTTTCTTTAAGGGGAGATCAATATTAGCAGTGACCAAATCAGACACTATGCAATCCTAGACCAAATAGCCCCTATGGGGACAATAACAAAATTGTCATAATAAACAAAATGAGTTTAAATGTTATCTTTGGTAAAACAAACAAGTTTGCAGTAAGGTCTGCAGTTTCTAATGGAGGACAAAGAGGATGCAGAGGGATGTAGAATGTGGCTATTAATGGGATAAGAAAAGAATATACAGAAGTTCTAGAAAATAGAAAGTGTGAGAGTGTAATCAAAAGAAATCAGATGTTAGCATGCAAAAAAGTGAGAAAGAGACTCTGAGGGAACAGGTAAACAAAAGGAAAAGAAAGCAAGAAAAGTAAAGAAATAAAAACTTAAATTTTTTTAAAAAGGAGAGAAAAGAAAATCTACTATATAACAGTCATATACTAATGAAATCTCCCAGTGTTCAGTAGCCTGATGCATGAGAGATACCTGACAATGAGCTTCAAGCCTCCAGCAGGCATCTCAGGATGGGATTTGCCCCACCCAAAGATTGAAGCTACGGCTTCCAGGATTATCCAAGATGGCCGCTCTGACTTCGATATGTGTTGGCAAATGGGGAATTGCAGCTCAGGGGCGGATGTGGTCAGCTGGAGGTCCTGGAGATGGAATGCAGTTGGTCCGGCAGGGGTCCTGGAGGTCCAGTGTGTTTGGTGTGGTTGTGGGATCCTGGAGGCCGGGTGCAATCAGTCGGTCTGGGTTCCTGGTTATAGGGCGCAGTCAGTTGGTCTGGGGGTCCTGGCCGCAGGGAGCAGTCAGTTGTTGTGAGGGTCCCAGAGGCAGGGAGTGATCTGTTGGGCTGAGGGATCCTGGAGTTGGGGCTCAGTCAGTCAGGCCAGGGGTCCTACGGGTCCTGGCTGTTGTCTCAAAATGGCGGCAGCCACGTGTAATCAAACCTGCAGGTACTATAACAGTGAACTTCCAGGCGATAGCAGGCAGCTGGTTCTCCACTGGCGGTCTGCGATCAATATGCTGGCAGCTATAGGATGATCAGGAGGTGAACCTCAAGCATTGGGTGATGGATAGGGGTAAGGCAGGTGATGGACAGGCGTGAGGCAGGCAAATGGCGGATGACAGACGCCTGACAGTGAGCAATCTGCTCTCAAAAAAGGCATAGATATGCTGGCAGACTGCAGGTCATCACCGCAGACAAATGGGTAAACACCAGGGGATCGATAAGCAGCAAAAACTGCCTCACCGAGAAACAGACACCCTCCGCTTGAAACCGGTGTTATGGAGCGACAAGGAACGCAGCCTCCCTCTAGTCCGCCATCTTGGATCCTCTCCATAACATATTTTAATAAAATAAAATAGTGAGCTTTTTTCTTTTACTTTATAGCTCATTAAATTATTACTTATTTTATACTTTTGCTTCTGTTTATAGCTAGGCCATATAAGCACATGATCTGTTATATAATTTTATAATGACATATTTCACTTGAACAGGGATTGTGTCTGCTCTCCTCTAAAATTAGCTAGTTCAGATGACTCTATAGTAGGTGAAAATTATGATTCTAATGTGTTTATATATAAGATGAGATTTTAAAAATATTTAGAGGCTTCTCGAACACCATGAAAATGTTAATTACTATTGTGTGAAATATTATCAAGGTCATATAAGGTCAACAAAGAGCCAGAAGAAAATCCAGATTCCAGTTTCCTGACTGGGGCTCTTTCCATCATACAACACTTATTTGTAAACATGTGAGCCTGAAGGGTGCATGAAGCACAGTGCATAATCTTCTTAGTATGGTAACTTAGTTTTTTAAAAACTGCCCTGCTCATTCCCATTCTATGAGAGTGGCTCAGTTTGTTGGAACACAGACATACTTAAGATTCTACAGTTAAAGAAAGCAACCAATAGTTCTTAAAATATATCCTTCATGTGGGTCAGACATGAAATAGTTTGTGAAAGGAAATGCCAAGAATACTGCATTTTTCTCTAATAAATCACTAACATTTGTGTTAAAACTTGAAAGAAAAGAAATTTTAAGACCATAATTATACCTTACAGAAGGAAAAAGTCAAAATGTGATGTTTTCATCTTAATGGGATTCCTATTGAAACAATAGAGCATTGTGGGAAGTTGCTTTTCTTTTCATCAAAAGACTACTCACATACAAAACAATATCACTAGTTCAAAATTATCAATATGTCATATTCACATCCTACTTACATCAATTTCCAGACTCTTAAACATCTGAGTTATACACAGAAGGCTAGAAGATTTTTTTTAAGCAGGTAAATATATGAGATGTTGGGAAAGCATGAAAGTGTCTCTTGAAACTAAGTGGAAATGCTACAAACCATTTTCATTTCAATGACTACATTTAGTGATGCAAAATCACTACTTTATTGAACTGATTTTTTCGTCTCAGTGCTTCAATAAATGGACTCTGCAAAGTTTCATTAATATGAACAGAAAAGTTACTAAAGTTCTTTAGATTAATTCCTTTTACAGATTAATAACATTTTTTTTTACTCGTTATTTTACTGGCTGGATTTATATACTGCTCTTATAAATATGTCACAGTTTTGCCATTATTCCTAAGCAAAGATAGAAAGTAGAGTGACAACAATCCTTTGAAAAGTTATCTTGAACTTTGGTTTAATTGTGTGGAGATTATAGTTTATAGAAACCAGAGAATGTAAGTATTAATTTTTTAATTGTAATTTTGAAGTCCAGAAAGCTACAGTACCCTAGTTGGAGAAATTCCTACTGTTTCTTGGCTAGTATTCCATCCTTTGGTCATATTAGGTGATCTTTTCTAATTTCCAAAACTATTCTATAGTAATCCGAACAAGAAATGCCACCTACTGTGAACATAAACATTTGTGTCTTCCTAATGTTGCTGTTGGCTAGTTAGGCTGTCTCAGAAATCTAAGTTCCTCCCATTAAATAACAGCATTATCTTATAAATATGGCCTCCATGATCATCACAGAAAGAAGAATGTGGATAAGCACACAGGAGAGTTTTATGGTAGCCTTCATAGATGAATACATTATTTCTGCCCACAATTCATTAACCAGAGTCCAATCACACGGCCTTAAACTAACTTCAAGGGAGGCTTTGAAATAGAGTCTTCCTCTGTGTTCAGGAAATGGAAGTGGGATGAATGGTAAGCACAGAGCTATTTTCTGTGACAATCTCTAAACAACAAATCTGCAATGCCTGGACATTTCATAATGTCATCAAACTGCTTAAAGCTGTTACTAAACCCCAATGAGGAGAGGTTGTTGTGCCAGTGGGCAGGACACAAAAAGACATTTGATAAACAAAAGCTGTCAGTCTTTGATGTGCATCTCCTTCTCCTTTCATCCTCTGTCTACCTCAAAAATAACTTCCCAGGGTCCCCTTAGACTAACATGGGAGTTTGATCCTGTCTGGAGAGCAAAATCTCTAAGGTAGAAACATCCCCATTTTTACTTTTTGAAGAACTCAGCCTTCCTAGAGGCAGCAGAAGGAAGGATAGAGAGAGAGGAAAAAATGCCCAGAATTTAAACTGTTAATATAAATAAATGCTTATTTGTGGAAATACTGATGCCTACAATTCTGAATCATTTTAATTTAGCTGAATATTGAAATGATCTTGCAAAGGACTGCATTGGTCATATTGAGTTCTGCTGGGCATCTGGTGAGCTGATGAATTGATATCTCAAAGAAAGGAGAAATGAAAATTAAATTAGAAATAAAAATTAACAACAACTGAGGGCATTTCAAAATAAATTTCCATCTTATCAGTTCCTTTCAAAGACTCCAATGATGGGTATTGTTGTGAATGGAAGAAGTGATTTTCTTTTCAAAGTTTTCCATTCAGTAAGATGACAAAGGTATCTGAAATTACAGATCTGAGCTCACCAAGAATCAATGCTTTTCCTGCTGGCAACTTAGCAGCTTTTGTAATTGATGTGACAGTTTCATTTCCCCACTGCCACAGATAATCGACATGTTACTCCATCTCTCAAGCAAATCTTTTTAAAAAAGTTCTTCAGTTTTATTTTTTAGTAGATATTAACATTCTCCAAAAAAAAGGTAGGGCAAGGACAGACTTCAGATTCAAGATTTTGATAACACCTCTCTTTGGACAGTACAAAACAAAAAGTTGTCAATGTGATTTCATCAACATGCCTAATAATTGCTTCAACAGGATACAACTGATCATTGAAAACCTTTTTCTTTTTTTTATCATTTCTTTGTGAAAAAGCACTAAAAATTCTCTCTTCTAGCTATTTTGAAAGATGCAATACAATGTTTTAAACTGTAAGTGGAATCTAAATTTTATGAGTTCATAGAACTAGAGAGCAAAATTATTTTAGTATACCTAATGAAATGGCATATCAGATGATAAATGTTTAATTTTAATGTATATGATGCAATCTCTGGAATGATTTCTTAGCAACACTCATATCCGCCAAGGTGCTGCATTACAATATTTGAAAAAGTAAGTATTTCATAGTAATTAGAATTTCTAGTCTATCTCGGGAAACAGTTTAGATTCCTTCCCTACTCTGCCTCAATGGTTTAGCTAAAATATTGGCATTAACTAATGGAAGTTTTTTTTGAAAACCTTTTTCTAAGAATCTTTTTAAAACACGGGGTCTCCTTAGCACAGGATCAGGTGGACAGAAATGAAGGTGGACATTTGCTCATGACTTGGCCATCCCTGTCTCAAAATTGGTTTTATTTTTTTGTTTATAAAATAAAATAGAAAACCTTTAACATACCAACATCTTGTCCTATTTAACCTCATCTTTTTATTACCCCTTTGCCAGTCATATAACTTAAACTTCGATCCCACCAAATTTACTCTTTCTTTTCTGCACAGTGAGCTCTCCTACCTTGAGGTTTTTTTCACGAACTCTTCTCTCAACCTGGCATCTACTGTGTCAGTCGGAATGAGTTAGATGATGTTGCAATAACAAGCAATTCTGCACATACCAGTGTCTTAAAATAATAGAAATTTATTTTCCACATGTGTAGTATGGGTGGTAAAGCTCATTTCATCAAGCCACTCTGGCACCAAGGCCAGTGGAAACTTTATCTCAACTTGTGTTGCTTTGATCACTGGAGATGTGAGGAGGGATCACTGGCTTTTAAGTGTTTTGCCTGAGATTGACAGTCATCGATTCAACTCACATATTATTAAACAAAGAGAAGCACACAGCTATGCATACGTTGAAATGGGATGACAGTGCAATCCTACCATGGCAAGAAGAAAGATAAATATTTTTGTTGAATTGCTCATGACTACAGCAATCTTTCCAGTAGGTGAGGTTTCACTCATATTCAAGATCCAAACAAGATGCCACCTTTTCTGAGAAGCTTTCCATGGCATCTCCAGGCAGTTAACTCCTTTCTTATGTTTAAATATTTGGTATACACTTTCTTGAAACAGTCAACACATTATATTATTATGAACAATTACCATGTTTACATAGAACATTACATGGAAAATTCTATATTTAGTTGATACTTGTTATCTAAAATCACCTTACACTGAAATAGCACACCAGAGTTTCATGCTCCTGTCTAACCAGAACTTAGTACACCTTGGTTTACCTTTCTTTATCCTTCCCTACTCCCTAGTCTCCTAGCCTTTGGTAATCATCACTCTCACATTTCTATGGCAAGTACCTGATATAGTTGCAGTGCCTGCAAGGTGCATGCTAAATGCTCCTTGTTGGAGATTAATTTGTCCATTTTGATTAGATCATAACCTTAATGAAGACAAAGACTATATCTTTTTGCATCATCCCAACCCTTAAGATCTTAAAATAGTACTTGGCTGTAGTGGATGCCCACTGTATGTTGAACAAATGAATGATCTTTGTTATTCTATGTTGTATTAGTAGGGTAAGTTAAGTTATGAATCCATGATAAACAGCTCCAAAATATTAGATAAATTCAGCAAGTTTTTGAATTGCTCATGTTACATATTCTAGACAGGTAAGCAAAGAACTCTGTTCCATTCACTTAGGGGCCTACGCTGATCTAGGTTCTACTGTTTTATAGCCAAATCATCTATAATTCAAAACCTTTTCAGTTACTTTGGCTGATGAATAAGAAACTGGAGAATCAGAAATGGATTTTTAATACTTTGGCCTAAACATGACCCATCTCATTTCCATCTAATTCCCTGGGCCAGACTAATCACATGGTCCCATACAAAAGGGGCTAGGAAACATGGAGAAATAAGTGGAATGTTTGGTGTGCATTTCTATCTCTGTCACATGGGTGAAAATAATGTTTTATAATAGAAAATAAAATGTTTCAAATATTGAATATATAATGTTGACAATATAATTCAATAGCTGGTATAAAATGCCTCTTGAGAAGAGAAAGAGAACTGTCGAGGTGCTGTGTTTGGGCAACAATTCTTTCACAGATAATCAAATGACTTTCAAGTTAATGTGACTCTGCCTTCCAACTTCCTATTAAATATCTGTAACAATGAAAACTATGTAGTAGCACACAAAAAAACTAAGAATACTATTTAATTATATGCTAGAGACTGGAAGGCATTTACAACCCCATAGAAGTCAATGGGTTTAGACAGACAAGCAAAATGTGGGTCTTTGCATACCTCATCTACCATGTTAGCACAAGTGCCTGGAGGAAATGCTTGCTTGAACTTGGCGTGCCCCAGCTCAGATGCTGAGATTACATAAGACTGGGGAGCTGTTCATTACTATATAGGCATTATTTTATGAGGAAGTCATAATTAAGTTCCTCTCTCTCTCTCTCTCTGTTCATTCTGGTTCTTCAAACTCAGGTGAACCACAAACATGGAAAGACATGTCAGAGTCTTGATTCCTAGGATGTCCTCTGGGAGGGTGTGTCACTTTGTATGTTCATTTTGACAAAATACCGAGATTGCCTCAGACTCTTTCTTGTGCATTAAAATCCAGGATGACTGAGAATAAGGGAATATTGTCATACTCTACTGAAACTGTATTAGCTAGATATCTGCTAGTCACACACACACACAAAAATGCTCAGTATGTTGACTTCTTAAGCCTTCTTCGTTTCAGGATCAGAGAAAAATAGTCTCCTTCAACTAAGTGGACTATGGGGCTGATTTAATTTATGTATCCATTATGGTGACGATTTTGACTAGAGCTTTTCATTTTCAAGAATAAATAAGCAGGAACAAAACAAAGCAAAAGAAAACTATTAAAATTATACTTAAAAATTTCAAAGCAATGCAAATGTAGAATGTGCTAAGTTTTTATGTTTTGTTACCCAACCCAATCAATATTTGGATAGCAACATTTCTATTTTTAAAGGTTTTAAAAAATCTTCTTTCAGGTTTCCCAATGTTTTCATTTTGCATTTTATAAAGACAACAATTTTCATCATCTCACATGCAAATCTCATGGGTTTATATAATGTTAAGTTACATGATTAGTATGGCAAAACAACAATTTGATTCTTTTTATAATTCTCTGAGCTGAACTGGGGTCAGCTGGGTGTTTTTTTGTTTTTGTTTTTGTTTTTTCGCGTTCTTCATGGTCTTTTCTGGGGTGCCTCAACTGTGATGCCAGGGTTATATGGGGGCAACTGAGCATCTCTCTCCAGGTGGCTTCTCCACAAACCTGTCTTGGGTTTCTTCACAGTATGGAGGCCCCAGAGTAGTCATGCTTCTAAGAGTGCGGCTGGATTTCAAGAGAGACAAGTAGGAGCCACTACTTCCTTCATGGTTCAAATCTGGGGCTAGCTCCGTATCCTGGATGCCATACCTTATGGTCAGAACAAGTCACAGGGATAGCCTAGATCCAAGAGAAGCAGAAAAAGACTCCCCTCTGAAAATGAGGAGTAGCATGCATATGCAGGCAGGGGAAAATGATGATGGCTGTCACCACCACACAGAAAACCAGCACCAACACCCTTAGAGACAAAACGACTGATTCTTGGTAGTATTCCACTGGATTTTTGCAAAAAATCATTTATGATTTGAGAACATAGACTACTGATTTACATGTAGAAGAAAGTTCCAGAATTCTGAGGAGAGGCTATGATAGGAGGAAACAAGGAAAGTCATATGTATTCCTCTACCAACAAGTTTTCATTTTATTCAAAAAGTGCCTTATCATAAAAGAGGAAGAATAAAAATGAATTAAACCATATCTCAATAAAGGTGGAAAAAGTGGAAAAACTGATTAAACTGTTCTTTGACAGTTGGTCTGCTTAAATGAAAGCATTCAGCTTACTCCTATTGAAACAGGATGTAATATTATTGCTAATGCATATTTAAAAATATTTTTCTCCTTTGCAACCTTGTTACTAAACTCATAACGTATGGAGCAAAAGTTCACAATCCAATTTACCATCCGATGATTTAAATTACAATGGAAAATATTGATTCAGAAAAAAAAATCTGCCCCAGATTTTTAATTGTTCAAGTCTTCCACACAGAAAGTAACAAGAGAGAGAAAAAAAATCACTTTTATTTTAGAATTCAGTTCAACAAACATGTAACCAGTTCAAAGTTCAGTGCCAGTACCATAAAAAATTAAAGGAAGTATATGCATGAGTCTTACTATCTTGCTGAGAAGGAAGGCAGGATATTAAATTGTCTGAATAAAGTATAGTAAGTGCTATGAAAATCATAAGCCCCCTACCACACACAAAGAAACAAGCAAAGAGGGGTGCCCTGTGTTTTAGTCAGAATTCTCCAGAGGAAAAGAAACAATAGAATATATATATATAAAAGGATTTACAAGATTGGCTGACACTATCAGAGGCTGGATAGTCCCACAATAGCCACCTGCAGGCTTCAGAGCTGTGGAAAACAGCAGTTATTCAGTCCAAGAAGTCAGAAATCTCAGAATAAGAGGGACCAATGATACAGTCCCAGTTCAAAACTGAAGCCCTGAAAGCTTCCTGGAAAATTGCTAGAATTAAGTCCTGTAGTTCAAAGACTGAAGCATGTGGAGTCTGGTATACCCAGGGAGAGAGCAGTGGCAAAAATTAAAAAAACAAAAACAAAAACCCACCCACCAATTGAAGTTTGCACATAACTATGTGCACCAATTGAAGTTTGCACATAACTTTCCCACTCTTCAGCTTTGTGTTCCATCCTGGCACCAACCTATTGGACAGTGCTACCCCCATTCAAGAAGGGCCTTCCCCTTCTTAAATCGCTCCCTCATATGCCAATCAACTCAGGGAACACTCTCACAGACACACGCAGGAGTGTGCTTTATCATTTTCTCCGGAGTCTCTCAATCTAGTTGATGACCAAGATTAACCACCACAGTCTGTGTTTACTATCACACAGTAAGGGAAGAGTCAGCAGATCATAACAACTTGACATCTCTTTAGAGCTCAGAAATATACCCTCTAGGAATGAGTAGAAAGGCACACAATCAACTATTAAAAGGAGTGCTTTCGTAATAGGCAAATGATAATTCTTTAAAGCTAGATATTTATTTGGAAGCTTATCACCCTGACCTTTTGCAGAGTCTCAGGGTGAGAATCTAGAAGTTTTCACCTTAGGGATTCAGCACTTGCATGGGCCCTCAGGTGCATGGATCTAAGGAAAAAGATATTAAGAGGGGCAGATTTGGCCAATGACAGTGTTTTCCATTTAAAATAGGAACGTTCTCAAAGTGCCCGGGAATGTCATCTGAGATATCCAGGACATTCGTAGACAGAACAACAGTGGCAGGGATTCAGCTATTAAATGCTTCATGGATCAAAGTGTGGATGAAAATTTACACTGCATTGTTTTGGAAATGGTCACCTCAAGGGGATTAAATTAACAAAACTATAACTCAGCTTTTTACCATTGATGCTAAGCTTTGACCCTTGAAAACATCATTTGCCACGCTGTGAGGGTTTTCATCTAACTCAACCATTTAAAGAACACATTTTTCTGAACTTAGTTCAGAAACACATAGTTTCTGAACTTAAAAAATGATTACAGATTGAGCAATCAGAATGAAAAGAACTTTTAAATAAATTATGTTTCTTGTTAGAACCAATTAGAATATATCTCCTGCACATAATTTTATATTGATTTAGAAGGAAATAAAGTACTGATTTGAAAAGAGATCTGATAGGATTTTTTCCCCTCTGAATCTTCAAAAAATTCGAAATATTTCATGTAGGAATGTCAAGTATAACATATGACTCCTTTTGAAGACCCAAATTTAGACTTTTAATATTTGTTGGTGGAAAAAAAGTGAGTATCACTCAAGGTATAGAGTGTTTGAAATGTAGTTTGTAAATTCTTGAAGTATAAGTGCTATTAGAATTAGATGTGTCTATAAATTTATTTTTAATTGAATTGCCATTAATTGAAACAGGTTTTAAACTATGAAGTAGAATTTTGAAGATAAGTAAAATGAAAGACCCAGGAGATACTCTAAAGGATTATCCCACTTATTTCTAAATGAAGATCTATCATCCCTATTCTTGGCATGGGCAGTAACTTGGAAAGCAAGCCTTTTGAAAGAATTGGGCTTGGACCTATTCTTTACAGTCTGAATTTGAGCATAGGTAGTTATCCTGCAGGTTTGGTCCAAGGACCTGCCACAAACACCAAAATCCATGACTTTAGTCCCTTCTATAAATGGCATGATATCTGCCTACTATGTGTGCATATCCCTCATATACTTTAAAGCGTCTCTAGACTTCTTATAATACCTAAAACAAAGTAAGTAGTTGTTACATCATTTAGAGACTAATAATAAGGGAAAAAAATCAATACATGTGTGGTATAAATATAATATTTTTCCAAATATTTTTATCTGCAGTTGTTTGAATCTGTGGATATGGGACCCATGGATATAGAAGGCCTACTGTATTATTGTTCTGAAAGTTTCCTTATTGTAAGATGGAAGGAGCAGTAACATAAATACCCAGTTGTCCTCTGAAGTGACCAATTATGCCATCTTCCATAGCAGATCTTCACCTAAACTGCCTTAAATTCAAAAAGTCTTACACTCTTTCCTGTCAATTCACTCCATTATGGAAAGTTGTGTCTAGCAGTCCTTCTATAATAAATAGCCTGACTCTATTTTTTGTTTGCTGATAGCTTTTAAGCCCTGCTCCTTCCTCTTTCCTTTTTGCTCCAGGCTGGTTTCACTTATAAGACAGCCCAAGTGCTCTCTCCTTAGAGGAGATTCAAACCCCACGCAAGCCCTTCCCCGCCATTCTTGACTCACCAATGAAAACCCCAAGTCGGTAGACTTTTTCTGTGCTCTCAAGCCATTTTACCACCTGCTTGTGAAGGCTGCCCTCCTGTCCCTAGAAAGCTGCATTACCTAAGTCATAAACCTTTTTCACACCCTTTTTGTGTGTCCCTGTAGTCTTCAAGCTCCACAATCAAGCCAGATTTTGGTAGAGGTCTATTCTGTCTCTGAAGTACAGTTTCTGTCTCTGCAGTGTGCTCACAATTTGTTCTGAGAGCAGAATGTCTAGACTACTGGGGGGTCTTTCTTACTTCTTTAACTTTTTATTTTTATTTATTTATTTGGTTGGTTGGTTGGTTTTTGTGGCACTGGGGATTGAACCCAAGGGTGCTTTACCGCTGAACTCTACCTCCAGCTCTTTTTAATTGTTTTGCTGTTATTATTTTGCTTGTTTGTGTGTTTTAAATCCTGAGACAGGGTCTCACTAAGTTGTTTAGGATGGTCTTCAGCCTGGGATCCTCCTGCCTCAGCCTCCCTAGTGGCTGGGATTATGGGCTTGTGCCACTGCCCTGGTATTTCTTTGACTTCTTAACTACCTGACGGCAACCCTGTATTTTGAGCTGCTGTTGCTGGGTAGTGCTGCTTTGTACTACATTTGCTTGGTGCTATTGAGGTTCTGTTACTGTTTTAACCAACCTAAGTCAGAAGTTTCAATAATTAACTGGCTTTTAAATGAAAAGAGTATAAGATTCAGGACTTGGTTAATTTGACCCTGGGTCATGTCTTGACCCAGACCTGTGTGTCTGAGATTAAATCATCTTTCTCAGTATAAACTGTGACTGACACTAGGTTCATAGAATGACTCTTACCCTGTGACCAATTGTGTCCTGGTATGTTTCAACCAGGTCTAGGTCCCAGTTCTCTAGATAGCTCATGGGAAAGACCATATCCTTTGTGATACATCAATTCATTGTGTAGTCACTCACATGGAGGAAAAATAGTCACTATTTCAGTAGCAACTATTATTTGAAAATTACTAAAGCCCATGACCCTGAAGGCTGATGTCTCCTTGGGAGCCTTTGCTGGTGCTGCTTCTATTGTCACTTATGTCTCAGTTGCCAAAAAATCTTGATCTTTAAGAAAATACCAATGACATCCTGGTGGAATTCACCATTGCTACTGGCGTGATCCCTGATCCCAGTGATTCTAATCTGATGCACTCAGGAGAAATCTAAAATTCACTAAAACATTTTAAACAATAAAAGATTAAAGGGTGATAATTGACTTTTATATCTTTACAGAATAGGTTTTTAATTAATTTTAAAGTACTGAAATGCACCAACTAGTAAGCTTTCCCAGCTTTAATTAATATTAGTGCTTGAATTACAGTTATAACTGAGGAATATGCTCATTTAAAACAAAGTACCTCCCTAGAATTGTTAGGGGAGTAATTAAACATAGAATAAAGGATATGAACCTCACTTTAACTATTTGAACTATTGCCTTACCTAAATTTTCCATACTCCTAGCACACATGGCCCTAAAATATTGCATAGTAAGCATAAGTATTCTTCCATAGTGAGTAGTAAGTTAGAGTTAAACTGAGTCTTTGTGCTTAACAAACTGGCTTGACAAAATGGATCCACATGGTCCTTGCTCACCATTATAATAGTTGACATGGCTCAATGTAAACTAAAGCAGAGAGCTTCAAAGATCGAACCCTTTAATAAAATAACTATTTACATAAAGGGTGATTATTTCCACTCCTTCATTTAATAGTCCAATTTGTTCTTTTCTTATACTTGTAAAGAATAAATAGCAACACAAAGTGGATTACCACAACCTCACAACCTCAAACCTATCCTTATATTCAGTGTTGTGGAGATCTCTGACTCCAAACAAACAGGAACTTGTAAATATTTTGTACTGCTGATTACAACAAAAAGCTCTGGACACTATCTAAATTGTGACATAACAAGCACTCCTCTTATTGTTCCCAGAGATTCCTTTGTTGTATAAATTTTAGCAACATCCTCTCAGATTTTTTGGAGTCTTGGACCACCTACAATGGCTTTAAGTTGTCCATTGACTTTGGATCTAAGAAACCACTCTCCTTGACTCTATGCTGTATTTTATTAGAGTGGCAGTGTCTGGCCACACACACACTGGACAACTGTACCCCACATCCAGCTGCCTATCATGTCCTTAGGCCATGGAAGCAGCAACCCTGAAGCTTGGTAGGAGTACTGAGGGCTTCTTGCAACAAGATGAAGCCAAACCTGAGCCCTGTGGTATTTCCCACTTGCAAGAAGGGTTGCTCTCCTCTGTTCTTATCCATGCTATATGCCAAAGTGCTAGAAGAGGGAACTCCTCCTGGCTACTTGATCCCCTCTGATCAACTGAATGGACAGTAAAGGGTGCTGGTAAATTTTATGGTTGCATTATTGCCAGCATGAATAATGAAACTCATGGAAGAGTGTGTGTGTGTGGTACAACTGGGGGTTGAACCCAGGGGCCTTCTACTACTGAGCTACATTTCCAGCCCTTTTAATTTTTTTTTTTTTTTTTAAATAGGACCTCACTATTTTGCTGAGACTGGCCTGGGACTTGAAATCTTCTTTTCTTAGCATCCAAAATTGCTGGGATTACAGGTGTGTGCCACCAAGCTCAGTTTGCTTTTCCATCTCTTAATGGGGATGACTGTGAAAAAGGACATGTCATAGGGTTGGTACAAGGGGTAAGCACAGTTGATCAAACTTCAGTTAGTCATCTCAGCACTGGATATCCTGGCCAACAATTAGACGTGTCAGCATAATGTTACAGGCTCTTGAGCCATTACAAATGAACTCTCTGATCCACCTAATGGTAGCAACAACCCCTTATCCATGGATGTTTCCTCTGGGGTAAGGACTCTGATAATGTCTTACCTCTGAAAATGTCTTACCTTAGATACCCAAGATAGAAATCAAAGTTGTATATATATCTATACATACTAAGGCCACACTCTAAACCTTCATCAAGACACTCTTTATTTTCCTTAGAGTTCTAGACATTATTGATAGTGACAAAGGCACCCAGGCTACTTCTTAGAACACAAAGTATGTGGCTTTGAAGAAGGCAACTAAGAAACATTTTACTGCCCTCACTAGCCTCAGGCTACAGACTACAGTAATAGTGTGATGATGGTAACTTTGTGTGCCAACTTGACTTGTCATGGGGCACTCAGATATTTGGGTAAATATTATTCAGAATCTGTCTGTGAGAGTGCTGCTGAATGAGATTAACTTTCAATAGATAGGTTAAGTAAAGCAAGTTGCCCCCTTTACCAGAGTGAGTGGACCTCTTTCAATCCTGTGAAGGCCTGGATAGAGCAAAAAGGCTAAGTAAGAGAAAATTCATCCTCTCTTTCTGCCTGTTTTTCAACTGGGAAGCTGATCTTCTCCTGTGTTTGTGTTCAGATTCAGACTGGAACTTCTATATCCACTTTCCTGGTTCTCCAAAAAGACTCGACAAGATTGGATCTCCAGTTTGTTTACTACAGATCTCAAGACTTAGCCTCCATAATCACATGAGTGCATTTCTATTTTATGAGCATGATGCATTTCAGTCACTGGTGTTATCTCAAGTGGAGGATTGTAATACAGAGTTGGATCGAACTCCCACTTTTGGTGTTTAACTGCTTTTAAGCTTCACCACTTCCTCTTACTCTTTTTTTCTACATCTGGTAAAATAGTCTGGATGCTCTCTCCCTTTGCACTGACAGGAAATTCAAGCCTTCTTCTACAAGGGAACCCTTATTCCAGCCTCATCTCCCAATCATTATAAAAATCCCAAAGAAGTCTTTCCATGCTCCATTCCAACAATTTTGGGACTAGTCTGGAAAGTCTGCTCTGTTCTCTCCAGAAAAATTGCTTTCATCAGTTTTGACATCCAAATGAAGTATTGAGTGGGTGTTCATTTTGTTTGGGAGGATGGTCATAGAACAGCGATAAGATTCTTTTTTCTTCTCTAATATGTAGACCTCAGCAAATTCTTCTGTTTCTTAACCTTTTCATTAAAAGTAACATAGAACAAGAATGTATCTATCTCCTACACCCCACACAAGACCTCTGCCTACAAAACTAAAAATTATAAGTTGTTTGAAGGAATCATATTATCTCACTTCACCTATTAAGAGACCATTTGATGTAACGATATGTGAATAGTCAGAGGGTAACTATGGAGGAGTATGTGGGGGTAAATAGGGACGTTCCCTGGATTTCCCTCAAGAACATTATTAGATCACCTGGGTCTTTATGGGTTTCTCACTTTGCCTGTGGTTGCCCTTCTCCTATTTCAATTACCTGTTCTTTTTCTACTTAATCACCACAAAACCTATTGGCTTAAAATAATTACCACTTTACTTCCTCCCAATTCTGTGCAACAGGAGTTTGGATAAAGGATGGTAGGGATGGTTTAACTCATTTCTGCATCTCATGCCATGAAATGGTGGCACTCAAATGTCTGGGGGCTGACTATGTATGTCGTTGCTATCATGGTCACATGCCTAGAGTCTCTGTTCTTGCTAGTTTGAGTGCCTGTTTCTCTACCATGTGGGTTCTTTGCATGGTCAATTTGACCTTCTCTGCAGCGTTCTCAAGGTATGTTGGCTTCTTATATGGCTGTCAACTTCCCCAAAACGAAAAAGTATAAAGGGCAAAAGCAAAAGTTTCCAGGTTTTCCTAATGCCCCATCCCAGAACTAATATAATGTCAATTCTACTGCATTTTATTGGTTGAAGACGGTTTCAGAACCAGCTCATGTTTATAGAGAAGAAAATACACAAGGTTGGTTCAACAGCTAGTTCAAGGTACTACTTGGTCATTCCTCTCAAAACTGTATCTACTCCCAAAGTTATTATCATTTTAACATAAACTGTCCTGATTCCTGGCAAAATCCATGTGAATAAGATAACATGTGCTAAAAAGAGAACATGAAAAAATGATTAAAAATCATAGAAAAAAGGAAAACAGAACTCAAATTGTCTTTCTCTTAATAGGACTGTAAGGTTGAAAAACTATGAGTAATTTCCCCAAATCTGCGTGACTCAAGGTCTCATTTCTATCATATCATACTACCTTAAGCCCACTAAATTTTGTTTAACAGATTGTGTTATGGGAAATAACAGGTAGCCTTGAGCTTTATGGGATTTTCTATTTTATGTCATTTTTGTTCCTCTTCCAAAAGTATTTAAACAGTGCCTGCTTAAAATGCATGTGGAAGAAGGAGGAAGGGAGAATGAGAGCAAGCAGAGGAAGGCACTCATATATGCACCAGTTATAAAGAGGGAGGAAGCGAAGTGATCAAGTGAAAATGGAATGAATTGCCGAGTGTCCATTTAGAGAACAAGCAGGATGGTGTTATTTACCGTCCTATCCATTACTGACATTTTCTTTCACACCACAGGTTGCCATGACCCCTCATTTTGCAGCATTTCATGATCAGAATTCTGCCATATGACATTTCACTAACCACATTTCATTGAACATCTCTTAACCCTTGACATTTGGGCACAGATGATGTATCTTAAAGTGCAATCAGAAACCTTTTTCTAAGAAGTAAACAACACTTTTAGTGCCAATGCAAGGGATGGAGATGGCCTCTCTATATTTTAATAAAACATTTTCCATTTCCCAGTTGTAAGATTTCCTATTAACATTTTTAGATGTATGTTAAAAATATGATATTCCTTCTAATATGATTTCCCTGGCATATGTTATAACCTTGATAATAGCTGTGAAGCTATTCAGAAAAAATACTTTTCCATTAAGCACAAGGAGTTTATTAATTTTTAACTGTTCTTTACTTATCAGTCTGACAAGAATACTATTATTTGTAACTTTATTTGCAAATTCATTTTATATTTTAAAATATAAAACATATTTATTGTTGAAGAGTTGTATCTCAATTTTCTTAGAGCATCCCTATATAAGCTTTAGCACTCTAATGAATTTTTATGTCTTCCTCAAATAGCTAATAATACTTACTAATCAACTATATCAGGGATTAGCAAACTAGGGTCAAAATTAGTTCATGCCCTCTTTTTTTATAAATAAAGTTTTATTGGAACATAGCCATTCAATTAATTTACATACTATCAATGGCTACCTTTTTTGTACAGTGGGAGAGAAGAATAGTTACAAAAGACACTTTGGAGCCTGCAAAGACTAAAATACTAACTGATCCTTGATTTAAAAAAAAATGCTGACCCATAAGAATAGTACATGAATTTATAAAACAGCATTTTATAAAGTTTTCTGACTTTTGAGAGATAAAATAGTATATGTCATAAAATGAGAACAAATACAGACTTTTTCACTTATAAAGAAATTCATCTTTTCTATCATTCATATTATGTATTTAATTTTCTCATCCTTTCCTCTGTGAAATTTCATTGATTCTTTTTTTGGGGTTGCTCTTCTTTTTAGGACAATGTTTCACTAATTGTGGCTCTCAATCACCTCACAATCACCTAGTTTTTGTGAAAAGGCAGATTGTTGAGTCCTGTGTCAGAATAAATAATGACTCTTCAGCTTTCAAAGACTTTTCTTTTAGTCCTTGAGGGGCAAGCATTCCCATTCTACAATGCTTCCCATTGGCCAATTCAATTTTTTTTTTAGCAACTTCCAACTCTTTTTTCATATTTCATGATTCACAGCATCAGCTAATAGTTTCAAATGTCACTAAAAAATTTGGAGGACTAAGTCCCTTCAAAGCAAATGTAATTGATTTGAATAAGATTGTTCCAATAAGAAAGGAACTTGTGCATTTTCTACAAGTCAATGTGTCTTTGTTATGGCTTAGATATGAGATGTCCCCCAAAAACTCATGTGTTAAACAACAAAGGATTTTCAGAGGTGAAAAGAATAGATTATGAAAGGTATATCCTAATCAGTGTATTGATCTACTGATACGTGTTAACTGGGTGGTAAACTAGGGTGTGGCTGGAGAAAGTAGGTCACTTTGGTTGTGCCTTTGTATTTTGTCCCTGGTGAGTGGAGCTCTCTTCTGCTTCCTGGTTGCCATGTCCTGAGCTGCCTTCCTCCACCACACTCTTGGCCATGATGCTCTGTCTCATCTTGGGCCTACAGCTATGGTCTGAACCTCTGAAACCATGAGCCAAGATAAACTTTTTCCTTCTCTAATACCTTCTCATGTATTTTGGTTACAAAGATTAAAAGTTAACTAAAATAATCTTCTTGACATTTGGTCATTGTATTAGGTATCTATTTCTGCATATTATAAATTTCTCCCAGAAATATTTTAGAAATTCTGGTGTAGCTTAGTGAAATACCTGTGATTTAGCAGTTTCAGGAGCCTGCAATAAAGATTCCGGTCGAGGTGGCAGTCAGTATCTTCCAAGCAGTTGGAAGGCTTTAGTCCTCAAGAGTAACTCACAGCACGGTAACTCTCAGAGCAAGGAAGTTAGAGAGCAAAACAGGACAGTCTACTTACAAACTGCCATAATGGAGAGTACCTATGGAAAAAAACTAAGGTCTCTAGCCAGTAACCAGTGAGTCACATCATAAGGAAGTCTAATTCCCTTGTAGAACTTCACATCCTTGTGAGAGACTTTGAGCCAATAAATGCATTACAGAAACTATTTGTCACAAGCATCACCAAAGAAGGTTTTTTTGCTGTATTAATATCAGACAGAAGAATTTAAGGCAAAAAGAAAACTAAAGATAAATATTAAAAAATGATAATTTAATTTTCTTAATAGAATAAAGGCTTAATTCACTAAGATGAAAAAAACCCAAATTTTCATGTATCTAACTTATGTGGCCTCAGTAGACATAAAACAAAATTTAACAAAAGTACAAAGAAAAATGGATAAATGAAAATTGATATTGAGTCAAATTTAATCTGTCAGTAATTAAGCAGATTAAAAATATTAAATACATAAAAATCTAAACATTGTCATTAGTGTAAGCCACCTAATGGAAATATTAGAACAATCATTTCTTCTAGTTGTATGAAGAATGTTTTAAAAATTATCATATGCCATGTCAGGTTTCAAGGATTAAAATAATAAAAATGTATGTTTATTTTTACTTTAGCTCAATTGCACTATCAGTAAGAAATGTAATACTTATACATACCACAGTGTATTTCACATTCTTCAAAACTATATGATTATTTAATAATTCTGTCTATAGTTTATTTTATGTTTCCCTCTGTCAGAATATAAGTACCTGGAAAATAGGGATTTTTAATTTTTTAATTGGATTTTTGTTTTCACTGGTGTATTCATCCCCAAATACCTTCAACAGTGTCTAGAACATAGTGAATATTCTATATATATTTATTTTTGTTAATGTTTTTGACTACTAGTGTCAAAAAAAGAAGCTATATTTCACATAGAAGACTAATCCTCAGTCCTCCAATTTTTGTTTTTTCAGTTGTGGCTGAAAAAAATAGTAACTGGCTGACCAAATTAAAAAAACAGCTCCTAGAGGCCTATTGAGACCCTGACTGATAGATTAAGGAAGGAATATGGTCTTCCAGGGATAGCTGTTGGCAAAAGAGGTTGAGGAGACAGTTGTAGGATATTAAATAGAGTCTGATGCAAAGTTAGTAAAGCACTGAAGGTAACACAGAGAACAGCATTGTCTGCCTGAGGGTGGGGGACATTAATGGACAGCACTATTATATAAATTACTAAAAAAGTGTTAGAAGAATAGAGGCCACCATCAACTATGCATGATATTGTCTCTACATGTATATTATTGCCTTATTCTCTTTTTAGCTGTGTCTAATGTGCTATTTAACTTATCCATCAAGATTTTAAATTTATATTTAACTTTTCTCTATTTTTTACTTTTATAACTATTTTTTTAGGTTTTTCCCATTTTGTAAGTAAATCCCCAACTGTGTATTTTATTTCCATAGCATATTAAATTTTTATTTTGAGTGGTATCTGATTGCTATCTGGATCTCTTGTGATTCTGTGGTTGAATTTATTGAGTTCTCAGGTACATATGAGAAACTTTAGAGATAACTTGAATGTAACATTCCTGTATTTATATCCTGTATTCCTCTATGCAGGATATAAATTTTCTTCTGACAGGTGTTTAGTGATACTAACCACCCTGGATTTCTTTAATTCAATTAGAGAGTAGCTGACTTGTAGCTGATTTCAAACTTGAAAAAGTATGTGTTATTTTTCTTTTACTCTTATTTGTAGGCCAGAGATTTTCAGGGTCACCATCTAAAACTGTAGAGCTAATGCTTTCCCTCCTTAATGATCCTCAAATTCCAGACTTTTCTTAGTTCTGTTGAAAGTCCTGTTCAGATTCTGTCTCTTTCTCAAGTCTACCGGAATCAACTCATGCCCCTTGGGAAAAAGTGTCCCCAGATGCCAGGATCACCTGTCTGGTTTCCTTTTTCATCTTTATGATTGCTGAGCATGTGCTCATAAATAAACAGGAGCAGTGTTCTGCAGGGCTCCACAGTCCTGCATGAGTCAATATTGTTCTCTACTTCTCTCTACTTCTGATGCAGCTGGGGTAGAATAATTTCTGGGTTCTGCCAGTACTCTGGCTGACATATTGTTCCTCTTCAGATATCATGACCTCTGATGTGGCCACTTTGGAACCATACTCTCTGATGTAATTTTGCTAGATTCATCAAAATAGAAAAATTCTTCTTAAGTTAAAGCAGTTTACTGGTCTGCAGTAAGAAAGAAAGAGGATAATGAGATATTAGAAGGATTCCAGTGTAATTCTGCTGGATATCAGTGGTTTTATAGACTTTTTTTTTTAAAGGAATCTTCTTGTCTTAGTTACAGCTTTCTTATTCTCCATAGGACTCATTCAAGGCATTGGGAGCTGGAGTAAAAGACAAATCTGAGTGGTAGATAACATGCAGCATACAGTCACCTTTTCTCTCCTAGTGATTACTTTTTTGCTAGTGATTTACTTTTTTACTTATCAGCCTTTACCAAGTAAATACATATCATTAACCATGGAACCATCATGCCATTTCACAAGACAGTCTCAGAAATGCCTGGATTCCCTTAGAAAACATGCAAAATCCTGAATTCAAGATGAGATTATTTCTGTACCTCGATAATCAAATTTCATTAATTTGTGGTGCTGGGGATCAAACTCAGGGCCTCATGAATACCTGGCAATTGCTTTATCATTGAGTTACACTCCCAGTCCAAAATGTGTAATGAGTGGAATTCAGTTGTTCGTACTGAAAACCTAAAATATTTAAGAAAGCATTGCCCTAAACTTATATAATGTACTCTAAAGAATAGTGGCCTAAGGTAAGGTATATATTTGCCATATTGTACTATAATCAGTAAAGCATATGTAAGAAAAAATGTATTTGCAATGCATGTTTTTAAATTTTCACACTAATAAAATTTGTGATAGCACAAATCTGAGATCGGAGAACATATATTTTGGGGGTGTGCCTTTTTATTTCTACAATCATGGATACAGTATATGACAGTTTCTCAACAGACAGCTTTGTCATACTTCTTGATGAAAACTTTGGAATCTACACTGAGACAGAAGAGTAACAAAATAGTTGTAACTTGGATCTTTGAATTTCTAACCAAAGGAGGACTACTTTGGAGAGTGCTCTAACTTTTAAAGAGATGAAGGAAACTTATTGTATTAAGCTAAGATTTCCTTTTGTTATGGTAGTGTTGTTAGTCCTGCAGACTAAAACCTTGTTATTCCAAGTGTGCCCAAAGACTCAAGTACTTACATTATCAAGTGGCAGAACCTCAGGCCCCATTCTATAGGGTCTGAATCCCAGAGAGATCTGTGTTCACATTAGTGTCTGAGAAGCACTGATCCAGTGTGTTTTGATTAGTCCTTAAGTGAAATATTCTGGAAGCAAAGCTCATTCAGAGGCAAAGACCAACCAGGAAAGTGTCTGGTGTGTCAAAATCACTTATTCACTCATTCATTCATTCGTTCATCCATCTATCCAGAAACTAATTGAAAGAATGTCTTTAGTTTTCTTTATTCTTTTTTTTTTTTTTTCTTTGTTTGTACCAGGGGCACTAAACCACTGAGCTACATCCCCAGCCCTTGTTGTATTTTATTTAGAGACAGATCTTGCCGAGTTGCTTAGGGCCTTACCAAGTTGCTAAGGCTGGCTTTGAACTCACAATCCTCCTGCTTCAGGCTCTGAGCCACTGGGATTACAGGCATGTACCTCCATGCTCAGCTTTTAGTTTTCTTTCTTTCTTTCTTTCTTTTTTTTTTTTTTTTTTTTACTGTTTGTGTAATCATACATATACATGGGATAATGATGTTTGTCTCATTCCATTATCTTTCATTCCCCATGCCCCCTCCTCATCCCTCATTTCCCTCTACACAATCCATCCTTCCTCCATTCTTCCCTTACCTCTTCCCCACCATCCCCATTTTGTATCATTATTCACTTATAATTTATTTGCCCTTTAGTTTTTGGGGACTGGCTTATCTCACTTAGCATGATATTTCCAACTCCATCCATTTACCCACAAATGTCATAATTTTATTATTCTTTATGGATGAATAATATTCCAATGTGTATATATACCACAGTTTCTTTATCCATTCATCTATTGAAGGGCACCTAGGTTGTTTCCACAATCTAGCTATTGTGAATTGAGCTGCTATAAATATTGATGTGGCTGTATTACTGTAGTATGCTGATTTTAAGTCCTTTAGATATAAACTGAGGAGTGGGATAGCTGGGTCAAATAGTAGTTCTATTCCAAATTTTATGAGGAATCTCCATACTGCTTCCAGAGTGGCTGTACCACCAGCAATGTATGAGTGTTCCTTTTCCCCCCACATCCTCGCCAATACCTATTGCTGCTTATATTCTTGATAATTGCCATTCTAATTGGGGTGAGATGAAATCTTAGGGTAGTTTTGATTTTTCTTTCTCTTATTACTAGAGATGTCAAAAAAATTTACACCAAGAATACAAATAACCCAGTCAATAAATGGGCTAAGGAACTGAGCAGACACTTCCCAGATTTATAATCAACAGATATATGAAAAAATGCTTTAGTTCCCCCCCACCCACCCCCCAGCAGCAGGCCAGGCAAGGGCCGACTTTAATATGGGGCCGACTGGAGGAGGCTCCTTGTCCTGGTGGCCCCTGCTCATGGACCACCGAGACCCCAGCCAGGTTGTCCGATGGCAAAACAAGTGCTTGCATGAGAAGTGGCTTCTGGGCTGAGCCTCCTGTCCTGGCAGCTGCTGGCTCAGGAGCTGATGGCTGGGACCATCCAGGATAGCCACAGGCATACGGAAGGTGCCATGGCTGCTGTAGCCAGTCTCACCATTTCCTTCAGGATGTCTTTTCTGGGCGGGGCAGAGCCACTGGGCAGAGGGGCAAGGCCAGGGCTCCGGGAGTCAATCTAGCAGCTACAGCCCCCTGGCCCAACTCCCACAAAGGCTGGAAGCTTGTCTAGGGTGTCAAGGTAGAGGAGCCACAAGGTTCTGGGGTGTCTGCCCCTAAACTACGGGGAAACTGAGGTACACCAGGGTCTCCCCCTGGCTGCAACTCTCCCACCAGCTCATGGGCAGCAAACAAGGGAGAGGGTGGGAGAGGGTAGGAGGGGCCCGAGGCCTGGGGCTGCTTTCCCCACGGTGCTAGGGCCGGTGAACGGCACCAGGGACGGTGGCAGACCTGGGCCTCGGCCACCATGGGAACCACCCCGTCAGAAGCCGGGCCTGGCCAAGGGTCTGCATGTTGCTGTTTAATCCAGAACGAGAGCAGAACAGCAGCACGACTGGGCAATCAGACTAAACCGTGAGGGGACGCTCCGGAGCCGTCAGGCACCTGAGTCTGCGTGTGCTGCTGTTCTGCCCGGCAGCACCTTTGGCCAGCCTGGCCATGCCGGCCTCCTGGGAGCCCTTTGGGGCTGCCACACACCCAAACTCCGTGGGCTTGTCCTTGCAGAATCCCTGCAAGTCCTGTGAGGGCCGAGCTACGAGGCTGCCACCAGGTCTGCGGGCCTGGGTCTGAGCTTGACAGGGGCTTTTTCTGGGTGTGTTTCAGGAAGAGGCTCCGAGGAACCTCCGCGAGCTCTAGTTGTTCCTGAGCGATCGCGTCCAGCTCTTCCAGGATGGCTTCTTCATCCTCCCGAGTGAAGCTTCCTGCCAACAGCTCATCTATTTGCTGCTGGTACTCCACGGCCTCCTGGGTTTCGTCCGGGATCCTCTCCACTTCATCTATAGACATCACCTGGTGCATCTTGTTTAGACACTCATTCCCCACCTCCAGCACCTTCATCTCAATCTGGGTGAACTCGATGCTCTGGACCATGGCCTCCAGGCTGCTGATCTGGCTCTCTGTCCTGTCCAGGGGCTGCTCCCGGTACTGCTTCTTCTTGAGCAGCAGCTTGGCCCGTTCTTTCCTGCCATCTCGCAGAAGCTGCCTGGCCAGGGCCCGCTCCCGCTCCAGCTGCTGCGTGACCCTCTTCTGGTACTGTCTCAGCTTGTCCCACTGCTGCTTGAGTTGCAGGATGGCCCCGTCCTGCTCGGTGACCTGGCTCTGCTTCTTGCCGCAGAACAGGTTGCCCATGGCAGCCCCGCGCCCGCCAACCCGACTGCCCCCCTTAGTTTTCTTTTTAACATTAATTCATCAAATTGTGTTGAAAACATAAAATTAAAGTCATTGGAAGTATAACAATGAACAAGTTGCATAATGCTCTTCCATATATGAAAGTTATAAACTAGCTATTGGATACAAATAATGAATAGAAATGATGATAATGCATGGTGAGCTGTGATGGTCAAGAAAGAAGGTGATACCTGCAGGAGAGATCTTAAGGAAAGTTTTTTGGAAGAAGTAATATCTAAGCTGAAGAATGAGTAAGAATTATTTGACTAAAGTTGTGGGAAAACCGTTAAATATGACTGCAACCCAGTGGGAAATAGGGCACAGGGATGAAGAAAGAGATTGGATAGGCAAGCAAGTGAAGCCAGAATTAAGGACAGGTAGTTAGAGTAGAAATAGGGGATCCGTCAAATCAAGGAAATGAAGCCATGAAGCCATCTGCCTCTGGAAGTTGGAGACTGCCCCTGGGAGAATGGAATGTCAAGGAGCTCCGGAGTCCATTGATTACCAAATTTACCTGTCTTTATCAAGGACTGCAAGCATGGAGCTGCTAATTAATGCCCCCTGGGCCCTTGCCTGCCTGAAACACCTTGGCCCTTCCACTACCCTTGGCTTCTCACTTAATGCAAAACCAGCCTAGGCAGGAAGGAGAGATAAGGGGGGAGAGAACTGGAGAACAAAAGAGACCTTAACCTATAAAAGATGTAGGGTGCGCTCACTTCTTCGGACTTTAGAACATCAGCCATGGCCCGCTTCTTCCTACCAGGAGAAGTCTGTTTTATTACCTTTAAATAAAACCTGCTTAATATGCTTGCCTTGGAGTGCTTCTCTAGTGTTCAATCTTCAACATTAGAAGGAGCAGAACTTGTCACCGGTAAGCGGCGGTATCACAAGGATTCACATTCTGTGCTCAAGCATACAAAGGAGAACAAAGCTGACAGCAAATAAGTCTTTTTACTTGCATGAATGAAATTTGAATTCAGACAATTCAAGTCCTGGAAGAACTCAGGTTGGGTTAGTCCACTGAGGAAGATCAGTGAGTTCTGTAAGAACATAATAAATCTTAATCTCCTGTTCCTACCTATTTTTTAAAATGTTCAGATATCAAGCAAAGAATGTGAGTAGCTTTTCCTTGACATTACCATATTCTGATCTACTGCTTGTTATCCTAGGATCTGCTAAATGGGAAGGTGAGCATCCATTTCTCCTGCAATTCTGAGGGACTTTTCCCAAGGCTTATCTTGAAATGGAGGTAGAGAAGTATCTTATTAGCAAAATCGGTCATAACTGGTATACTTTTAAGAATCAGAGGCAGAATTTTAAAATCATTAATTAATTACTAATTTTAAAAATTATCAATTTTAAAATTATCTAGAAGCATTTCTATTGTTATGGTGAATATTATCAGAACCTTGGAAACAGAAGACAGAAAAATCAATATGATAGAGTTTGCATGAGGATTAAAAGATGCACGTACAACTAATTAGAACAAATAAAATTTAAATTTTTTTAAAAAGAATCATAAATTTCAACGAGGACGTTAGTGACTGAATCTAGTGAAGTTTGTATTTCAACTGGCTCCTTTCCCTTCATTTGTCTATTCAAAGACTTTGAAAGCTCAATAGTCATGTCCAGTGATCACAAAATCTTTTACAGTTTTAGATCTCATTCCTATTTTTCATGCAGCCTAATAGGGACCAGAGCTGCTGGGTATATGTGAAAAGCAAAAGTAGGACTGCGAATGCTTCAAAATCTTGTATAAGAGACCTCATTTAAATTTTGTCAATGTAATTGCATACATCCTAGCAATAGATTTAGAAGTCAAAACCCATTATTATGAAATCCTAGGGTTTTCTGCCATTCTTCTCTAGTACATTCTTCTATTACTATTTTACTAGACTGAACATTTCTTATCAGGATTTAAAGATCTACTTGGCAGATATACTTTGCATGTTAGCTATTTCCCTCAAATTTTGATATGTTGCATTCCTATTACCATTAAGTTAAAATATTTTCTACTACCCCTTAAGATTACTCACAGACTATTTAGAAGTGTGTTAATTTTTAAGTGTTTGTAATTTTTGAGGTATCATATTGCTATTAATTTCTAATCTAATTCTATTTTAATCAGCTTTCTGTCACTGTGAACAAAATATCTGATGAGAAAGAACAACTTAGAGGAGGGAAAATTTACTTGAGTCTCATGGTTTCAGAGGCCTTAATTCATGGATGGTCAATTCCATTGCTCTGTGCCCAAGGTGAAGGAGCATATCAGAGGTGACAAGGGCCCTGTGGAGGAAAGCTGCTCAGTTCATGGCAGGGGTCAGAAGCAAAGAGAAGAAAATAAAGGGGAGGGGCCCCAGAGATTATGAACACTTCCAGAGTATATCCCAAGTCAGCCATCTCCTCTAGCCACACCCCAACTGCATACAGTGGTCACCATTCAAAGAATCTATAGCTCTAACCATCATTCAGGATGAATTAATTAGGTTACAGCTCTCACAATTCAATCATTTCACCTCCAAACATTGCTACAGGAGCTTTGGGGATCACCTCATATACAAACCGTAACAAATTCCAACATTGTCAGAGAATATACTCTACCATTGTAATCCTTCTGAATTTACTGAAGCCTATTTTAAAGCCCAGGATATTTTCTAGTTTGGTGAATGGCGATGTACATTCTGAAGTGTAATGTATAAAGCTGCTCCCCAGCCCATTCTGTTGCAGTCATTTTCCCCGCCTCCCAACCACTTGTCAATCTGTGAACATCCTAGCTAGCTATTGGTTCATCAGTCAACTTGCAAGTATCCTTCTCCGATATGGGTCCCCTGTTAGCCCTGTGGAATTCAACTGTTTACTATAGCTTCCCGCCATCTTTTCCCATCCTTCTGTCTGTCCTCCTCACTTTTCTCTATCCTCCTGGCTTTCCACTCTCTCTAGCATGCACCCTTTCTCTTTCCTTTCTCTTTTCCTCTCATTTTCTCTCTTACCCTGCAGGAAGACACTCTGTTTGCTTCATAAACTCCCTTATGTGATTTCCCGGGTCCAGCATGGTTCTGCGGGATTTCCTTTACATGTAGGTGTTGGGTGTAGGACTCTGAAAACATCAATAAGTTATGGTGGTTGCTAGTGTTGTCCAGACTATCTTCCATTACTTCAATCATACTTATATTTAAAATCTAGTTTTCCTTTTAGTTGGAAATCTTACTTCATTAAATTTTTTAAATTTTTAACGTGGTACTAGGAATTGGACCTAGGGTCTCACCCATGCTAGGCAAGCACTCTAGCACTGAGCAACATCCCCAGCCTACTATGGATTGTGGTATAATTATTTTTGGTGTAATTATTATAAGACAAGATATAGAGCTACCGTTTTATTATTATTTTTTGTTTATTACTTCTGCTTTGTTGTTTTTGTTTTTCTTTTCTTATCCATTGATATTTTTAAATACTTTCTGGAATTTTAAGTAAATTTTAACTACACTTTTTATACTATTTTTAGAAGTTTCTCAGATTATAATACACAACTTTTTAGTCTATATGGAATTAATATTTTACCTTTCAATGCAGAGTTAAAACCCTTTCAAAAGTATTAGTTCATTTACTAATCCTTTATACTACTCATGTTATGTCTACATACTTTATAAAAACCCCATCCTTTATACTTCCCATTTTATGTCTACATACTTTATAAAATCCCACTCTAAAATGCTTTAATTCTGGTTAATATAGTCATATATTTTTTTAATAAATTAAGAGGAAATGCAGTCTTCTATAGTTAATGTAATATTTACCACTTTTAATGTTCGTTCCTTCTTGAAGATTTAATTTTCTACTGGTATAATTTCCTGTTATACTAAAAAACTGACTTTATTATTTTCTGTGGTAAAGGTCTGTTGGAAATGAATTTACTTTCATCTGGGAAAGTATATTTTATGTTCATTCTTGAAGGATACAAAATGCTGCTTGGTTGTATTTTTCTTGAAAAATGTCATTCCACTGTCTTTTAGCTCCAATATTTTTTATTGAGAAATCTATAGTCATTCAAATCATGTGTTATGTTTTCTTTTTTGTTTCTTTTTCTTTGACTTTAAGCAAATTATTTATATGTTAGATATGGTTTTCCTTGTATTTTTTTTTCTGCTTAGAATATACCATATTTTTTAAATGCATAAATTTGTTTTTCACCAAATTTTGAAACATTTCAGCCATTATATTTATAAATATTTTTCTGCCCATTCTCTCCTCTGGGAACTATACTGTGTGGTAGACCTTTTTGTGCAACTTCCCAAGCATGTTGATCTTTTAATATTTTTATTCTCTGCTTTACTCTGGATAATTTTTGACAATCTATATTGAAATTCACTATTTCCTTTATCATCTCCATTTCCCAAAGAAACTTATTCCATGAGTTATTCATATTATTATTTACATTGCTCCAAAGAGTGTTGATGTTTTTGTTTTATCAGGTCGGCTATTACTCCATCTTTGACATAACTTGAGGATAGCACTTAAAAATCTTGAGTCAATCCTTTGGGCCTAACCAAACTGCTTTGCTTCTTCCTAGAATATGTACAAATCCAGGGAAAGGCAAAATTTTAGAGTTTATGCGTAGAGTATGGGTTTTCTGGCTCAGATTCTCTCCTCTCCAGTATTTTCTGTTTTCTTCTTATGATATGTTTGAACAGATTCTAGACTTTTAACTTCATTCATGAGGATGTCTGATGAATTTGCCGAACAAATGGTAGCTGATAATTTTACCAGAATGGTGGGGGTATTTGTGAGGTTTGCTAAATTTCTTCCTGTTACCAAATTTTTACTTCACTAGCTCCCTCTTCTGTTTCCACAATAAAATGCAGATTCTTTAATAAAGAGTGTGTTCTTTTTTCTATTTTCATAGAATTCTTTGATAATATTTTGTTTCCTTTTGACTATCTGCCAATGCTGTCTTTCCATCCCCCTCAGACCTCTAAAGGATGCCTCTCTCGTCAAGATGTTCTCTCCTCCTCAGAACAGTGTCTTCCCAAACTGCTACTTTTGGGCTACACCCTTTGTGACTCTTGAATGTTCACTCTCTAGTAGCCAAATGTTCTTTTTCAGATCTTGGACCTGTTCTTAGCATTTTCCCAGGCAGGGTGAACACCTGCGGGCTCCAACCTTGGTATGCAGCCTGTGTCCATCGCTACTGTCACTGGTTTTCTTTCTTCTCTTCTCTTCCGCTTATTTCTTGAACAACCATCTATCTACTTTTATGTGAGCCCTGGAGACAGCTCTGCTGGTTCCAAATGTTTATTTCCCTACTTAAATCTAAACTGAGGTTTGCACTGTAACCTGAATACCAGTTTTGTTATGGAAATAAGCTATTGGTAGGTTGATTTGGTCCCTTTTTGATCTCTGTGGTTTCATTTTGATGATATAGAGATGAATGAAATTTAGTGGCCTCTCCCCTTTTTTGAAAAGAAAAATGATATCGTTTAACTAGCTTCCTTTATATTATTTCACTCCTTGTAATAAAACATATACATGTATTTCCTTCTGTTTTTCCCATAAAGAAACCTTAAAAAGATCTGTCTACCTGAGGTCACTTCCTTGAAAGTGACAGTCAGGATTAAACCCATGCTTAACCTTACTGTTCTGAACTATAGCGCTATACTACTGGGCAGGTACTGATGTCGGATTGCCCAGATTAAAGTCCTTACTCCACCACTTGTTGGTTGTGTGATCTCTAGCAAGTTAAAGAACCTAGGAAAGCTCTTGCTATTTCTTTATCAAACAAGGTATAGTGTATTATTTTTCCTTATAGGAAAAGTTTATATTAGAAGAAATAATCCATGTAAAATTCATAGCATGTATTATGTATTCAATAAATATTTTACTAATTCCTAAGAAATATTAAGTTGTGACTGTTGGTGTTTTCAAGCACTTTCGTAGTGAGATAGTCTTTAAATGTGCTCATAAAAAGACAACAACATGAAGTAGTTTTTTTAATAGACTTCTTGAGACCAAATTCAAAATAAATTCCAATTTGCCATGTCTACTCTCCACTCAAATCTTCAATAGATAATCTCATTTTAGATTTCCTCCAAGAGGTGACTCTGGCTAATAATGTCCAACTTTGAAAGTCTAACTGCACTCTAATCACAGGAGTGTTGCCGTACAGCTTTATTCATGGGACCCTTTCCCCAAAGCATCTTTATGCAATCAAATCAGATCCCAAAGCTTTTATCAGCTTCTAATGTGACTGAAGTATAAATTTTGACACCTGAAATGATTCTGTAGACAAAAACAAACAAATCTCAAAACAATAACTCTAGAGGAATATATTTGAAGCAAATATTCCTGAAAGAAGTCAAAAGAAAGATTTTAATAAAGTCAACTAATGATACAATTGAAACTTTCATTTCACTAAAATGTTATTGCTAAAAGGATAGAAAACTATGTATTTGAATAATGCATATAATTGTTATTAATTATTTTATACCTTGGTATCTTCCAAATTGAACCTAATGAAGTAAATTAAATATATATGCAATTGAAACATATATGTATACATGTACACATCACTATTGTATAAATGTGTGTGTGTATATATAATATAGTTTATATATATTATTATTGCCAAAAAGATTAGAGTCACTGCAGACATATTTTGGGGGTCTTGAGTTGTTAGAGAAGAATTCTCCCTGAAATAATATTTCACATTTGTTTTAATATATAATAGGATATTGCTATCCACAGGCTAGCAAATTGTAACTATCATTGTATTGAAAGAAAAGTTAGAATTTATTTTTAAAATGATAAAGTGGAATCTTTTTTGGCTTCTATAATTTAATATTATCTTAAACTCACTTTAGACCTGTTGGAACATGGGAAGAAATGTTATTAGTATTCTATTATATCAAATCTGCAGTATTTATGAGGTTACCTAATCTAAAAAGTCTTGAGTACTACAAAGTAAAGAAATGTTGAGAGTATTGAGCAGCAGAATGATTTTTTGACTTATTTCCCTAGGAATATTGTTTATGAAAGCTGGAGAGTGAAGCATGGCTTTGGGCATGCTCCTAAGCAGGCATTCTACCACTAAGCCACATCCCAAGCTGGAAGACTCATCATGAATTAGGGAAATGCTTTCACTTAGCTCCACATCCAGTGTAGACAAATTAAATTATTTTCTGTATCCTCCCTTACACACATCATTGGGTTGTGAGTTATATAATTCTTCAGATTTCTGGATGATTATCAATAATTATAGTTTAGTAAAATGCTATTATTTTCTCCCTCTGTCTCTCTGTACCTATAAACACTTATATATTAAATTAACCACCTGCCAAGATATGTCATCCTAGAGCAAAGAGTTGGAAGTTAGGATTGTGGGGTCATTTTAGTCAAACATTTTATACTAGTGGTAAGAAATAGAAAAAAGAAGGGAGATTAAGTAAAACAGGAAGCTGAGAGTCAGTGTGAGTTTGCACAATGTCCCTACACTCTGCCTTGAGGTACACAGCTGCTATTCTCTTAGGTATATAGCCTCTCTGCAGTTAGATAGCATCTAGACTCTAATGTGGTAAAGAGCTTATTGATAACAGTCCAGAAGCATGTAATATACTCTAAAAGATCCACGATTGTTTTTGTCATATAATCACAACTGAGAACCACTGATAGAGAGAAACGAACTCTTGATTGCATTGATCACTGGCAAATCCTAAAATTGGTGGATATTATGGAGATAAGAGCTTGACAGATCTGAAGGGAACATATTTAATATCTTGTTAATCTGCAAATTTTGTTTAAAGTGAAATTTTGAAGATACACGACTGGCAGATCACTGACAAAAGTGGTGGTTTCTTGCAAAAGTGGTGGTAGAGCTACATGCTGGGTGCTGTCAGCTAAAGCATAAAAAAGAGAATAGTTTTACTGTGAATTGCTTTGTGTTGTATGTAGCTTAGTGTGATCTATATGGATATTATGATAGATATTATTTTCTATAACATTAATTCAGTTCTAAATTGCTCTGAATAATAAATACATGCATAAAATTGGAACATAGATATAATTTAATACTTAAGTTTCTTTGTATATATGAATGTATATGAAATTATATATGATTCATACTTTTATAGTAAGATAGAAGATCTCTGCTTAAAGCTACTGTGCTCAATTTAATAGATTGTTGGTCGAATAAATGATATTAGAAAACCAAAGATGAATAAGACATGTTCCATTCCATTGAGAAGTATACCATATTACTGAGAAAATTAAAAATGTCCCAGACTTTGCAAGTCTGTACCCAAAAAGTTACTCAATTTTTATATACAGATTATTATGACCTATTTCTGTGAAATTAACCTAAAATGTATCACAAATTTTGGAGAGTTTTAAGCTACAAATTTGTAGCTGAAAAAACAACCCTCAGTTTATATGCTCTCATATCCGTGTTCTGCCACAATACTGGATTCTTTTATGAGCCTGTCACTAAGCTGAGTATGGGTGTTAGTGTGGGTAACTTCTCTGGGTATCCCATTCCTACCTGAAAAATGTGACCTTGATTAAGATCAAGTATTTGTCCAATATTGCGGTCATCTTTTTTCTTCTTAAAGTTTTGGAGAAAAGAAAAAAGAAAAAAAAAAGAAGAAGAAAAAGGAAAAGAAAACCAGTGAGAAATAGTTATGACATCATAAGCAAAGGGAAAAAAAAAGAAAGAAAATCTGAGAAACAGTAACATTCCAGAGGCAAAGACTCATAAAGGACTGACACCTGACTATAAGGTAGAAAAATGAGACACGTCTCTACCCACATGCCACCACATTGCTAAAGGCTTTTTGACATCAGTTCCAGTTATGCAATATATCATGCCTGTCTGTAAAGAAAAAAATTCCAAGTCATGCTAAATGTCAGAACAGCAATCAGAAAACTCACACAACATGAAGAAACACAGCAATCATGAAAACCAGACATGGAAGGGATTTTGGAGTTAATCAGACAGAAACTTAAGGGATTATGATTAATATGCTAACACACAAAGCATTACTTGTGGTATAAAAGGACATATGGGTAAGTAGAGAGAGAGAAATTCTAAGAGCAAATAAAAGGATGCTAGAGATCAAAAACACCGTAACAGAAGTGAAGAATTCCTCTGATGGGCTGATCAGTGGCATGAGCATGGCTAAAGCAAGAACCTCTGAATTTGAAGATATCTCAAAAGAAAAGCATACCTAAAAAGGAAAGAGTAAAAAGACCAAGAAAAACCATATCCAGGAACTGTGGGACTATTACATGCATGTAAAGGAACTATCAGAGAGAAGAAAAAGAAAAAGGTGACAGGAGAAATATCTGATTACAATGATTGAACTCCTTCAAATTAATGTCAAATACCAGGAAGATCAGGGAATACACATTGTAAAAACTACACTTACACATATCATTTTCAAACTACAGAAAATCAGAGGTAAAATTCTAAAAGAAGACAGTGAGACCAAGAATTGCACCTAACTTATCCTTAGAAATTTATGCAAACAGAATGGAATGAAATATTGAAAGTGTGGAGAGGGAAAAACCTCCAGCCTAGAGTGCTGTACCTTGTGAAATTACCCTTCAAAAATAAAGAAGACATAAAGACTTCCTCAGTCAAATGAAAAATGAGAGAATTTGCTGCCAGTGTAAAGGACTTGCAAGAAAATTTAAAATAAGTAATTTAGAGAGAGAGAGATAAAGAATGTAAGTTGAAACTTGGGTCTACATAAAGAAAGGAAGAGTACTGAAGAAGAAAAAAGTGAAGAAAGTAAAATAAAAACTTTCATTATAAGTTACTCACACTATGTAAGCCAGTATAGTATAATTTGCAAGTCAACTTGGCTCATTGTAAAGTCATATTTCAAACTCCAAATGATCATTAAGAAAAGTTTTTTAAAAAAATACATAACTGGGAGAGTTGCAAAGATGGCAGAGTAGAGGGGGTCACTTTCCAGGCTGCTTTCTAGCATGAAACAAAGAAATCATGATGCTTGTGGTGTGTCTTGGTAGGGAAAGATCAGAGATCAAGGACACTGTCAGACTGACCCCGAAGGTATGCTGCACAGTACTCTCATGCGGGAAAGAAGCCACATCTTTCCCAGCTGCCCACAGAAAAGAGAAAGGAGGCATCTCGAAGCCATGTGGTGGCAGCCAGTGGCTTTGGGTGCCAAATCCTGGCAAACTAAGTTGGCTCTGAAAAGCAGTCCTGACAAACCCATGACACACATCTTAGAGCATGCCTAAGAGCCAGGAGAAAATCAGATGCAGAGAGGATTTTACACTGGGAAATATGGGTCATGGAAACCCACCCAGCTCCACCCTCCCCCATGAGTCCAGTGGCCCATAGGACCAGCTAAGAGGGCTGAACCTGGCCAGGAACTCGAAAGTGCAGAGGCAAGAATGACTGAGCTTGGGGACTGAACCCCAGAGTCCAGGAAATTCAGGGCCCACTGGTAATGGACAGCACCAAGGATTGGCTCCCCCACCACATGAGAGGAACCCAGAGGAGATTCCTGGGATGCAGTTTCATGGACCAGCAGCTGCTGGGCCCTGGAGGTATGCCGATTTAAAATCTTTACAACAATCACTATTCAATGAAGAACCTAGATCCTACCTAGTCCTAAATCCTGCCTCCAGGAAATCTGCCTATGGGATGTTCTGTCACAGAACTCTCCAGCAAACTCTCCCTGTAGAAATATTCTGAACTCTAACTGGCAACATGTCGAACAACTCAAAAAGAAGAAGAATTTGAAAGCCTATGGCCAATACTCTTAAACACACTACACACCTCAAGAAGAAAATGGAAAGAAAGACATTTGGGAAAAGACAATGAACATATATTTTCATAGACAATTTTTGACCACTGAGACCAAAAAGATTTCCTTAACTTTTCATGAAGAACTTTTTTTGTTGTTGTTTAATTGTGAGCTAAATGCTTCGTGGACACTTACACATATTTGGCTCTTTTGTTCGCATTTATAGCATTCTTTAAAAGCAGTTATTTTTAATGGGTCAGTCTTTGAAGACTGGGATGTTTTTGATTTAGTATATTTGGGGGGTTTTATATTTTTCTTTTCTCTCTCTCTCTCTCTCTTTCTCTCTCACTTCTCTGTTTCCTTTGATTCCCTTTCTCTGAACATACAACCTTCAAGGACACTAGGTGTTCACAGCGTAGAAACTCTATTGCCTCAGATCTATACTGTGAGATGGGAAGACACACAAACAACATGAAAAAGCCAGGGAACAAACAGTTCCAAACAAACTAAAATACTTCAATAACAAAATCCACTAATACCCCAGTGGAAGAAATGTCAGAGAAGGGATTTATAAAGTTCATAATTAAACTGATCTACAAAGTAAAAGAAATGTAAGTAATAAAATCTGAAAATACAGGAAGTAAAAATCACTTAAAAAAAAGAGAGATAGAGGTTCTCCAATAAAATCAAACAGAAACCTTCCATGATAAATAAAAGTTAAAATAGTTTACAACTAGAAAGCCTACACTGAAAACACACTTAATATTTCATGAAGAATAAATAAAAAATAAAATTGAAAACCTTAAAATGAAGGAACTACACTGGAAAAATAGTTAATTAAAAGAGAAACTAATTCAAATTAAAAACCAGAAATAAAGTGACAGGGAATAAAAATAATTTCTCAATAATAACATTGAATGTAAATGGCCTAAATTCATCAATCAAAAGATACAGAATGGCACATTGGATTAAAAAAACAAGACCCAACAATGCACTGTCTCCTCAGTCTATGCACCTCATAGACAAAGACATCCACAGATGTAAGGTAAAAGGATCGGGAAAACTGATTATTCACACGGATCTTGTAAACAAGCAGGGGTTTCTATCCTCATATCAGATAAAGAAATTTCAAGTCAAAGATAATCAAAAGGGACAAATAAGGACATTTCATACTGCTTAAGGGAATTATACAACATCAAGAAGTAAAAATCGTAAATATTTATGCCCCAAACAATGGAGCATCTGTATACATCAAACAAACCCCTCTAGATTTCAAGAATCAAATAAACCACACAACAATAATACTGGGTGATTTTAATGTGTCTTTCTCATCACTGCATAGATCTTCCAAACAAAAATAAATAAAGAAGCTACAGAACTAAAAAGAATAATAAAAAATTTAGATTTAATGGACATATGTAGAATATTTCATCTGCCAATGACTGAATAAACTTTCTTCTCAGAAGCACAAGGATTATTTTCTAAAATAGACCATATCTAAGGCCACAAATACAAAAAATAGAGATAATACCTTGTATTCTATCAGATCTTAATGGAATGAAATTAGAAATTAAAGATAAAATAAAAAATAGAAGCTACTCCAATACCTGGAGACTAAATAATACATTGTTGAATGGGCAATGGATAGCAGAAGAAATCAGGGGTGAAATAAAAATAATGCTTAGAGGTAAATAAGAATAGCAATATAACACATCAAAACCTCTAGGACACTATGAAGATGGATCTAAGAGGAAAGTTCATAGGATTGAACTCATTTATTAAAAGAATAGAAAGTCATCACCAAATGAATAATCTAACATTACATATCAAGGCCTGAGAAAAACAACAAATCAACATCACAAGCAATAGAAGACAGTAAATAATTAATATCAGAGTCAAAAATCAATGAAATTGAAACAAAACAAAACATATTTTCAATAAAATCATTAAAGCAAAAAGCTGGTTCTTTGAGAAAATAAATCAATAAACCCTTAGTCAAGTTAACCAAGAAAAGAGGGGAAAAAATTCAAATTACTAAAATTCATGATGTCAAAGGAAATATCACCACATTAATTACTAAAATACAGACAATAATCAGAAATTATTTTGAAAATTTATGTCAATAAAATAAAGAATCTTGAAGACATCAACAAATTTCTAGATACAGATGATCTACCTAAATTGAATCTAGATACAAACAGATCAGTTTCAAGCAATGAAATTGAAGATGTCATCAAAAGCCTACTTATGAAGACCTTCAGAAAAGAATTAAAACCAGTTCTCCTCAAATTATTCCATAAGATAGAAAAGGTGGAAATGCTTTCAAACTCATTCTATGAAGCTAGTCTCACCTGATACCAAAACCAGACAAAGACACATCAAGGAAAGAAAACTTCAGATCAAAATTTCTGATGAACATACATATAAAAAATATTAATAAAATCCTGGCAAATTGCATACAAGAATGTGTTAAAAGATAGTGCACCATGATAAAGTGGGGTTCGTGCAAGCAATGAAAGATTGGTTGAACATATAGAAATCAATAAATTTAATTCATCACAGAAATAGACTTAAAGACAAGAATCACATGATTATCTTAATAAATGCAGAAAAAGCATTTGACAAAATACAGCATTCATTCATGTTCAAAACACTAGAAAAACTAGGAATAGTAGGAATATACCTCAACATTATAAAAGCTGTATCTGTTAAACCCAAGGTCAACATCATTCTAAATGGAAAAACAATGAAAGCATCCCTCTAAAATCTGGAACAAGATAGGGATGCCCTCTTTCACCACTTCTATTCAATGTTGTCCTTGAAACTCTAGCCAGAGCAATTAGATAAAAGAAAGAAATTAAAGGAATACAAATAGAAAAGAAGAGATCAAACTGTCTGTATCTGCTTATGACGTGATCCTATATTTAGCAGACCCAGAAAACTCCACCCAAAAACTTGTAGAACTTATATGTGAATGTGGCAAAGTAGCAGGATATAAAATTAACACCCATACACCAATTGCATTCCTGTACACCAATGATGAATAGGCTAAAATAGAAATTAGGAAAAATATCCCATTTGCAAGGTGAAAGACCACACAATGAAAACTAGAGTACTAAAGAAAGAAATTGAAGAAGACATTAGAAGATAGAAAGATCTCCCATGTTCTTGGGTAGGCAGAATTAATATTGTCAAAATGATCATACTACCAAAAGAGCTATGCAGATTTAATGCAATTTCTATTAAAATTCCAATGACCTTCTTCCTAGAAACAGAAAAAGCAGTCATGAAATTCATTTGGAAAAGTAAGGGGCCCAGATACCCAAAGCAATCTTTAGTGAGAAAAGCAAAGCAGGAGGCATCACAACACCAGACCTTCAGTTTTACTACAGAGCTACAGTAACAAAAGTAGCATAGTATTGGTACCAAAACAGACATGAAGACCAATGAAACAGAGTAGAAGACAGAGAGATGAACCCACATAAATTCAGCTACTCATACTAGATGAAGGTGCCATAAACATACATTGGAGAAAAGGTAGACTGTTCAGCAAATGGTACTGGGAAAAGTGGAACTCCATATGCAGTGTCATGAAATTAACCCCTATCTCTCATCCTGCAAAAAACTCAACTCAGAGTGCTTCAAGAACCTAGGCATTAGACCAGGTACTCTGCACCTAATAGAAGAAAAGATAGACCCAACTCTCCATCATACCTGTGTAGGAACTGACTTCCTCAATAAGACTCCTAAAGCATAAGAAGTAAAATTAAAAAATTAATAAATGGTATGGTATCAAACTAAAAAGCTTCTTCACAGCAAAGGAAACAATCAAGAGTGTGAAGAGAGAGCATACAGAATGGGAGAAAACTTGGAATAGAACCACAATTTGACCTGGTTTTACCACTCCTCAGTATTTATCCAAAGGAGTTAAAATCAGCATACTACGGTGCTGCAGCCACATCGAATTTTATAGCAATTCAATTCACAATAGCTAAGTTATAGAGCCAACCTAGATACCCTTTAACAGATGAATGGGAAAAGAAAATGTGGTATACATACACAAACAATGAAATATTGCTCAGTCATAAAAAGGAATTTTATGATATTTGCAGGTAAATGGATGGATCTGGAGGCTATCATGCTAAGTGAAATAAGAAAATCCCCCCAAACCAAAGGTCAAATGTTTTCTCTCATATGTGGATGCTAACACAAAAAGAAAGGTTGGGGGAGAATAGGAGTTTAGTGGATTAGACAAAGGGGCATGAAGGCAAAGGAGGGGGGATAGGAGTAAGAAAGGCAGTGGAATGAATCTGACACAACTTTCCTGTGTACGTGTATGAATATAGCACAACGAATCTCCACATCATGTACAACCACAAGACTGGGATCCTAGTTAGAGTAAGATATACTCTACATTTGTTTAAATTTGTCCAAATATTCTCTACAGTCATGTATATCTGAAAAGAAAAAAATAAATATATTAATATATATTAAAATATATAATAAATAAATATAAATATATATTATATGTACATATATATTTGGTATTTGAAAAAGAAAAGTGAGAGGATGAAATTCCATAAAATGCTCAATTAAAATCACAAAAGTTGGAAAAGGGCAGAAGACAAAAGAAGGAACAAAGAACAAAGGCAACAAATAGGAAAAAATAGCAAGTATGATATGAATCAAACTATACAAAATAAACACTTCAAACATCAATATTCTACATGACCTATTAAAAGAGAGTTGCCAGAGTGAATCAAGAAAACAAGAACCAAGTATACATTGTGTATAAGAAACCCAGCATAAATATCTATATATGAATATATATTTAAAGCAAGTGAAAAAATTTATACCCTGCTAATATAAAAGAAACCAGAACTGACACTGTTAATTTCAAATGAAGTCAACTTCAAAGCAAGAAAATTATCAGTGATAAAGAGGAACATTATATAATGATAAAGAGGTCAATTCTTCAAAAAGACACTGCAAACTCAATGTATATAGGCCTATCAATGCAGCATCAAGATATGTATGCCAGAAACATAAACAGCAAGAGGAGTAGATGAATTCCCTATTACAGGTGGAGACTTTGACAATTTCTATTAGAAATGGACAGATCCAAAAGGCAGAAAATCAGCAGGGACACAGCTGAAACCAACACCATCAATTATCAATTTCCTGGATATATTTGATATTTAAAGACTACTTCATCCATCAACTGGAGAATTTATGTTCTTTTCAAGCCCACATATGACATCCACCTAGATAGATCACATTTTGGGCCATAAAACACACCTTAAGTGAAAATATACAATGTCTGCTCTCAAATCACAATAGAATTAAACTAAAAATGGTAACAGAAAGATAACTGGAAAATCTCCAAATACTTAGAGACTAAACAAAAAAATTCTACATAAAACATAGGGCAAAGAATAAACATCAAGAGAAATTAACTAAATGAAAATGAAAATATCATAATTACTGGGATATAGCAGAACTGCACTTTAAGAAAAATTTATATATGCTGGTGAATTTACTTCAAAAGAAGAAAGATGTAAAATCAACAATCTAATGTTTTATCTAGAAAAATAGAAAATGAAGAACAAATTAAATATGAAGTAAGTAGAAAAATGAAATAATAAAAATTAGAACAGAAATCAGTTAAATATAGAACAGAAAATCAATAAAATCAAAGGTTGTTTCTTCGAAAAGATTAATAAAATCAATAAAATTCTAGCCAGGCTAACTACAGGAAAAAGGAAAGGAAGAAAGCAAAGACACAAATTGCTCATATCAGAAATAAAAAAAAAAAAGAACATCACTACAGATTCAATGGACATTAAAAGGATAGTAAGGACTGTTACCAACAATACTATATTCACAGATTTAAAAACTTAGAGGAAGTGGATCAATTTCTTGAAAGACACAATCTAAGAAAACTCACACAGAAGCAAAAAAATCTTAATAGACCAGTATCTATTAAAATAATTGAATCAATAATTCACAATCTTCAAAAACAGAAAGCACCAGGCTAAGATGATTTCACTGGTAAATTCTACCAAACATTTAAGTAAGAAATTATACAAATTCTCTACTCTCTTTTTCAGAAGAAAAAAGCAGAGAGAGGGAATACTTTTTAACTCATTTGATGAGACAGGCATCACCCTAATACCAAAACCATGCAAAGACATTATAAGAAAACTACAATATCCCTTATGAACGTAAGTGCAAAAATCCTCAGCCAAATTTTAGCAAATCAAATCCAACAACATATAAAAATAATAATACATGGAAACCAAGTGGTAATTATCCCAGGTATAAAAGATGAGTTTAAATTTAAATATCAATAAATATAATCAATCACATCAATTGATTAGAGAAGAAATATCACATGATCATATCAATGTAGGTAGAAAAAGCATTTAACAAAAATCCAGAACTCATTCATTTTATATTAAAAAGGAAACTTTCAGCGTACTAGTAATACAAGGGAAACTTCCTTAACTTGATAAATAATATGTACAAAAAACCGGTATCTAATATAATTCTTGAAGATGAGAAACCAGAAGCTTTTCCACTGAGAAAAGGAATAAGGTAAAGATAACCCCTCTTAGCACTTCTCAATATCATACTAGTAGTTCTTACTAAGACAAACAGGTAAGAAAAGGAAATAAATGGTTTACTGATTGGGAAGGAAGAAATAAAAGTGACTTTGAAATAAAGCTTGCAGAAATAAAGGCTGCAGATGACAGGATTTCTATGTAAAAAATTGAAATCATTGACATGAAAACCCCCCTGTGGAATCAATAATTAATTACAACCAGCTTGCAAGATTCAAGGTTAATACACAAAAATCAATTGCTTTTCTATCTACCAGTAGTGAGCAAGTGGAATTCAAAGTTAAAAATGCAATACCATTTACCTTAAAACCTTCAAAAATAAAATGCTTTGATATAAATTTAACAAAGTAGAAAATAATTCATATAAAAACCATTAAACCCTTTGAAAGAAATAAAAATCCCTAAATAAATGGAGAAATATTCCATGTTCACAAATAGGAGCAATGTTGTCAAAATGGTCATTCTTCCCATTCTGATATACAGCTACATGCTACCCAGTCAAAATCTCAACAAGTTATTTTATAGATATTGCCAAACTCATTCCAAAATTTTAATAGGGAGGTAAAAGGTACAGAATACTAACACAATAATGAAGCAGAAGGTTAATACTACTACCCAACTGTGAGATCTAGTATAAAACTACAGTGATCAAGACAGTGTGCTACTGGTGAAAACATGTACAAATAAATCACTAGAGAGTCCAAAACAGACCCACATAAATATAATCTACTGATTCTGACAAGAGAGGAAAGGCAATATAATGAAGAAAATTGTCTTTTCACCAAATGGTATTGGAACTGGATATATGCATGCAAAAAAAATGAATCTTGACACAGATTTCACACCCTTCATGAATATTAACTTGAAATGAATCATAAAGTTAAATGTAAAATGCAGCAGTATAAAACTCCTGGAGGAGAAAATCTAGAGGACCTTTAGTTTGGCTTGCCTTTTTAGATATGATACCAAAGGCCAGATTCGTGAAAGAAAAAATTGATAAACTGGACTTCATTTAAATTAAGAATTTGTGCTCTGCAAAAGATCCTGCTGAGAAAATGAAAAGACTAACCATAAACTGGAGGACAATATTTGCAAAAGAACTATCTGATAAAGGACTATTCCCTTCAATATAACAAATGATTCTTAAAATCCAACTATTAAAAAACCAAATAACCCAATTTTAAAAATAAACCAAAGACCTTAAAAAACACATTGCGGAAGAAGAGATACAAATGGCAAATAAGCATATGAAAAGATGCTACACATCATATATCATCAGGAAAACACAAGTTAAAAATAACAGTGAGATACCACTACACACCTATCAGAACGAAGAAAAAAATCCAGAATCCTGCTGATGCTGCAGGCTGCTGAGGATGTGGAGCAGCAGGAAATCTCGTTCATTGCAGATTAAAATGCAAAATGTTATGACCACTTTGAAAAATGGTTCAGCAATTTCTTACAAAATATATTCTTATGTGATACAGTAATTACGCTTCTTAGTATTCACCTAAAGGAGTTGAAAACTTAATAACCACACAAAACCTACACACAAGTATTTATAGTAGCTTTTCCATAATTACCCAAACTTGGAAACAACCAAGATGTTATCTTCAGTAGGTAAAAGGATAAGAAAACTGACATATCCGGACCATGAAATATTATTCAGCACTGAAGAAATGAGCTATATTATGCCATGGAAAGATGGAGAAAATTTAAATACCTATTACTAAGTGAAGGAAGTCAATCTGAAAAGGATGTGACTATATTATTTCAATTATATGGTACTCTGGAAAAAGCAAAACTAGGGAGATGGTTAAAAGTGCAGCTACCAAGGGTTAAAAGGGAGAGAGGGATGAATAAGTGGAGAACAGGATTTTTAGGGCATTGAAAACACTGTGCATAATATTATCATGATCGACCCATGTAATTTTACATTTGTCTAATCCCATAGAACGTACAACACCTGGAGAGAATCCTAACATCAACTATGGACTTTTGTAACGTGATAAGGTTGATTAGTTATAACAAATATAACACTCTGGAGGGGTGATGTTAATGATGCGGGTACGTGCATGTGTGGGGGCAGGGGGCAGACAGGATATCTCTGTACATTCCCTCTTAGTTTCGTGTGAAATTAAAACCACTCCAAAAAGTAAGGTTCTCATCTAAATAGAGTTACTTTAGATTAGGTATCGGGGAGCAAAGGGAGGGGCAGGGGATGGGGGTGGGAAGGAGAGTAGAGTGAAACAGACCTTATTACCTCATGTATATGTATGACTGCATGACCCATGTGATCCCGCAATATGTACAACCAGAAAAATGAGAAATTATACTCCATTTATGTATGATTTATCAAAATGTGTAAATGCATTCTACCATCATGTACAACTAATTAGAATAAATTAAAAAATTTAAAAAGTAAGGTCCTAAAAAATCAATGCCATCTACTATTAATTCAAGGATGCTAATTAAATGGGAATTTTTTTAATGTCAAAGCTATCTATCTACAAATCTATTGTATATAGTTTATATATCTACTATATAAAATAACTATAAATACATTTCTACTATAAATGTTAATATATAGTAGACATTTTACATAGATGTGTAATTTCTGTCTGTATAACTTCTAGTGTGCTGGAGACTGAGGGGGCAAGTCATGCATGTGGTTGTTGCTCTCAAGGAGCTTACAAGATATGAAGGGTTTGGAAGGAGACATAAATGATCATGACAGCAATAGAAAAAATTAATGTATATGGAGATAAGAATCAAGAGAAATTAGTTCTGGTTAAAGGACTCATAGATAAGGCCACTATATCATTTTTCATCTAAACTGGTATACTTTTAACAATGAAAGAGGAAAAATTGATAATTATGACAGGAAAATAAGCGCTAACCAGGACTGTTGCAGACAAACCAGGACACAGGAGTCATCTTGGAGGGAAAGCCTCAGGGGAGAGGGGGCATTTCATCTAAGAATTAAAAGATTGCTACAACTGGTTAAACAGAAATTGAAACAGGGTCAGAAAGAAGAAAGAACAGAAAAAAGTCTTAGATGTGATATTTTGAATATGGATTTTTTTTTTTTTGAAAATTGAAGAAAACAAATTTATGTCCTGAAAATCCCCCACAAGTGTAAGTTCTCTTTCAGTCAAGATCCTGGCAGGAATCAGCTGACATACTCAAACTGGGCAATTTAATAACATGGTTATTTGTAGAAGTGTCTGATAGATAAGAGGCACAAAAAGAATATACCCAAAACAGATTGCTATTCAGATCATATCAGGCAAGGGAAAAACCCCTTCCTTTTCTTACATTTTTCAAATTTTTTTTTGCTAGGCAATCATAGGAATCATGTAGTTATATAAATTTTTTAGCCTGATTTTTTTCACTTAGTAACATGCATTTTAGGTCTCTCAAATCTTTTCATGCCTTGATAATAGCTCGCTTATTTGTATTGATGAATAATATTCCATTGTATGGATATACCACAGTTTGTGTATATAAGCTGATAGCGTCCAGTTTGGGGCAATTATGACTTAAGCTGCTATAAATATTCTTGAGTAGTTTTTTGTTGGGCATATGTTTTCAAATCAAATGGGTAAATGTCTAAGAGCAGAATAGCTGTTTTATATAAATAGACTGTGTTTAGCTTTGTAGGAAGCCACCAAATGATCTTCCACAATGGTTACCCCATATTTTATCCCTACCAGCAGTGAATGAGCCTTTTTTTGCTCTGTGTCCTTGCCAGTAATTTGTATTGCCTTCCTTGGGGCTTTGGCCAATCTAAAGGCCCACATAGAGGTATCTCATTTTTTCAGTATGCAATTTCTTAATGATAAATGATGTTGAGTATATTTCTAAGTGCTCATATGGCACTTATATATCTTTTTTGATGAGGTGTCTGTTCAGATAGTTTATCCAATTAAAATCTGGTCATTGGTTTTCTTATTGCTGAGTTTTGAGAGTTCTTTGAATACTTTGAATTCAATTTTTTTTATCTGATATGGTTTTTGCAAATATTTTCTCACAGCGTGTAGCTTGACTTTTTATTCTTTCACAGGGCAGTTTTTAATTTAACAAAATCTAATCTATCAATTTTCTCTCACGGACGATACTTTTGGTGGTGAATCTACCAACTTACAGCCAAATCTAAGACCATAGACTTTTTCATTCCTTTTGATTTTGAAAAATGATTTTTAAATTTATTTCTGATTTTATATTTAGATTTATGAATCACTTTAATTTTTATAAAACATATAAGGTCTGTAGCTAGAGTGGGGATGTCCTTTTGTTGAAAAGACCATTCGTTCTCCACTGAATCACTCTTACTCCTTTGTTAAGAATTAGTTGATTATATTTGTGTTGATTTCTTTCTTTCTTTTTTTTTATTTTTTGGGGTACCAGGATTGAACCTAGCAGAGCTTAACCACTGACCAAAATCCCAAGCCCTTTTTATATTTTAGTTAGAGACAGGGTCCTGCTGAAATGCTTAGGGCCTGGTTAAGTTGCTGAGGCTGGTTTTGAACTTGTGATCCTCATGCCTCAGCTTTCCAAGATGCTGGGATTACAGGTGTGCGCCACCACACCCGGCCTGTGTTAATCTTTTTCTAAACTCTCTAATTCTTCTTCTTCTTCTTCTCTTCCTCCTTCTTCATCTTCCATCTCTTTTCTCCATCCCCCTCTTTCTTTCATTTTACTATACTATTTGTCATTTCATAGAAAGTCTTGAACTTGGATACTGTCAATCCTTTATTTTATTCTTCTTCAGTATTGCATTGTCTTTTCTGGTCTTCTGTTTTTTCATATGAACTTCAGAATAAATTTGTTGATATGCACAAAATGACTTGCTGGGATTTTAATTAGGATTGCACTAAATCTATACTTCAAAATGGAAATAATGGACATCTTCACAATACTGGGTCTTCCAATCTATAAACAAACACAATCTCTCTATTTATATCTTTGATTTCTTTCAGAATATTGATTCTTTTAACAACAACAATAATGATCTCCAAATATGACTCAGAAAACTATTAAAAGTAAAAAATTTTTCTTAATTAGAGGATATGTGCACTTAATGGTGAAATACAGCTTGCTTTCTGATACTGGAAAAGAAAAAACAATGTGTTCTATTATCACCTTTTAAATGTTGTATTGGATATCTCAACAAGATCAATAAGACAAGAGGAAAAGAAAGAAAAAAATTACCACAGTGAATACTGTTTAAACATAACTCAGTACAATGTTTAATGAAGAAAATATAGTTGTGTCTCTTTCTGACTGAAACTCTTAACTGATCCCTGACTCCAAAGATAAGTGTACTAGGGACATCTAAAGTATGGAAGAGTCCTTGAAATTGAAGACCCTCATGACCTAGAGTCTATGTATCTTAATATAATTTTCATTCTTCCTTCTCTGATTTTATGCTACATTATACTGAACTGTCTATAACTTGCCCCAAAATACGTTGTATCACAGACTTCTGACTTTCCAAATACACAAAACTTCTATCTGGAATGTCTGCATCTGGCTTTCAGCCTAAAATATTTTGTTCTTACTTCAAAACTCATTTCAGACATCAGATCTGAGTCAGAAAAATAAATTACTCCTTCCTCAGTAATCCTACTAAACTCTGTGTATGGTTCAGTTTACCTGTTTTATCATTTTTGGAATGCTTTGTTTAACTTTCTAGAATAAGAAACACTGGAATAAGAGTTCTCTGTGGGTTAACTTTCCTGAAATTTCCTTGTTTACCTCTACATTTATCAAATCTGAAGCAGTGTGTCGACAAGTATGGGTTCATTTAATGGATTGGATTAATTACTTTGGAATCTTTGCTCTTCAAATAATTAAATAAAACAAAATTGTTTATACTGTGGCCACGTGTGCACACAGAGATGATAGAAAAACTACAGATGTACACCATACTTATGGTGGATACCTGTGGAAGGATTTGTCCTTGTCAAATGAGCTGTCTTTCATAGAAATGGCATTTGATTGTTGGATTGATTGATGCAGTCCTCCTACAACTTGTGTTCAAGTGGAATAAAGTCCTTAGGTGCACAGGATGTTTCTGGGTTGCCTTAGCAACAGAATTTAATCTTCAATATTGCCCACTTCTCTTAGTGGTTATGGGAGAGCATCTCATCAGGGCAGTCAAACTGTCTCTGATCAGCATCATCAAAGTCTAACTTTTTGAAACCTTTAGACAGAAATGAATGTGTTACATCACAGTAGTTGGCTAAAGTTATTTTTAAAATCTAGAAACAAGTTGGCCTGAAATCCTAAAATTTCTATGAGCAAAAATATTCTTTTTGTCATTTTTCTTGATGCCAAATCCAAGGGAAAATGGGTATTCTAACTAATAGCAAATGACAAGAAAAAAAAAAAAAAAAAACCGCCCTACTTAGAAAACAAAACTCCTGGGTGAGTTTAATGGAATTTTTGTAATAATATTTTTCTCTCAAAATAAAATTAATTAAAAATGATTAAATTGTTAAATTATTTAATTTAAGTCAATGATTTTATGCAAACTAAGAAAACTAATAGACATGCCTCTCTCTTCTCAATATTTAACTTTGGAGATTTTCCAACTCCAATAAAGTTAAATCAATATTAAATATTTGGATAACCAATGCCTTCAGAGAAATGAATAATGACCAATAATATGTAATACCACATTTATTTCACTGGTACATAAATGTGAATGTTCATTCATTCAGCTCAACTCATTCATTCAACAAATATTTAATGTTTATTTACAATACTCTAAGTATAGCACCAGATGCCAAGGATACAATGAGAGGGAAAACAGGCAAGTCCACGTCCTTTCACAAATACTAGACTCCCACACAACCTGTGAATCTGTTTTGTTTCTCTCTACTGAGCACTTTCTCCCACAGTTCTTAAGTTACATTTCCTGTTTGAAAGCCAGCCTCTAGAGTACTATTTTGAATACCACTTCTGAATCTTTAGGAGAGCCAATATGACTTAGTCTAGGGCCAGTCACCTGTGGCAGAGAAAAGGGTATTGCAGTACAGGCAGATGCAGAGGGCATACCTCTATGCATGAACAGCAGTACAGCTAAGTGTCTGTTGTCACTAAATACTTTTATAAGAGTATTTTTTTACTAGCATGTAGACCTGAAGGATGTTTATGAGCTGATACAACACAAATCGTTTGAAAGGATGACTTGCTAAATGACAGGAGATCCTAGTTGTACTTCCAGCAATCTCTTGCTGCCCTGTGAGTCTGGGAGGATGATTTGAAACCAAGAACTCACTTGACTGATGGGCCCACATGGATTTGTCATCTCCTCTGTTTTTACTGTATCATTACAGAAATATTTGAAAGTTTGTCTTTTACATGTGAATAAAATACTCTCTAGATTCCATGTTCAAGTTGCAGTCATGTTCCTCTGCTCAAAAGATGAACTTAGAACTTACTTCTTCCTCTGTTACTCCTCAACCCACTCCAATCTATCATTTCTTCCTAAAACTTCCATGAAATCTCTTATAAAGGATATGCCTACCCTCTTTGTAATTAAATATTAAGAACAAATTTCTGTCCTTATTTTATTTAACCTCTTAGAAATATCGGGCTTTCTTACTACTTCATCCATGAAAAAATTGTTTTCTTAACTCCTATAACAATACATTCTCATAAGTAGTTAAGAATAAGATTTTTGTAAAGAAGCACATTGGAGATAAAAGAACCATACTTTGACCCTTGGTGGGGGGATAGGAGGAGAAAAGGCCGAGAAATTGCCCCTTCCACTGTGGACTCAGTGATGTACAGAGAGCAGGATGGTAGGAAGACACTCCAGAATCAGCAGCTATGCTCCCTTAGGATCATGATGTGAAATAACTAGACATCCCTTCCCCAGCTGCCCTTGGGTCTGGGAGCAATGCTGTGCTGTTTAAGCTATTTTGCTCAACACACATAGCCCCTTCTGGAAATAGTAGGTAAGAATGTTGAATCTGAGATGGATTGATAGAAGTATATTCTATCCTGTCAGAGAACTGTCTCAAAATGATGCATCTAAGCACACCATCAGCCTTGGTAACAATGTTAAAGATAAAATAATATGACTCCATGTTTTCTGTAACTTGTATATTTTAGCATTCAATTTTTGAATGATGCATGGACAATAAAATCACATTGAGTCTGGGGCATTCAAAATTGGCAGTATTTTGTAGCAGTTTGTTAAGTATTCTTTTTCACCAGGGACATTTATAGTTTTAAAACAAGAATGAAAATTCAGACTTTAAAGTTCTTGGTTGTAACACCACCACAGTGAATGGCTAAAGCATGTCCAAGAGACACACTGAACACATATTTTGGCATATTAAAGGAAACCAGTCTTTACTCATATCTCCTTGAAGAATTATTTTTATTGGCAAGGAAGCAAGTAGCTGTGAAATATATTCCTTCTATTCCTTGTATTCCTTACCCAGTCTGATCATTTGCTGTGTATGTAAATATAAAGGCTGAACAAGATTTTTTTCACATTCAGTATTAATACTGATGCATACTCAGCATTGGAGGAAAGAAGTTTCTAGACAATTTATTTTTTGAAAGTGTAATTAAAATGATTTAGGTCATTCTCATCTATGACTATGATACAAGGTAAGTCCTTCCTAAGTGCATTGCAGCAGCATGAGACCATATCTAATTGACTACTAGAAATAAAATATCACTTCACCCCAAAAATAAAATTTAGCAAATGATTTCTGATAGTTCCCCCAAGTGTTTCTCAGACTGGTCTGCCAATACCCATTTCTCCCTCCCCTGCTCCAGCCCCTATTAACAACTGGCTATCTGCAGCTTGTGAAGCAATTTGAGGAGGATAGTCACTCATCACTGTGATTCCAGCATTCACATGGAGGGTGACAGGTTCTCAGAATGCCAGGCTATGGTTGAGTTTTGGGCAGAACTGACAAGGATATAGTCTCCTTTGCAAATGTGTATTATACTTTGAACCAGACAATAACTCTACCATTTCAAAAAGTCTTATATTGATTCATCAGCCTTTTTCCATCCCTTTTTTCTCAGAATTTCATCATGTGTTTGAAATACTGCTAATTTTCTTCATTCTTTTTCCCCTTCTGTTCCTCAGTATGGATACTCTATTTCAACTTATCTTCTTATTCACTTATTCTTTCTTCCACTTGCTCAAATCATTGTCAAAATTTTCCAATGAACTTTTTCATTTCAGTTATTGTGCATTTCAGCTGTAGGATTATTTTAGTTTCTTTTCATATTTTTTCTCTTTATTGATATTGTAAGTTGGTGAGATAATATTTTAATACCTTCCTTTAGTTTTTTCTTTTACATAATTTTATTTAGTTTACTGAATATAATTTAAATGGTTGATTTAAAGTCTTTGTCTAGTAAACCCAACACCTAGGTGTCCTCAAAAAGTTTCAACGGATACCTTATCTTTTCCCTCTTGTGCATGAGCCTTTGTCTCTTATTACTTTCCACGTCTCATAAATTCTTGTTGAAATTAGGACATTTAAAATATTTCATGTGGTGACTCTGGAAGTCAGATTCCTCTCCCAACATATAATTTATTGTTTTTCAGGTTAGTTGTTATTGTTTAGCTAGTAACATTTCTGAAATAATTCTATAAAGTTTGTATTCTTTGTCATATGTAACTACTAAAATCTCATCTAATGACTGGACATAAATGCTCTTAAATACCTGCAAGGAATAAATCTCTCAGAGTTTGCTGAGTTGCTGTCTCTTCTCTCTCTCTCTCTCTCTCTCTCTCTCTCTCTCTCTCTCTCTCTGTGTGTGTGTGTGTGTGTGTGTTCATTCAGTTGCACCTTTAATACTCAGCCAGGTGGTTGACAACTTTGTTATAATCTTCATTTCTTTTTTTGCACAGAGCATTGGGGTTAGTCTGAGATGAAGGCTTCTCAGAATGGGAGAAAACCTGGGCACAGGCACAACCATATGCATATGCGTATCTTTCTAGATTACCAAGAATAGGTATGTCCCTTTAATACCCTTTATAGACATTTCATTCTGCAGATTTTTCTTTTAACTTGCTTAAATATACTATTGTCTTTCAACTATTGTCCACTGTTTCAGACAACTGTCATATTAATGGCTTCTGCTGTCATTTGGTAAATAGCCCCACATAGAAAAATTATTAGCACTAGGAAAGCTTTGCTTTAGATCAAATAAATAAAGGCTTGTGAGTGGGATATTCCAGTGAATTATCACACATGTCAAATAATGACAAATCTCTGGGATTGGGACTTTGAAGGAGCTTCAGTGCTATTCTACCCCTTTCACTGACTTCCAGACAGCTGATTCATAATACTCGGGGCTGTGGAGTTCTCAAGGCTATCATGAAACTGAGTCATGAAAGATATAAAAAGAACAACCTAACATCCTCAAAACTCATTTTTCCTTTTACAGATATGCAACTGTTTTTATAGAATAATTTTCCCCTGGAAAAATAGAAGCCTTTGGTTAATTCTCAGTTTTGAGAGTTGATTCTGAATGTTTTGCTATTGTTCTTGTTGCTTTCATGGATGAGAGAATTTTCAAAGGTCCTTACTCCACTGTTTTCCCTTATCTTTTACTTGCTTGTTATTTTAGATTTCCATTTAATTTTTCTGTAGATTTTGTAAACTTTGGTATCAGAACTTTGTGCAAGTTTTAGGTTAGAACTTTTTCTGAAGTTTCTTTGGTAAAGTCATTCTTGAGAAAGCAAAAACAAAGGGCTATCTCATACAGGTACACACTCAACTTCCCAAACATGCTTTTTAAACTATATCTATTAGGCTACCATATGTAGTCTGGAAACCCAGTGTGATCCCAAGTTGATGCATCAACATGTTGGTCTCCGGTTGTGAAATCTTAACTAAATTATTCATGATACATAAAGCAACCTATCAATAAAATTTCTTTAATTCTGCTATCGATACAGGTATTGGGCATATTCTCTTTCAGTAATACAGAAATTGGCTTCCCTAATGACAACGATATGTCTACAACTTCAGGAATATTAACAAAAATTTAAATTTTCCAAAGCAATTCATGGTTGTTTCATTTTGAATTTACTATCTTACTCAGGTTCCAAGAGAAAACTCAGCTAAGTTTTGAATTTTTCATTCTCATTGGTAGCACTGATCCCATGTTGTAGAGTGCAATCTGTATAGGATCAAGGAAGTAGAGAGCATGAACCCCGAAGCTGGGCTGCTTCTGGTTGAATATTGGCTCCATGGCTGTGCTGTTTTGTCTTTGGGAAAGTTTCTACATGGGATGTCTCTCTCTCAGCTCAGCCTGTCTTCCATGCTCTTCTTCGTTGCTTCTCTCTCTGCAGTGCCTCCAGCAGACAGCCAGGCCAGTTATGGCATCCCTTCATTTCTTTCCTATTGGGGATTAGTCCTGTGGTGCCCATTATCTAATGACTGGAAACAGAAATTTTAAACATTCGTTCCAGGATTCTAGTTGTTCACATCAAAAGGGCAAGTTCAGAAACCGTGACCTGTCGTGGTTATGAGTGGAAGTCTTTCATTACAATTGTTTTTAAAATCATCTTATCCTCTTAAACTTTGCTAGGACAAGTCCCTTCAAATTGTCACCGTGTCTCTTTGAATTGCGCCCATTATTGCTTTTGAAGTAAACACACAGTCACAAGTCAACAGCTGGATTATTTGTTTCCTGTCAACATTTTTAGCTTTGTTGAATTGTGATTGGCACATGATAATGCATCTTTCTAATTTTTGGATTTTGTGACTCTTTGTTCATATTCGTACTCAACTTTTGTCAATGTTCAAAATGCACGTGAAAGGAGTATCATTCCTTATTTTGGAAAAAAAAATGTTTGATATCTATCCATGAGATAAACATTATTATCATTTTTAGGTCTTTTGTATTCTAATTTATTTTTATATCCACTTTATTTCTCCATAAACTGAGAAGTAAGTATTGAATTCTCTACTTTGTGTATAATGTCTGTGTTTTATTATGGTTACTTTGTGCTATTTAGAATATAAGCATCCAAAAGTGATATGGTCACATTTATTAATAGTGAACTTTAGCATTATAAAGTGTTCTTTTGTTTCTAATTTAGTACTTTTGTCTAGTTTAATATGATGTTCATATAAATTCTAACTGGTCAGTGGTTAAGATAACAATCCTTCATTATTTGTATTTCTGCTTTGCACCATCTACTCTTAGTATAGTGAGATGAGTTTCTTAAATAAACAGCACTTGTCTGTACTTTAACTTTTGGATACATATTTGTTTTAATGTGGCCCTTTTCTGTCTGCATCTCTCCTCAGCAACATCCAGTCCTCAAAAGACACCCCTCTCTTGAAGGTTTCCTTCTTCTTCAGAGGTGATAACATCCCAAGAGCAGCACTTTTGGTTTCATTCATTTCCAAACCCCTTTCTTTTGTCTCCCAGTAGGGGTACACTGATCTACAGGTTTGAACCCTAGTTTTCCAATTAGGGTAGAGTCAGTTGATACAACCTGTTTCTACCAATGTAGGACCCAGGCATCCCACTGTTCAGCTCTAGAGTGGATTCCAGAGACAACTTTTCTGGTCTTGGCTATTTATTGTCCCATTGCTATGCATACTAGAGTGTTGGGTAATCTGTGTACCCTAGTTACATAGCCATGGTACATGGATGATATTTATTTTGTTGTATTGCTTATTTTGGATTTGTAAGAAGTTGTATGGAAACTGAAACTTAGGCTGGTTCCATTAACCTGTGGAAAATAGGAAGTCTCCTATTTTTTTCATCTGCATTTTTCTGGTATGCCTCACTGATCTTTTTATTTATCAACATTTCTAAATTAGTTTAGATGTGTTTCTTTTATATAGCATATAATTTAAAGAGACATCTGTGTTCCCAAGTTTATGGCAGCACTTTTCACAATGGCCACAACATGGAATCAATCTAAGTGCCCAACGATGGATGAATAAAGAAAATGTGGTATATATACAATGGAATATGATTCAAGCATAAGAGTGAAACCCTGTTATTTCTAAGAACATGGATGAACCTGAAGGACTTATGCTAATGTCACACAGAAAGACAAACACCACATGATCTCATTCATATGTGGAACCTAAAATAATTCACAGAAACCATAAATACAAGTGGTTACCAGAGAGTGGGAGGGTAGAGAGGAGGAAAGGATGGGCAATGTTGGTCAATGGTTTCAAAGTAAATTAGGAAGGATAAGTTCTGGTGTCCTTTGGTTAGTGGGGTAATTATAATTAATAGTAAGGAATTGTACATCTCAAAATTCTAGAAGACAGGATTTTAATGCTTCAACTATAGAGACATGATAAACATTTAAGAAGACAGATATTCTAATTACCTTGATTCAATCACTACATAATGTGTACTTGTATCAAAATATCACTTTGCACTCTATGAATTTTTACACTATTTTCTGTCAATTAGAAATAAAAAAAATTTTAAATTCAACATTTCTGTCTAGATGTTCAAGGAATATTTTGTAAACATCTCAATGATTTTAGTAGGATATATTTTAGTGTTGACAAAATTAAATTTTTATGATTATCCAGAATGTTATATGGATTTTTATCCTATTTCTTGTTGTTTCTTCAATACATAGTCTTTTCTAGAGCACCACAATTTTCTGTGAGGTTTTGCTAATTAACTTTACCTCTGCCAAAATTTCTACAGTTCATAACTTGCAACTTTTCTCCCTCTCCTAGATTTGTTAGAAATACAGTTTTTACGTAAGATTTTTATTGTTCTGGTAGTATTATTTAGGATAATTTTAGATAGTCTCAGACATTAACTCCAAATTCAGTTGCCTAACAATAGGAATTTTCTTTCTTGCTCGAGCAAAAGTCTAATGTAAGAGTCTTATTGATTGATGTTCTTCATCAGTTGTCCCTGATAATTTAGTGATTGATGCTGCTTCTCTTTATTGGTTCTTCTTAGTTATAAATCACAATAAAATCCATCTCAATAATTTTATATAAGAATGGAATATATCTTACTAATTAGGACTCCATTCATGTGGGTGTGTGTGATGGTGGGATTCACCCAGGTATTTTCATATATGTACATAGGAAAATTATGTTCCATTTATTCTACTGACTTTCCTATTCCTATCCCCCCTCCCTTCCTTTTATTCCCCTTTGTCTAATCTACTGAACTTCTCTTCTCCTTTTACCCCCTTTATTGTGGTTTAGCTTCCACATATCAGTGAAAACGTTCTACATTTTTTGGGAGGGTATAGGTTTATTATACTTGGTATGACAATCTCCAGATCCATCCTTTTACTGGAAGATGTCATAAACTCATTCTTCTTTAAGACTGAGTAATATTCCACTGTGTATATATACCACAAACTCTTTATCCATCCATTCATCTTTTTTTCTTTTTTTTTTTTTTTTGTAAGTATTGGGGATTGAACCCAGGGACTCTTAGCCACTAAGCCACCTCCCCAGCCTCTTTTTGTATTTTATGTAGAGACAGGGTCTTCCTGAATTGCTTAGTACTCGCTAAGTTACTGAGGCTGACTGAACACTCCATCTTCCTGCCTCAGCCTCCCAAGCCACTGGAATTACAGGAGGAGTGCACCATCACACCTTTAAGCCATTTTTATCCTTAACAGTTCCTCCAAGTCTGTTGCTAAATAAATAGAGTCAGGGATACATAGTTTCACTTTTCCTGTGCTTAAAAAGCTATATAGTGCCCTTTTAAATTTTATTTATGGGAACATATTAGATAGCCAATATTTAATGGGAGGATGATAAGTGGCTTTCCTCACTCAAAACTCTGTGAGAACACCCAACTTCTCTAACCCCACCTCTTACTCTTTTTTTTTTATTCATTTTTATTGTAAACAAATGGGATACATCTTGTTTCTCTGTTTGTACATGAAGTAGAGGCATACCACTTGTGTAATCATACATTTACCTAGGGTAATAGTTTTTGATTCATTCTGTTATTTTTTCTCCCCCCCCCCACCCCTTCTTATCCCTCTATAGAGTCCCTCCTTCCTCCATTCCTGCTTCCTTCCCACCCCTTATATGTGTCATCATCTGCTTATCAGTGAGATCATTCGTCCTTTGGTTTTTTGAGATTGGCTTATCTCACTTAACATGATATTCTCCAATTTCATCCATTTGCCTGCAGATGCCATAATTTTATTATTCTTTATGGCTGAGTAATATTCCATGGTATATATATACCACAGTTTCTTTATCCATTCATCAATTGAGGGGCATCTAGGTTGGTTCCTCCATTCATCTGTTAAAGGGCATCTAGTTGGTTCCATAGCTTAGCTATTGTGAATTGTGTTGCTATAAACATTGAAGTGGTTGCACTATTGTAGTGTGCTGATTTTAAATCCTTTGAGATATGCTGAGGAGTGGAATAACTGAGTCAAATGTTGGTTCCATTCCTAGTGTTTTGAAGAATCTCCATAGTGCTTTCCAGAGTGATTGTATATCAATTTGCAGTCCTACCAACAATGCATGAGTGTTCACCTTTTCCCCGCATCCTCACCAACATTTCTTGTTACTTTTATTCTTGATAATTCTCATTGACAGAAATGAGATGAAATCTCAGTGTAGTTTTAATTTGCATTTCTGTAATTGCTAGAGATATTAAACATTTTTTTTTCATAAACTTGTCGACCATTCATACTTCTTTTGAGAAGGGTTTATTTAGTTCCTTCACCCATTTACTGATTGGGTTATTTGCTGTTTTTGTTTTGGTTTTTGTTTTGGTGTTAAGCTCTTTGAGTTCTTTGTATATCCTGGAAATTAACATCCTATCTAAGGTGCAGGTGGCAAAGATTTCCTCACATTCTGTAGGCATTTGATTCTTCATGCATTTGATTGTTTCTTTTGCTGTGAAGAAGCTTTTTAGTTTAATGTCATCCCTTTTATTGACTTTTTTTTTTTTTATGCCTTAGGAGTCTTATTGAGGAAGTCAGTTTCTGAGCCAATATGTTGAAGTGTTGTGTCTACATTTTCTTCTAGATTGTGCAGGGTTTCTGTTCTAATTCCTAGGTGTTTAATACACTTAGAGTTGATTTTTGTGCAGTGTGAAAGATAAAGGTTAACTTTCATTCCATTACATGTGAATTTTCAGTTTTCCCAGCACAACTTGTTGAAGAGGCTATCTTTTCTCCAATGTATGTTTTTGGTACTTTTGTCTAGTATGAGACAACTGTATTTATGTGGGTTTGTCTTTGTGTCTTCTATTCTATTCCACTGGCCTTCTTGCCTATTTTGGTACCAATACCATACTGGTTTTGTTACTATAGCTCTGTAGTATTGACACTTCTTCTATATTGTTGTTTTATAAGGCTGAAACTCAAGAGTTTTCTATGTTCATCTAGTAGAAAAAAATAAGAGAAAAAAGGAAAAAAATACCCATTCATCAAGCATCCTATCTCAGAATTGATCTGCTTGCAATTTTAGATGAACATTGCTCATGTGGTTTTACCTAAACATGAAGTAGAGGGTTGTTTGGACAGTCTATGTTGGGGGGCTGGTTCTTTGAAATAACTCTAAACAATGGAAACATACATTTGATAGATTGTCTATTATCTGTTACTGTTCCCTTTGTTTTTCTATATGACCTTAAGAAGTGGAAAGATTCAGAACAATTTACTACAAAGAAAATCCTCAGAATAACTTTTTTTTTGACATAATGAGAAGTGTCTTTTATTTCTTTTTTTCTTTCACTTTTTTATTGTAAACAAATGGGGTACAACTTGTTTCTCTGTTTGCAAATGAAGTAGAGGCAATACCATTTGTTTAATCATACATTTACCAAGGGTAATGGTGTTTGATTCATTCTGTTATTTTTTCCTTCCCCCTACCCCCCACCCCTCTTTTGCCTCTATACAGTCCCTCCTTCCTCCATCCTTACCCCCTCACACCCCCCATTATGTATCATCATCTGCTTATCAGCGAGATCTTTCATCCTTTGGTTTTTTGAGATTGGCTTACCTCACTTAGCATGATATTCTCCAATTTCATCCATTTGCCTGCAAATGTCATATTTTATTATTCTTTATGACTGAGTAATATTCCATTGTGTATATATATATCACACTTTCTTTATCCATTCATCAATTGAGGGGCATCTAGGTTGGTTCCACAATCTAGCTATTGTGAATTGAGCAGCTATGAACATTGATGTGGCTGTATCTCTGTAGTATGCTGATTTTAAGTCCTTTGGATATAGGCCAAGGAGTGGGATAACTGGGTAAAATGGTGGTTCCATTCCAAGTATTCTAAGGAATCTCCACACTGCTTTCCACAGTGGCTGCACTAATTTGCAGTCCCACAAGCAATGTATGAGTGTACCTTTTTCCCCACATCCTCCCAGTACCTATTGTTGCTTGTATTCTTGATAATCGCCGTTCTAATAGGGGTGAGATGGAATCTTGGGGTAGTTTTGATTTGCATTTCTCTCATTACTAGAGATATTGAAAATTTTTTCATATATCTGTTGGTTGCTTGTATATCTTCTTCTGTGAAGTGTCTGTTCATTTCCTTAGGCCATTTCTTGATTGGGTTATTTGTGTTCTTGGTGTAGAGTTTTTTGAGTTCTTTATATATTCTGGAAGTTCGTGCTCTATCTGAAGTATGAGTGGCAAAGATTTTCTCCCACTCTCTCTTCACATTGCTGATAGTATCCTTAGCTGAGAGAAAGCTTTTTAGTTTGAATCTATCCCAGTTATTGATTCTTGCTTTTATTTCTTGTGGTATGGGAGTCCTATTAAGGAAGTTTGATCCTATGCCAACATGTTGAGGATTTGGACCTACTTTTTCTTTTATAAAGTGCAGGGTCTCTGGTCTGATTCCAAGGTCCTTGATCCATTGTGAGTTGAGTTTTGTGCAGGGTGAGAGATAGGAGTTTAGTTTCATTCTCTTGCATATGGATTTCCAGTTTTCCCAGCACCATTTGTTGAAGAGGCTATCTTTTCTCCATTGCATATTTTTGGCCCCTTTGTCTAGTATGAGAAAACTATATTTATTTGGCTTTGTGTCCGTGTACTCTAGTCTGTACCATTGATCTACCTGTCTATTTTGGTGCCAATACCATGCTGTTTTTGTTACTATTGCTTTGTAGTATAGTTGAAGTTCTGGTATTGCAATACCCCCTGCTTTACTCTTCCTGCCAAGGATTGCTTTCACATACAAAAATATATTTAAGATAGTGCACCACGATCCCAGGGATGCAAGGTTGGTTCAATCTGGAAATCAATAAATGTAATTCACCATATCAACAGACTTAAAGCCAAGAATCACATGATTATTTCAATAAATCCAGAAAAAGCATTTGATAAGATACAGCACCCCTTCATGCTCAAAACACTAGAAAAAATAGGGATAGTGGGAACATTCCTTAACATTGTAAAGGCCATTTATGCTAAGCCCATGGCTAATATCATTCTAAATGGTTAAAAACTGAAAGCATTCCCCCTAAAAACTGAAACAAGGCAGGGATGCCCTCTTTCACCACTTCTATTCAATATTGTCCTTGAAACTCTAGCCAGAGCAATTAGATAGACCGAAGAAATTAAAGGGATATGAATACGAAAAGAACTCAAACTATCCCTATTTGCTGATGACATGATCATATATTTAGAGGAACTGGGAAATCCCACCAGAAAACTTTTAGAACTCATAAGTGAATTTGGTAAAGTAGCAGGATATAAGATCAATGCTCATAAATCTAATGCATTTTTATACATAAGTGATGAATCTTCAGAAAGAGAAGTTAGGAAAACTACCCCATTCACAATAGCCTTGAAAAAAATAAAATACTTGGGAATCAATCTCACAAAAGAGGTGAAAGACCTCTACAATGAGAACTACAGAACACTAAGGAAAGAAATTAAAGAAAACCTTAGAAGATGGAAAGATCTCCCATGTTCTTGGATAAGCAGAATTAATATTGTCAAAATGGCCATACTACCTAAAGTGCAATTCCAATTAAAATCTCAATGATGTACCTCACAGAAATAGAGCAAGCAATCAAGAAACTCATCTGGAAGAATAAGAAACTCAGAATAACTTTTAATGGAAACAAATATAAGTAAGGCATCTGCCTTTTAAATATTCCTTGAAATATTAGTGTTTTTTCTGCTATTAATTGATTTTCTTATCATGGGAAACTCAACTGGCACTTTGCTCTTGTTCCACAAATGGTGTAATGTGCTACAGAGAATCCACAGAGAATTCAATGGTCACTAGTTGCTAGCTATGCGTTAGCAACTAGAGTTGAATGCTTCTTTTAAAAATAGCTACTGTATGGGCAGAAGGGCTGTAGAGAAAATCTGGATGATTTGTCTCTCAGAGATCTTTGGTTGTGGCTAAACAATCATGGAAATATATCCTAGACATCTTCTTTTTTTTTCATTCTAGACATCTTCTGTCCAATCTGATTTTTTTTTTTTTTTACTCGTCTATACTCAACTCCTCACCCTGGGATACTCTCCTTTGAGAACCGTATCACCAAACAATTGGCTTCCAAAGGGTTTTCCTCAAAAGGGATTGGCAGGCAGAAAGGGAGAGAGGTTGGGATATTTATTTCTTCTAGCTCCTTCCCTGCTTACCCAGGGATTGTCAATATCTTATCACCTCCACTCAAGGCCACTGCTCCCAGAATTCAGCCCTTCATCACCACAGTCCTCACTAGACTCTCATTCTAGCTCTTTCTCCTTATACCTTTATGTCCTGTTTGCTTTGGTGGTTCATTTAATCTTGCCCACATCTTTGTGACAGTCTCCGTTATAAGTTTTTGTCTCTTTTGCTCTTAATAGTCCACCTGTTTTCTATGACAACTCTGATGGAAAAAGCAAGAATGTCAGGAGTTATCCTAGGAAACAGACCCGAAAATAGAATTATTGGATGGAATTGCTTAGACATTAAGTGAGTGAATGTATTGTAACATTACTGGTGAGAAATGGAACCCCAGTGATAAATAATATGCACTCATGTTATCACTGAAGACAAAACTGATGGAGTAAAACAAATAATAAACAAAGTTTGGAAAATACAGCATAATCATCTGCATTAGGAACATTCAGTGACTTCCCATGGAAAGTTGCCTCATAAAGGAATTTCAAATATCTACAGGATTCACCCTCAACATTCTCATTCTGTCTTGGCTCAGAATAAGGCTCAGCTCTCATTTATAGCCCAGGGAAGAAAGTGGAAGCCATGTGTAAGCAGGTTATAGCTTATACAAACGCTGCTATACCTTTTTTTTAATGTTGACAATTACATGGGAAACATGTACGAAATTGTATTAATGTAAGACTAGATTATAATTCAGATAAACCAAATTTGTTGATATGATATTAAACATTTTGCCTAGAGAAACTTGGAGTGGTCTGACAGTCTACTAGTCATATTAATAGAGGATTAATCCTTCCAATAGCCTCCAATGGGTGAGGTTTACATGCTAGAACTTCTTTGATCTAGTGTAGAAAATTAAGGCCCATGGGCCCAATTCAACCATTACTGTTTGTGAATAGTTTTATTGAAAGAAAACCATGTCAAATCATTATCTCTAATTGCTTTCATAGCATTGTCTTTGGATACACTACAGAGATAGAAGTCAGTGCCTGTAACAGAGACTGAATGACATACAAAGCCTAACAGGGTCACTGTTTTAGTTAGCTTTTTCACTGCTGCTACTAAAAGACCTGACCATTACAACTAGAACAGGAAGAGTTTATTTGAGGGCTCATGGTTTCAGAGGTCTCAATCCACAGACAGCCGGTTCCATTCCTCGGGGCTCCAGGTGAGACAGGAACAACATGTCGGAAGAGTGTGGCAGAGAGAAATGGCTTATGTGGTGATCAGGAGGCAGAGAGAGAGTCCACTCTCTAGATACAAAATATATACCCCATAGCCACACCCTACCACTTCAGTTACCACTCGGTTAATCCCTATCGGGAAATTAAATCATGATTGGGTTAAGATTCTCACAACCTAGTCATTTCTCCTCTGAACCTTCTTGCATTGTCTCACACGTGAGCTTTAGGGCGACACCTCAAATCCAAACCTAGCAATCACCAGTCACTATCTAGCCCGTTAGAGAAAAGGTTTGTTGACCCCCTAATGCATAGGAATGGGTCTGTAGGCCCTGAAAAATGGGAATGTTGAGATTTGTCTACAATGTGCAGTCTGATGATTGAATACTTAATGAAGCCCTTGGGGAAACCTTAAGGACACGCTCTTCCTTAAGACAGTAAGAGAGTCAGTAGCAATGAAACCACTCACTTTCATGAAAAACATTGGGATGGCTCTTCTTTACCAATTTAGTACTCCAAGTGGAAGAGATCTGGTGACAATCTTTAACTGTAAGAGATAGGTGATTATAGTTTCCATGGTAAGTCCAATTCTGAGTGATAATCAGTGTTTTGGCCCCACATGGATTTCCAGTAAGTCTAATTAGTCATACATTTCCTAGGAATAAAATAAATGGACAGTTGTTGAGTAACATATATAAACTGCAAATTTCTACATTTAGTGGGAAAAAACCCAACCTGATAGCCTCTGACTCAATTCATGAATATAAATAAGTCAATTGTGGGATTTTTTTGGTACTGGGAATTGAACCCAGGGACACTTAACCACTGAACCACATCCCCGGCCCTTTTAAACTTTTTTTTTTTTTTTTTTTTTTTTAATTTGAGACAAGGTCCTGCTAAATTGTTTAGAGCCTTGCTAAGTTTTTTTGAAACTGGCTTTGGACTGGTGATCCTCCTGCCTCAGCCTCCTGAGCTGCTGGGATTACAGGTGTGTGCCACCACACAAGATTGTTTAAATAAGTTACTTGTTAGAAATGGAACTTCCTGGACTCCACAAAATGAGTCTTCCTCAGAGTGACCTACCTATATTTTTCAGTGTGACCAGGTACTGGGAAAAGAGATGTTATCTACAACTTCTGGAGATAGACACTAACTGAACTAATCCCTAGAATTACAAAACACAAAGGTGATCTACCAAAAGTATTGTGTATAATTATCTTTACCATAGCAAATTATTTAGCTCCTGGCTTATTGCACCTCAGCAAATACTGAATATTAGACTCAGGAGAACAAAAGGATTACATGACACAAGCTGCTCATGATGAATGATGATGAGCACTCTGTTCACTAAATCATGAGCAGAAGCAGAATTTGATATAATTACAATATATCAATGGATATATTGTAGGTGAAATGGGTCCTAGCATGTCAGAGGGATGAAAATTCTCATGAAAAGAGTCTGTGGAGTCTCTGCTCCTATTGATTAGTTGTCTTAAAATTATCTCACCTGTGGTTTTACAGGAAGTTCCCTGTGACCAGTTTACCAGGGAGAAAGAAAATGTGGTCTATCTTATAGACAGAAGAGATAGACAAGTGGGTTTATTCTGCATGATATTCTGGTACCAGCCAAAAAATTGATGGCTACTATATAACAGAGATCCTTAGGGTTGAACCTGAATGACAAAAATGAAATAAATCCTTCCAGTTGGTCTGCTTGTCCACAGCCTGCAGTAAGAGACGTGTCCTGAAGTGTTAATTTAAACTATTTCTTCAGCAACTCCAAGGATTTTGTAAGCATTTAAATACACTATGATAAATTTATCTCTGCTCAAACATGTTAAGAGAATTCTAGTCTTGGCAACTGAATCATGAATAAAAAAATTCAACCAATGTATTATATTCCATGGTCTTACAAGCATTACAGTCAAATGACATATATAAAGAGCAGTCTCGTTTGCAATTTGTGCTGTATATACATATATATTTGAGCTAAAGTAATCCCTGTCTTGACTGAGTGGTGGGGCTATTCTGATAGATCTTGAGAAAATTGCCTAATTTTAAAAAATAGTTTCTCAGAGTCTAAGAATATATGGAAGGTGAATCTGACAGGTCAGAATGTGTCTGTCTTCCTGGTGACAACCACAAGAGGGTAAACACTGTCTTTTGGTTACTAAGTCAACTGCCCTGAGTGCTCAGGGTCTTAAAATGTCTAGGCCATGGTGTAGTGGGAATTTTTAACTGCAGCTTTACATGACCTGAGTGAATGACTGAAATATTGATGTGGGTATTACCCTGGAAAGAACATTAACTTCTTTTCTTAATTTTAAAAGTCAGTATTGAGCTCTGTCTAGCTGGCCTGATAAATAAACTACCCTTGAGGAAGTAGCAGCAACTGATACACACCTGATTTGACCAAAAGAGCAGAAAAAGTATAAAATAAATAATGTAAAGGTCTTGTTTTCTGGGAACCTTCAGGCCAAATATGCCTCCATTGGAAATGTCAGCACAAAACATGTAAATAGTGACATTTAATCTATGTCTTTAAAAAAATAATAAAATTTTTCTTTCAAAGGTTGAAGGATGTTTTTGTTTGAAGTATACAGGAGTAATTCTGGAATGAGTTGTTCGTTAAATTTCTTTAGGGCCATATAAATAAAACTGATAATGACATCTATTAACACTTAGCAAGTCTCGGTTCTTGTACCTGGTTCTCTATTAGGTATCTTAGATCATTTAAATACCCTTGAAAAATTATAGAGATGAAATCTAAATCTGGTTTTTCTAGCTCCAAATCTTTCAATTTGTCTCAATATCATTGAAATAAATATATGTGGAAATATATTTGAAAGAACATTCATTTATAACAAAGGACAAAGTTATTTGGGTATTGATTTGATGCAGAAAAAACTACTGTACCATTCATGCTGCTTAAATGACTTCATGGTGTCTGGATGACAAATATGAGAGAAATATGCTATAATTTTCTCATATCCAGGACCAGCTATGTGCTAAGTTGTCAGAGAAGAGAAGTTCTCTGCCACTTCTTGGCACAGAATTTTTTGAACACAAAGGTTTCTGCCTTTCTCAGGTCATCAGGAACTTTCCACTTCAGTTTTCCTATATCCTCTACCTTTTTTTCTCTTGATAATGTCCCAGGCTCTAAAAATTACACGTCACTTCCCTTCTCAGTTCTTCTCAAGGAATTGCTAGAAGAATCTCTAAGAAAAAGTATGATTTTGCTTGCTTGTTTTGGTACTAGGAATTGAACTCAGGACCTTGCATGTGCTAGTCAAACACTCTACCACTGAATTTTGTCTTCAAGTCTTTTCTAAATTTTATTTTAAGATGGGGTCTTGTTAAGTTTCCCAGGCTAATCTCAAACTTGCGATCTCTTGCTTCTGCCTCCTAGTAGCTGGGATTACAGGTGTGCACCACTGCTCCCAGCAAAGTATGATTTCCTTGTGTCTCACATCAATGTCCTCATAAGAACCCCCACGGCAGCAGAGACACTGAGAAATCAGATGGATAAGCTGACTTATCTGGTGGAGAGTAGTCAGCCTTCCTCCCCTTCATCTTAGTGTTTGCACTATGGACACATGGATGGAATAGCCAAGGTGGCCAGAATGGAAGCTATGCACTCATCCAACTGTATACATTTCCTCTCATCCAGATTAATAATCCACTGTTGTTGCTAAAGGTCCAACCCTATAGAAGCAAAAATTGATAATGAATCCTCCATGTGCTATTGCCACTTTATGAGGTACCCACCCAGCTACTTGATGATTAGTTGAATATATCTGATTCCTTTTGTCATAGAGGGGGCAGCAATTTGTCATGCTGGGATTTATGCATATTCCAGATATGGGTTTCCTCTTTCTACCCACAAAACCTTGCCATACAAAGTCCAAGGACTCAGAGAATGTAAAATTACTTATCATGATATATATTACATTAACATCACTTTCTATAAGGGATCCACTGGTCCCCCTGTATACTACCTATCCCATCAGCTGCTGAGCTGACAGGAGGTTGGCATGGTTCTGAGATGGGCAGCTAAGGCACTAGCAAAGTACTTTTTTTAAATATATTTTTTTAGTCAATCAATGGATCTTTCATTTTATTTATTTATATGTGGTGCTGAGTATCAAACCCAGGGCCTCACACATGCCAGACAACAAGCGTTCTACCACTGAGCCACAACTCCAGCTCCAGCATAGTACGTTTCCAGCTCTGGGAAACCTTATGGTGTGGCCACGAGAATATTAATGAGACTTGGAACTCAAAGGAGAAAAGTAAAAATGATAGTCCTCAATATCATTCCAAATGAACTTCTTGGGGAGTTTTTGGTTTATGTATCTATAAATTTAGGTTCTGCTTTACTAGACTTCTTTATTCCTTGGGGGATGCGGGAGTGGGCAGGATGAGGAACGGTTCTTTCACCAGGGAATGTGGTAACTTGTGACTTGCCACGTGATCATTTGGTGTTGAAAGTTGCTGCATAGTTGAGGGAAAGAATATGTCTGAAATTTGAGGGATTTACTAGGGTATCTATTTTGCTTCCTTGTCCAGTGATAGCCACAAATGGCTCTTTACAGCAAACACAACATGAAAAAGGCATTCTAACCTTAGGACTTCAGATCTTAGGCCAACAAAAGTACTGACGAGGTTGATGAGAATCTAAGAGTAGCTGAAGAGGAAGAGTACCAATTAGGGGCTCAAAAATAACTGCAGCTTGTCCCATTTGTTCCTCAGTTTTATAAACCATCACTGGCTACTGCTTTAGAAAAGCAATAAAAGGACAGACTCACCTTAATAAAGTCGTATGTATGAATCTTAGTGTTAAAGGTGTGGGTTGTCCCCCAAACTGTGCAGTCTGAATCATCTAACTCTGGCTTTATCATTTCAGTGGACTCCAGCTGACTTCCAGTGTTTTCAGTCACTCATATCTGCATCTTTTCGCCTGAGGGCTTTCTTCATAGCTATAAAAGGTCACTCTGTCCATTGGGAGCAGTAGGTTAAAGTTGCCAGGGAATCAGCCCCACAGGTACAGCTGTCAACCAATGACACACAGGAGTTGATGAATGAAAATTCCAGATGCCTCACTCAGAATTGGCAAAGATCCCTTAAGGAATACTACTTGCTAAAATCTTCTGCCCCTATCTGTTTCAAATGTGGGACTTACAAGCACCTCTCAGATGAGAAATTATGGGAGGAGGGTGGGAAGGGCAGGGGCGGGAGGGGATGAGACACAGCTTCTGGCACGATGGACTAAACCATGTTGGATCTAAAAGTTGGCCTGAAAACCTGAAGCTTATGCTTAACAGCTGGGCTGTAAGGTGGACTTGAACCCAACTGATGCAAGGTCATGGCGTGCTCGAGGTGGTGACAGTGAACAAAAAGTGTATAGGATGTGCCCAGTGCTAGCAATGAGAAAAAGTATACCGAATGGACTTTGAAGGACCAAAGGTTTTTAAAGTCAATTGGTATAACACTGACTAGGGTAGTGGGGTGCATTTGGTTTTCAAATTGGGTGCTTTCAACACTTAGTGCCTGACTGCTGTTCTTCACTGACTTGATTCAGTCACTCGTAGCTTTATTGGTCTTAACCAACTCTTTGTTCCCAGGTTACAGACCTGCCTCTTGTTCCAATAATCCTGTTTCACTTGAATGAAGGGAGTATGTCTTAAATGTAAAGCTTCTGGTTCTCACACTGTACTCTGAGGTTCAAATAACTTGTCTGTCAATGTGTAACCTGATGTCTCAACCCCCAGTGATAAGAGTCAATTCTTTGGTGTTCACCGATGTGGGAGGCTTCACCGGAACAGGCTTCTTGCTTTGGGCTCTGCTGTTTGTTTGCAGAACACCCAAGAGCAAGTAAACATGCTCTCTTCACAGCAGTACCTTAGGGTTTTGGCATTGTAAATGTGTCTAATGTGATATGACAAGACCAGAGAAATGGGATATAAATTTACATTTTTGAATATGCTTGTTGTTTCACATGATACATTTAGGGTATGCAGCTCCTTTTGTAGTTTTTATTTTTACTATTTAAGCTTGGAAATGATGCCAAATTTTTGTATTTCTTTAATCAATGTGTTCTCTTCAGTGACATATATTGCATTATATATTGATGTGTGTATCAATATATACTGATATGTATTACACTTACACATGCAAACACATAAATAAGAGGGGGCGAAAACCGTAGCCTTTGTATTCTCTATAGCCTCTGCAGAGAGATCTAAGCAGCGAAATCTTGGTGTTGTGATGTACAGAAATGGAGAAGAGTATTAAACCATATTTAAGAATAACAAAAAAAAAAATCTTCTGCCCTTATTGACTATTTTATAAAATCTTCGCTCCTCTAGTCTAGTTCCTTTCAGCAGTTTTCTATTGCCTTCACCTTGGTGACTTTTCTTTTTAATTTTAATAGCTCTTCTAGTTGTTTGGTTATATACGTTCTCCAAGTTTCTCTATCCTAACCAGTAATGGAAACCCTCTGTGAGACACTACAAAGATACTAATACAAGTCCTGGTTAATTTTTTAAAAGCAGACTAATAAAAGGCAATACTGATTAAGCAGTTATTATTTGATATGGCCATTGTGGTCAGCATGCATACATTATTTATAATTCTCCCATCTACAGGCATTATCCCTATTTTACATATAAGAAAATGAGCCAGAGAGAGGGTAAACGGATTTCTGAAGATGATACATTTCATTAATAAGAATAAATGATATACTAGCACTTGAAACTAAACCTAGTTCTGAGCTTTATACTGTCAAACTAATGGTTATCCTTTTATTTATACAGCAGAAGAAACTAGAAATCGTACAAAGTACAGATTTCCAGTGTTATGGGTAGGGTATCCAGTTGGAATCCAGGTCCTTGATGTCCCAAAGAACTGAACAAGACATGAAGAAGTAACAGGAAAATTGCAGATTGATTGAAGGTGAAGGTGAAAGTAGCACTCTGTAAGGTAGAGCAGAGTGGGCCTAGTGAGAGCGAGGCTCAAGGTCCCTATGTCTGGAAGGTCTTGTTTTATATGTTGAGCTCTGAGGCATTCTCTTCCCTATAAGGACCTGATTGAAGACCTTACCCCCTTTGCTCCCATTGGTTGCTGTATGGTACCTGATTAGAATACTGTCCAATTTTCTCCCATTGGTTACTTTAGAAAACCTAATTAGCACTGCCCACTTGACCCCCATTAGTTCTTTTAGAATACCAAACCTCTAGTGGGATTTATCGTGGGCAATAAGTCCTCAGTGGTAGGAGTAGTCACAGTAATGGGATTTTGGTAAACAGGGACATGATGACTCATCTCCCTGTCTTGTCCTTCAGAGGCATTTTTCTTGTACCTTGCCTCTGCCACCTTAGCCACCCTGAATTCCTACCTAATACCAGGTCTAATATTAAATATTAATATTTAATATTAATTTAATATTAAATATTAATATTAAATTAATCAGAGATATGCTGATTAATTTTGTTTGTACTGGGACTCAAAATCAACATCTTTGGCAAGCATCCCAATTAATCTGATGTATATATTCCAAGATTCTGTTTTGACAAATACTACCCTATATGAGTGTCTATTTTGTACCTTATCTAAGTATTATAAGCAATACTTGTAATTTCATTGAATGTAGCAATCAAACCACACTTTGAACATGATTCTCACAGGCTATAACTCAACATCTAATAGGGCTTTGGTAAATATTTAATGATGAACAGCAAAACTTCTAGAAGAAGGAATGTATATGATTAATACTATTATGATCTAGCAGATAAAAAAATGTTCATTGCATTTTTATCAAAGCTTCAAATATTATTTTCCTTTTCCATATTTTCTCACACAGTCAGATTTTTGCAAGTCACTAACATAGAACTTAGTCAATATGTCTAAACAGAAGATTTTGGAGAATGGGTTATAATAACAGGGCAAAAGATGAAGACCCAAACCTTCTCCTTTAAATCAGTACATCAGCAGTTTGTTCTCTGGTAAAAAAGAACAACTCCTTCTTCAGAGGATGGCACATCTTGTGAAGTAGATGGAAAAATATTTTCTTTTGAAAAACAAAATGCAAGTGAACATAATACATGTCACATTGTCTTTGTTGAAGGAAAATCTCAAGATCTTTCTTGTTTGTTCTATTGAAATTTGCAACCTGTCTGATTATGTTCTACTATCTACACATTTCCCCCTTTTTATGTTGTTTTTAAAACATTTATTATATTTAATGTATCCCTAATTTTCTCATTCATTGTTAATTATCTCACCATAGTGGTTGTAAGTTACAAAAGGGCAAGATTTTCTCTTCTCTGGTAAAGTCCTGAAATGCAGAATAAGGTATGTTAGGTGATTGACAAGTATTTGTGAAGCAAATATATGCCAATTCCAATCACAGTATCAATTACTCTGTGATTTATGACTGTTGACCCCATGAGACTTTAAACTTACAGTCATTATTTTTCTTAGTACCAGAACTTCAGCATCTAGTGGAAAGTATTCCTGATAACCACTTAATGTTTTTAAATGAATAAATTAGAATGAGAGTGTAATTTTCAAGGAAGATTATTATTATAATTATCCTCTTAGATATAGAGAGATGATTTATTATTAGAAAAATGAATCAGGAAAATTATTTGCAAGTGTCTAATTTCAAGTCAAATCAGTAACTCTTCTGGTACTGGGAATTGAACCCAGGGTGCTTTGCCACTGAGTTAAGTCCCTAGTCTTTTTTTTTTGAGACAAGGTCTCTAAATTGCTGACGCTGGCCTTGAATTTCTTTTTTTGTACTGGGGATGGAATCCTGGAATGCTTTACCACTAAACTACATCCCCAACACTTTTTAATTTTTATTTTGAGACAGAGTCTCACAAAGTCGCTTAGGTCTCACTGAACTGCAGAGGTTGGCCTGGAACTTGTGATCCTCCTGCCTTAGTCTTCCATGTGACTGGGATAACAGGCATGCACCACCATGCCAGGCCCTCAAATCAGTAACTTTTTATCAAGTAAATTCTTTATTTTTAAAAACAATAAATATTATATTTAAAATATCTTTTAATGAAAAGTGGAACTCATATTTATCATTTTCAGTACCTTTTACAGAAATAGAGCAAACTCTGAAAAATAAAGTTTTGGATATCAGTAAGAATCATTTTAATTCCACATGCATTTACTAAGCATGAAATTTTCACTTATTTTATAATGGGCATTTAATGAACAAATTATTATTTGAACTTGATTATTTTGATTTAGTAAGTCAGAGGGCCTTTGTAATAGACGCTCCTATAAGCCTCTTTTACCCAGGAGTGTAATAATAGCCCATCTGACATGGACCTATGGCAGATGTTCATTTCTATGCCAAAAGGAGAACTTTGACTTAAGCCTATTTGATACATCAAGTACTGGGGTGGAATTTTGTGCTGAGAGATGACAGGAGAGCAGCTCATCACACCATCAAAAAGTGATTCATGACTGACAAAAATGACAAAAAGAAAAACATAAGAAATCAGGATTACAGCTGTGCATGGAGGCGCAGACCTATAATCCCAGAGACTTCAGAGACTGAGGCAGGAGGATTGTAAATTCAAAACCAGTCATAGCAACTTAAAGAGACTGTATCAAAATAAAAAATGAAAAAGACTGGGGATGTGGCTCAGTAGTTAAGCATTGTTGGGTTCAACTGCCAGTACCAACACAAAAAAAAAAGAAAAGAAAGAAAGAGGAAAAGAAATTAGGATAACAGGTTAATCATGTATAGATACTTTCTACTAATTGAAGGGTTGATACGAAAGAAAAAATAAATATAAAATTAAAGCAGAAAATCAGAAAAAAACACTTGTGGCATAGGAATTATATAATGTTCCAGGAATGCTGATGAAAATGTAATGAATATATGACTTTCATTCTTTGCTAAAACAGAATAAAAAGGTTGATATTCAGTATTTTTTTAATCACCACTGTTAATCAAAGAAAGTGTAACTTAGAACTAAGACAAATTTTTTTTTTTAAGGAAGTGCAGAGAAGCTTGAAAAAAGAAAAGCAAAAAGAAGTTACAAAAGAATAAACATCATTTCGAAAGTATTTGTCCTAAAGTTCCCTGGTAAAAGAGCAAAACTTATTGTGATTGGTAAAGAAGTGAAAATCTTCTCATTTGGAACTTACAGTAGATAATGCTAAATTATAAGATGATTAAGTGATGTAAAAGTTTTAAAATATTAAGGTGGAGCCCACTTCTGGATTGGATCACAGCATGTCAATGATCTTCCTGTAAATTTTAAATGTCATGTTTATAATTGATATTAGAAACCTGTGGAAGCAGTGAAAATTGAAAAATATTAGACTGAAGAAAAGAGCAGATTTTATTTTCTTTGTTACAATTGCAAGAAGACAAAGATTTGCCAAGTTTGGGAGTCCAGGGAGGTGGTAGCAGGTATGTGGAAAACACAGGGAACACTCCCAATAAAATTCTTTAAAAATTGGGAATAAGAAAAAAGTGCCTTCAATCAGAAAGAAAGAAAGTGTATCTACAAAAGGAGATACAGCAAACGTCACAATGAATAATGACAACTTTCTCCTGTGATTCAAAAGACGCAAAGATGCCCTCTGTAACCTTCTATTCAAAATTGGAGGAGAGATTCTATACAGGGCAATGAGGCAAGAAAAACAATTTTGAGTAAAATTGGAAAAGAAGAAATAAACTGCCATATTTTTCGATGGCATGAGTGTATGTGTAGAAAACCCAAAGGAATTCAATAATTATTAAAATTTTCTGAACATGGGGCATAAAACTGTAATCCCAGTACTTTGGGAGGCTGAGGCTGAGGCTGGAGCATTGCAAGTTCAAAGCCAGCTTTAGCAATATAGCAAGGAACTAAGCAATTTAAGGATACTGTGTCTCAAAATAAAAAATAAAAAGTGGCTCAGTGGTTAAGCGGTCCTGGGTTCAATTCCCGGTACTAAAAAAAGTAATAATAATGATAATCAAAATTAATAATTAGAATTTAGCAAGTCTAGTATAGAAAATTTGAAGGGCTGGGGATGTAGCTCAAAGGTAGAGGACTTGCCTTGCAAGAACAAGGCCCTGGGTTCAATCCGTAGCACCAAAAAATAAAAATAAAATTTCAATAATTTTTTAAATTACCACTTATAATTTCAAATATAAAACATTAAAAACCTAGCAAGATAGCTTATGGGCAAAAAGTATACAATATCTATAACAAAAAGTACAAAATTTAAAAAGTTATTTTAAATAAAGGGGTATAAAGTTTTTGCAGACTGGAAGATGCAATACTCTAATAATGCCAATTCTCCTGAAATTAGCATATGAATTAAGTGTAATTCCAACCAAAATTATGCCTTGTGTTTTTTTTTTTTTTTAAAGCAACAGCTTTTTCTTAAATTTATATGGAAATTCAGAAGGCAAGAATAACCAAAAAAATTTTATTAAAAAATTAAATGAGACCTATGATTATAATTTATCAGTCTTGTACTGCTATTCAGATAAATAAATATACCAATACTGAAAAGTATTCATAATCACCTGATATATGATAAAATTTACCCATTTGTTCAATGGAAGATAGATAATGTTTTGAAGACGATAATGAGTTAATTGAATAGCTCTCTATGTATCTGTCACGAAATTAATTTGACACACGATATGTATCTAAATGTGAATGGTAAAGATTTAAAATTTTTGATAAAAAACAAATGAAAGCAAATCTTAAGCCCAGTAAAGTGGCACAGGCCTGTAATCCTAGCTTCTAGGGAGGCTGAGGCAGGAGGATCACATGTTCAAGGACAGCCTCAGCAACTTAGTGAGGACTTAAGCAATTCAGCAAGACCCTGTCTCAAAATAAAAGCTAAAAAAGGCTGGGATATAGCTCAGAGGTAAAATACTTCTGGGTTCAAACCCCTGTACAAGTTTCTAGGTAAACAATGACTTTTTCAACAGTACACAAAAGCATTATCCATACAGGGAAAAATGCTACATACTGTACTACATTAAAATTAAGAACTGTATTACAATAAAAACTGCTCTCAATCAAAAAATGTTATTAAGAAAGTGTAATGGTAAATCACAGATTGGAGAAAAAATTTCATCAACATTTATTGGACAAATGATTTCTGTTCTGAATATACAAAGAATTCTTACAAGACACTTTTTAATGGACAAACCTGTTAAAAAGGTTACAAAAGACTTGAATAGATGCCTCACAAAAAAATTATATACAAAAGCACACATGTGACAAGGTTCTCAACATCATAAACTATCAAGAAAATGCAAACTAAACCCACGATTTTACATCTATACACATTCACCAAAATGGTTAATCTGAAAATGACATGCAGTATCAAGTGTTGGCAAGGGTTAGGAACAACTGAAACATAGTTGGCTAGTGGGCGTGGAACTGATGAAAGCACCTAGGAAATCAGGTTGGTAGTATCTTCCAAAGCTCAATTTATTCAAAACCTAGGACCCCAAAGGTCCAATCTACATACTAACACAACAGAAATGGGTGCATATACATAGTAAGGACATATTCAATAATTTTCATAGCAGCATTACTAAAAAATAGCTAAAAACTAGGAACAGCCCAAATGCCTGTCCACTATAAAGTTAATAAATTCCAACACATATTTTTCCTGGAATATTAAGCAAAATAAATGAACTAGTTTTTGGTGCCAATAATATCATGAATGAAACTCACAAGTATGATACTGAACTTGAATTTTTTAAGCCACAAATAAGAAGAGTGCTTACTGTATAACTCCACTTATATAATCTTCGAAAACAATAAAATGTAGTCTAAAATGTTGTATATGAGGATAAAGGTTATACTAGAGATTGGAAATGTCTCAAAGGAGTTTCTGGGGTATAGGTAATATTTTGTTTCCTGATATGGATGCTGGTTATACATACCAGTGTATACACTTGGTGAGAATTCACATATCATGTACATGATATGTATCATACATATTACATGCATAAGTTACATATATACATGTTATGTATGTATATACTACATGTAATATTACTTACATAGTTTGTATACTTTTCTATGTAAATGGTACAGTTAGGTAAAAGTTTGAAAGTATATGATTTATAGAGGAACTGAACATCATTTGAGGGTATGAATCAGAAAATTAGACAATATTAAACCATTGTAAATATAAAACATATGGCAAAGCATATTTCATAAAAATGTAATCATATGTGCAGCACTGGGAAATCAATGTAACTTCAAAATATCAACAGTGACTTTCCTTTAGGAAAATAAATTTACTGAAATTAAAACATCATATTAAACTTTTCAAAAGTTCTACTACACAGGCACAGGGAACAGGAAAGGGACATTAGTGTCTAATTTGGAAAACTTTTCAGCCACCTAAGAATATTACCTCAATTTAATGCAGAATATAGACAACCACTTTTTTTTTTTTTGCTGATATTTTATTGGAATATGAAGTCAAAAACTTTAAAATATCTTCCAAATGCAATCTATTATTGTAGAAAATGGATGGAAGAGTCTTGTTTATTTATTTACAATCCAACTCTGAAATGGCATCAGATATGTAAAGGGTGGTTTTCATTTATTTTCCCAAGGGTAATATAAAATTACCAAATACCTTAGATATTCACCCAAAATAACCACTGCAGAATGAACTGACACATGTATCACACCCTGAATAATCCACAGTTGAGGATGGAGATTGTTCAAATGAACAGTTTAGAATAGTATTATGGCACTATACTTCAGAAAAAATATAGTTTTAGAAGTAAAGTGGAATATAAGGATTTTTAATGACCTATGTAAATATGAAGGTAAATATTTCAATGGATTTATAAACTGTGATTATAGGTTACTTTTTATATGATCAAGTTACCACAGGTTTTAGGGTATAAGAAGGCAGGTTTTTCTTCTACTTTATAGAACAAAAAAAATGCAAACACACAAATAAACAAACCCCACAATGATATTATCGTATATGAAATCTAAAGAATCCCCAAAATTTTCCATTTTGATACTGCCCTTCCTTTGGCGTGCTTTTCATTTTGAAGTGGTAGAACTAGTGATTAAGAGCTTTTACCAAGAAGTAAAACCAACCTTAGACTTAGCTCCCTTTCTTAGATGTTGGGATGGTGTGTTTGGTAAATTATTTAGACTTGCTAATCCTCAACCTTCTCTTCAAGCTGCTGTAAGCAATTTAAATTGAAATTTAAATTATTTACATGTAAAATGCTTAGCACATGTAATGGCATTTAATATGCATATTGAATTGACTTAATTTCATTCTAAGAAATATGAAGCATCACCTGACACTACCACGCTTGATCTCTGTGGGAGTATGGTGATTTATCTTTAAAATCATGGACCTAAATCCTTTTTCTTGTTTCCTTCAGTAGAACTGAAAGATTAAGACTATATAAGCAAAATAAAAACAATCCAAGTCAAAACATGCTCAAAACTCAATGGAACACAAAAGAAAATAAATATATAACCCTATATAAACTATCATCAAGAACTGGTCTTTCAGTCTTCTGAATCCCAACAAAGGCAGAAAAATATTTTAGCTAGCCCCGTAGTCCCATTCCCCAACCCCTCGGTAACCTCTGAGTGTGATTCTGTTTTCTACCATTCTGGAAAATTTGTAGTAGGGTCAAGGAATCTGCATTAAAAAAAAATTTACCAAAGATTCACGGTTGTGACCAGACTCAAGAATCACAAAATAAGATTAGCCTAAATCACTATGAAGCAATCCATTGTGACTTACTGTAAGGGATGCTTCCCTTCTAATTTATATCCTTGAGACACAGTAAACCATTTCAAGGTCACAATAATGGTTGTACCTCCACCATTTTGCAACTAAAGATTCTTATAACAAACGTGTGTACTATAGGAGGAAGAAAGGTGCTCTCGTCCAATACCTGTCCGCTACTCCCTTTCTTCACCAGCTTCCACCTCTCATATTTATTTCCTGTCAACAGAACATCTGAGCATGGTGACCTTATCTGAAAATAGCTGAATTTCATCATTTACAAAACATATCTAAGAGAATTTCTTTGAACCTGTTGTAGCAATAACTGTGTTCAAAAAGTCAAACAGCACAGAACCTTACAAACAACAGAAAAAGTTAACAAAGTTGTTTAACTAAAATTTATTTCATTTTTATAGAAATAAAGTAACTTCCAGTGGAAAGTATATGAACCTTCTCTTTAAACTTTGAAATTTCCTTATTCTGATACTTAAGACTTTAACATATTTTAAAAAGAAAAAAGCCCACCTACAATTATTTTCAAGATATTTCAAAAACTCGATCATTAGATAATGATTAATAAAGTTACCAGAAATTATTTTCAATTTTATTTTGAATTTTTAAAAATAATTTAAACATTACTTCATGTGCACATATGACTGTATGACTGATGTGATCCTATAATAGATATAATTAGAAAAATGAGAAATTATTCTCCATTTATGTATGTTTTATCAAAATGTATACATACATTCTACTGTCATGTAAAACTAATTAGAACAAATTTTTAAAATGTTTTTAAAATAATAATTTAAAATAATACAATATAATATAGTGGGTAGTACTGGTTTTGGAATCAGAAATCTTGAGTTTGAGTATAAAAAATTTCACTTCTTCCCTGAACTGGGCAAACTGACTTAGCCTTTCTTGTCTCAGCCCAGATTTCTTGCACAAAGCAAAGGTGAAATGCGTTCCTGAGTTGGCCATAGGCATGCTGATAGCCTGATTTCCTAAGATCTCTTCAGACAAGTCATATCCTATACTAACATTACCTGTTTCTCTAAGTAATTTGCCCATAGAAGGAAGGGAGCAAAATTTATCCTCCATTCCCATTTCCCACTCCTGGAATATTGCAGAAGTGTAGAGACCCACCCATCAGTTTCCAGGCAACTCATGCCTCAGAAGCTATAAGGAACACTCAGGTTGGGGCGCTTAAGCAAAGATGATCATGTTGTGTCCAAAAGTTATAAAATGGACTTGAGGAAGAACTCTGCAATCAACTCTTCAAATGTAATTGGTGGTGGTGATAGCAGGCAGCAGCACTAATGCATCAGTTCACCATTGTCACAAAAGTGCTCCCCAACATATCACCCCCAAACTCAATGGTTTAATACAATAAACAGTTCAGTTGTTTTAGAATACAAGGCTGCTGGATTTGGCTCCAAGCTGGGAGGTCATGTCTTCTCCTTAGGCTGAACTGGCAAAGGCTCTTATTCTTATGGGAAATCACTATAGCAAAATAGTATAAGTCTTATCCATGAATACGATACAAATCTTAATTTCTTTCATATCTGCTAACATCCTCATAGCCAAATCAAATCACATGTACAAGCTAAAACCAAGCAGTGAAAAAATATGTTCCAACCACCCTGAGGTCATGGCACAGATGTGTGGAAGAATCACTCTCATTGAAGAAAAAAAATTTGGACCAATAATTCAATATGCCACTAATAGACCCTACTTCATAGGAATCGCTCAAGCTATTTTCAGGGCAACCAGATATTAAGGCAAATATTCAAATCTCAATGACACATTTAAAGGAATCCAATACTGTAGGTAATCCTTAATTATTTTTGTCTGTAAAACAGGGACAGTTACTCTCCTAATCTCATGGGTTTAGAATTTTCAATGAAATAAGTCACATAAAACAGCTTTTAACACAATACCTGACATAATGTTTAAGAAATATTAGTTAACACACCCAAGCAAAGCAGCCAGTTAGCCATATTACAGATATATGCCCCTAGGTATAAGAGTGAGTAAACAACAGAATGAATGTACTTAGTATATTTTGACTTATTATTGTAGAAAGTAACTCCAACACTTTAGCCTTAATCATACTGGGTTGGTTTAATAGCATGCTCATTGTGAATGCAAGATAGAATATTTGAAGTAAAATGAGAAGTCATAACAGAGAATCCCTCAGCTATTCATTGACTCATTTAGGAAACTGTTCTGCATTATCCTTTCTTTTTCTTTTTTTTAATTTTTATTGTAAACAAATGGGATACATGTTGTTTCTTTGTACATGGAGTAAAGGCATACCATTTGTGTAATCATACATTTACATAGGGTAATGTTTGATTCATGTTATTTTTTCCCTTCCCCCCCACCCCTCCCACCCCTCTTTTCCCTCTATACAGTCCCTCCTTCCTCCATTCTTGCCCCCTCCTCCCATTATGTGTCATCATCCACTTATCAGCAAGATCATTCTTCCTTTGGTTTTTTTGAGATTGGCTTATCTCACTTAGCATATATTCTCCAATTTCATACTTTTGCCTGCAAATGCCATAATTTTATCATTCTTTTTTTTTATTTAAACAAATGGGATACATGTTGTTTCTCTATTTGTACATGGAGTCAAGGCATACCATTTGTGTAATCATAAATATACATAGGGCAATGTTGTTTGATTCATTCTGTTTTTTTTTCCCTCCCCCCAACCCTCCCACCCCTCCCACCCCTCTTTTCCCTCTATACAGTCCTTCCTTCCTCCATTCTTACCACCCTCCTTATCCCTAACCCTAAACCTAACCCTAACCCTAATGCTAACCCCTCCTACCCCCCATTATATGTCCTCATCTGCTTATCAGCGAGATCATTCATCCTTTAGTTTTTTGAGATTGGCTTATCTCACTTAGCATGATATCCTCCAATTTCATCCATTTGCCTGCAAATGCCATAATTTTATCATTCTTCATGGTGGAGTAATACTCCATTGTATATATATGCCACAGTTTCTTTATCCATTCATCAACTGAAGGGCATCTAGGTTGGTTCCACAATTTGGCTATGGTGAATTGAGCATCTATGAACATTGATGTGGCTGTATCTCTGTAGTATGCTGATTTTAAGTCCTTTGGGTATAGGCCAAGGAGTGGGATAGCTGGGTCAAATGGTGGGTCCATTCCAAGCTTTCTGAGGAATCTCCATACTGCTTTCTAGAGTGGCTGCACTAATTTGCAACCCCACCAGCAATGCATGAGTGTACCTTTTTCCCCACATCCTCGCCAACACCTGTTGTCTGCATTACCCTTTGAATGAATTTATTTCAGTTGTCAAGCAAGGCTACTTTTGGTATAACTGTCTGGTCTTTGCAATCCCTAGAAAAGAAGAAATTGAAATTTATTCAATAATTCTCTATTGTACTTCAGAGATACAATTTCAAATGCAGTAGTCATTTTAAAAAACAAACAATTAAAAAATTAGAATGACAAAGAGTTATTATAGCTGATAAAAGAGTATAACAGGCAGAGCGTAGTGGCACACACTTAAGAATCCCTACTACTGGGAAAGTTGAGGCCAAAGGACTGAGTTCAAGGCCAGCCTCAGCAGCACAGTGAAAGCCCATCTCACAAACAAATGGAGTTACAGGCTTATTTCACTTAGTATAATATCCTAGAAGTTTACCCATGTCATTGTAAATGGCAGGACTTCCTTTTCTTAGAGGAATAATATTCCGTTGTATGCATATACCACAATTTCTTATACATTCATCAGTCAAGGGACACTTAGGTTGCACCATTTGGAATTATTTTTGAATTTTCACTCAGTGTACATATTTCCAATTCCTCCACATCCTCAGCAACACTTGTCTCATATTTTTGATAATAGACTTTCTAATGGGTGAAGTGAGAGCTCACCATGTGATTACACAAGTGAGAATGTATATCTCATGTTAAGTGTTGTTACCACAAAAAAATCAATCAATAAAAAAGAAGTTAGAGGAATCTGATATTTTATGATGAAATTTACACAGTGAGCACACAATTCCATTAAGTATGAGAAAGAACTTGGAATCTAGGAAAGCAGAGGTCTGTATGTAGGAGGACATTTTTCATCTAAATCAATGTCGTAGTCATACATAAAAAGGTTTTCTAAAATATTTAATGCTCATTTTATTCCTCTGCTTTCTAGTTCTTTCACTTTTTGAATTATTTAATACTCAATGTTAAAGAAAAATTTTTCTTTATAGACCCCTAACTATGCATATGCTCAGCTTTAACATGATTATTTAACATTCTGTTTCAATAGGATTACATCTCTATATAAAGTCATGACAGTATATTTGTAAATTATGGTAATGTTTTAACATCTCCTAAAGGTTAGTTATTTTATAAAAGAGACTGTACATCAGATTTCCATCATTGAAACAAAATACCTGAGAAAAATAACTTAGAGGAGGATTAATTTTGGCTCAGGGTTTCAGAAGTTTCATCCACAATTGGCTGACTCCATTGTTTGGGCCTGAGGCAACGCAGGATATAAAGGCAGAAGAGCAAGGTGGAGCAAAGCTGCTTATCTCATGCTATCTGGGAAGCAGAGAGAGAGGAAGGGGCAGGAACAGGATGAAACCTTCAATGGCACCCGATGAGCTACTTTTTACAACTAGGCTCCAACATCTCACTTTCCACCACTTTCCAATAATGTCATCAAATAGGAATCCCTCCATGAATTGGTCCATTGATGAGGTAAGGGTCCTAATTATGCAATCACGTTCCCAAATCCCCACCTCTACACACTGCTTTGTTGGGACCAAGCCTTCAACACATGAGCCTTTGGGGGATATTTCAGATCCAAATCATAACAAAGATAAAACAAAACAAAACTGTACATACATCTTTGGAAATCTTACTTAAAATAACTAGACTATGACATTAAAAATCAACATGATACAAATATCTCTCTCTATAATAGCAACAAGAAGAAGTAGAGAAAGGGGTTGATGAGAAATTCTTCTGAGCCAAAAACACAACTTTTTTTGGGGTGATGTGGAGTATGTCCTGTTTAAGGAGAATTTTATTTTGGTATGTCCTGTTTAAGGAGCATCAGGGGTTTATCATTATAGCCTTCTTTCTATTTTTAGCTTTCACTATGTGGTCCTGGGCAAGTTACCAGTGCCCTGTACCTTGATTTTTCCATATACACCAAGTAAGACTAGCCATAATAGTTTCTGCCACACCTTTGCTCTCTATAGATATTAAAAAATAGGTCAGCTGAATCTCTTAAAACCTTCCCAGCTTGGCATGGTTGGCCTCATCCACATGGTGACAAGCTGTCAGGTTTGCAGTAAGTTGATAGTGGAAAGCATAGGAGAGCTGTGGGCTTTACATTACCAGACCAGGGGCTACTCACCAATCTAAGAAACCTCACACCATCTTGCTGGAGAGACTCCCATGCTCAACAAAATCCGTGCTCTTCTTTTCTTCCACTGAGCTTCAGGCTTTTAGGATATGTTGTGTAATGTCTAGCTACTTTTGAGAGAAACGTGACTGGTCCTTTTTATCCCTTTTGGGAAAGAGGTTATAATTAGAGTCACATGTTGTTTTTTCTTTCTTTTTAGTTGGTAATGCTGCAGTTGTACTTATTGTCCATTTCGTTCACCAAATTGTCCTTAATTACCATTGCATATCAGAGTTTTTAAATCTCTTTTTTTAATACAAAACACTATGAGAGTTCTGTTTCACGAACTTACTGGCATTTGGTTCTGTATTATTCTTGGTTATTGGGACTTCCTTGGAAAATACGTGATTAAGCTAATTGGCAGAATCTTTCTGTTTGACTCCTCCCTTACCCCTGAAATGTTAGAATGTCTCATCAGTCACTTACATTTTAAGAAGCAAGGGAGTCAGCCCGTGCCATCTCCAAAGTCATTTGGTATTTAAAGTCTTAGCTCTGTAGAAACAAACCAATTAAGGAAAAATTTGACCAGGATTATGAGAATTTTCTTTGGAAAACAAATTTTCTTAAATGCAATTGAAATTACATTGAAAATTTACCATTTTGTTTAGTTCACTTGCTAGTTGTACATAAATATCTCCAAACTAAATTATTAGCTTCTTGAGATCAGGTGGTATTTGAAGAATTTCTTTGGAACTTTCTATAATTTGAATATATACCCCCAAAACCCCAATCTCCAAATGCCATAGTGGTAAGAGGTGGGATCTTTAAGAGGTGGCTAAACCGTCAGAAATCTGCCATCATGAACGGATTAGTGCTGTTACTGTGGGAGTGGATTCCTGATAAAAGGATGAATTTGACCCCCTGCTCTCCATCTCTCACCCTTTTGTTCTTTTGCCTTTCGCCATGTAATGATGAAGCCAAAGGCCCTCATCAGATACCCTTAAAGAACTTTCCTACCTCCAATACTGTGAGGCAAAAAAATCCTCTTCCTTATAAATCACCCAGTCTTAGGTATTCTGCTACAACATCATGAAATGGACTAATACAGAGCTTTTTAACCAAGTGTTGAACTAAGAATACTCTCACATACTTATTCATGATACCAAATTCAGAAACTAGTGTGATATACTGGGATCTGAAGTTTTAATAATTATCTCCATGACTGAATAAGCATGATTTCAAATCCAAATCTGATTCTCTACATTCTTTCTATGGATATTTCATGTTATATTTTAGGGACAAGGAAACCCTGGTCACATCCCTGTTGTCAATATTATTTGGAATTTCTGGGCAGTTTACAGTTCTGAACTAAATCATTAAGAACTTCCTCATGAGCACATTTTTATTTATTTTTAATTTATTTATTTTAATTAAAAATCATAAATTTACATAGGGCAATCTTGTTTGATTCATTCTGTTATTTTTTCCCTTCTTCCCCCACCCCTCCCACCCCTCTTTTCCCTCTATACAGTCCTTCCTTCCTCCATTCTTACCACCCTCCTTATCCCTAACCCTAAACCTAACCCTAACCCTAATGTTAACCCCTCCTACCCCCATTATATGTCCTCATCTGCTTATCAGCGAGATCATTCATCCTTTAGTTTTTTGAGATTGGCTTATCTCACTTAGCATGATATCCTCCAATTTCATCCATTTGCCTGCAAATGCCATAATTTTATCATTCTTCATGGTGGAGTAATACTCCATTGTATATATATGCCACAGTTTCTTTATCCATTCATCAACTGAAGGGCATCTAGGTTGGTTCCACAATTTGGCTATGGTGAATTAAGCATCTATGAACATTGATGTGGCTGTATCTCTGTAGTATGCTGATTTTAAGTCCTTTGGGTATAGGCCAAGGAGTGGGATAGCTGGGTCAAATGGTGGGTCCATTCCAAGTTTTCTAAGGAATCTCCATACTGCTTTCCAGAGTGGCTGCACTAATTTGCAGTCCCACCAGCAATGTATGAGCGTACCTTTTTCCCCACATCCTCGCCAACACCTATTGTTGCTTGTATTCTTGATAATCGCCATTCTAATTGGGATGAGATGAAATCTTAGGGTACTTTTGATTTGCATTTCTCTTATTACTAAAGATGTTGAACATTTTTTCATTTATCTGTTGATTGCTTGTACGTCTTCTTCTGTGAAGTGTCTGTTCATTTCCTTAGCCCATTTGTTGATTGGATTATTTGTATTCTTGGTGTAGAGTTTTTTTGATTTCTTTATAGATTCTGGAAATTAGCGCTCTATCTGAAGTATGATTGGCAAAGATATTCTCCCACTCTGTAGGCTCTCTCTTCACATTACTGATTGTTTCCTTTGCTGAGAGAAAGCTTTTTAGTTTGAATCTATCCCAGTGGTTGATTCTAGCTTTTATTTCTTGTGCTATGGGAGTCCTGTTAAGGAAGTCTGATCCTAAGCCAACAAGTTGAAGGTTTGGACCTACTTTTTCTTCTATAAGATGCAGGGTCTCTGGTCTGATAAGTGATGAATCTTCAGAAAGAGAAATTAGGAAAACTACCCCATTCACAATAACATCGAAAAAAATAAAATACTTGGGAATCAATCTCACAAAAGAGGTGAAAGACCTCTACAATGAGAACTACAGAACACTAAAGAAAGAAATTAAAGAAGACCTTAGAAGATGGAAAGATCTCCCATGTTCTTGGATAGGCAGAATTAATATTGTCAAAATGGCCATACTACCAAAAGTGCTATACAGATTCAATGCAATTCCAATTAAAATCCCAATGATGTACCTTACAGAAATAGAGCAAGCAACTATGAAATTCATCTGGAAGAATAAGAAACCCAGAATAGCTAAAGCAATTCTCAGTAGAAAGAGCGATGCAGGGGGTATCGCAATACCCAATCTTCAACTCTATTACAAAGCAATAGTAACAAAAACAGCATGGTATTGGTACCAAAATAGACAGGTAGATCAGTGGTACAGAATAGAGGACATGGACACAAACCCAAATAAATACAATTTTCTCATACTAGACAAAGGGGCCAAAAATATGCAATGGAGAAAGATAACCTCTTCAACAAATGGTGCTGGGAAAACTGGAAATCCATATGCAACAGAATGAAACTAAATCCCTATCTCTCACCCTGCACAAAACTCAACTCAAAATGGATCAAGGACCTGGGAATCAGATGAGCACATTTTTAAATCATTCATTTACATTTGTATTTTAGGGTCCTACAACATACAAGACATTTTGATGTTACTTAGCTATTCTTCTTTGTTCTGATGTAAAAATATGACCTACCTCCGTAAAGGTAAAATAAAGTTCTAGGTCTAGATATATTTTGCAATATGATATATCTAAGGAATAACATAGGAAGCACAATGAAGAAATTTATCTCGAACTCTGATAATTGCGTCTGAATTAATCAGGTATGTTTTAAGATATTTATATGGTGGCATTAAGTTCCTATCTCTTTAAAAATTTCTACTTTACTACTTACTTGTATGCTTAGCTTCAATCTCAGGAAAGCATTATTTCAGAAAGCCTAAGGTTTGTGCTATTCTTACAACTTTTAGTCCCATAGAAAAGAAGCAACCATGTCTATACCAATAATCATATCAGTTCCTGAGAAGAACTTTAATGAACTTCACTCTTTCATGAGTGAACTGGGGCTACATAATTTACTTCCCCAAAATAGTGGACTGGAAGAGAGACACTTCCCAAAAGAAAACTAGAAATAGAAGTGTATTACATCACTGAAGTTTTTATGTCCTTAAGTTTTATGGGTTCACATAAGATCAATAATTTACACAATTGTAAATAGTATGCTTATGCTAAGAAAATATCCTATATACTGAAAAAATTTTCAGTATGTTGTCAATGTCTAAGTCATAAAACATTATTATAGAGAAAGCAATATTATAACAGAGCCTTATAAATGAGGTACTCTTGAACCTAATGCATGGCAAAGCTGTTACATGTTCAAATTTTCATACGCTATGCAACTTGTATCTGCAATATGCTGCTTATATGTTTTGATAATGGTTTTATAATTTACTCTATTTCAGGATGAGTTCAGAGTATAATAAAATATTCAGTATTTAACTTTCTCTAACTCAGATCTAAGCAACACATTTTCTATAAAAGGCTAGCTAGTGAATATTTTAGGTTGTGAATCATAAGGATTCTGTTTTAACTACCAATTCTGCCACTGTAGTATAAGAAAAGTCATAGACATGTAAATGAACAAAGGTTGCTATTTTTCAATAAAACTTTACTTACAAAAACAGGTGGTGGACTGGAATTGACCCCCAGGCTATAGATTGCAAACTTAGTGAACTTAGTGACAACTCAGTATTTATCACATAGTGAGTCTAAATACTCAGAGAGAATCATGGCCTGTATTGAAAATCTCTTTTAATAATGACTAATTCTAACGTAAAATAAGTCCGTTTACTTCCCCTTCATTTGTATTTAGTTCACTGAGACTCTTCCTACAAATTATAACAATGACAAATATTTTTGTTTTAACATATTTACATAGTAGTCTTTTCTTAATCCCTTTGGGCTGCTGTAACAGACTGCCTAGCAATGAGTAATTTATAAACAACTGAAATGTATTTTTCTCACCATTTTGGAGGCTGGAAAGTCCAACAAAAAGGCACTGCAGTTCTGGGGTCAGGTAAGGGCTGCTCTCCGCTTTCAAATTGGTTCCTCCATGGAGGAAGAACTCCATCTTCACCACGCAGAAGAGTCAAGTAGAACAAATTCATTCTCAAAATCCCTTTTAAAAACAGAATTAGTCATTTATCTCATATAAGTAGAGAGTAGAACAGTGTTTTCCAGAAGCTGGGGAGGGTGGTGGGTAGAAGGGAATGGGGAGAAGTTGTCAGTGAGTACATGGTTACAGTCAGATAAGGAGAAATATCTTCTGGTGTTCTACTGCACAACAGGATGAATACAGATAACAATAATGTAGTATATACCTCAAAATAACTGGAAGAGAGTATTTTGAAGGTTCTCTTCACAAAGAATGGATACGTGTTGGAGGACACAGATATGCTATTACCCTGATTTGATCATTACACAGTGTATCAAAATATTACACAATACCCCACAAACAGGTATAATTATTATCAATTAAAAATAAAATAAAACATAAAATTAAGACCACATATATATTTTCTATTATAAATTTATATTAAATATAAAGATTTGTACAGAATAAGAGCAAATGGATAGAGAAGGACATATGGGACATACTTTGTTACAGCTAATCAACAGAAGACTAGAGAAGCCACAGTACATGAAGGCAAAGCAAAATCAGATGACCACTGTCACAGGTAAAAGAAAGGGCCAATTTCTCATGATAAAGAGATCGTTTCTCCAAGAAGAGGTAGCAATTATTATTGTGTAGGCACCTAATCATGGAACATCAAATACATAAGGAAAAAAATGAAAGAACTTCACAGAAAAATAGAGTCACTATTAGGTATCGATAATTGGTTATTTCTTTTTTTTTTTTTTTTTTTATTTTATTGTAAACAAATGGGATACATGTTGCCTCTCTCTTTGTACATGGCGCAAAGGCATACCATTTGTGTAATCATAAATCCACATACAATAATGTTGTTTGATTCATTCTGTTATTTTTTCCCCTTCCCCCCACCCCTCCCATCCCTCTTTACCCTCTATACAGTACTTTCTTCCTCCATACTTGCCCCCCTCCCTAACCCTAACTCTAACCCTAACACTAACCCTTCCCTCCCCCCCATTATGTGTCATCCTCCACTTATTAGCGATATCATTCGTCCCTTGTCTTTTTGAGATTGGCTTATCTCACTTAGCATGATATTCTCCAATTTCATCCATTTGCCTGCAAATGCCATAATTTTGTCATTCTTTATGGCTGAGTAATATTCCATTGTGTATATATACCACAGTTTCTTTATCCACTCGTCAATTGAAGGGCATCTAGGTTGGTTCCATAGTCTGGCTATTGTGAATTGAGCAGCTATGAACATTGATGTGGCTGTATCTCTGTAGTATACTGATTTTAGATCCTTTGGGTATAGGCCAAGGAGTGGGATAGCTGGGTCAAATGGAGGGTCCATTCCAAGTTTTCTAAGGAATCTCCACACTGCTTTCCAGAGTGGCTGCACTAATTTGCAGCCCCACCAGCAATGTATGAGTGTACCTTTCTCCCCACATCCTCGCCAACACCTGTTGCTTGTATTTTTGATAATCGCCATTCTAATTGGGGTGAGATGGAATCTTAGGGTGGTTTTGATTTGCATTTCTCTTATTACTAGAGATGTTGAACATTTTTTCATATGTTTATTGATTGCTTGTACATCTTCTTCTGTGAAGTGTCTGTTCATTTCCTTAGCCCATTTGTTGATTGGATTATTTGTATTCTTGGTGTAGAGTTTTTTGAGTTCTTTATAGATTCTGGAGATTAGTGCTCTATCTGAAGTATGATTGGCAAAGATATTCTCCCACTCTGTAGGCTCTTTCTTCACATTACTGATAGTTTCCTTTGCTGAGAGAAAGCTTTTTAGTTTGAATCTATCCCAGTTATTGATTCTTGCTTTTATTTCTTGTGCTATGGGAGTCCTGTTGAGGAAGTCTGGTCCTAGGCCGACATGTTGAAGATCGGGACCTACTTTTTCTTCTATAATCTGCAGAGTCTCTGGTCTGATTCCAAGGTCCTTAATCCATTTTGAATTGAGTTTTGTGCAGGGTGAGAGATATGGGTTTAGTTTCATTCTGTTGCATATGGATTTCCAATTCTCCCAGCACCATTTGTTGAAGAGGCTATCTTTTCTCCATTGCATAGTTTTGGCACCTTTGTCTAGTATTAGAAAGTTGTATTTATTTGGGTTTGTGTCCGTGTCCTCTATTCTGTACCATTGATCTACCTGTCTATTTTGGTACCAGTACCATGCCGTCTTTGTTACTATTGCTTTGTAATAAAGTTGAAGTTCGGGTATTGCGATACCCCCTGCTTCATTTTTCCTGCGAAGGATTGCTTTAGCTATTCTGGGTTTCTTATTCTTCCAGATGAATTTCATGATTGCTTGCTCTATTTCTGTAAGGTACGTCATTGGGATTTTAATTGGGATTGCATTGAATCTGTATAGCACTTTTGGAAGTATGGCCATTTTGACAATATTAATTCGGCCTATCCAAGAACATGGGAGATCTTTCCATCTTCTAAGGTTTTCTTCGATTTCTTTCTTTAGTGTTCTGTAGTTCTCATTGTAGAGGTCTTTTACCTCTTTTGTGAGATTGATTCCCAAGTATTTTATTTTTTTCGATGCCATGGTGAATGGGGTGGTTTTCATAATTTCTCTTTCTGAGGATTCCTCACTTATGTATAAAAATGCATTGGATTTATGAGCATTGATCTTGAAACCTGCCACTTTACTGAATTCACTTATGAGTTCTAACAGTTTTCTGGTGGAATTTCCTGGTTCCTCTAAGTATATAATCATATCATCCGCAAATAGGGATAGTTTGAGTTCTTCTTTTCCTATTCGTATTCCTTTAATTTCCTTGGTCTGTCTAATTGCTCTGGCTAGAGTCTCAAGAACGATATTGAATAGGAGTGGTGAAAGAGGGCATCCCTGTCTTGTTCCAGTTTTTAGGGGGAATGCTTTCAGTTTTTCACCGTTTAGAATGATATTAGCCATGGGCTTAGCATAGATGGCCTTTACAATGTTAAGGAATGTTCCCACTATCCCTATTTTTTCTAGAGTTTTGAGCATGAAGGGGTGTTGTATTTTATCAAATGCTTTTTCTGCATCTATTGAAATAATCATGTGGTTCTTGACTTTAAGTCTATTGATATGGTGAATTACATTTATTGATTTCCGGATGTTGAACCAACCTTACATCCCTGGGATAAAACCCACTTGATCGTGGTGCACTATCTTTTTAATATATTTTTGTATGCGATTTGCTAAAATTTTATTGAGAATTTTTGCGTCAATGTTCATTAATGATATTGGTCTGAAATTTTCTTTCCTTGATTTATCTCTGTCTGGCTTGGGTATCAAGGTAATATTGGTTTCATAGAATGAGTTTGGGAGGGTACCCTCCTCTTCTATTTCATGGAATACTTTGAGAAGTATTGGAATGAGCTCTTCTTTAAAGATTTTGTAGAACTCAGCTGAGAACCCGTCTGGTCCTGGACTTTTCTTTGTTGGTAGGCTTTTGATGACCTCTTCTACTTCATTACTTGAAATTGATCTATTTAAATTTTGTATGTCCTCCTCGCTCAATTTAGGCAATTCATATGTCTCTAGAAACCTGTTGATGTCTTCGAAATTTTCTATTTGGTTAGAATATAGATTTTCAAAATAGCTTCTAATTATGTTTTGTATTTCAATCGTGTCTGTTGTGATATTTCCTTGTTCATTCCGAATTTTGGTGATTTGGGTTTTCTCTCGTCTTCTCTTTGTTAGAGTGGCTAAGGGTTTATCAATTTTGTTTATTTTTTCAAAGAACCAACTATTTATTTTGTCAATTTTTTGTATAGTTTCTTTTGTTTCAATTTCGTTGATTTCAGCTCTGAGTTTAACTATTTCCTGTCTTCTACTACTTTTGGTGTTGGTCTGTTCTTCTTTTTCTAGGGCTTTGAGCTGAAGTGTTAGGTTGTTTATTTGTTGATTTTTACTTCTTTTATTGAATGCGCTCCATGAAATAAATTTTCCTCTAAGTACTGCTTTCATAGTGTCCCAAAGATTTTGATATGATGTTTCTTTGTTCTCATTTACCTCTAGGAATTTTTTAATTTCCTTCCTAATATCTTCTGTTATCCATTCATCATGTAATAGCATATTGTTTAATCTCCAGGTGTTGGAGTAGCTTCTGTTTTTTACTCTTTCATTTATTTCTAACTTCAAACCATTATGATCTGATAGAATACAAGGTAGTGTCTCTATCTTCTTGTATTTGCTTACATTAGCTTTGTGGCATAAGATATGGTCTATTTTAGAGAAGGATCCATGTGCTGCTGAGAAGAAAGTGTATTCGCTCTTGGTTGGATGGTATATTCTATAAATGTCCGTTAAGTCTAAATTATTGATTGTGTTATTGAGGTCTATGGTTTCTTTGTTCAATTTTTGTTTGGAAGATCTGTCCAGTGGTGAGAGAGGCGTGTTAAAATCACCTAGTATTATTGTGTTATGGTCTATTTGGTTTCTGAAATTGAGAAGGATTTGTTTGACATACATGGATGAGCCACTGTTTGGGGCATAGATGTTTATGATTGTTATGTCTTGCTGATTTATGGTTCCCTTAAGCAGTATGTAATGTCCTTCTTTATCCCTTTTGACTAGTTTTGACTTGAAGTCCACCTTATCTGTAATGAGGATGGATACCCCAGCTTTTTTGCTGAGTCCATGTGCATGATATGTTTTCCCCCATCCTTTCACCTTTAGTCTATGTGTATCTCTTTCTACGAGGTGAGTCTCTTGCAGGCAACATATTGTTGGATCTTTCTTTTTGATCCAATCTGCCAGTCTATGTCTTTTGATTGATGAGTTCAGGCCATTAATATTCAGGGTTATTATTGAGATATGATTAGTATTCCCGGTCATTTGGTTCATTTTATTTATTTATTTATTTATTTATTTATTTTGAGACGACTTGGTTCTTCCTTTATTTGACAATTCCTTTAGGATGGTTCCTCCCATTGCTGATTTGTTTCTTTGTTTTTCATCTCTTCCTCATGGAATATTTTGCTGAGAATGTTCTGTAATGCTGGCTTTCTTTTTGTAAATTCTTTTAGCTTTTGTTTATCATGGAAGGATTTTATTTCATCATCAAATTTGAAGGTAAGTTTTGCTGGGTATAAGATTCTTGGTTGGCATCCATTTTCTTTCAGGGCTTGAAAAATGTTGTTCCAGGCCCTTCTAGCTTTTAGGGTCTGGATTGAAAAATCTGCTGATATCCGTATTGGTTTCCCCCTGAATGTAATTTGATTCCTCTCTCTTGCGGCCTTTAAAATTCTGTCTTTATTTTGTATGTTGGGCATTTTCATTATAATGTGCCTTGGTGTGGGTCTGTTGTAATTTTGTATATTTGGAGTCCTATAAGCCTCTTGTACTTGATCTTCCATTTCATTCTTCAGATTTGGGAAATTTTCTGATAGTATTTCATTGAATAGATTGTTCATTCCTTTGGTCTGTTTCTCTAAGCCTTCCTCAATTCCAATAATTCTCAAATTTGGTCTCTTCATGATATCCCATAGTTCTTGGAGATTCTGTTCATGATTTCTTACCATCTTCTCTGTTTGTTCAACTTTGTTTTCAAGGTTAAATATTTTATCTTCAATGTCTGATGTTCTGTCTTCCAGGTGTTCCATTCTATTGGTTATGCTTTCTATGGAGTTCTTAATTTGGTTTATTGTTTCCTTCATTTCAAGGATTTCTGTTTGGTTTTTTTTCAATATCTCTAAGTCTTTATTGAAGTGATCTTTTGCTTCCTGTATTTGCTCTTTTAACTGTCGATTGGTGTGATCATTCAGTGCCTGCATTTGCTCTTGCATCTCGTCATTTGCTTCCCTGAGCATTTTAATTATGTACATTCTGAACTCCCTTTCTGTCATTTCTTCTGCCATGCTGTCGTTGGGTTTCATTGATGTAACATCTAGATTTGTTTGCAGCATTTTCTTTCCTTGTTTTCTCATATTGTTCAGGTATCAGTTGACCGCTGTGATATTGCAGATTTCCTCTATTGTCTTATAATATCCCTGAAGATTTCTATTATATCCCCTCTTAGTCTTCAGTAGCCTGAAATCTTGGAGGAAGTTGATAATGCAGTGCTCCACAAGGGAGCTGACTCCCTAGGGGTGGTGGCCTTCTGGTGGGGTATATTCCCTGCTAGTGGGCAGAGGTACCTTCACTTGCTGATGAATGGTCATCCAGAAGGGAAGTAGGTTGTGGGCTGATGCAAGACCAGTTTGGGCCTGTGTCTCTGATTTTACGGTCCTTTTGGGAGAACCTCACCCAACAGGGAGGAGTCACCCGGTGGGGAGGTCTCGCTGGTCGGTTTTCCTCCCAGAGGTTCCGTTCAATTCACAACTACCGCCTGGGCTGGGCAGCCTTCTTCTGCAATGATCCCAGGGACCGGACCTACCTCCTGGGCCTGGAAGCCTCATCCTTCACAAAGGAATCTCCTTCGGCTGCCTCTCCTCAGAGAAGCTGCCTGCAGTCCTGGAGCCTTCGCTCCGCCCCTCAGTTTGTCTGTGGGGCCCTTCCACCAAGAAGCCGTCTAGGACCCTGCTCTGCACTTTTCGCCTGGCTATGCGGCCCCTCCTCTGAGCAGCCACCTGGAGCCCCTTACAATCGCTCCGAGTCCCAGTGACTCGCCACACGCCTTTTCCTCCGGCAGCCACCTGTTGTTCCGTGCCGCCGCTCTAAGACCAAGTGACCCACCACGCACCACTTTCTCCACCAGGCAGTTACCCAGAGATCTGGTGCGTCACGAGTCCCAAGAACTCACTGTGCACCTTCTTGTCCCGACTGCCTCCCGTAGCCCTGGTGCAGTCACTTCGAGCCCAAGCACCCCGCCGCGCTCCTCCTTCTTCTCCAGACAACCCCCCTATGTTCAGGAGCGGATGCTCTGGGACCAAACCACTCACCACGCTGTTCCACCGGATAGCCGCCCAGAGCCCTGGCGCAGCTGTTCCAATTCCAAGCGACGTGCCGAGCCCGTATTTCTCCTTCTCCTCTGGGCAGCCCCCTGTGTTCAGGGGTGGTCACGTTCAGTCCAAACAGCTCACCAAGCACCTTCTCCTTTGGGCAGCCTCCCAGAGCGCGGGTGGGTTGCGCCGAGTCCAAGCGCTGTGGTGAACAGCCACCTCTCCAATGCTCCCAGCTGTCTGCGGTCACTGCTCCGGCGGGGGGAGGGGCGCCTCACCGGCAGTTCTACTTTGCAAAGATCCCTGCTTTCGGGGCTACCGCCCTGTCCGGGGGCTACCGCCCCGTCCGCCTGCCCAGTGGGAAACACTCACCCGGCTTCTTTGAGTTGGTCCCAAGTCTCTCAATATCTCCTTTTCTTGAGTCCTGAACCCACGCTGCTCCTCCGGATAGCCGCCCGGAGCCCTGGCGCAGCTGATCCAATTCCAAGCGACGCGCTGAGCCCGTATTTCTCCTTCTCCTCTGGGCAGCCCCCTCTTCAATGCTCCCCGCTGTCTGCGATCACTGCTCCGGCAGGGGGAGGGGCGCCTCGCGGCCGTTCTACTTTGCAAAGATCCCTGCTTTTGGGGCTACCGCCCCGTCCAGGGCTCCTGCCCCGTCCGGGACGTCTGCCCAGTGGGAGATTCTCGCCCGGCTGCTTTGAGTTGGTCCCAAGGCTCTCTATATCTCCTCTTCTTGAGTCCTGAGTCCTGGAGCAACACGAAACGCAGCCACCCTCTAGTCCGCCATCATGAATCCCCGACAATTCTTCTTTAATAAATGATAATTGGTTATTTCAACAGCCTTCTTTCAGAAATTAGTAGATGAAGTAAGCAGAAATTCACTAAAGGATATAGTTGAACTGAACAACATCATCAATCAACTTAATCTAATTTCAATTTGTAGAATACTTCAACAAAAACAGAATTCGCCTTTTTGAACTCACATGAATATTTATCAAAATAGACCATATTCAAGGCCACAAAACACCTTAATAAGTTTAAAAAAAATTGAAATTATAGGAATTACATTCTTAGGCTACAATGGAATTATACTAATAATCAACAAGATTCCCAATTATTTGAAGGGTACACAGTAAAATTTTACATAACTAAAGGGCCAAAGAAGTCTTAATAGAAATTTGAAATGTTTTGAACTAAATGAAAATGAAAATAAAACATACACAAATTCCCAGAAAACAAATAGAAAAATGGGACTATGTCAAACTTAAAAACTTGTGTGTAGCATAGGAAACACTCTACGAAGTGAAGTGAAAAGGCCACGGTCTATGGAAGGAGAGAAAACATTTGCAAACCACACATCTAGTAAGAGAGTAAGTCAGACTGAACACCTACAACTCAACAACTGAAAAAATATATGTTTCTATAGAAGACTTACAAATGGAAAATAAGCATATGAAAAGATGTTCAACATCACTAAAAATCAGAGAAATGCAACTTGAAAATATATTGAAATGAATGTATTTATTTCACTCATTAGGATGACCATTATCAAAAAAACAATACATAGCAAATGGAAAATAGCACATTCAAGTGAGAAGTAGAATAACTGAAACATTGGTGGGAATGTAAAATGGTGAAACCTCCTTTGTAAATAATATGGAAGTTTCTCAAACCATTAAAAATAGCCGGGCATGGTGGCACAGGTCTATAATCCCAGAGACTTGGGAGGTCTGGAGGCAAGAGGATCACAAGTTCAAGGATAGCCTCGGCAACTTAGAGAGACCCTAAGCAACTTAGCAAGACCCTTTCTCAAAATAAAAAATAAAACTGACTGGGGACATGGCTCAGTGTGTTTAAGTACCCCTTGATTAAATCTACAGTAACTTGACCCCCTGCAAAAAAAAAAAAAAAAAAACCAAGAGTTGGTAGACAGGACTCAAGGAATCTCATAGTACTTGCCTAGCATGCTTGAGGCCCTGGTTTCAATCTGTAGTACAAAATAGGAAGGAAAGAAGGAGGGAATGATTTATTGGATTTCTCGAAACTTTGCTTAGATAAAAAATGAAATAAAAATAAAAACTATAAACTATTCAGAAATTTTTGGAAAGAACAGAACTCATTATGACACGAGAATGTAACATCTGGGAAATGGTGTTACCTGAGGGAGGCGGCTGATTCTGAAGAAGTTACTTAACCAGAATCAGACAGTTCCAGGTAATCTGTTCGCCCTCAGGTGACACCATCTTTGTTTTAGTTTTCTCAACTAAAAAAACTTAGTTCCTTAGATTTCTCAGCTGTAAAATGCTGGTGGTGCTAGCACCTCCCTGTTTTGGTTTAGATTCAAAATGTTCCCCAAGGGCCAAGTGCTAAAAGGCTTGGTTGCCAGCTCGATGGCATATTGGGAGGTGGTGAAAACTTTAGGAAACAAGTCTACTTGGAGGAAGTAGGTCATTGGTGGCATGCCCTAGAAGGATATATTGGGACCCTAGCCCCTTCTTCTCCCTCTCTTTGCTTCCGGCTTCCATGAGGTGAGCCACTTCGCTCTGTCATGTACTCCACACCATGATGTTCTGCCTCCCACAAGCCAAAAGGGATAAGGCCAAGTGAAAACTTCTGAAACTGTGAGCCAAAACAAATCTTTCCTTCTTTTAAGTTAATTTGCTTAGGCATTTTGTCACAGTGATGAAAAGCTGACTAATACATAAAATTTCCAAATGGCTGTGGTGATAATTAAAAGAGAATGCAAAGTGTCCAGGAGTAACATACAGAAAGTGTTCTTGAAGAATTTCTAATTGTTGTATTCACTCTTCCTTCCCCTTACCTTTTCCCTTTATTTCCCACATTTTTCACTCTGTAAAGTTTTTTAAAATGTATGTCCTTTACTTTTTTTATAAAAATTAATTTTAAAAGGATGAAATATTACATGCAACTATATTAATAATTGAGACAAGATATAAGAATAATTGATAATAATATTGTAATAATAAAATATTATAGACAACTGTAATACTAATTGAGACAAGATTCCTTTGGAAGAATAATTGTGGAAGAATAATTGATTCTTAAAAGCATTTTGTTGATCTAACACATGTATATATACTGGATGGTTAAACTCATATTAAATTATTAAAAGAGAAAAGTAATCAATGGTTATAATAGTCACAACATTTGATTCCTTGGGACTCAGGGTTTGACCACAAAGAGGCATAAGAAAATTCCCTGGCAGGGGATGGACTATCTTGATAGATTGTGGATTACATGTGTGAATGTGTTATCAAAACTCATCAAACTATATACATAAAATCTGACCATTTCACTGTATGTAAAGTATATCTTCATGAAAATTTGCCTGTTATGGCATGTGCTTTGAAAACAAAACTTTCCGTAATTAACATTTTTACAGTTCAAAGTATTTTATCACTTGTACATAAAAACATTATTGTATGCATGTAGAAGGGCCATGTTCATGGCCTCTGTTTATTTTGTACTCACCTCTATTAATTTACTTTGTTATTCAACTTTCCTTCTAATTATGAGCTTTAATCTCATCTGTTTTACTCAGATTTCTCTAGTATATTAGAAGATGTTCAGTCAGTATTATAAAGAAGGTAATGTTAATAACATAAACATTTTGAGATAATGAGGGCACAGACAAGATTCCTTTGAAAGAATAATTGAGGTACAACCACATACTCCCATACTCCAGTATATGCTTCTAATCAATTTTATCATGCTTCTTTATACCGTGTTTGAGATTTACAGTGTGAATTTTGAATGAAACTTTAATTTACTATAGTTAAAATGTTTTTGACAAGAATTCAGTTATACACAAATACCTGTAATTTGATTGACTATAAAATCTATACTTGATTGTATGTAATCGAGAAAGAAGCTTGGGATAATGGTAGACACCTGTAACCCCAGCAACTGCAGCAACTGGGGAGGCTGAGGATCTCAAGTTGGAGACCAGTCTAAGAAACTTAGCAAGACCCTGTTTCAAAATTTTTAAAAATCAAAAGGGCTGGAGATGTAGCTCAGTGGTAGAACACCCCTAGGTTCAATCCCCAGTATTAAAAAAGCAAACAAACAAACAAACAAAAAAACCAAGAAAGTAATTTTGAAATTTTGATTTGTAGGAAGTTAAATAATGCTTCTCGCTCGGTTGTTGACAAAGATGAACTGTTGGACAAGAAAAGAAATGGAAAATGCTGAGTCTAAATTATGTCCTTATCTGGGACTTAGGCCCGGATAAAAAAGGGTGATTGAAGTTAGAGAGGGTTCAGTCTCCTTATTTCACCTTCCACCTAATTCTTCAGGTGGATATTTCTCTTCCTGATGCAGGTGATCTCATAAGAGAGTAACAAGCTATTAAGCCAAATAGATTTAGGCTTACTCTGAGCCCTGGTCTTTCTTATTTTACACGAGGACAGTGATTACAGTTTTCTCACCTGTAATACCTACCAGCAAGGATTTGTATGTGTGTGAGAAGTAATGAGACAATAGAACTTACATAGTTCAAGCACCTAATAGAGTACTTAAAATAATACAGTAATTATTATAAAACTTTCTCATTGTGAAGTACTCATTAAAAAAATAGACCACTCTAAAACTCATTGTAAATAGTGACAGCTCTTTATGAAACACTTCAGATCATCTTGATGTGTCCAATAAGCCCTAGGTTTCTTAATTCTAAATATAAAACTCCCAAATATCCCATTCAAGGAGTGATGAATATTCTTTTAATAAATATTAACATTGTGATAGACGTAGAAAATGAACAAAATCATTTTGGAATATTAAATCAGACTTATAATAATAGATTACACAACACTTTGTTACCTATAAGGTTTTATTATACTTTGTCTCATATAATCCTCCCAATAACCTGAGTGGTCAGATAAAGGGATTTAGTGAGCCTAAATGACTTGCCCTGGCTAAGGTGGCAGAGTTTGGAAAGGGTGGCACTGGAACTTGAACCCAGAACCAATATTACATGGTGTTATGGTTTGGATGTGAGGTGTCCCCCCAAAACTCACATGTGAGACAATGCAGAAAGGTTCAGAGGAGGAATGATTGGGTTGTAAGAATCTTAACTCAATCAATGAATTAGTCCCTGATGGGATTAATTCAAGTGGGAGGGTGTGGCTGGAGGAGGTGGGGAATTGGGGAATTGGAGCGCATCTATGGGGTATATATTTTGTATATGGAGAGTAGAGTCTCTCTCTGCTCCCTGATCACTGTGATGGGAGCTGCTTCCCTCTGCCACCCTCTTCCACCCTGATGTTCAGTCTCACCTCAACCTCCTAGGACTGGAGCTGGCCTTCTATGTAGTAAGACCTCAAACTGTGAGCCCTCAATAAACTTTTCCTCCTCTACAATTGTCCTGGTCAGATCTTTTAGTCAGAGCAGTGAAAAATCTGACTAAAACATACAGTGTGATTCTCCTCATTATACTATGCTAGTGGTTTGTCTACTACCACAAGACAAGCAGTATAAATATTGCAAATCTACTGTTTCATTTGGGATATCTGTAATTGAAAAAGGAGAAATCTGGGAATTTGCCAATGCTAACAAGAGAATTCTAGGTTGGGCTGGTTCTACATACAGTACATCAAATCTGTAGCTCCACCTCTTCTCTGGTTCTTTCCTGCTCCATATATGAGTGTCATCCTTGGTGGCAGGTCCAGGTGTGAAGACATCCAGGGGCAGGGAAGGGATAATCCTTCGCAGAGTCTCTTTCTTAAGTGATTACCTTATGTCTCATTAAGTGGGTCACAGGGTCATACAATTATCTGGAAACCAATCACCAGAAAAATAGAATAATTATTATCATCTACCTAAGGGGTCAGACTATCTTGAAACACATGCCTGTCTGAAAGAAAGGGGTGCCCCTGAACAAATTCAGAACTTTTATTTTTAGAAAGGAGGAAGATGTACTATAATATTGTCTAACCTGCTATTCAATCTTCTTTGGAAATTCTCTAATTAAATTTATTTTTCTACCTTTTTTATTGAAGTGCACAGTTAATTTCAATTAGGAAAGACTGCTGATAAGCACGTGGATCATATTTCTGAGTGAGGTTGAGTAGAGAGAATAAGACCTGAAATGTGCTACCAAACAAAATGCCACTCATTTGCCTACAGTCTGTATTAAATGACTGCAGGAATGAAAAAGAAATTTCCCCTGAAAGGAGAGGATTTAGTAATAACATGAGGTATGGCAGGAGACGGGGGTACAATTGCTTGACTTCTTGTTTACATTTGTTTTTGTTTTCTGACACCTTTTACATGTGTTTCCAATTAAAGCCTGTTCTCTTGGCAACTAATAATTATTAGTCTCGGTAACTAATAATGTTCTCTAAAGATGAGTAACAATTTTAGGAAACATGCCTATTACCATTAGTGCAGTTGGACACTGGAGGGAATAGTAAATTCTGCTACTTCTCCCAAGCTGAAGTCAGGCAGTTCACCAGCCCCCTGCCAGCAGCAGGGACCCCACACAGTCCTCTGTATTATAAATGGAGTCACTATCTGTTGTAGTCAGCTATTTTGCTGCTGTGACTAAAGGACCTGCCCAACCAGAACAATTGTAGAAGAGGAAATGTTTATTAGTGGACTCATGGTTTCAGAAGTCTCAGTCCATGAACAGCTGGCTCCATTCCTCGGGTCCTGAGGTGAGGCAGAATATTATGGCGGAAGAGTGTGGCAGAGGGAAGCAGCTCACATGATGATCAGAAAACAGAGAGAGACTCCACTCTCCAGATATGAAATGTATACCCTACAGTCCCGCCCCCAATGAACCATTTCCTCCAGCTATACTCACCTGCCTCCAGGTACCACTCAGTCAATCCCATGAGGGATTAATTAACTGACTAGGTTAAGGCTTTAACCCAATCATTCTTCCTCCAAACCTTCTCGCATTGTCTCTCTTGTGAGCTTTTTGGGGGGACACTGCATCTAAACCATAACAGTATCCTCAAAGTGAATAGTTTTCTCAGGACGAGTCCCAAGTCTTACTATCATTTGAAAGGAAGTAGTGTTACTATTTAAATGTAAATTGCTGCTTCTGGCTATCATTTTTAAAGCTCTAGGTTAAAAACCTGAAAAACAGAAGGATTATGGATTCTACTCAGGTCTTTTCATGTTTCAGCTGCAGAGATGAGCCTCAAGTGCTCCTTGTCTGACTCCTGACACTGAGAAAAATATTAAAAAACAAATAAAACCAAAAACCTGTTTTTAACCATTTGTTTGGAATTAAAGGTAATGATTTTCTTAGGTTCAAGAAATGATGATACTCATTAGATTGTTCCATTTTTACTGATTGTTGTTGGTGACACAGCATCATGACTACTTGTCACTATGGCAGAAAACACTGTGCCAGTTACTGACACCAAATCCATGTTTCTGACTTCACTTACGATTGATTTTCCCACTGAACATTTATTTTGGGTGCGTGTCATCCCGTGAGCATTGCCTGCAATAATGATTCTAGACCTCCAGTGGCTTTGAGATACCAATTCCCACCCAAACATACCCTGCAGATGGTGGCACTTATTTGTGGTAGGATGGAACTCATGAGATCTAAGCAAGTACGTTTCTGCCTCTTGATTTCCGCAAATTTTGAGTTCTTTTTAGATTTTTCAGAAGAGCAAGAAGCAGCCTTCTTATTTCAGGGTTGACCTACCTTCTGGTGCCTTTGTCCACTCTCCCTCACATCTCCAGTTCATTCCACTCATTCTGTCTTCAGTCTCCTTCTCCCACTGACTCCTTCTAATCTGTATCCAAATTCACCATCTAGTGCAGAAAAAGGAGGAGGGACAGAAGGAACTGCACCTTCTTTTTATGCTTTTGCTCTCCCAAATGGTTCTACTCCTCCCTTCTGTAGTCAAAATTCTCCATAAAGGTCTCTGCAAGCATAGCCCTTGTTCCCTAAAGCCTGCTTATTTGCACATCCTTTCTTATTCTGATTTCAGCAACACTTGAGAGTGCTCTACCATGCACCATGGCCCAAAAGAACATAAACCCATGAGATATTTTGATAGGATTTGAGACAATAAATTAATAAAAAGGAGCACCTACAAGGAGTCTAAAAGGAAAAAATAAAAATAAAACCAGGGAACAAGAATTCAACAGCAAGATTCCAACACAGTTCAGCAAGTACCTTGTCTATATTATTTTCCCAGATACATTTTATAGTAACATACCTGTGGATTTATCAGTCTACTGAAAATATAGGTAGTATAAATTGTTTTCTGTAACCACTCTGGATGTGTGCATTCAAATTTTCTAAACGAGAAAAGCCGTCTTTGAGACTTCTACCACCCATAAGACACTCCTTACAAGTAGCCAGGCTGTTTTTATTTGTAGATACTTATCCACTTAAGAAACAAAATTTCTAATTAGACATTTGGTTGTGTGGTATAGACAACATTTTGTGTTTTGTATCATGGATGTCTGTGACTTAAAAGGTATATTTAATCAAAGTTATGTGTCTGATAAGAAGTAGAAATCAAAACACTTGGATTATATTTCCCATCAATGAACTGAGATTTTATTTGAAATTTTTTTGTCTCTATTATGGTTTGGATCTGGTATGTCCCCCCCAGAAGCTCATGTGTCAAAAGCATGATCCCAATGCAGCAAGGTTCAGAGGTGGGGCTTTTAGGATCATGAGGATCATAACCCATCCACTAATGGGTTAATCCATTAGATTAACTTATAATTTGAATACACTTAATGGGAGATGGTGAAAACTATAAACAGGTAGTTCACAGTTAGAGGTCACTGGGGGCATGGTCTTGGAACTCTATCTATCTCTCCAACCCCCATCCCGACTAACTGGAGCTAAGCAGCTGTCCTCTACCTCTTCCTTCTGCAATGATGTTTCTGCCTTGGAACCAGCAGAATCCTCTGAAACCGTGAGGAAGAGTAAACTTTCCCTCCTCTAAGTTAGACAAGTTGTTTTTGTCAAATATTTTGAAAAGTTGATTAACACAGTCTGTATTTCCTCTAAAGCAATGTCTAAATCTTTTAACATTTCATGATTTCTAAGGATTGCACTATTAGACACTGAGGTATAGTTTGCGTTTGCAATCAAGTAGATCTAGGTTTGAATCTTTATTGGGTCTGTTAGTAGCTGTAACTATTAGAATACTTAAACTCTCTGAACCTCAATTTCCCTAATATGGGAGACTTCTTAATTACAGTTTATTATCAGGATTCAATTATACAACAAAAATTGTGCCATGTAATCCCACTACTGGATATATATATTCAAAGAAAATGAAATAAGTATGTCAAAGAGACATCTGCACTCCCATCTTTATTGCAAAACTATTCTCAATAGCCAAGATATGAAAACAACCTAAGTATCCACTAACTGATAAATGGATAAAGAAAATATGGTACATGTATACAGTGGAATATTATTCAACCATAAAACATACAATCCTGTAATTTCAAATACAATTTGAAGATTATTATGTTAAGTGAAATTAGCCAGGCACAGAAAGACAAGTACCAACCACATGACCTCACTCATGTGGAATCTAATAAAATTGATCTCATAAAAGCTGAAAAGAGAATAGTGGTTATCAGAGACTGGAGAAAGTTGGGAAGACAGAGGAATGGGGGAAGATTGGTTAACATGTACTAGGATCTAGTAGATAGGTAAAAAGAGTTCTGGTGTCGTGTTAAATAGCAGAGTAACTGTAGACAATGACTATAGACAATAATAACATAGTGTGTATTCTTATTAAAACCTAGAAGAAAGAGTTTTGAAAAGTTTTGAAAAAAGTATTTTTACCAATAAGAAATAATAATCACTTGAAAGAATAGATATGGTAACCCTGGTTTATACATGTATCAAGGCATCACATAATGATGTACATAAATATTTGTAAAATTTGTAAGTTTTTAGAAAACGCATGGGCTGTGTAGCAGGGCAGTATTACTGTGCTTGCCTAGAATATGCAAGGCCCTGAGTTCTATCCCCAGAACTGGGTGGGAGGGAGCAGGACAAAAGAAGTGTTCTGTAAGTGTTTCCTTCTCCACTGCCCCACACTTCATCTACTCATCCAGTTGTGGATCTGAAAAGAGTCAGTTTTGGAAGAGTTTACCAAATGCCTAATTTTGTAATACTGAAGATTTTAGTTTGAAGGAAAGATCATGTAACCTAAAACCTACGATACCAGAGTTTTGATTTTGCTTTTATCTGTAGCCTTAAATGAATCAAGAACTATTAAATAAGACAACTCAAAAAACTGAGTTTTGAGTTTTCATAAGCAACATATAGATCATAAAATCTCCCCTAATTGTAAATAAATGAACAAGTTTTCATCAGCCTGGGATTCGTTTGGGAGCAGGAGTGAGCACTGTTTATAACTAGTCCAGGATATAATGTGACAGCCACTCTAGAAGTTTCCAATCATACCAAAAGAGAGAATGTATGTGAATTTGCAAGCACTCTACATACCACCTGCCTAAGAAATGACAAAATTTCTATTAAATAGACAAGGAAGGTCCAATTTTGCAGCTAAGATCTTTACATTGTATCCCTTTCGAGCACCCAACTTCCTTTGTACTCAAAGTATTTAGAAGTAAGTAATTGTGGCTGAATGTAAAGTCATCATTGCACCTACATGACTTCAGCACCAGGGCCTAGGATTCTACAGCAAACTCATGTGTGAAATGAAATAAGAAGGGCAGAGCTTCTTTTAATAATAAGCATCATGTACAAGGTAAAGGTTTATCTCTCTTGAAATAGGTCAATATTTCAATTATAAATTTTAAAACAATGAAGGAAATACAGTTACTAATGATTAGATGCTTTACAGTTTTAAATTACACAATGTAGTTTATAACATCAGTGAATCAGTACAACATGTAACACTTCAACCACTATTCATCATTTAATCAAATTCCATTAAAAATGCAAGTTGGACCATGGCTATAGACCTTGTTCAGCTTTCCATGAGAATGTGGAATCATCCTGGGGTCAATAGCCAGCCATTGGCCTGCATTATAAGCTAAATGGCTATTTCAAGACCAGTATCACAGAGAGGGAAGCTTTAACTTGACAAGATGAGGAGGGATCCAGACTGAACAGATTTCAATAAGAATTATGCAGTAAGATAACTGGCTGGAAGCACCGTTGTTCATGAAATTATGGCAGGGAGACAGCATTCTCTCAAGCTATTGCAGTTGTTATGGGCAATTTTCAAACAAATCGTATTACCACTGATCTTGAAAGAAACACAACAAAAGGTAGCTTTCTGTTTCTATTCAGCAACTGAAATGTAGCTGAAAGGGAAGAATGAAGCCCAAAGCAGGTACATTTCTTGTGCTTCCTATTTCTGCAGGTAGGGTATTCAGGAATTGACCATTCATTTTTTTTTTTCAAGTCAACCATTATTTTGTTGACTTTGCAAGTAACTGGCAGTCTTCTAGACACTGAGGTATGTGGGTAAATGAAACAAAGTCCTCTCCTAGGAGCATTCACCCTGTAATGGAAGAAGATAGAGAATAAATAACATAAATAAGCAGGTTATATAGTTTATATATGTGTGACAAATGAGCTGAAGAAAAATAAAAACGGTGATTGGTGGTAGTAGTTGGGGGGTCAGCATTGAAAATTTTAAATTGGGTGTTATTGTGAAGACCTTCTTATAAAATGGTCTTGTGAGTAATATAATATCTCTATGGAAATAGGTATGGTGTAAAAGTTCATGGTGAAGCACCTCTCCATAAGATGCATTCTGTCTAGGAACAAATTCAGGGATGGCTTCAGATGTAGCCAGTGCAGAGAATGAAGGAACTGTCAACTGTCTGCGCCAGGATTTCTCAAAGTGTGTATCAGACCTCCACCATTGTACCTAAGGTGCTTATTTAAATACACATTCCTTACTCTAAACCCAGAATTTCTGGCATGGGTCCTAAGAATATGTCCTCTGTCAAGCTTTTTGGATGATTCTGAGGCATTTTAACATGTTTTGTTTTGTATGCAGGACTGGGGATTGAACACAAAGGTGCTTTATCGCTGAGTCATATTCCCAGTCCCTTTTATTTTTTATTTTAATTTAGGGTCTTGCTGAGTTTCCCAGACTGGCTTCCAACTTGTGATAGTCTTGCCTCAGCCTCACAAGTAGCTGGAATTACAGGTGCATGTCTCCACATCCAGTGACATTCTAGTATCTGAGTACTAGAAATGTCTAATGTAAAAACCTTAAGGTTGAAACAAATGTTCACCTATTTACTTATTCAACAAATATTTCTGAATGTCTTCTTTCCACTTTCAACTATGTAACTAAAGGGTGTGAGGAGATAGATCCATGCCTCACATGGTTCTGATCAAATTGGGGCAACTAGTTATATAAATAAATTAACAAAAGAATACAGAAGTGGCTTGTGATGGTCTCATGCATTTAATTTTAGTCTGGGAGGACAGAATTAAGGAAATTGGTAATTTTTTTCTCCCATCTTACATTTGAAAAAATAACCTATACATACCTTTGAATTGGTATATCCTGTGTTCAAGTCAGTTTGATACTTAGCAGCCTCAGTGGAACCCTAACACTGGCCAGTGTGTTTCACGTAAAAATAATTTTTCTGTAGTCGAATAAATTCCAAGGACATAACACAGACATTCTCATTTAATTTTGTGAACTTCAAATTTGTCAGGACCTACATCATGCAAGTGTTTAAAGTCTAGAGGAAGAAACAGAAAGTTCAATGGGTGGATCCTAACCATATAGAGGTGGACAAACCACATGATTTAGAATCACAAGTTCAAATCACTAACTCTGCCTGGGGTTTTGAAAATATTTTACACAAATGAGATAATGCTCGAATTAGGACATAAAGGATGAATTAGACTGACACACAAAAGAAGAATATTCACAGTAGATATCATAGCTGGTACAAACATACAAATGCAAGGAGAGATTTTACTCACATTCTAACACAGCTAAGCAAAAACCTACCTGTCTTCTCTATTTTCCATAATAAGTTAGTAACTATCACTGGACAATGGAAACATAACAACAACAAAAAGCAAAACCCTGCCAATTAACAGAATTACTTTACTCTCATTTAAATAGTTTTAAAGATATTAACACAGCCTCTAATGGATAATCAAAAGTGTCAAGTTCACCTCCATATCTGAGCCATTTCTCCCCTCCCTTCATCCTTCGGAAGATGGTAGATGAATGTAGGAGAAGTTTAAGGACTGAGTAAGAATGGAGAAGTGCTTGGTGGTCTTTATACAGCACATCTGGTCCCTGTGGTTTCTGAAACACTGATTTTGTCAACCAAGGTACAGTACAGGGAGGCTAGTACCTCCACTTGGTCTCCTTTGTGGTAAGACGTCTTGGCTCCTCAAGACCCAACAGTCCTCCTTGGTCACTTTGTTCTCAGTGGCAGTATGGAAACCCCTTAAATTTTGGCTTTCACTGATCTTCATTGTTGAACCAGGCCACTGACCCTAACGCCCTCAGCTAAGAGTGCCATTTAACCCCACTTCATTGAACCCTTCTGCAGAGAACTCTTAATACTCAATAACTACATCCCCTTGCAGAGTTATTCGAACCCTATGTGCCTCAGTTTCTCTTTTGCTACATGGGAATAAAAGCAGTACTTTCTTCAGAGTGTGTCTGCACAGATAAAATGAGTTAATAAATATGTTGCACTTAGAAGTGTCCCTAGCATATTGCCAATAGGCAATACCTATTTGAAGAACTGTTATTAGTTCTTCATTCCCCACACCCCTCAGGCTTCATGATGGCTTCTAGGTCTCTTCTCTCATGCAGGTGGCCCCAGAAACCAGGAGCATTGCTTCAAATTCACTTACAGTCTCCCACACCTGCCACATGGGAGGATAATCTTTCTGTCTGGCAGGGTCCTGATGTCTCTGACTTTCTTTTCAATGTAACAATCCCTCTTTCTTCTTGAGGTTTTGCCTCAGAGAAGAGAAGTAGAGATGCATGAAGGACCAACTACTGTACACATTTGTACCATTTCAAGTATTAGAAAAGAAATTAAAGCTCCAAGATTTTGAGCTTTTCCCTGAATTATCATCACTGCAATTGTTAGAACCAGCATGAAAATTCGATTGTCCTGGTTTATAATCCATCATATCATACCATTTTTTTTAAATTCAAGCAACTGCAAGTTCTTTAGAGAAGTGATAAACTGATATTTTCACTTCTAAGATAAATGGGATAAATCTTGTAGAACAATTACTTAAATCAAAAACACTTCATTGCTTCTGAAATTCTGGTGCCTTTAGCAAAGCAAAGTTAAAAAAAAAAGTGTTCAAGAAGCTCCTCTGGAACATTTATACATTTATTGTTTGCCTATTATTTGATATGTTATTTCTTTTCACAGTTAGTAAAAATAGTAATTCTAACTATAAGAATATCAGATGTTCTTGTGTAGACTCTAGATAATGTTATTTTTTGAGCATACAATTTCTGAATTTAATAGTATAATTTAAGAAATGTTTTCTGTGTTCATTGCAAATCTTTGGTGGTGATCTCCATGAATATGTAGTTTTACACCATGGGTATTGCTTAACCAAAACCTAAGAGATACAAGTTGTTCCGGTCACATTTCCTTACAGTAACATGGATCTGTCTGAATATTTATAATCCACTTTTAGACAAGTTTATTTGCAAATAAGGTATGAGATAAAACAGTTTTGCAATTAAATGATTACTTTTGATTCTGTAAGCAGCAATTAATTCATAACAAAGTAAATTCCATTCATAATTTAGTTTGTGCTTTCATCAACAACCCAACTATTTGACTCATTCAAACAAATATTTTCTGAGTACCTATGGTTTTTTCAACTAGGGAAGTAGAGACGAATAAAGCAGATAGTCTGTGCCCCCTTGAAGTTTACAATTGCAGCAAAAGTTAGAAGATAGTGTCTACAAGAGCTCCTGATGGACAAAATCTTAACTAAGATGGATCAGGGAGGGTTTCCACAGAGAAATGATCTTTAAGCAAAGACAAAAACTAAGCAGAATCCATCCAGGTAACTAGTCAGAAAGATTCTCAGGAAGAAGGAAGGACACATGCAAAGGTTCTGGTTAGGAGCATGAGGAATACAGGGAATTTAAGGAATGAATAACTCCGTAGGCAGAAGCGTTATCAGGAGGGACTCAGGGTCAGATATGCAGGGATTTATAGGCCAAGGTAAGTATTTAGAGATTTAAGAGGAGAATGTGACTAAAACAGAGTAGTATCATGGTTGGTTTTTCTTTTGAGAAGATGACTTCAGATGGAAGTTGTAGTGATTGCAACTCCATATTCACCATTCCTAAGGGTCTTGCTTCAGATGCTGTGTAGAGATTGGGTCAGAGGTGATGAAGGTGAAAACAGGACTGTTATGGGAGGAGAAAGCATGGGTCCACATAAGAGAGCTAGGATTTAAGCAATGGGAAGATAATGAAGAAAAGCAGAAGCATTTTAAAGATATTTAGGAGGAAAATTCATATATAATGTGGTTGGATGTGGAAGCAAACTGGAAAGGAATATAGAGTCTAAAGATTTAAAAATAGTTTGAAAATATCTAGTATAAAGGGGAGTTTGATGACAGATAAGTGGTAGAAAATCAACAGGAAGTGAGAAGTAGAAAGGAAGGAGATCCAGGAATCAGCCTTAAGAAAAAGGAGGAATCATTCTTCCACTGGGTAAAATGGAGAGGACTAAGACATTGGTGGAAACAAAAGTAAATTGGTAGATTTGAGTGTGAGAAGTTGGATTGGTGGTCCTATGGTACCCCCATCAGTAACTTCTTCTTTCTCTGCAAAGTATCAATTAAAGAATCAAAGAACATACACAATTAGAATGGTGTCATGTATTCAAAGAGGGATAGGAATTGTTTGTGTGGAAATGGGGACAGCTGACCAAGACACATTGCTTTGCCAGGCAATGCTCAGAGCTCAGTTTAAATTGGGGACCAAGAGTCAAAATACTAGCAGGACTTGAAAGAAACGGAAAAACAGAACCCCAGAATCTCAGGGTTCCTAAAGTGCACAAAAATTTTTTCACTGTGCATTAAGTACATGTGATCTGGCATATGTCTGTGTTAGGAGGAGATGCACGTGTATGTATGCACACACACACATACACACACATGCACACTCATGCACACATGGAAAGTAAAACCCTGACTCACTTTTGGTCCAGAAAATCTTAAATTACCAAATTGGAGCAGTAATGTTAAGTAGTCAGTTCTAAATCTTATCCCATGAGAATATTTAGTGATTGCATTTTATCTGGACCTCAGAATTGGGGTCTTACATCAGTGAAAGCATTATGGTTCTCTCAATACCATAACTGGTTTCTTTAACATTTTAAAAATGATAATTTCATTTAGAATTATTATTTTGAGCCTAAGAAACTCAAGTTTACACTCAATACCACTTATTTGTAATTGTGGGGGTAAACGAAGAGTCCATTCTCTAAGAAACTACTATTTGATAAAGTAATGAGTCTTACTGTGAGTTAAACCATGCCTCCCATTATAATCCAGAGCAGATTGCCTTAGTCTATGGGTCAATTTGTTATTTTTCAAAAATGATAGGGAAGAAAACAGTGATGATGATGATCCTTCCTATCCAAGTTCATTGAATTTCTCATTGGAATTATTCCTTCTTTTGAATTTACTCAATATAGTATTTTGAACTCTGTTTAGAATATTATTTTAATTTTCTCTGTCCTGTAACTCATTGTGTGTATAGCTTAGTCCTCTGTTAAATTCTTCCTGATTGTGAATGATAGTGTGCCAAATAACTCTTCCTACCTGCTCTCTAAAATTGTGCCCTATTCAATATTAAAGCTTATTCAATAATTTATTAAATAATTATTATTGATTAGGCACTATATGCCAGATACCATGCTACACATTGACTACACAGTGATAAAATGAAAGAGAGATGTCTCCTGTTCTCATGGAATTTCAGCCTAGTGGGAGAAATAGTCATTAAACACATAGAACTGAATACATAATTGAAAACTTTAATAAAGTTCTGAGGAAAAGAACAGCATGGTATGAGAGAGAGAAAATGAATTGATTTTGTGTTGAGTGGAAATTTTGAGGAAGTCACAAATAAACCAGGACTTCTCAACCCCAGCATGATTGACATTTGGAGCTAGACAATTCTTTGCTGTGGGGAGGTGCCTGTACATGAAATGATTAATTTCCTGATTTTTACCTTTCATATACAAGTACCATCATCCCATTGTAACAATCATGAATGTCTCAAAAATATTGCTAACCCTCCTGTGGGTAGAGAGCCACTAATTTAAATTGAGATGAAATGCTTAAGTAAGAATTAGGCAGAAGAGGTCAGAAGAGAAATTATTCCAGGATGAGGAAATATAATGGGAGAAGTCTACGGGGCAGAAAAGAGTATTTGAATAACTGAAGAAGGTCAGCATGGCAGGAGTGTATGGAATGAGGGGAAAATTAGTACAAAGGGCCTGGAAAAGGAAAGCAGAGGACAGGTCTAAAGAAGGGTCTTGTAAGAGTCGTCAAGAACTTGAGAATTTACCGTAGGAGAAATGGGAAGCTACATTCAGTAGGGAAGAAGCAAGATCAAAAGATGCAGTTCATATTTTAAACTTCTTGGTGGCTCTGATGACCAAAAATGGAAATATCAAGAACTATTGACATTGTCCAGTTGGTGACTGAAGCTAGGATACAGGACAATGAAATGACAAAGAGTAGACACAGCAATACACTTCGGGTGGAAGAGTTGTTCAATGAAAGGAGGACCAAATGGGAAGAGAATTATTGAGACATCCATTGATTTGTAAATCCACATATTGGGTCTGTACTCACTTTCTGCAAGTGAAAAGTTTTGGTTGGTCTTAATCCTATGATTTTATGATATTAAAAACAAAAAATTCAAAACCCCTTCATATGATAGGCCAACAAATATGTAGTTTAATATTTACTGGCCCACTACATTTCCCACTCCCCCTTTCTTCTCTACCACAGGCAAAAATTCAAGGACATTCAACAGTTCAGTTCACAACTTGCCATTCTCTTAACCCACTCCTGTGTATCTATTAAACAATAGCACATAAAGCAGGATGTGTTACTCCAGGTGCCTCTCCTAAAAAGAATAAAGAGATATAAATATATTTCTAATGCAAATATTACACTCTTCATCTCGAAGTAATCATTAATGAAAACTTAGGTCTTATTCACACATGCTGCTAAACCACATCTTTCTCAACACAACACATCTTCAGTTGGAATTATGCTTCTAAATGTAACATTTCGTGTTTACTGCCATTAGAGTATGTTGTGTCTGTCAGAGTTCAGTCAACAAAACAGAAGCCACTCTCTGTATTCAAAGAATAAATCACTATAATAAAGAGAATTATAGGTCTACCCAGAATTGGAAGGATTGAAAGGTCAGAGAAGTCACTGCTAACAAGCTAGCCTGTAGCTTGCCCTCTGGAAGAGAAGAGAAAATATATCATTATGTCCACCTAATTATCTAGAGCCTCCTCTGAATTGAATGACTTTGGTGAACATGCACAATAAATATAAATATTTTAATACTCTGCTCATTCTGAAAAGTGCACTCACAACCTAGATGTAAAATCAATCAGTCAATATCTACCTTCTATCTATATGACATTGAAATAAATTTTCACATCTTGTTCTTTCCAAGACATTTCTTAAAAGTCAATGTAGAATCAACTATGATGATTCCTTCTTCCACGTAATGTGATTAAACAGGCGCCCTGCTCTGCCCACTTGGAGAACTTCCCTTCCCCCACTCCTCTGGCCAACCATGGGGTCCTACAACCACAAATCTTCATTTTGTGGTTATACTTCCATACCACATAGGCTCTATAAGTCAGGTCCGAATTTCTTTTCTTTTGTGTATTATGAAACCCACCCTAGATTTTTTCCTCATTAAAACAATCCATGATCATTTAAATAGATTTAAATAGTAAGAATGATAATATCCACATGGCTACCATTTCCCACATTTTTCAGTCCTTTGTGTAGACCCATATTTTCTTCTGGTATAATTTTCTATCTGACTCTATTCTCTTCTGTCCTCTTAACCCATAATATGGGTCTATTGGTGATGAATTCTATAGCTTTTGTATGTCTGAAGAATCTTTGGTTTACTTTTGTCTTTGAAAGGTACACTTGTTGAGTATAGAATTCTTGGTCAACAGTTATTTTTTTCTTTTATTATTTTAAAGATGTTGCTCCTCTGTATTTCAGCTTGAATTGTTATTAATGAAAAAAAACTTGATGTACTTAGGGATTTGTGAAGCCTCTTGGATTGATTACCGATGTTCATCAAATTTGGAAAAAAAATAAACAATTATGTCTTTGAATATTTTTTTCTGTCCTCCCTTCTCTTGATTTATCTTCAAGCACTACAAGCATATGCATATTAGGACAGTTTGAAGTTGTCCCACAGCTCAATGGTGCTCCATTAATTTATTCTGAGTATTTTTTTCTCCATGTGTTTCATTGCAGATAGTTTCTTTTGCTATGTCTTCAAATTCACTAATCTTTCTTTATGATATTTGATTAGACACTAGAAGTTTTTTCATCTCCAACATTTCAGTTTTAATCTCTAGAAGTTTGATTTGTGTGTTCGTATGTATTCCAGGGTGGAATATATACAAATAACATCTACATTCTTTGCTCTATCTTTTTGAATATATGCAACACAATTAGAGTAGCTCTTTTAATATCCCTGTATGCTATATCTGACATCTGAGTCAGTTCTGGGTTGGTTTCAATTGATGGCTTTTCTTTCCTCATTATGGATTGCATTTTCCTGTTTGTTGGCACACTGGCAGTTTTTAGTTAGATGTTCCTGTGGTTTGAATGAGTGCCCCACAGGTTCATATCTAAAGGCCTGGGCCCCAGGGTCGTGGTCCTAGAATGTGCTGTGAACCTTTAAGATGTGGGACTTAGTTGGAGGTCCTTACCTCACTGGGGCCAGGCCCTCAGAAAGAATTGTGGAACCTTCTTGTTCTGTTTTCTCTACCTCCTGGCTTGTGAAGTGACCACTCACCCTAACCTGTACTTCTAGCAGTATCATCTGCTGCCCCCATCAGAGGCCATATCAATGGGCTTCCCAAACTTGGATGTGAACCTCCAATTGTGAACTAAATAAAACTTTTCTCTTTATAAGTTAATTGTCTCCATTATTTTTCTATAGTAACATAAAGCTGACTAATAGCAGGTGCCAAATTTTACACATTTAACCTTATAGGATATTGCATGTATTTCCATTTCTATACTTGTGGTTTGTTCTGGGATGCAGTTATCTTGAAATAATCTGATTACTTTAAACTTCACATTTGAGATTTGGTAGATAGACTCTTGACTTATCAAGAGATAATTATTCACCACTACTTAGTCAAGATTCTTCTGCATGCTCTACCCAATGCCCTGCGAATTACGACCTTCCCTAGCATGGTTAACAGAGAAAGATACCAGTCTTGGCCACTTGCAGTTTCTGGGAATTGTTCCCTCAACTCTTTTGTGATAGTTTGATAGTTGTTTCCTATCCTTGGGCAGAGTCCTTGTAAATATCCACTTACCAGTAACCTGGTTTAAAAAAAAAAACAAAAAACTTCATGCTCAAATATTGTAGTTGTTTGAAGTCTGATCTCTCAAGTTTTGAAAATTGTTGTTCATTATATCGTGTTCAGTTTTCTAGTTGTTGCAGACAGAAAAGCAAATCTGTTCCCTGATATACCATCTTGGTTGAAATCAAAAGGATTCCTGGCTTACTAGTAGTGATTGCGAGATGTACTAAATTGTCCTTCATCTTTAAGGGAATGTCATCTTCATCTTCATCCAGTTCCTCAGAAATGCAGAAAAATTAAGGACCGGAGGTTAAAAACCTTGTATTTATCAGGAAAAAATATTGCTCTTTCAAAACCTGCATCAATCCATTGCTCAAAGCTCTTCTTGTGACAATATACCTAATTGTCATATTAATCTATACATTTGTACCTAACCATGTGTTTTTCATTAAATGATTATATCATTATTTCATTTCTTTCTTAAGTGATCACTTGCAGGATTAATATATAAAACATTATTCTTGTGTGATAGGCATTAGTTCTGCTCTCTGAATATTTCTGAATCTTCATGTTCCTGGCCTGTGGCAAGAGTGCACTTCTTGAACTACTGTACGTGAATGGCATCCTGTGATTATTTCTGGCTTCTAGTGAGTAGAACTGTTTGTTACATGTGACTTTCAAGTCAAACTTTTAATCGTTATTGTAAAATTCTTTAGAGTTTACCCTTTAGAGTTTAAGATAAGCCTAAATTTCTGAGTAAATTAAATAAATACACTTCTTTGCCAAGCCATGATGAACATGCAACAAAAATATGAAATAAAACACTATAGTTTTAAACCCCTAATAAGTGAAGTAGGGCATTGCATGTATATTATTTGTGTATTTGTGTGTATAATATAGTAAATTTAGACTTCTTACTGAAACAGCTTATAAAAAATTAAAACATTGCAATAAAATTAAAGTTTTATTATAATATCAAACACAATTCTACTTCCCTTCTATTCTATTGAGTCTTTAATAATGGTTATAGCTTTGTGAGTCTTCTTGAAATTTTTCCTATTTCTCTGTCAAGTGTCATGGCTAACTCACTTGTTTCAGATATGTGTCTCTCTATAAAACTGTTTAGTTATATTGTTCTGTTGGTACATAGCTCCTTCCTTATAACATCCATATAGTATTTCTTCCTATGAATACAACAATTTTATCTATTCTATTTCCATTACTATGTATACACAGTGCCCATTTCCTGTTGGTAGATATTTAGACTATTTCTGATTTTATACCACTATAGTAACAGAATATATTTCTGCATATCTCATTATGTACACATGAAATCAAGATGTATGGGCTGTAGGATGTATACATTTTCTATCTTAAACTATTATTAAATTCTCTTTCAATGTAACTAAACTACTTTATATTGCAACCATTTTTGTTAGGTTTATCCCTGTGTTTATTGCTCTGATTTATATTATAGAAGAGAAAATGATTTATTCTTCATACAAAAAAATGTTTTCCCTGATAAGTGGAGGATGATATATAATGGGGGCGGGGGTGGGGAATGAGAGAATAATGGGGGAACTTTAGAATATGTAGAAGAAAATGAGAGGGAGGGGGGTATGAAAAATGGTGGAATTTCACCACTTATAAAAATAGCCACTTATAAAAATAAGCTTTATAATGCAGTATAATGATCTATCTTCTCAACTTTCAACAGACTAGCAACTAATGTAAAATAAGGCACTTAGTTGAAGGAGTCTTTTTATAGAATATGTGGCACAATGTTACCTTTCATTGTGTTTTTTTCAGATGATAGTCTTGGTAAATGCAAGTTTTTGTTTGTTTGTTTTTGTTTGTTTGTACCGTATATAGAAACGACTTGGGAATATTATAAGTTCCTTACACTGCAAATGAAGAATTCTGCCCAGTTTGAAGGTTGATTTGGTTTCTCCTAAAATGCATATTGTAAAACCTACCACTTACATTTACAAAAAAATTTAAATTTTAAAATGAAATATTAATGATAAAATGAAATAATAAAAAATACTCAGATGAAAAGACTAAAAACGAGACAGACAAATAAGAAACACAAATGTAACATATAGAAAACAGCAAGATGGTATATTCTAATTCAACTACCACTAATCACTTTAAGTGTGAATAATCTAAGCATAAGTTGTTAAAAAGATATTTTCAAATTTGATAAAAATAAAACAAGAACCAAACTGGGCTACCAGAAACCTACTTTAAATATGAAGAATTATGTAGATAAAAATAAAGGAATGTAGCTACTGTAGAAAACCGTCTGGCAATTCCTCCAAGAGTTAAACATAGAATAACCACATGACACATAGATTACACTCCCAGGTATGTACTGAAAACATTTGAAAACTTTCATTCACCCAAAATCTTGTACATAATTTTTCATAACAGCATTATTTGTAACATCTAAAAACTGAAACAATCCAAATGACTATCAACTGATGAATGTATAAACACAATGCTATGTACCCATACAACAAAATTTTGTTTGAACTTAAAAAGCAATGAAGTACTGATACTTCTACACATGGATAAGTCTTGCAAACATTATGTTAATTGAAAGAAACCAGACATGCAATATCAGTTATTGTGCATTCCATTTATTTGAAATGTTCAGAAGAAGCAAAACCAGAGAAACTGAGAATAGATTAGTGATTGCAGGGACTTGAGGGAGAGGAGGGAGAGGGGTACTGAGATTGATTGCTAATAGAACAGATTTGGAAAGGTGGTTTGTTTGTTTTGGAAGTATGGATATACTCTGAAATTAAATCTCTCTGATATAATACAACATTGTGCATATAGAAAAAAACACACTATTAGGCACTTTAAAGTTGGCTATGGTGTAATATAAAATTTTTTTTCAATAAAAAATTTAAAGTAAAGGGATAGAGAGAATTATACCATGCAAATACAAAATTAAATGATAAACTAGCTACATTAATTTTAGACAAAACTAACTTCACAATAAGGAAAATTTTCAGGGGTAAAAAATACCATATGCAGTAATAGATGGATCAGTTCTCTAAGAAGAAATAACAGTCCCAACTATGAACACCTGATGATGGAGTATTAAAGTGCAAGAGACAATCTATCTAATCACAGAAAGAGAGTAGAATGGTGGTTTCCAGGGACTAAGGCAAGGGTGGTTGAGCAGGTGATAGTTATGAGTGGATAGGAGGAATAAGTTCAAGAGATCTATTGTACAACATGATTATAGTTAATAATGTATTGTATTCTTAAAGACTAAAAGAGAGATTTTAAGTGTTCTCACCCCAAAGAAGGAAAAACATGTGAGCCAATGCATGTGTTAATTAGCTCAATTTAATCATTCCACAGTGGATACATATTTGAAAACATGTTGTACCTGATAAGTGTAATTATAATGTACAGCATGTTTACATGCTATATACATATACTTAATTCAACTAATTTAAAATAAAAATCAATAAAATTAAAAAAAAAAAAAACAATGAAACCAGGGGCTAGTTATTTTGCAAAGTATAACATCCCTGACAAAGTTCTAGCTAAGCTAATAAAAGGAAAAAAAAAGACAGAAATTATCAATGTAAAGAATGAGATAGGGACCATAACTGCTGATCTGCCAATATTAAAATGCTAATAAGGGAATATTAAGAACAACAGTTACTATAAAGTTCAAGATTAAGAGGCAGACTACCCAAGATTCAAATGATAATCTAAATAGACTTACATGTATTAAAGCAATTAAATTACTAGTTAGTAGCCTCTAAAAAAAAAATTAAAAACACCAGGACCAAAATGCTTCACTGGGATATTCTTTAAAACATTTAAGGAAAATATAATACCAATTCTACACAACCACCTTTAGAAAATGGAAAAGAAAAAAAATCTTTCACAATTTTTTGTGTAAGGTCAGTTACTCTAATATTGAAAAATAGAATAAAACTTTACGACAACAACAAAATAAAAAACCTAAAGATCGATTTCACTTGTGGCTATAGAAGTGAGTACCCCTAATAAAACATGTGAAATAAGGTTCTGTAACATTTAAACAAGGTGATAGATTATGCATAAATAGATTCTTTCTGGAAATGCAAAGTTAGCTCAGGATAATCGTTTGCAAACCTCACACAGTGGTGCTGACACCCTTCATGTAGGGAAGGCAGGTTAGAACTGATGCTGGAACTTCTCACTTTCACTCTTGCTTCTTGTAGCCAACTGTGATAGTCTCTGGAGAGATGGGAAAGGCCTTGAGTATATAAACTAGCAACTTCCACTGAAAACAAATTACCCCAATACTTAAAAGCCTTTCTTGAAACAAAAATCTTTTATCATCTCCCAGGATCTGTGGATCAGGAATCTGCATCCTCTGACTCACCAGACTGCAGTCGGGGTGCCAGCCAGGGCTGTATTTATCAAGGTTCCATTGCAGAAGGGTTGGTTGTTAAGCTTATGGGTGTTACTGTGGACAGGAAGCTCCCCCAGGGTTGTTGGACTGAAGGACAAGTTCCTCCATGGCTATTGGCTGGAATTTGTCCTCAATTCCCTGCCACAAGGCTCTCTCCATGGAGAGGCTTATATATGGCAGCTTACTTCATCAGGGCCAGCAAGAGAGAAGAGACAAAAGGTGAGAGACAACACAAGCAAAGTTGAAGTCTTGATCTTTTGTAACCTAGTCTCAAAATTGATATCTAATCATTCTATCCATTAGAAATAAGTCACCTGGCTCACGCTCCAGGTGGGGAGATTCCACAAGGTGTGAATACATGGAGGTGAGACTGCTTGAAGGCCATCTTAGAAGCTGCCTGTTAGAAATGTAATTGTTTATAGCAAAAGGTGCTTTATACCAAAAGGCATTTTATACCAAAAACTGTTGGTTTTACTGAAAAGAAGAAAGACTGTTGGTTTAAACTTCACAGGCAGTATTATGCCACATTCTTAGTATTTATGAACAAATAAAGAGACAGACATATGTCACTTCCAAAAAAGAGATCTTTGCCGAAGTGGAAAAAGTGTGTCTTCAAAGAATGTTTAGAAAAAGAAACTCAGAACTCCATGTCTCAAAATGGAAAACAAGGTCTGCATTCTTTAAACAGGTGCTAACCTTCTTAATTGGTACTCTGGGTCTCTCCCCAAAGATGCTTGTAGTGCTTATGATTTACACATTGTTAGGAGCAAATGGTATCTAACCTGTCTGCCTTACGTGTGAGGAACAGCTGTTGCCTCAGTAGATGACATTATCCTCAGGGCTGAAGCACATTCATTCCCAGAATGTAAATGAGGAGACCTAAAGAAGAGCTACACAATGAGCCATAAAAATACAGGAAAGGAATGGTCATCATTTTTCAGCAAGATAATCTTATTGGATGGAAAACTGTGGAAAAGTTATTTCACAAGCAAAATCCCAAAACCCTAGCAAAGGTCTCTTCCAACACCCCTCAAGTTTACTTTCCAAAATATCTTTAACCAAAGCCAAGATGTGCAAGCACATAAAAACACTTGGGGATGAACCTGAGGTTTCTACTTCCCATGTTCCTGGACCCTCTTGCCCCTCTTCTGCTTCTGGCTTCTCAAATGCAGCAGTGTAGCATTTGGAGCATGTTGTTTTAGGAAAGGTCAAGTGAACCCAGTTGCTGATCTGTTTATATTTTCATGAAACCAAAGAGATGGCAATTTCCCTTATAGGTGCAAACCTAAATATACTGAGGGATGAAATACATCTACATGCTTGCAGAGGAAAAACTAGTCAAGGTGATCAGACTTATTGGGTAACTGGTCATGTGATGCCAACACAAGTTTTTGGTCTTCCTCTGATTTTTACTGACATCCCAGGAGCCAATCTGCAATCCAAGATGGGTCCATGAGCGTGATGGGGGGCGGGATTTATTTCTCCCACACATAGAACCCTGAGGAAAGGTCAAATAGATACACAGTTAGATGCAAATAAACAGATTATACATAGGAGCTGGGCATACACTGTTAATTGTGGTGCCTCTATCAGGATGACTCACACAGCTCCTCATATACTAGCATGAAGCCTCACAGCCTCAATCTCTGTCCACACATGGGCAGTTCTTTGCTTGCGGGACAATGCACCCCAACCCCATGCTCTGTTCCTCTCTCCCCATATCTAGTCATTCTTGGCATCTCATTCTCTGAACTTTTCCATTCACTAAAATTCCCCACCTCCCCTCCATTCCTGAGCCAGACTTGCTTTGTAGCCTCATGTTCAGAATTCAGCTTTCTTTCTCAAATTTCTGTTCCTAGCAGAAAGATCTCAGAAGGATGGAGAGTTGGAAAAAGTCCCTGAAATATTCTGGACTTCTGATGACCCCTTCCTGTTCTCCTCCTCTTTTCTTTTCTATTCTTTTCTTCTTCTCTTCTCTTCTCTTCTCTTCTCTTCTCCTCTTCTTCTCTCTCTCTCTCTCTCTCTCTCTCTCTCTCTCTCTCTCTCTCTCTCTCTCTCTCTCTCTCTCTTTCCATTCCTATTCTCCTGGTTAATTCCAGATAGTTACTTTAAATATTTTTTTCAAAAAATAAACTTTATTTCAAGGATAAATTCTGTGCCACTATTTACATATTGTTAAATTCCATATTATATTCAAAGGGTTTTTATTTTGTTTTCACTTTGTCCCAGTGGGGAAATATAAAGTTAATTTTTATGGCACCTTCCTGATTTGAGGAATGATTTTTTTGTTTTGCTTATTTGCTTGTTTACTGTAATTTGTGGGAAATGTGCCATCCTATCACATGTAGATAAATTAAATATCATAATATGCCTGTATGTGTTAAGAACTAACACCAAAAAAAGCAAGTATTAAAATGTTGTATCTTTTGAAAATATGGCAATAATGTGTCATACTGCCAATTTCTTTTCTTTACCTTCACTGGATGATTCAATTCATGATGAGCGCATTATTTAAGACAATAATTCAACACTGGAAAACAAAAGAACCCAAGGTGATGACAGTAAAGGTTTGGGATGATTAGCGATTTCTGGCTAGCAAACAAATTCCCTCATCAGAATAATTCTCCTTTAGCAGGACACTTCTTTCAAGTTATTAGTATCTGTTGACAAAATGCAAATTGAGAATCAAAAGAAAGAAAGTGGTCCAGTTTATCAACTCTTTTTTGTCTTTGTAGGCCTAGACTAGGTGATTAATCTAGAAATAGTGATTATTCCCTTTTATCCTAAAAATAACACCTGAGATGCTGGGTGACCCAACTCTGAGACTCAATTTGTACATTTTTACATTTGATTATCTTAGTGTGTGCTCACTTCAAAACTTATTTTGTGCATTAAATAATAACAATGCATGTAAAAAATCTCTAAAAATTGTGAGGATTATAGTGCTAAAATCATTAATGTTTTTTTCTTAGTTTCTGCAGAAATACCTATGTATCTTAACTCAAGTTTTAACAGTTTTCTCATAGAGTTTCTCTTTATTTCACACAATGTCTCAATCTTTACACTTTATGCTTTGACTTACACTTAGGAAGTTCTTTTGACTGAGGTAGGATAGAAAAAATAAGGAGTAGGCAGAAAGAAGACATAAGAAAGACAAAAAATAGGGTTTAAAGTAATTTAATTTAATTTAAGTTCTGTGTATGCTTCCAGGACTGTCACTCTGAAATTCCTAAGAATACATCTACTGGTGCACTGTTAATTAAATCTCCAAAAAATCGTTGAATAAAGAGAGATAATATTTTGAGAAACCTACAATTGAAGGGACTTTCTGGCACTATCCATTGATCAAGTGAAGACCACATCGGCCTGAGGATCCTGAGATTGAACAACCACCAGAAACCATCTTGAGATCACTGGACAGATTTCATTTCTACATACCTTTGCATACCCACTTCTCACCAAATTTCCTTTAAAAGAAGAGCCAGGAACTCCCCAAACTCGTTTCTCACTCTCAAGATAGCCCACATTCTCCCTCCAATTCCTTGTGTTACCACAAAAGGTGTCTCTCTCTTGAAATAGCCCACATTCTCCCTTGAACGTGTGATCTATTTTCCTAATAAACCTGTCTCTGCCTGGCATGTAATGGAATTCCTTTCTGTCATAATAAGCCAAGGACCCCTCTGGTCCTGAGTCAAGTTCTTCTATTTTCTAATCCCTTATCACATATCCTTCCTTCAGAAGATCATCTCCACCTCCACTGGCTTTGATTACAAAGATTTTTAAAATTACAATCACTCATTCTCTCTGGCCTGACTCTGGAGGACCATTTGCTTGGCCTAGCTCAGCCTAGTCCACTGTCACTTAAATTGATGTTTATATTATACAAAGTGGTTGTATTGGCCAGTCCCCCAGTCTAATAGACTCAAACAATCCTGAATCATTGTGATTCACTATCACCCTGGTCACCATTCCAGTGTGACCAACTTATGCAACTTGATCTTTAATTGTTACTGTTTACCCTTTGATGTGCAAAGTTAAGCAAGATACGGGACAGAAGCATCTCGGATGACATAGCTGGCTCATCTTCCTTTGTAACTTCCCACAGCTTCTTGCATAAGAACTTGCATACAACAGGAGTTCAAAGAGTATTTGTGGATTGAAAGAATGTACAAGATGAAAGAAAGAAGAAATGTGTATTTCACAAGAGAGGAGAGTCTGGGCAATAAAGACCCTTGTTATACAACTAGGAGACATGGGTGAACTTGTGAGATAGGAGACAGAAGAAGCAAAGAACCATCCATGATACAGGGAGATGCAGACAGAAGACAGAACCAAGGAGTTACAAACTGCCTGAGTGAGCAAATTCATAAATTTCAAAGGACTAGTCTATTAAAATAGTATATTTTGCAATTCTTATTTGTTGGTTATATGCTACCAACAAAGATGATTATAACAGCTAACTCCCAAAGATGTCTAAACTGGAAAAAGAAAAAAGAAACTACTCATAACTATCGAACTATGAATAATGGGCATTTAATTGAAAGTTCTTGCACATTAGAATTGAGCTAGGTTCCTCATCAAAACATGTTGTAGCTATAATAAGCATACAATACGTTTCCAAAGATTATATGACAGTCTTATTGTGTTGTGAAAATAACACATCAGTATGGGTAAAGCAACCCTAATCAAAAAACTCAAAATCTGAAATGCTTGAAAATCTGAAAGTTTTTGATTGCCAACATGATGCCACAAGCAGAAAATTCTACCCCTGATTTCTTGTGATGAATCTCAGTCACAATAAGGCCCACTAAAAATGTCACATAAATTACCATTAGTCTATGTTTATAAGGTGAATATGAAACAAATGAGTTTTGTGTTTAGACTTGGGTCCCATCCTCAAGATTTTCATTATGCACATACAAGTATTACAAAATCTTGAAAAATCTGAAGTTCACAACACTTCTGGTGGCAGATATTTTGGCTAAGAAATGCTTAACCTATACTTTCAATACCTGGGTCACTTTGAGGTTATAGTGCAGCAATGCCACTCCATGCACAGACCGGACCATCCCTGAAGATCGAACAGTTTTAAGGTGTTAGAAAATACCACACTGAAAAGATCCATGCCTCTGAGTATGACTTACCAGCTTTGTAACTTCAGATTAATTCCTGTAACCTCTTTGGGTTTCATTTCCCTAATTTTAAAATGAGGACCTAGGCAGGATTTATATTACATTCCTTCCAGGTCTACCATTCTTTACTTCTAGGATTTATGAATGTGCCACATAAAGCCTGACAAGGTTTTCCCTTCTTTCTCTTCCTGTCATCATGATGTCCAGGTTCCCTCTCTTCTTTGACCCTGGGTTTATTCTGGGTCAAGAGGCTTCTTGGACCACAGGAGTCTGCTGGTGGCCATCCTTGGGAACTGCCTCCCCAGACATTGCCTCCTATAGTTCCTTGTCCTAGGGGGAGTTGCAGACACCCTGGAGATCCCTTCTCCCTTGGCCTCTAATACCTACAATTGAGGTGATCCCACTTTCTGTAATCTTTTTTTTTCCCACACATGCCTATACTTATCTTTCCTAATTTGTTTTCAATTACTTTAGAAGAATATCTTTCTTTTCCCATCCTCTTTTCAAAGAAAAGTCATTACCCATAATATTATTCACTGGAAATAATTTAGAACATTTCCTTTAGACTGCTCTTGAACACATGTGTAAATTACTTTCAAAATATAATTTTGATTGTTACATTTTTTTTTTTTTTTTGCTTTTGTAGTTAGGTTTTTTTTTCACCCAAATTTTTCACTTTATTTCCTAAGTATTTTTCAATGCTAGCATTACTTTACCACTTTATCCTATACTCCAGCCTAATAATAACAAATAATTATTTTACCTAGTGATTATAGTAGTCTTCTGTTTCACTTTCCATGATTTCAGTTACCCAAGGTCACTGAAAATTCTAGAAATAAACAATTCATAAGTTTTAAACAGTGTGCTGTTCTGAGTAGGATGATGATATTTCACACTGTCCCATGCCATCCACTCCATTCCGTCAGATGGAAATCATCCTCTGTCCAGTGTATTCACAGCATATATGCTACCCATTCCTCAGGCACTTAGTAATAACCAGATCGAATGTCACAATGTCAGAGTGCTTGTATTCACGTAACCTTTATTTTACTTAATGACTCCAAACTGCAAGATTAATGAAGCTGGCAATTCTGATATGCCAAAGAGAAACTGTAAAGTGCTCTGTTTAAATCACAATCCCCAAAGTTTCAAATCCTGAATGTTGAAATCATGAAAGTCAACCCCATAAAAAATGTAATGCTCTTGAAAATAATCTACATAACAGTAGAAAGTTGTATTCTAAGGAAGTGATTGGTCAAGGATTCAGAAATGACACAAATTTGATTTTATAAGCATGTCGTTTGCTCTCGCCTTCCTTCCAGTTTTCAGTACACCTGAGTGTTTAAGCTGGAAAACGTGTGCCTTGCTATTTGCCTATTGTGTAAAATGGCCCATAAAGTGTTCCATCACATTTTTATATGGTTCTCAAATAAAACCTCTTTAACAATGTGAATAAGTGTCTTTTAAACAATTTTCTTTTGTCGTTGTTGTTGTTGTTTTTCCCAGAATTTTATTATCAGGATGTTAGGAATTTTTGTCTTTCAGGATTTCAGCATTTCAATCCTCATGACTCTCAGGATTGTGGCCCAAACCCACCTACGGAGTGTGGACTAACACACACTGGGGCTGCAGTATATATATCCTATTGCTCCTGGGCCACCAATCTGTGTGGCATGTTACTGTATTGAACCTGCAGGCAACTGCACACAACAGTCAGTATTTGTGTACCTAACAGATTTCAACAAAAATACTGAAGTGAAATATAGAAAATGGTGCACCTAATAGGGCACTTACCCTGAGTGCAATGTGCAGCACTGGATGAGTGGGATTGAATGGTGGGTGCTGTGAAGGCCCAGGGCATCCCTGGACAGAGGATGATTCACACCTGGGCTGAATGGAGTCGGCTGGCGTGGGACAGCAAGAGAGATCACCATCCTACTCAGGCTCTGTTACACGCATCCTACTGTGCTCTGCTATACACTTCATGAACCCTGCACACTTAGGCTACACTAGGTTAACTTCTTAAAAACTTTCTTCTTCAATAAGAAATTGATCTTTGCTTACTCTAACTTTTTAACTATACAAACTTTTAATTTTTTCTGTGGTGTATGGGTGTTGGAGGTTGAACCCAGGACCTCACAAATACGAGGCCAATGCTCGACCACGTAGCTACATCTCCAGCTCCAAACTTAATTTTTTTTTCGTTTAGTTTTTTTGAGTCTTTTGTAAAAACACTGAGCTTAAAGCATAAACACATTATACAGGTGTACAAAAATAGTTTCTTTATATTATTCTATAAGCTTTCTTCTGTTTTGCAAATTTTTAATTTTTTAAATGTTTTAAACTTCTTTTTGTTAAAAACTAAGACATAACATTCTTCTGGGTCCACCATGGTATGTGTGGTCTGGCATTGACCAAAACACCATTATGAGGTTCATGACTGCATACTGGATTTGGCATCATCTGGGGTTTCAGATACTTACTGGGGATCTTGGAACATATCCCCTGAGAAAAAGGTTGGTGGGGTCACTACACTGTGTGGCTAGGACTTAGGGTAGGTTATCCCATTAGGTCCTCAAAGCAATCAAATGATGCAAACACTGTTTTATCCTGTCTTCAAAGATCTAGAAACAAAAACAGAGGGATGTTAACCTGTTCAGTGCTAGCAAATTCTAAAGTTGAAATTTGAGCTTAGGCCAACTCCAGAGTTTATACAACCAATTATTATATATTCCACCCTTTTGTAAGCTTTCCTGTCAGTTTTATCTTCAAAATATATCTGGAATTTTACAATTTCTCTCCACTTTCTTACCACTTGGTTGGTCAAGGGTGCCATTATCCTTTACCTGAATTATTTTAAAAGCCTCTCATCTGGTCTTCCTGTTTTTGCCTTGCATGTCTAAGTTGGTTAGGCAGAGATAAGGTTTTAGAAAGTAAGCACTATCAAAAATTCTTTTTGTTAGAAGTCTTCCAGTGGCCCTCATCTGATCCAGAATAAGAGCCAGAGTCCGTATGGGAATCTGCTTCTCTGCTATAGCTTTCAGCTCCCCATTTCTCCTCCTCACTCACTGACTCCTACCATAGTAGCCTCCTTTCTGCTCCTCCAGTGCACCTTAGGATATTTGTACTTGCTGGTCCTTTTGCCTGGAATATTCTTTCCCAGGAGAGCCATGTGAATTGCTCTCTTCTCTCCTTAAGGTTTTTTCCCGCATGTCAGCATCTCAGTCAGACTTTACCTTTTCAAAATTGAAAATGTCCTATCAATTTTTTCTTGTTGCCCCTCTATTAATTTTCACTCAGCATATTATTATTCCTTGTTTTCTATCTCCTCTGACTAGGATATGTAGACTATGTGAGTTTTTCCATTGCTTCTATTTAAAAATATTCCTCTCAGAAAGTTTAACTCAACACATATCTTTTAGATTTTTATGTTATTCTTCAAAAATTAATCCTTCAGTGCATCTAGAATTTATTTTGCAGTGTAGTGTGAGTTAAATATTTCCTTGAATCCATTTGGTAACAAACTGATCCATTCCACATGAAGTTGTATCACATATTTTTCTATATATTAACATGTCAATTTATTCATCTCTCTGGCCAGAATTCTGCAAAGCCCACAATTCTTAAATGATTGCACTTCTACATATATTTAAGTATATGATAGGCCAAGTTAATTCTTCATCCTTCTTCTAAATCTTTTCTTAAGTATTTTCATCACTTTATCCCAAAAGCTAATTTGGAATTTGTTGTCTACTTCCAAAATGGGACTTTGATTAGAATTTCATTAAAACTATAAATTATTTGGTAAGAATCAATACCTTTAGGCTTTTCAAGTATTTTTATCAAAGAAGATGCTATATTTTATTCATTTACATCCTCAATTTGTTTCAATAGGACTTGAGGTAGATTATATCAACTCATAAATTACAAAACTTCAATAACTAGAAGAATAAAATAAGACAAGAAACAAGGAGGCAAACAAAGCCTAAGACATAATGAAAAGTGAGCTCAGAACACAGAATGCATTGCAACTGCTTTTGTGCACCCAACACAGGGAATGCACAAGTTTGCATTTAAACCTTGGAGAAAATATCAGAGAAGAAGTGCAACCGTTTCCCTGAGATAAAAACAATTTCTGAAACGGAGAGATTTATTTCTCCCCTCGCGGGGCTGAAGAGGATCCTGAATTTTAACAACCATCTTCAAAAACATCCCTACTCCAACTCCAGCAACAAACGCTGGGCTAATATGGTAAATGCCCATGTAAATTGTTCATAGCTTCGAAATTCAATTCAAAGTAACACTATTCAGAACCAAAATTATATGGTCCACATCCATAGCTTCCAATGGACTGTCCTAATACAGGGAGAATTTTAGAATGCCTAGATTATGAGGTGGCAATTAGTCTCCTCTTGTGTGCAACATCTGATTAGTTATTGACTGTGGTTAGGAACAATTCCAAAGCCTTTTTGAGGCTTAATAAATGCGATTTCTAAGGCCACTTGCAGATCTCCACTAGGAGTTCAAAAGTAAGAAGATGTCAATCTATTAGCCATTAATTTTCCTGATAGGAGGAATGAATGTATACAGTTTCCAGGAAATCTTTCATAGATATAATATGGTAAAATATATAAATTTACAGATGTAAGAAACAAGTAAAGCCCCAAACAGAATAATTAATAGAAAAGCATACCTAGAAACTTCATAATCAAAATACCGAAAACTGAAGGCAAAAATTTTCAAATACATGAAATCAGTTGTAAGGGAGGTAATGGAAGGAAATAAAGACATTGTTGGAATAAAGAAAATTAGGACATTATCTCTATAGAGCTTCCCTAAAAAAATGCTAAAGAAAGTTTTGCAAGATGAAAGGAAACATGAAACTTCAGGAATGAAGGAGGAGCAACAGAAATGGTAAACATCTGGAAAGTACAATATGATATCTTTCCATAAATTCTTTAATACACGTTTTATCGTAATAAAAAATCATAACACTGTCAATGTATATAAATATGCACAGGAAACTATGATGCAAGGGAGAAGTTGATGCTACGCTGACGGTGTAAAACCTCTGAGCTTCATGCGAAGTGGTTAAATACTCACTCTAAGTCTAAGGCATGTATGAAAACTTAGGTATGTATATTTAAATCCCCCAAGAAACTGTTGGAAAAAAAACACTAAGTTATAGTAACCAAAATCAATTGATAAATCTCAATGTAATATTTTAAAAATTCAAAGGTCTACAATGAGGAAAAAAAGGGGAAACAATAATAAAAAAATCAGAGAAGAAAATGGTAATAAAAAATGGTTTACTTAATATGACCATAACGTGATCATAGTAGCGTAATTCTAAAACACACGTTGTTGAATTGAAAGAAGATACAATTATAAGCTGCCTACCAAAATTCTCCTTAAATAAAATGATATAAATTGATTAAAATTAAAAGATGGGAAAATATACAGCATTTATATGGAAAGTCAAAAGAACTAGGAAGACTAAAATTTAGGGGGAAAAATCAGGAGATTCACAATACCTGAATTAAAGTTCACCACAGAGTTATAATAATCAAGAAAGTGTGATTTTGTGGTGCTTGGAATAGAACCTAGGGCCTCACATGTTAGGTAAGTGCTCTACCACTGATATACCTACCCAACCTCAAGTGATTTTTGAGGAAAGTGCAAAGCCAATTCAATGAAGAAGAGATCATCTTTGCCACAATGGTGCCAAACCATTTGGTCATCTCTATCAAAAGAAAGAAATGTTAACATAAGCTGCATACCTTATGCAAAGATTAACTCCACGTGGGCCATGTAACTGACTGTAAAATGTGGGAGAAAATCTTTGTGATCTTCAGTTAGGCAACAACTACTTAGATAAAACACCAAATGCATGATCCATAAAAGAAAAGTGGAGTTAATTAACTTCACCAAATTTAAAAATGCTTTGTCTATGAAAGATGTTAAGAGAACGAAAAGATAAGCCACATACTCAGAAAATATTTGAAAATTGCACATCTGACAAAGGATTTGTACACAGAATATATGAACTTACAAAACTCAACAATAAGAAAACCCAATTGAAATGGCAAAACATTTAAACAAACACCTACCAAAGATGCAGATGGCAAAACAATGCATGAAAATATGTCCAACATCGCTAGTCATTAAGGAAATAAAAATTAAAAGCAGAATAAGGTTCTACTAACCACCTATTAGAATAACCAATTATCAAACACCTACAATGAAAAACACCTGACAATACTAAGTTGACAAAGACACAGAAGAGCTAGGACTCTCACACATTCCTGGTATTTATGCAAAGTGGTAGAGTGTTAAGAAAAACATCTTGACAAGTTTTTTATAAAGTTAGACATACAATGACTTTCCACCCAGTTGTCCCACTCATAGGTGTTTATCCAAGTGAAAGAAAAATATAAACATTCACACAAAAACTTTTCGAGAATTGTGTTTATACAGATTCATGTGCCAAACTTAGAAGCAAAACAAACATCCTTTATCCATGGAATAGAAAATTAAATTGTGCTAACTCCATTTAAAAATATTACTAAAAAATAAAAAGGTGTGAACTACTGGTACCCACAGCTTGCATGTATTTCAAATACAGTACGATGGCCGAAAGAATGCAGGCACAAAGGTTTATAATGAATGATTCTTCACATTTGATGTTCTACGAAAGGGGAAACCCAATGGATGGAGAACAAGTCAGTGGATACCAAGGATTAAGGAAGAAGATCTGATGATAAAGTGGTGGCTGCCTTGATTATGGTTGTGGCCAAAGTATCTGTATGTTCATCAAATCTCACAGAACATAAAGATTGACTTTTACTGTATTTAAATGTTGGGAGAAATCCTAAGTCTTGGCTAGCAGCTGTGAATGTCTCAAGTGTGTAAGGAAAACCTTCACACATTCACGCCCATCAGGAATACCTATGGAGAGGAATATCTGCTCTGGTCACTTAGGAAAGTAAACAACTGTTCCCAAATTTACCTAGTGTTACCAAGGGAACCTGTATAGGGGCCTGGTGGTCTGATCCCCCGTGGCACACTGTGATTGGGTTAAAAGTCTATAAAATGTATGGTTTCTCCTATAATAAACGAGTTTGCAGGTTGCTCGCCACAAACTGCATTTACCCAACTCCCAGGGTCTGGTTTATGACTCTGTCGGCTCTTACCTGCTCCTAAGCTAGCCTGGCACACACCCCTACATTTAAATATAATGTTTTTAATTTAAAATACCTCCACAGTTTCTAAGTCTGAATGCAGATTAATGAGCGATGCTTTTCCTTAAAGGAGATCTAAAAATTCACTCTCTTTAACATTCTTCATTATCCTTGCACTTCATTTTAAAAGAAAAGGAATACAATTCTTGCTTTCCTGTTACAAGAACATCGATGTACTCAGGAGTGTTGCCAAAAATGCTCTGTCAAAGGATTGGAGGTGAGAAGGAAGAGCTTGTATGCTCTTTGATAAATCTTTGCTGCTACATATGTGGTTACTCTATAAGCAAGGGAATTGCTATCTTGGTAGTTTTCTGAATAGAGTTGTCTAACAGGAAGAATCAATGAAGCTACTGGCTGATTAATGAGCATGGGAACACAGAATGCTGCTATCTTTATTAACAGTGAAAAATATAGACTCTAAGAATAAACTGAGCAAAAGAGAAAAACAAACCATATACTGTGTGACTCATTCTCTTTAACCCCCTCTCATTGTTCTTAGGATCCTAGTTATGTCTGCATGGTGATAAAAAATAAACTTTAATAATATACAGGTTATTATGTGTGTTTTAGTTTGAGTGGGAAGTTTGGTTATTGGATTTAGGGATCAGATTGATTTGATCCTTTAAACATATCTGAATCAGTTAATGGTGCTCTTTGAATTTCACAGTATTTCTTTTTTAAATTTTCATTACCTACATTACCCTCTATTTGTCTCCCTTCATTCTGTCCAGTAGAAGAAAATAAAATGCTTTCACTTAAGGTGTCTTATGGCTTTTGCCAATTCTTCCTAAAAATCGTCAGTCTTAGTGGAACTGGCAAGTCCATCAGTCTTAATCAGCTTGACAACCATGCCTAAAACTAGTTAGTCGAAAGAAAAAAAATCATCCATGTGGACATATAGAAATAATATCCAGCTGTTTCCTTATGATTGATTTTCTGTTCTCAATCCCTGCTATACTTCTCCCACACCCAGGCTATAGTGTTGCTGTGACCATGGAAATAGTAGAGACAAGAAGAATTGATGGAGCAATAATTAAAACATTGACTTTATGTATAAATGTATGTACAGGTGCATAATGTCTTTGCTCTGCATCAGATCACTCTCAGTTAATTTACACCTCTCCATTTAAACACAAATTCTCTAGAGGCAAATGACAAATGTTATTTGAGTAATTTTCTGAGTGTCTAAGTGCTTAACTCTAAATTAAGGGTTGATGAGTCAATATGGCTTATTAAAAGTTCAACCATATGCCCTTTTCTGCTTTTCCTGATTTATTGAGGAGAGCCTCAAATATATTAAAACTCAAGCTTACAATGAATGTTAGTGTTTGGGGTACAGAGGCAAGGGAGAGAAGGTATGCACATGTGAACCACACAGGAAGGAAACGCAGGTAGTGACCACATGGGACAGGAGAAGAGGTCAATCTTTGAGGTCTATATAAAAATATAAATGGGGAAATCAAGTGGCCAACCTGGAACTCGGTGTCTTCTATGATATCATCCTAATAGGAAACTGTTGTACAACTTCTGTGTCTCTCTACTTTAGGAAATGAGTGTGAATTTCTGTTCACATTGCTCTTTCTTGAGCCATCTCCTTATCACACAGTCACCACCTCCTCCTATCAAGCAGTCTCTGTTTTTTCTACCCAGCAGGTGGTAAATTAATGGAACAGAGTCAAAAATTTCCCTACTAGAGTGAGACATTTCTTTGAGATCCAAGTTTGAATATGTTTCCCAGGAAAACATGTAGTACCAATACTGGAGTCCTAGGCCAGAGGCCTGACTCAAGGGATCCAACAAATCAGGTTCAGCCACCACAAAAACCAAGCAGAAAGGTAATGGTGGAAAGCATGAAAGGAATTTTATTCTGTGTAGTTACACTAGGAAGACAAGGGGACCCATGTCATTAGCCCTGTATTCAAGGAGATGGCACTGACTTTGAGGGCAAGGACTAGGAATTTGCATAGCGGGGAATTTTTCACAGCATTGAAAAGCAGATGATTTTAATCAAGTGTAGTCTACCCATCATTGTTTCAGGATTGTTCAAGTGGGGCCTTGTCCCTCTGCCCAATAAGAAAGTTGCTCCGGGGTAACTTCCACTCACCCCAAGGTGATCACCAGATCTGACCTTGTTCTGGAACCCAAGGTGAATCCAAAGGAGATAGATGCAAAATGGAGACAGAGATGCCAAGTCTTTAATCCTGCTTTTAGCAATCCAATGGACATCTTCAGGCAAAAGTGAAGAGTCTAAGTCCTTGTTACAGTGTTGTAATGTTAATACAATACTATATCTCAGCTACCTGATGGCTTGATGGCTTCACCAAGAGATACAAGTATCCTTTATAATAATTTTCCCCCAAATAAAAATGTCTTCCAACTTCCGAACTAAAAAATTATCATCAAATTTTTAAATAAGTACCACAGGTGGGAATTTCCAGTTGATATCATCTGCATTGCTTTCTTCATTATTATAAATTTTGAGGCACTTGGGATGAAGCTAAACCTTTTATGAGGTAAACAAGGACAACAAAATATCTACTTTGTTCCATAAGCCAGGCTCTAAATAAGAGGAAATTAATCATCATCAAGGTGTTCATTACATACAAATTTAGCTATGATCTATTCTTGGCAGTTTCAAAAGGAACTAAGCAGATCTAGCCTCCTCTCTAGGCACTTAAAATCACACATAAGCTATTTTAATAAATCCATAGAGGTTCAGGAAACACAAATAAGATGTATTCATCAGTCATGAAATAAATTGGATTAAATGAGAGTTGATCTTCTCAAAAGATTGCCCTCAAATCATTTTAAATGGTTATAATGCTTCCCTCGTCAACAACAGTAAGCTGTGCTGGTGTTATCCAACCCCCAGACACTTTGCTCATTTCCAAAACCATGGAGGACTCTTCCCTGCATCAAGAGCATCCGGAACATCACAGGTCCAATCTTCATCTTAACTCGGCACCTATGAGGAGACTGCAACTCTAATCTGACCCCCTTTTTATTCTCTATAGTTTTTCTGTACTTGAAGCTTTATCTTATACTTTGAAAAATAAGAAATTCCTCCTGTTACGATGTGTGGATTTGGTTGAAGAGGAAGAAAAAAAATCTAGTCTCGCATCAGTATTTAATTGGAAAAGGGATCGTTAGGAAGCTAGTCAGCCAATGAAGAAGCAGTTTGGGGAAGAACAAGGAAGAGCTGTGGGTCACTTACAGGGAGGACGTCAGTCATGTACATCAGAGTCCAAAGGTCCCAGAACTGGGAATCACAGAGAATCTTATCAAAACAAACATGCATCTGCAAAATGGGAGCTGGCATGCCAAACCTGCCCACCCACAGTTAATTATAATCCCTAAAAAGAATTATTGTTTCAAGATCATGTCACAGCCAGCCCTGTGACAAGGTCATCATGACCCTCGCAAAGAAAATTTTCTGAGGGCTCAATAAAGGGGTAATAAACTGCTTAAGGAGGTATTGGGGGAAAGGAGAAGAACAAGGGGACCCAAAATTCTTAAAACCTCAGATTCTGGAAGAGCCACATCCTCTTACCTGGAATGACATTTGCAGTTCTGTCCTTAATGTGCGCACCCTCACTCGATTTCTAGTAAACACTGGGTGTGTCTTGTTTGAAATTCTTCTTGCAAGATGGTAAGAAGATGTGCTTATGAACCCCTACAGCTGCTTCAGCTCCTCAGGCAGGTGGGGTTCCTCTACAACAAGAAGAGCATTTTAACAGTCTTTGAAAGATAAATTGACATAACACCAAAACGTGACAAATGATAGTTTCTTAAAGGTAATTGCGCTATGGAATCTGAAACCATAACCAGTCCATACTCTTTCACATTAAGTTGACTTGTCTATCTTGAATTTTGAGTAAAACTTTTATCATGAATATTTAGAAACATCACACATTGGTTATTTGAAACATATTGGATCACTGATTTATACAGATCTTCCACATGTTAACATATTTCATTGTATAATTTAAAAAATTTACATTGGTTAATATCTCTAGTAATCTTTCAGAAAAGTCTATGTATTGAGATGCTGTCAGCTCGTGTTCATGGAAATATATTTCCTCAAATTCTCATTTTCACTCAGAGTCTCTTACCTTTGGTAATGTTTTCAGTATTGTGCTGTAGTTGGTTTGCAATGGCTTCTGAGTCCTGATGGTCTTTTCCCCATTGTATATTTACTGCTTTGAAAACAACTGTTCTGGAAGTATTTATATCACAGAAATTGACTACAAATCTGCAAATCAGAACGTTTTAAAAAAAAAACCCAGAGGGCTAGTTGTTAAACATTTACCAACAAAACATTGTTTTCATTGAAATGACAGACTTAGATTTCCTGTAAGAGAACTTTACTGCCAAATATTCTGAATTTGAATAACTATAGTTTGTCTGGGAGCTGTTCTTTTTTGGGAGGTGGGAAGGCGTTCCATGAGAGCAGTTAATTCATCTTACAATTCAAACTACCAAATAAGTATTTCTCTATGAGATAGCCAAAGTACTTTCTATCATGCAGCATGCTTTATGCACATTTTCCTTTTTGAAACAGAGTAAGAAAAAAAAGACATGTATTCAAGTTTCAAAATATGATAAAGTTCATATTTCATCCTAAATAACCAGCAATTTTGCCCACCATTTCAAATTCTCAGTGTAAGTGTTGGTAGGGTAGAAATGCAAATAGCATCTTAGCATTTTGGGGGTGGGGGTATACCGGAAATTGAATTCAGGAGCGGTCAGCCACTGAGCCACATCCCCAGCCCTTTTTTGTATTTTATTTAGAGAAGGGGTTTCACTGAGTTGCTTAGCATCTCGCAGTTGCTGAGGCTGGCTTTGAATTTGCTACCCTACTGCCTCAGCCTCCCGAACCCCTGGGATTACAGGTGTGTGCCACCACACCTGGCACATCTTAGCTTTTTTATGAAAATATGTTTTTTTTAAATTTTATGAAAGTATCTCAGAATTCCCAGAAGTCCAATGTCTCTATTTTAAGAACTACAGTTTTAGAAAAAGAAAAAAGAAAAACCTAGAAAATACTAGAATATACTCTCAGTTAAAATGTCTAAAGAAAGGCTGGGAAGGCAGCTCAGGGGAAAGCACATAACCTCTTGCTGGATGTAAAGTGGGGTCCTAAATCTAATCCCTAGCATCACAAAAGAAAAAAAAAAAAGTCTAAAGGAAATTGCACCTAAAGAAACATGTTACCATTAGGAAAATTTGAAATGCAAGAAGGAATGATGAAAAAATAAAATAAGCATGTTCTAAATGGAAATAAATATGAAATAGTTAGAAATAATAATAATGAACAAATTGAAGAATTAGACAAGCAAGAGGGAACTATACCAGCAAACCAGAAAAAAAAAAGCAAATTATCCCTGGTATTACACAGCTTTCAGTTTTCATATATATATGCCTGAGACCAGCCACATGACAAAATAAGAAATCAGTTCAACAAAATCAGATCCACCAAAACGTAGTTGATAGAAACAGCTACAAGTGGACTTTTGAAGCATCATAAAAAAAAAGACTAAATAAATAAGTTAAGCTTCCATATTGTTATGAAAATATAACTGAATAAACCTAAAGAAAGCAGAAAGGAGAAATATAAAAGAACCAAGCAACCACGACATACCTGTTAGAACACCAAACACCAATAAAGCTGTCAATGCCAAGCTCAGGCAAGGAGATAGAGCCACAGAAACTCTCGGTCATGGAAAGGTATTAGAGGTGCTAGAGAGCTCAAAGTACAAGAAATGGTATGCATGAAAAAGAAAGCAGAAGCAAACTAATATATGAGTTACCTACATATAAAACCCTAAAACGCATGTAGACAAACTATGAAAATTAGTAAGAGTTCAGACCCAAAGGTAGGTATACAATGAACATGCAAAACTCTTCAGGCCCTGTGGTGCACGTCTGTAATACCAGCAGCTCCAGAGGCTGAGGCAGGAGGCTCACTAGTTCAAGCCCAACCTCAGCAAATTATGGAGACACTAAGCAACTTAGTGAGACCCTGTCTCTAAGTAAGATATTTAAGAAAAAAGGGCTGGGGATGTGGCTCAGTGGTTAAGTGCCCCTGGGTTCAATTCCCAGTACCAAAAAAAAAAAAAAAAAAAAAAATAGAAAGAAACTGCATTTCCACAAACCAATGACAAAGAGTTAGAAAATGTAATGAAAAGAAATCACATTCAGTAGCAATCAAAGTGCATTGGGTGTCTAAAGAAAACAGGAATAAACCTAAAAAGAGATTTTTTTTTCTTTCCACATATTTCATTGTTGCATATTGGTGCATTATAATTCTACTAATGATGGGATTTTTTGTAACAGTCATACATGTGCACAATATAACAATATAATTTGGCAATATCACTTGCCAGCACTTTCTCCTTTTCAGGCCTCTCACTCCGTGCCTGGTCCCTTTCCTCTACTGATTTCCCTTTGCTTTTCATGTGATCCCTGTCCCTACATCTTTCTTAAAAAGAGATCATAAAACACTCCTGGAAGACATTTTAAAAAGACCTAACTGAAAGAATAACCAGCATAGAGATGAAGTTGACCAAAGATGAGGCTGGAAATGTAGTTAGGTCAAGATCATGATAGGCCTTTGGGGTCCAAAAGTGAGTAGAAATAATCCCGATAGCATTGAGTTAAAGGGATTTAAGTAGGAGACAAATTATGATCTGGCAGTGGTATGGTGAACAGATTGAAGAGCAACATTCCAGATAAGAAAACAATCTAGGAAACCATTTGAGTTGTCCTGGTGAGATTGACTGGAACTTGAACTTGGGAGTAATTTGAATTTACAGTGGGTGCCAAAAAGGTTCTTTGTGTCTGGTTCCTGCCTAACTCTCCAGCTTCATCCTTTATTGATCCCATCTTTACTACTCTGGGTTGTAAGTACTATTTCCACTCAAGGATCCCTATGTGTTTTCTCTTACCCCAGAAGTATTGTGAAGCTCTGCTTGCTGGGACTTTCTCCAGACTCCCTATCCTTAATATCAGCCTTGATAATAGTTATTGTTCAGGTCTAAAACTTGGCTTTTACACTTAATTTGAAACTCTTACTATCTGTCAAAGCTGAGGCAGTTTATTCCCATCATATTCTTTTTTTCATACTTTTATTGCAATGCCCAAAATGATATACTGAAATGCTTTATTTCTCTGCCTCCTTACTGACTGGAATTATCTCCAAGTCAGGAATCTTGGTGTCATTCACCATTGCATTCCTGGCACTTAACACTTTCTTGGGATTCAAAAAATTACTGTTGGGTAGGGGTGTAGCTCAGTGATGGAACATTTGCCTGGAATGCACAAGATCCTGGGATTGATTCCTAGCAGAAAGAAAGAAAGAAAGAAAGAAAGAGAGAGAGAGAGAGAGAGAGAGAGAGAGAGAGAAAGAAAGAAAGAAAGAAAGAAAGAAAGAAAGAAAGAAAGAAAGAAAGAAAGAAAGAAAGAAAGAAAGGCAAAGAAAGAAAGAGAAGAAAGAAA